>NC_080747.1:21680000-22305000 GCF_020826845.1 Diceros bicornis minor | reverse complement strand
TTCTGTCTTTACCAATTTGCAGTCATTTTATGTGCAAAATTACCAATCTACAGCTGTCTTATATTTTACCAAAACTGGTCTCAAAGAAAAAAGTGCTATCAAACTGTTCATTTCAAAATATTTATAGGATTTGATGAGAAAATATATCTCATATACCTGTAAAAGCTGCCCCCTGTTATTTCCAGATAAGTGTGCTCCAGGTAAATTTTTAAGAGTTTCTGAAAAGGAAACACATAAAGCAACATTCAGCAGCAGAATATTTTGTTGGATGGGAATGGTATTTCCTGCCACAATCTCAGATGCGCAACAAAGGCGACAGCAGAAGCAGAGGCCAGAACGTTCTATTTTCCTGAGTAAGATATTGCATTTCACTATGTTATATTAAAGATGCCCATCACATCAGAGACAACATTTTTACCGAATTCTGCCTTTGAAAAACTCATATTCTCAGTTCAACCTTTAAATATTTGCATTCAGTCATGGTGAAAACTTTTTTAAAAACTGAACATAAATTGACTTAAAGCTGTCTACTTCCAGTTATTCTCTTCACTCAAACTCTTTTGACAGCAATCCAAATTATTTGGATTATTTGGGCTTTTCCTGAACCATCTCTAGAACATGCATCACCTTCAGGTTACACACTTCTCAGTTCCCTGAAAATTGTTACCATTTCTTGACCAATGTGAGAGTCTGTCAAAAAATGTGTGAATCGAGTGAGAACTGCTTCACACCTACTCTCCATATGTCTACAAGAAGTATTTTTAATTCTGCTCACCCCAGACAGAGCAAATGTTAAAGTGAAAATTGGTAAACTACCTGCAGAATTTTCTGCTGAGGATCACCAAAACCACAATTTATTCTCCCTTCAGGTTTCTTCCCCCAAATACAAGGAAATAAAAATCCAGAGTTATGCTATCTAAGCCCAACGGAAATAATTAAAACCTGAATATAAGTTGATTTGATTTTTTTCCTATTTTCTTGCTTAAAAATTCTCTGACCCCAGGGGCCGGCCCGGTGGCGCAAGCGGTTAAGTGCGCGCGCTCCGCTGCGGCGGCCCGGGGTTCGCTGGTTCGGATCCCGGGCGCGCACCGACACACTGCTTGGTAAGCCATGCTGTGGCGGCGTCCCATATAAAGTGGAGGAAGATAGGCACAGATGTTAGCCCAGGGCCGTCTTCCTCAGCAAAAAAAGAGGAGAATTGGCGGATGTTAGCTCAGGGCTGATCTCCTCACAAAAAAAAAAAAAAAAAAAAAAAAAAAAAAAAAAAAAAAAAAAAAAAAAAATTCTCTGACCCTGAATGTAATTATGTCTAAACGTCCTAGATGACAATTAATAGTTGACTTACATCTTTATTTATGACTTTCTATTCATATTCAGAAAAAATTCTTTCATTAACCCTATTCTCTTATAGTCAAGCAGTATCCTATCCCTCTCCCTTCACAGAGAGATATTAAAATAATTATTTTGTCCTTGGCAAAGAAACACTAGCTTTATTGTAATACTTTGTCCTGGGCAAATAAACACATATGTAGCTTGGTTGTTAGAAGAAACCATCCATTTCACAGTTTATCCTGTCTTTAAAGCAACTCAACAATGTACCCAATTGATTTACCCTAAATTATTCCAGTTTCATTGTAATCACTTCTAATTGCATAGTCTCCAGCAGGCTGCCAGAAATCTTTGAGTTCAGAGATAGTGAGGAAAGCTGAGAATGGGCTAGAACACTCCATATTCAGAGACATCAGGAGTCTAATTTTAGACACAGACCAAGTAAGTATTTACTTGAACTGGTAAGTCTTGAGAGAAAGCATTTTATTCTCTTTATAATCCAGATATGAACACATTTTGGAATTTAAAATGCTGCTATAAAAATAAAACGTTAGTATAAAAGTTAAAATTCAGATTGACCATAAATTTTATGATTTCTTAAATAAGTCATGCCATCACTTATTATGCCTTATTAAATTTTTTATTAGATTTTTAGAATGAAACACATGAACACATCACAAATACCAGCTCACATTTTAAATGCAGCTTACTAAACCAATCTCATTCCTCAAGCTGAAAATGTTTTCCTTGACTATCTATAAGCTATTAGTAGTTTCTCTAAAGAAAAGCCTCCAATTCATATTCATGAAAGAACAAAGTTGATGTATTTAAAAGATATAATCTAAAAAAAATGGGAAAAATCAACCAATTAGTATATTTAATACAAAAAAGTCAAATTAAATTAGTAAAATAATATATCTGCGTATGTGCATGTGTGCAGATCATTCAATAAAAGTGTGGAATTGGTTTTATTTTAAGATGGAAAGTGATATAACTATTATTCTAAAAACAGCATATCTATATAATACGTTATCCTTGCCAAGGCAATTTGGGCTTTGACATCCATCATCTCACTTTAAGGGTTCATTCTCTCTCTCTTTTTCAGATGAACAAAAAGAATCCCAGAGAGTTGAAAGAACTTCCTCCAAAGACAGCTAATTAATTATGGATGATGGACTAAAATCTTTCTTCTGTTTCATGTCCCTATGGCCCAAAAGATTTGTGGGAACTAATCCAAATGTTAGCGCAGCTATAGCAAGATGCACAAATCTCTACTTCTTATCAAAGAAGTCAACTCAGAGCAGCAGTCTCTAATGATTGATAGAGCATGTGTTTGGTGATCACTGGGATAAACCCAGCTCACAACCCAGGGTTTCCTTTCTTTTCAATTATTTGATTAGAATATTAGAACACTCCTTTAACCTTCAATATTTTAGAAATAATTGAGAAAATTAGGAGCTATAGATATTCAAGTGCAAGAGGGGTATTTTGAGTGAAAACATAGTATTGCATAAAATTGTCATTTATGGATTAAAGAACAAAAATAATAATCCTCTGTAACTTCTCTTTACTTATCTATACTTGAGAAGCTGTAGAATCATTCAAGTTGAAATCTAGAAATCACGGGTAAAAAAGACATTTTTACTTACCCATGATATCAGAGAAAACGAGAAAAAAAAAAACTCAATGGCCTCAGAACAGATATCAAAATCTTCCAATAAAAGGCCTTGCCTTTTACCTGTAATTGATTTTCCTACATCATTCTTCAAAATCACCATACTGTTTCATGCATCTGTCCCTCTCACATGATGAGCCCTCTCTACTCTCCTGCCCACATCCCATCTTCCACTCCCCTCCTTCCGCCCCTTCTCTCTCATCCACCTGACACTTTCTCATTGGAGTAGCTGCAATACAATTTCATTTCCACTCCAGCCAAACTCCTTCTCCAACATGCCCATGTATATCTATCTTCACCATCTTATAGTATAAAATTCACGCTATTGCCCCTATGTGAAATGCTTCCATCTGCTTCTCAAGATCTCCAAATTCACACCCATCATAAAACCTCACCAAAACACCACCAGCAGGTTCATGCTGGCAATGGCATTCCTGAGATACAACAGGCTTTTAACTTACAACCATATTGACTTAGCTTTATAGAAGAATACAGGAGAAGCAATTTAGCATTTTCCGTCTCATTGGGAAGTTCAGCAGCTACCCCGACTTCTCACTCCACCCCACACAACTCACCTGCAAGGGAGTATATGCTCGTCAGGGATGAAATCCGAGTATATGACATAGAGAAGCCACTGTCTTGCTTTCCTTTTATGTTATACCAGTTACATAGAATCAAGGTCCATAAGCCAATTAAATCTACCCCAGGCCAAGACCTGTTCCATAGTCCAGGTGTTATAAAGTAAAAAAGAATGACAATTAGCCTCAAGAATACATCATCCCTCATTCATCTTAACTCTATCATGTCCATGGAAGCTGTGTTGTGACAGGTAGATCCAAGATCATCTTCCTACAGAAGTCTAGAATTGTGCAGGGCCCAGGCCTGATAATAACCATTTACTCACACCAGAGAAAAGCAATTCCTTCTTCCTCTTCTTACATTTTCCATACTGTTCATTTCATAGTTAATCATATACTGATTTCTGTTAAAATTATCATTATTATTGCCCACATCCTTTGAATCTTTGGCTTTATTTCAGTCATAGAATGTTAATAATATTTGAAATTGCTGTTTATTGTCTTAATCTGTCTTCCTGAATCAGGAAGTTTATCTTATTTATCTGCATATCCCATAGTTGCCGTGTATTTCTAATGCTGTGTGCTGGTCAATTTTTTTCATTGAGTTTGTGCTCATTTGCATTATTTCAGTTATCTTTCAGGCCTTTCATTTCCTGTAATTTTGTTCTAATAGTGGAAGAGGTATTCTAACACTGCACGATCTCAGGCTTGGTTTCCCATCTAGCTAGCCACCTGTTACTTGATTATCAGAACAATATGAGTGTGTTTTATTGTCTGAGTCATCATTGGCTTTGAGATATTAGAGAATGAATCCATATACCTTTGTGTGGCCAGATTAAAAGGGGTGAATTTTTTTATAAACATCATACAGACGAATGACAAACCAAAAGACCAGAATGTGTTAAAACCACAAGAAACAAGCTCAGTTTGTTTAAGAAACAAGCACAAAAATGTGCTGAAAAATACATATTTTCTTTCCTAAAAAGGTTTTGGTGTTAAACTGGAAAAAAATATCTCCTTAGGAATAACTTATATCAGATATAATTCCAGAAATGGAGAAGTGCATATTATATGTATTATTATTTCCTTCCTTCAACAACACGCTGAGGTGGGAATTTTTGCCTCTCTTTTACATATGAGGAAATAGATAAAGAGTTTAATCTGTATTCCCTTGATCAAATAGCTATCCTGGACATAGCACAACTCAACCACAGGCCTCTGTCTCTAAGTCTAGTGCTGTCTTTCCTTAGGTCAATAAGCAATTATTCTGTATAAAAGAGGAATACATGTAATTTACAGGCAGAAAGTTCGACCTTAACAGAGGAAGGTATAATTTAAATTTAAGTGAAAGGGAAGTAGAGAACTCTAACCCAATGTTTAACCATCATCCCATCACTGAATCATTGACTTAGAAGAGGACAGTTCTGTCAATCAGGCAGTGGACTTGGCCTCAGTGTGAGAGCTACCCCATGGAACTTTGAATCATAAGACGATAATGGTTGACATCTAATTGAGAGGATGGGCATAATCAATACAACCTTAGAGTATTGCTAGCAAGAAAACTTTAAACCTGTAGTCAATAAACTCTATTGCACAGCCTTGCACCCTAGAAAGCAATAGCTACAGTGCGACAATTCACTCTGCACAAGCTGGAAGAAATATAGCTCCTTTGAAATAGAGTATAAGGTACAATTTCAGATTCAAAGGCATTCATTCAAAAACCATTTTTGTACCTGTTATATACCAGGCACTGGATAAGAAATAATGTATAAAAATAAGAGTCACTGTCCATCCTATGAATAAGCTTTCACTCTCAAAGGAAAACTGACTATAAGATAGATAGATAGATAGAGGGAATGAAAGAATTTTGCAGAAGATATTATGGAATATACAAGAAATATATTTATTTAGGCTTTGAGATGCAGGGTTAGAGTAGGCCAGAAAACCTTATTGGAGATGATAAGAGTGAAACTGAGTTTTGAAGGATTACTAAGACTTAGGTAAAGAAGGAATGGAGGCTGGCAGGGTGGAAATGGAGAGAGCAAGATGTCTCATACAGAGAAAGTGCCAAGTACAGGGGCATTGTCACATGGATAGCATGGCATGGAATCTTTGGGGAATTTGGACTTTGGGGAACTATGGACTTTGTCTTGTAGTCAGTGGGTGGGCGTTGAAGTAGAAAGTCAGCATTGTTGGTGTGCCTCTTACACAAAGAGAAGCAACCTTGGGTAAAAGCTGATTAATTATTCAATTCTACATTATTTTCTCAAGTACTCGAGCAGAAGATCTGAATTCCTCTCTTCTTGGGTGACCCTCTCTGCCATCACCATTCTCTCCACTGCTTTATCCATTAGATATTGCCAAAAATGTGATGAATCTCTACTACGTGGCTGGCACCGTGTTAAGCATCAGAAGTGTAGAATCATTGGTCACCCTTCTCAAGAAGCTTGCATACTTTTGAAGCAGCAGAAATAGAAATAAATAAGTGTAATAAATAAATCTATGTAGTAAAGTTCTGGAATTGCCATAATAAATCATGGACAGGGGAGAGAGGAAATGGAGGAATGACCAATTTACCAGGGTTTCAGGAAGGGCCACAAAGAGAAGGAAGCATTGGGGTTGAACCCCATGCTAGCAATGAACATTTGTTGAATATGTATTTTTGTCTAGATACAAATGCTCTAGGAAACATTGCGCCATTTAAACCTCACAATAAATATGTACATATCGTGAGTTCCCCCTGTTAAAAGTTCAGAAAACATGTTTCAGAGAGGAAAACAGAGCCTTGGCGAAGGCCACATTGGTGTAAGAGAAAGAACCGGGATTTAAATTTATAATATCCTCTTGAAAGATGAGTTGATGTTCTTCAGACAACTTGGGGAAAGGACATTAGGGTAGTGGTGTCTAAATCCACAGTCACAAAGTCTCCAGAGCCGCCCCGTATTGTTTGCCTCTTTGCCCCAAAATTACTTTTGCTCTTGTTCCTGCACAGGCCCAATGGGTCTACCCTCTCCAAGCAAAGATTTGAGACATCACAGCATTCATTTCACCAAACAAACCACCTAAATATCTCTCCTCCTTATTTTCTTTACGTACATTTTAGGAAAATTTTATTTGGTTGTCCTTTAAATACTATGTTTTGGAGGAAAAAAATGGGAAAATAAAAATAAAAGAAAGAAAAAAGGATTAAAAATTAATCTTTGTAATTAAATAAAAGTTTGTCAGATTTAAGATAACCAATATTACTGGGACCTCCAGGTGCAAGACTTTCAGTGCTAAAACTGAGACTGTCCTGGGCAAACCTGGATGATATGGTCACCCTAATATTCATTCCTGTCTTTCTTGTGCATACTACACTGTAGAAACTCAATGAATTTTGGATGAGTTAATCTTCATTTTCATTTAGGTCATCACTAACAAGCCACTGTATTTTTTACATTAAATGCAGCTTTATGGACATAAAAAGAATTATTAAAGACCAGAATACACAAACTACAAAGCACACAAACCCCATGTGATTCACAGGGCAGAAATACCATCAGTGGAATTGTCTGTTACCAGAGTCACTCTTATTCATGTCAACATACCCAAGAGAACAAAATAGTAACAGCACAGGCACTTAAAAACACAATTCTGTCCTTTCCTTCTTAGGATTTGCATCACGATTTACAAGTTTTAAAGGTTTATAAGTTTATAACCAAAAACTTGAAATTCAAAATGCGTAATAAACAGAAGGTCTGCAAAAGTTATAAATGAATAATTTAGTAATAGATATCATCTCCCCTCTCCATTGGGAGGTGAAAGAAGGGAAATTCTCTAGTGAAAGTTTTTCCAAGAAGCACGAACCAGAGAGGCACCCACTGTGGAAGAATTCAAAAGTTCCAGTTTGTGCTAATGACAAAGCCCAGATTCAACAACAGCAAGTCATTTTTGGCATGTGGGCAATTCATCGGTAAAAGTCTAAAGTGGACACGACAAAGCCAGCACAAGTCTGTTATTAAAATCTCATTGTTTTTAAGTACCTTTAATCTTTTTGGTTGGTGGAAGATAAAGTTCTTTTTGAGAATGGTTCTAAGGAATGTATAATAATCATCAAAATGCATTTAGTTTTTTCCTGTTGTCAAGGGTTGTGCAACATGCTGGCTATAAAAAGATGAAAAATAAATAAAATCAAACTTCCTGAACTAAAGGACTTCACAGACTCTCTGGGGCATTGGATAACAAATAGTTACAATAAAATATGAAAAGTGTTAAAATTCAGGTTTGGACTAAGAAGGAAGGAAGAGCTGCTATGGGAATATTGAGGGAAGCACTGAAGAGGAGAGGTTTAGCTTGTACCTAGACGGATGGGTTTTCCCTTCTGTGTTAAAAAAAAAAAATGAAGACTTTTATCTCTAAATTTTTTGAATGTATATAAAATGAAATGATACCAAGTGTAGCAACCAATTAGTGTACTGCTTTGAAAGAAGGATCTTTTATAAAGATGACAGCACTTAACAGCACCTAACACTGTTTGATTTTTGTACTTCTGCTAACACATCCATAGAGTGAGAACACAGTAAATGATCTAGGTGTTGAGAAAAAGAGAGATCGCAAAGACGTGCAGTGATTAGATGGCCTTCACAGAAGAAAGAGAAATGTCAGCCAGAGTCATCTTTTAAAACATATATCAGATGCTGTCACTCCCTCTTTAAAAACTTCTTGCTGCTGACTCTTGAAATTAGAATAACTCTAAAGTCTTTCTCATGGCCTCCAAAGAGCCCTACCACCCCGGTCCTGATTCCTTCCTTGATCTTATACACTATTCTCCTTTGCCCCGGATCCTCTAGCCATAGCAACCTGTCTGCTCCTCAGACTCTACAAATCTGTTCCAGCCTGAAGGCCTTTTCACTTGATATTTGCTCTTCAAAGAAAGCTCCGACTCCTTAACTTCTCTCATCTGGTTTTTGTCATTTTTCAAGACATGCCAGCGCCACCTTATCTAAACTCTCCACAGCATCCCCCATCAGTCTGTCTCTAATAAATGAGTGTTATGGATTAAATTGTGGTCCTCAAAAAAGATATGTGACTTTTTTTGGAGATGAGATATCTACAGAGATAATCAAATTAAAATCAGGTAATTAGTGTGGGCCCTAATCCAATCTGAATGGTGTATAAAGGGGGGGGAATTTGCACACAGAGACATGCACACATGGGGAGAACATGTGAAGACAAATGTAGAAATCGGGGGTGACGCTTCTACAAGCCAAGGAACACTAAAGATTGCCAGTGAACCACCAGAAGCTAGGGAAGAATCATGAAACAGATTCTTCCTCACAGCTCTCAGAAGGAACCAAAGCTGCCAACACTTGATCTGGGACTTCTACCTCCAGAAGTGTGAGACAGTACATTTCTGTTATTTAAGCCACTCAGTTTGTGGTACGTTGTTACAGCAGCCCTAGCAAATTTATACAGTGATCCAATTAATTTTTGCAACATTTACCAATAACTGAAACCATCTTAGATATTTATTCATTCCTCCACTGGAACACAAGAGAACACTGACCTCTTCTCTCTTGTTCCTGGCTCTACTTTAGCACCTAAAACTGTGACAAGCATGTAGTAGCCACTCTGTAAATATTTTGGAACAATTGAGATAAAGAATGAATGACTGTCAAGTAGGGTAGAATTGACATGGAGTCTCAGACTGGAGACGACAATCTAGGAATGTTTCCTGAAAATATATAAGTAATATTATTATTTTTCTTAATTAGTTTTCAAATTAATTTGGATATTTACTTGGATACTTAGCAGTAATAACATTAAACAGGAATAAAATTATTTGCTAAATTTACATTTCACTAATATTTTAGAAAAATTTGCATTTTTAGAATTAGAAAGTTTATTAATCATTACTTTTGAGTTTCTGAGTCATGGTTGTTCATACATGTGAATTTCTAGAACCTGCTCCTTTTCATTTTCTTCTAGTTCTACTCCTTAATTGTTCTAGTTCCATCTTTTTAAGTGTTTTACCTCGGTCTCCATTTACACCTTTCAGAAATGTGACATTCACTTGAAGCTTTTATGGACTCACATATGTGACATTCTGCACAGTGTATTTTTGAATTTGAAAATCATCTCTATTACTGGAAAGAAATTACATTTTTTTGCTGTTTACTTTGTATAAAAGCAATACAGACATCTGAGGTCTTTGTCATGTCTTTTCTCACTTGCCACAAATATCCCAAATTAGGCAGAACAATCACTACCTGTTACCATTAGTAATAAAGGGTCTTAACTAGTTAAGAAACCTACAATAACACTTCTAAAGGGGCAAAATACTGAAAAACTTTTACCTTGTGGAACTATATGAAAGTGATCATTCAGATGCCTTACATCACATGCTCCAGAAAATGAAATATAATTTTTCCACCTGAAAATCTAGCAAAATTCAATATATTCTGTATTTATTACATACAATCATAAAATAGCCTAAAAGACATGGTATCTTTAATTAATATCTACTACATAAAAGGATTTTAACTCATTGAATTAGTTGCAATTCACTATATTTAATAAAAAGTTTTGAGTGCAACAATAGATTGGAAAGACACGCTAAGATCTATGCCCCATGATAGTGATAATATTGGACACAGTATTTTGTCCAGTATTTTTTTGTTGGTTATTTATAGTATCCTTATGGAGACCAATGAGAAGCAGTTTTTTCATTAGTGAAAGACTGACACAATTTAAAAATGCAACTGTATTTATCTGCCTGATTTTAATTATGATGATAAGAGTTTCCCAAACTAGATTGAAAAGCCTTTATTTAGCAAGGTAAAAATAGGCCCTTTCTCTTATCTTTGTCGTATCTTAAATGCCTATCTTCTCTCTAACATGATTGGCAAAATATCCACGTTCTCCTCCAGTGAGACAAATCCACAAACCTACTCTAGAGCAGAAACTTGCTTTTATGATATGTCTCAACCTTATGGATTTCGATAAGGCTTGCTTTTTTCCGAGTTACCTGTTATAAAAAGAAGCCTCAGAGATAAGCATTTAACAGAGGAAACGGGTTTACAAGGTTTGCACCATAAAATCCAACATTAGTACTGCAAAATAAGGAATAATGTTTTTGTTAGGGAATTAGCCAATTACAGAAAATGTTCACTGGTTCATTTACTTTCGTGAAGAGAAGGGGGCAGGATGACCCTATTTATTGTTAGTATATCTCAGGGTGAAAGCTGTTTTCTTTCTCCTGCTTTGCAATAATTGAGACTTGTGTCCAAGTCTCCTCCCCTAATGCATATATAAATTTGTTAGTCGATTTTTCCAATTCAACGTTATGAATTTGGTGTTTTGCCTTATTTGGCCATGTGGGAAGAATAGTGCCTGTTCTTTAACACAGGACTTATACTTAAATAACATTTGTGGCTTGATCTAGTTTGCAACCTGATTTATTCAGATATGTCCTGGTGAGAGGCGAGATTCTTATTGAATTTACAAAAATAACAATATGGCCACGAAAAATAAAGGTGCCTAATATGGGCAATTTCTATAATAATTAAGCATTATTTTGAAGAGTGTTAGACTAATAAAAATATGATATTATTTTCTTTTCCATCACGTTATTTTGAGTCTCCCTGATGATTTATTAGCTTTTAGTTTATATTAAGATCTTTTCTAAAATATATTTTTCCGAATTCTGAGGAATTTAATTTTAGTTTATACAAGTACAGGCTTCAAATTGAGGATTAGAGATTAGAAATTTAAAATTCAGATTAGAAAATTTTTTTCAGATGTTAATTAAAAAATTTAGTAGAATATTAGTCATGATTAAATCACTTATCTTTTTATTTATGTTTTAGGGACATATTTATCTTATAACTGGAAGTTTGTACCTTTTGACCACCTTCACCCACCACTTGTTTTAGTCTCAGGTAATTAAATTTTGTTTCACTGGTGTGGATTTAAGGAGTCAACTTTCATGAGGCACCCGCTTCTGCAGCAAAAGAGTCCTGGACATAGTGACTTGGTCCTTCGGTACAGATGCTTTTCCTAGTGACAATGTCAGATTATACTGGGAAATCTGCTTCCATTAATTTATTTCTTGTAGTATCCAAACCTAAGAGTACCTGGAAATGTCCTTAATGCAGCTTGTAGCAGGGGCCTTTAAGCAAGAGAAAGAAAAATGAGGAAACTCCTATTACGAGAAGGCTGAATGATTCTGGCTAACTGGTTATAACGACCAACAATCCCAGAATGGATGAAGGTGAATTCCTTTGCTGGGGTAAAAGACAACATTATTTCATATGATGTGTGAGTGACCTGGACCAGAGCTGTTAAGTAGAGTATTAGTTTCTGAAAATAACATTGCAAAGGCCTCTTCTTCAACTTCAAGGGACCTGATCTTGGTAGAAGAGAAATAGTATAGAATTTGAAAAAAGAAATATGAGTTTGCATCCTTGCTCTCTTCATCATTTTTGTGTAAATTTTAAAAAGTTGGATAATCACTCTAAGACTTTCTTCTTTTGTAAAATAGAAGTAATATTTATTTCACAGAATTATTATAACAATTAAACAAGTTCTTCTATAAAGTAATGGGCTTTCTGTCCAGAATCAAAAAAAAGGCTAATATGCCATAATAACATAGAGTTATAATAGAATCCCATAAAAGACTAAGGCCTCATTCAACTAGACATTTAAGATCCCCTAGGTTCTTACAGGATTTTTTTTTTTTAGTACAGAAATATTCGAACATTCATTATTTACCTTTAACTCTTAATTGATTTTGTCAGCTATTCATTTTTGGTGCAATTTTTATTGCTAAAGTTAGTGATCAAAAAGAATCTTCCATATCTAAAGTTCATAATAAATCATGGACTAAAGTTTCATGATAGTGAGGACCATGTCTATTTTATTCACCACAGAAGCTCTAGAATGGCACTATCCAATAAAAATATAATGTCATAGGTATTTAATATTCTAGTAGCCATATGAAAAGTATAAAAAGATCCATGTGAAATTTATTTTAATAATATATTTTATTTAAGCTAATATGTCTAAAATATTGTCATTTCAATATATAATCAATTTTAAAACTTTACACTGCTTCAAGGATTTTTATTTTAATTAATTAAAATTAAATAAAATTTAAGAATCAATTCTTTGGTCACACTTCCACATTTCAAGTGTTCAATAGTCACATGTAGCTAGTGGCTCCCATATCAGGCAGTGTAGCTTTAGAACCTACCATAGTACCTGGTACAGAGGAGGCACTCGATATATATTGAACAAGTGAAAAAATAAATGAATGAAAATAATTCCCATACCTCTCTACGTATAATGTCTCTGGTTAATTGTCTTCTGTGAAAAACATCACTCTCACTGCTGTTCAAATGGCTATTAGAGTCTTCCTGGAAGTAATCACTAACCAAAAGGTCAGAGGAGGTTATCCCACAATTTAGATGAAGATATTTTGTTCAAAGTATCTCCCCAGCCTTGGGGTCACAGTGATATGCAATATATAAAGAATATATATATAAAAGATATATTTTTATGTAAAAAGAATAAAATGATAATTTAAAATTGATTTACTTGCATAATGAAATCATGTATATTTTAATTTAAAAAAAGAGGAAATAGTTACTTGAACAAATTCATTTTCTTAGAAGTTAGAAAGATATTTCATTAGAAATATCTTTACAATAGTTTTGGAAATTCTAAGGCATCTATATCAGCAGATCTTTCTGATATTTTCTGCATTCTTTTGGAAGCTCTTTAAGTCTATACAAGTTTCTGAGACACAAGTAATTAGCAAAAAATAATAGAAACTTCAAGGCACTCACCTAAATATTGACTACTAACAGAGAAAAAACATGGAAAGAACTGATGTGATAACTAAACTCATGAATGAAGGAAAGGACAGATCTTAAAAGCCTCCAATCTCTACCCCGTATGTCTGTAATGCAAAGTGGTCAGGAAACCGAGTACACCATGAGAGATTCCACATTTGCAAAAAGTTGTCATTTTTGTCGTAAAATTTAAAATCCATACACAAATGGAACAGAACAGAGAGACAAGTGATCTTCAAGAGAGAGTGTAGCCCCTAAGCCAGCCAAGCTTTACAATAATCTGAGTCAATACACACAAATTAAAAGGCAGTTGTCAATGAAGATGGCTGTTGATCATTGTTGATCCCTAGAAAAATCAGTGTCACAGGGGCAGGTTTGGCAGGGCCCATCCAAGCTCAAAAGGAGAGAGCCTCGCTGGAAATTGACTCTCCCTCTCCCTGGGCCAGGAAATTCCCAGTGTGACCATGGATGTAGGCAGTTGCGGTCAACTGACTCCGAATGTTTTGGTAATTTTTGCGTGATGCAGAAACTTCAATCATAATATATGCTGAATGTTCAGTCCATATTCAACAGCAAATCTCTCTTTAAAACCTGGTTTCCCATATGGAAAATATGTCCGGTATAGAGTTTCCCAGGACTCTATTTTACAGGGTCTTCTGACGTCGATATCAGTCTTCGGACATGGTTATTGTGAATCTGTACCTATGAGATAAATCCACTATTGGGGAACTGACAAGTCTGGTTTTCAAGACTCCGGGGTGGGGAGCCAGACACTGGACCATGGAAAATTCACAGAGTAGTCACCAACACCCCATGAAGACTCTTGGAACAAACTGCCGGCCTTTTTCTTGGCAAACAAACTCTGATTTTGCTACAGTGACTTACAGGAGTTGTTTATATTTGCAGGAACTCTTCAAAGGGACAAAAATAAAATGTAAGAAAATGGATAGATATTGTTACGTTACTAGTACAATGCTTGCTTTTTTAAAAAAGTCATTTTAAAAAATGACTGAATGCTAAAAAGCTGTAAGCAAAAAAATTTTAAAAGGCAATCAGAGAACTTTGTGAAGTATGTAATGTTAATTCACTCTTGAACTACTGAAATGGAACAAGGGATCAACTAGCAAGGAAGAAAGTGATTTGCCTAGAAAATAACACAGTGTCCACATCATTATTATCAATCATTGATGGTTTTAGAGATTTTTTAGATTCCATAGGCCTACTTTGCCAAGGAAAAAAAGGGGGAGATGAACAGATATTCATGGAAGATATTTAAGAATATAAGCTATTATGAAGATTCTATTCATTTCTGCACCTCTGCTATTGTTTTCTCAAGGAAAATTGTAAAACTGCTTCAATTAAAAAGAATCCAAAAACTTAGTGATAATGATAGTTTTCAATATTACCTTTCATTTTTATCAGCATAGATCTAAAACATTGAAGAGCTACTGATGGGGAAAGGCCATATGTCATAAGTCAAAGTGGTTATTTTCAGTATGTTCAACATCACTGCATTATTTTCTTTCACTACTTTTATGTTTATATAGTACTGAATTTATTTTTACATAATATTGCTATTTCTCAAGCAAATAGGACTTTTTAAAGGAGTGCATATTTGAGTAAAACCTATGGCTATTTAATACATCTTTTTGTGCAAATAGACTTATAAAGTTATTTATAAGTAAACCAACATTAAAAAGAAAAGAATGTGTCTACTCTTGATCTCACATTATTCACATTTCAAGATCAATCATTTCCAATAACCTCCGCGTGTTTTACTTTATTCTCACTCAAAAATAAAAATAAAAAACACTTACTTAGCTTTACATTTTGCATTAAACTTGGAAGCCTAGCTCATAGTTCCCAAGAAGTATTGGAAAAAGATTGCCTTTCTACCAAAGAAAACATATGTGCTTGAAAGTTTGTAATGCAATTGCCTTTAAGCATTCTAAGTGCCTTCCGGGCATGGAACCCTGGCTCTGTAATAGGATGCATAGTCGCCCTCAAGATCACGGCTAATAAAGGATAAGCATGCAATACTATGTTCTCCTTTGAAAATAATGACATTTTCAGCTGAAAGCTGGGTGAATAGGAGTTCGCTAATATAAGAATTTCTCTGGAAGTCAGACTCGACATAACTACACTTTAGAGTCTTGCTACTTTTTACCCTGTAGAGGAGCCAGAAAATCCAACTAGTTTTACACAGACTTGCTGATTTCCACCTTTTCTCTCACTTGGGTAATTCTTATGACCAAATTGCTCCAGGATTTGTCACTGAGGAAAGAAAATGGTCTGAGTTACTGAGCAAGAAGGGTAATTTCATTCTGTTCAAACTTCCTTAAGCCATCAGGCTTTAAACGAAACCATCACTACTTGCAATCATTGGGTTTCTCTAATTGACCAATCGCCTGCGAGTTATCTTGGGTAGGCCAGCAATGCTTAGCTTCCAGAAAACCAGGGCAGGTACAATATGTAATTCAGCAACCAAAACGTTATGGAAATTTAATATTAAAACCACGTACTTGGCATTTAAATGTCCTGTTCTATTTCAATTGACATTAGTTTTTACCGTGATAGCAATATCAGAAGAAAGACTAAGAATAAAATGTTCATGAGATGTGACTAAAATTCTATTTTTTAAAAAACAGGTTCCACCAACGTCAAGTTCAATGCACTTTGTCACCAAACTGTGGAAAAATCTTGATTCTATGAATGATTTTTAAGTAGACAGGCTAGCGGTAAAAGCATCATTTACTTTAGAACGGCCAACGGTCTCTCTCTGAACCCTGCTGTCTTGGCTCCTCATAATAGAACTTGAGACTTGAAAATTGGTTCCTCATTCACCTCCACTCTGCAATGATTTGACCAAAGTAGCAATGCATCATTGCAATTGCTTCACAGGAGCCCAGGCTGGGAGATTCTTCCATACCCTTGGCTAAAATTTATGAGGCTCAAGGCTCTCATAAACCAGGAGAGTCTCAATGAGACATTATTGACATGAAATAGTGATTACTAATGTTTTCATTTATAAAAACTTTCTGAGCCTATGATGGTTTGTGATGTGTCGACTTGGGTAGGCTAGCTAAACTACAAAGATGGAAGGGAGGGCCAGCAGGCATTTTGCAGCATATGTACACCCTCCTCCGATTATTCAATCAAGCATTAATCTAGTATTGCAGTAGGAGGATTTTGCAGATGTAGCTAACGTCTCTAATCAGTTGACCTTAAGGTAAAATGATCATTTTCCGTAGGCCTAACCTAATCAGGCAAGTCCTTAAAGGGGGCTGAGTTTTTCCTGGTGAAGGAGACTTCAGATAGCAACTGAGTCTACAGTTGCTCCCTGCTCTCTGCATCTTCCTTTCCTGTGGACAAACTACAGCTTCAGCACATGCCTGTGGGTTCCAGCCCAGCCGTGATCTTCCCTTCTGCTTGTGCTACAAATTTTGGACTTGCTTAGCCATCCCCTATTATCACACAAGCCAATTCCTTGTAGTAAATCTGTCTATATATCTCTCTTCCTCTCTCTCCATTTATCTATGGATCTCTATCTACCTACCTACCTACCTATCTAATCTAATCTATCCATGTAATCTGCTGGCTCTGCTTCTTTGGTTGAGCTCTACTTAATAAAGACTCCCACACTGAAAATTGTAACATTAAATAAAAGCTACTGTGATGCATCTGTATTATTTTAATTCCCAACAAAATAGCCTACATTTGAAAAATAATAACATACATTTATTGATTTAATCCACAAATAAAATTATCGAGTGCCTGCCTAATTCCATTCTCTGTATTGGGGGTACGGTGATGACTAAAACAGTAAAGTGTGGCTCTCATGGAGTTTTCAGTAAGAGTTGAGGAAAGAGACTGACAATAAGCAAATAAAATGCAGAAGTCAGGGCGGGCCCGTGGAGTAGTTGCTGGGTGAGCGCGCTCCGCTACTGGCAGCCCGGGTTCGGATCCGGGCGTGCACCGACGCACCGCTTCTCCGGCCATGCTGAGGCTGTGTTCCAGGTACAGCAACTAGAAGGATGTGCAACTATGACATACAACTATCTACTAGGGCTTTTTGGGGAAAAAAAGGAGGAGGATTGGCAATAAAGGAGGAGGATTGGCAATAGATGTTAGCTCAGAGCCGGCCTTCCTCAGGCAAAAAGAGGAAGATTAGCATGGATGTTAGCTCAGGGCTGATCTTCCTCACACACACACAAAAAAAAAAAACATGAAAAAAAATGTAGAAGTCAGATGGTAATAAGGGTTACATGAAAATAAATTTGCTGCAGTGGTGACATATGCTTTGGTTTTAATTATTTATTATAGCATACATTATATCTTACCCATGATTCATAGTGTGTTATATTTCATAATTTAAAGAAAGATAAAGGGGTCGGCCCAGTGGCTTAGTGGTTAAGTTCACGTGCTCTGCTTCGGCCGCCCAAGGTTCGCAGGTTTGGATCCCAGGTGCGGATCCCAGGTGCAGACGTCCGCACCGCATAGCAAGCCAGCTGTGGCAGGTGTCCCACATATAAAGTAGAGGAAGATGGGCACAGATGTTAGCCCAGGGCCAATCTTCTTCAGCAAAAAGAGGAGGATTGGCAACAGACGTTAGCTCAGGGCTAATCATCCTCACTTAAAAAAAAAAAGATAACAAGTACTAAAGGAGGTTTAGGGAAATAAGGAGTGTCAGCGGGTCAAGGTTAGAGAGAATGTGGTTTTATGGAGGCTGGTCAGGGAAATGAGTTGTGATCAGGGTCATAAACGCAGTGTTTTGCAGGTCAGGGTCATAGGTTTGAAGTCACTGGTTTCTAAGAAAGATAAATGTGCTCCAGGCCCCGTGACAGAACTAAGGGAAGAAGAAGGGCAGGATTCACTGCTAGTGCAGCATGGCGGAGGGGCTTGGTAGTGACGTTTAAGCGTATCTAGTGCGACAGGTTTTCATGTTTTTGATGGTAAATTTTACATTATATATCACAACCTAATACAAACAGAGTTTTCTATGTAATGATTTTTCATTACCTTCTATGATGTACTGGAATATTTTCTTTCCCTTTTTGCTTTTCCTTTTAATAATTTGTTGTGGGGTATTTTTGTTTGTTTATGTTTTGCTTCTTTTCTATTTTATTTTTGAGAACGCTGGTCAGACCCACTAAACTGGTTTCTAAACCTGTTAATGGATTGTAGCCTCAGTTGGAAAGAAACACTGCTTAAAATTTCTTTTGAAGTTTATTACAGAGATACTGATTAAAGATTGATTTAAATGGCATGAAATGGAAAGAATTTTGCTAAATGTCCATAATTGGAATGATTTTTTAATAATGTCTTTTGGCATTGCTAGACCTAGTAGCCAAATAATATTCTGTCATTTTACTTATTATTTTTAAAACTTTTATTTTGATATTTTCCAAATCTTCACAAAGTAGAGAGTATAAAACAAGTTACATGAACCTGTCACTTAGCATCACAACCACTGACATTTTGCCATATTGTTTTATTCATTATATCCAGGTCAAATTTTGGGGGGGAGGAGGAAATTTTTTTTTTTTTTTTGCTGATATATTTTAAAGCATTTTTCAGGCACAAAAATAGCCAAATTCACACAAATATTTCATTATGTGCCTTAAAACAAAAGAAATTTTCTTTCGTAACTTCAAAGCCATTATCAGTACCTGAAATAATTAAAAATAATTTCCTAATATCATTCAATGCACAGTTTATATTCAAATTTCGCCACTTGTCTAAAAATTCTTTTTCACAGTTAATTTCTTTAAATAAGGAACTAAACAAGGAATAGTCATTGTAATGTGTTGTTTTGTCTTTTTAATTTCTTTTAAATACTTAATCTAGAACAGCCCTACTTTTTCCATACAATTGGCCTGTTAAAGGAACTAAGTCAATATTCTGTAAATTGTGTTGTGTTCTAGATTTGACTGATTGCTTTCTCATGGTGGCATTTACTTTGTTCTTCTATCTCCTCTGTTTCCTGCAGACTGAGAGATATATCTAAAGGTTTGATAAATTAAGGTTCCAATTTATTTGTGCAAGAATAATTCATAGGTGCTGCTATACACATATTTCACCACATTGTGTGGCAAATTATGTCGGTTGTTCAGCTTGCAATAATTCTAAAACTGGATAACAGAGCTCAAGTGGTGACAGCCTGATCCCTTTACTGTGAGGTTCCCTTGAAATTTTCACCTAATTTTCTTTACCATCTGCTAAGAGTCATTGCTTAAAATCAGATATTTCATTTGGGGCTGCAAAACTGTGGTTTTGCTAATTCTGTCATTCCCTGTGCATCTCTTAGATGAAATTTCTTCTGTATCAAAGATTATATCTCTTTCTGTCTCTCCCTCTCTCTCTATCCCCTTACTATGGGTATGTGTATTACCCTAAAAGGCAGAAAAATGCTTAAGTCTTCCCCTTTATCGATCAGATTTCAGATTGGGAGTTGGTGCCTTATCAACATCTGATAGTGACCAGCAAGTTTAATTGTAATTTTTTCTCCTTCCTTCTTAAATTTCATAATGAGCTCATGGATTTTATGTATTTAATGATATGTTTTAATCAATTGTAGTCATAATTTTATTTTGATGCTCTAACTGTACCATTTTCGGCCGGTTGGGAGCCCTTTCAAGCTAACCCATGCATCCTTTAGACATGATACCATTAGTCTTTGAAAAAAAAGATATTTCAGTCTCATCTTTACCATTCTATTTCCCAGACTGTAATGAGTCATTTCTCTAAAGATCCATGGATTCTTTTGTCGGAGAACTCTGTTTAGATAGCAACATATGGGCGCTGGATGTGGTCATTGCCTCTGGATTGTCGTCACTTCTAGAAGTTTTAAGTGGACAAACTAAGAAATATCTATTTTTTTAAAAAGGAAATAATTACAAATTAACACTATTATTTACTTTTTATATTTACCACTGCAAAGTTTTCATTAACTTCTTTATTTTTGTTTTATTCTCTTATGATGAAATTTTGGTTTCTAACAACATTAACACCATTATTTGCTTTATCTTATAATAATAGTCAGTTCTGCTATAATACTTATTTTGAAATGTGAATTTATTCTAATGTGATTTATACGTTAGGGAACAATTTGAGTTTAAATGTGAATTTCTCATTTGCTTATGCATGATTTCACCTGCAAGAAACATCAGGTGAACAAAGACAACTGACCCCAGCCGAACTGAGCCACGTAGAAACATAAACCCTCCACACATCTCAAACATTTATCAGATACTTCAGGCCAATGCCTGTGTTTTGAGCCACACCCATCTAGTGCAATAATTTTCCCTCCAATTTCAGATAACTATTCTTCCCCTACCTCACAATAACTCACAGCCTGCAACCTTTTCAACGTCCACTTCCACAAGCAAATTTCAGGTCTTATTCAAAGCAAAGTGCCATATGTATTGTAGTATTTATCTCCTAACCATTTAACTCCTGTAAAATTGCACTACGCTTTTTAGTAGGTCTCTATACTTTTTAAAAAACACATTACTTGTAAACTTTTTTAGTGTTGTGTTCCTAGCTCCACTTTTCCCTTAAGTTTTGTAGTTTTCCTTGAAGGATTTTGCATAGTGTGGTAATTTTAATGTATGTCATGTTATAGCAGAACTGATTGTGAATATCACAGTTTCAAAACAATAATATCAATATTACTACTAACATTACAACTGCTGAATGAAGTGTAAGATTTCTTTGCAGGTTTTTGTCCCTAAAGTGTATCACAAAATACTGTGTTACAGGGTTGGTTGAAGTATTTTAATTCCCTAGATGGTTATCTTACCAACTTAATATATAGTAAAATTGTTTCCATGCATTTTGAACTTTTAGGTTCAATCTTGAACTTTTTAGAGCTTTTTCTTTAAATTTAATTTTTGTCTTTTTATTTTATAAAAGTTTACCGGTTCCAGAGTAAAATGTATATAGAGTTCTCACTTCTATCTCAGTCTTCTCCACAGTACTGCCGTTAGGCCTGGGCAAGCATCCTGGCCCCTATCCTGGGTCCCACATCTCAGGAGGCACTGCACTTTGGAAAGCCTTCCCTGAAATTTTTTAATTCCCCTTCTGGTGGCTGGGACTGGGACTCTGACATATCATGGTCCCCATTACTTCCTTTCAGGGAGCTCTCTGAGTCTCTACTCTCCTGTGGGGTTGACCATATGCCCCAAAGAACTCCTAGACTCATCTTTATAGGGTTGGCCTGGGTTGCCATAACTGGATCTAGATTCCAAGAGGACAAACTGATAAGGAGATCAATCCCTCTGACTAATGGAGTGTTTTCTTTTTGGGTGGGATTGCATAATATTGGTCTTCCAGAATGGTATTGACAGCTAAATTTGGGTAACTCAAATTATTTCCTTCTGCAAACATAAGCATACCCTCATCTGCCTTCACAAAAGGAAGCACACTATTTGTGCTTTGTGCAGTTTCTATTTTGTATACTAGAGATTGTGCCGTGTCAAAGTGTAAAATTCTAACTCAACCCATATCAACGAATAGAGTTCTAACTCTTTCCTTTTGCAACTGTATAATACTTGGTTGGGGGGTGAGACAATGATTTTCTTTTAATGTATATTTGGATTGCTTTTTCGTTATTAAGGTGCCATAATGTATAACTTTGTGCAAGTCATTTAATATTTTTTCAAGTGTGTCTTTGAGGTAGCTTCCTTGAAGTAGGATTCCTGAGCCAAATGAGATGTAATTTAACCAGATATTGCCTAATTCATCTCCATAGGAGTTGAGTCATTTCTGCATTTCCACTTAGAATGCATGACTTCTTGTTTTCCCACAGCCTTGCCAATGAAGTATTTTGTCAACTTTCGTATTTTGACAATAGAATAAGTGGGAAATGTTATCTCAATAGAGATTAATTTGCATTTTTCTTTTTAAGAGTCAGGATGAGTACTTTATATATAGTTAAGGGTCATTTATATTTTTTTATTTGTTAAATCTCTGATCACTTTTACCCACATGTTCAACTCACTTTGTTGGAGTTTTTCTTTTCCATATTTAGGAACTCTTTTATGCTATGTGGAATATCAGCCCTTTGCTTAAAATACAAATTGCAACATTATTATTCCTTTTCATGTTGTCTTTGGACTTTGCTCCTGTTCTTTTTCTTAATCCATGGAAAAGTATTTTATTTTTTTTGAATGAATTCATCATTATTTTTATTGTTTCAAAATTTGAAAGATACGAAGGTTTTTTCAATCTCAACTTATAAGGTAACTCACCAATAATATTTTCTAAAACTTAAATGGTTTCCTGTTTTGATATTTAGATATGTTATCCATTTGGTATTTGTCCTAGTATACATCATATGAGGCATAAATCTAGTTTTAATTTTTCCAAATAATGATCCAGTTGTTCCAACATCATTTGTTTTAAAAACAAATCTACCTTTCTCTATATTAAGTATTAATTTCCAAATATGCCTGAATCTCTTTCTAAATATTCTAATGCATTCCATTGGCCTTTCTGTCCAGTCATACCGCAATACCAAATGATTCTAGTTATGTAGCCTTAGTAGTATATTTTAGTATTTGGTAGGGCTAATCTTCCACTCCAATGCCCTTCTATTTTGGATCCCCACCTACAGCCAATTCCTTGCATATTTTTTATATGGACTTCATAACCAACTTGTATAGCTCAAGGAATAAAATATCTTGCTAGAAAGATTATTGAAATCATGTTAAATTTACCTCTTCATAATGCCATGTAGTTTTCCAAAAACATGTCACATCTTTCCATTTCGTTTAAAACTCTTTTATGTTTATCAGGGAAAAAAATAAAACTATTGATCTTAATAAAACTAACAAAAGACCAGTTAACAAATAGGTAGTTTACTTAAGTATCTAGAAACAGAAGTTTAATTCAGAATAAAATCAAATAATATAATCTATGCATTCATTGTCAATAACTCTACTCCAGATACCAAGAATATAACAACATATACTAGGTTTCAAAAAGAACTATAATGTCAAGATGGAAAGTTTGGAGGACAGCTTGTTTTAGAAGACTACTGTCTTGAGAGATTTGAATTCTGAGACAATAGGGATTCTTTTGTCAAAAAGATACATTGAGCAAAGCTGAAATTGCTCTTACGAGTTCTATTAGTGAACACTATGATCTGGCAAAATTGAATTTTAAGATGGCTACTAATTGCAGCTTAGTATTTCCCATGGCTTCACAAAACACCTGGCAGGGAGCAGATTTGGAAAAATATGAAATAAAATTTTTGGAGAAATGACAATTATGTCATTAATCTCAGACACTGCAAAGCCCTGCTAGAAACAAAGCAGGTGTAGCTAAGAAGTAACAACTAAAATCGGTTAACAGCTTTTATTTTTTCCATCCTGGTACTCGTAAAGGGAGTCAAAATTTCAGTGATGACTCCCGCAACTATTTCCCACACATGGGAAATCACCAGCACCTTTACACGTCAGCTTCTTTTTTCTGTTATTGACCTGTTGCCCTCTCTTTTTTTGCTACTACAATATTCAACTCGGTTTATTAACTCTCTTAGGAAGGCTTCAACGCAAGCACGTCTTACAAGAGCATCTGCCTCATTGATGAGCGGAAGCAACAAGGTATAGTAAAAACAAAACTAAACTAAACAAACATCAAAAATGGTGACACAGATGTTCTGCCACTTACTAGATGATTTGAACATGGTTTACTCCATTTTTCTGAGCTACATTTACAAAATTTCTCATTTGTAAAATAGGAGTAGCTACACTTATCCTACCTACAACAAACAATTGTGAAAAGTAAGTAAGTTCATGCATACAAAGAAGCTTTGAAATTGAGCAGGCTATAAAATTTGAAAAATAGTTCAATACTGTATATCTGTCTTGTAATAAAAATAATATATGCTTTTCATGAAATATTAGGAAAATTCCAAAAAGTATGGAAAATTAAATTCATCTATAATCTCATCTATTAAAAGTAATGATATAATAATATATTTTCCCCATTTTTTTCTGACTGTACTCACACCCATTCACACATACACACACAGACATAAATTACACATTCAAACATTCAAACTGCTGATATCATACTATAAATACAGATTTCTGTATTTTTAGTTTTTCACTCAATTTTGTATTACAACTTGGCAAAATTATCTGTGTATATATTTTCATGCCATAATTTACTCAGATATGTTTCTAATATTGGCTTCCTAGGACATATCTCATAGATTGTTATTTTTAAAATGTCACAGTGGTCATAAAATATATTATTGTTAAACTAAATTTGACTGGATTAGAGGAGTCCCATTCATCATGTGACATTAATGATAGAGATGAAATTAGATACTCTCCCAATTCTCTATGTTATGATTCTCTATAGTGTAGATAGCTTTTCATTTAAATAAAATATAAAAAAAAAAGTCAAGTTTCCGCTGGGTGCCATATGCTACTTTCTCTCTTGAGAGAGAGACAGAGAGAGAGATTTATAATAAAGAATTGGTTCATGTAATTATGGAGGTTTGCAAGTCCAAAATCTGCAGTGTACCAGCAGACTAGAGACCCAGGTGAGCCAATGGTACAGATGAGAAGTCCAAAGGCTATCTGCTGGAGAAGTCCCTCTTGCTCTGGGAAGCCAATCTTTTGCTTCTATTCAGGCCTTCAACTGATTGGATGAGGCCCACCCACATTATAGAGAAGAATTTGCTTCACCCAAAGTTCAGTGATTTAAATGCTTTTTTGTTTGTTTTTAATTGATAAATAAAAATTGAATATATTTAAGGTGTATAACATAATGATTTGATATATGTATACACTGTGAACTGAACACCACAGTCAAGCTAATTAACATATCCATTGCCTCACATAGTTACCTTTTGTGTGTGTGTGATGAGAACACTTAAGATCTACCCTCCTAGCAAATTTCAAGTATACAATATTGTATTATTAACTATAATCACCATGCTGTACATGAGATCCCCAGAACTTATTCATTTTATAACTGAAAATTTGACCTTTTGACCACTATCTCCTCATTTCCGCCATCTTCCAGTCCCTGGCAACCACCATTCTATTCTCTGATTCTATACGTTTGACTTTTTTTAGATTCCACACGTAAGTGAGTTCATACAGTATTTGTCTTTCTCTGACCTTAGCATAAGGTCCTCTAGGTTCATCTGTGTTGTTGCAAATGGCAGAAATTCTTTCTTTTTCATGGCTAAATAATATTCCATTGTATATATACCATATTTTTTTAATCTGTTCATCTGTCAATAGACACTTGGGTTGTTTCCAGACAATTTAAATGTTAATCTCATCCAAAGATATCCTACAAGTTGATGCATGAATTTAACCACCACAGGACTATAGGTTCATTTTTCTCAGAAGATATGTATATGTATATACAATTGA
Source organism: Diceros bicornis minor (assembly GCF_020826845.1). Classification (NCBI taxonomy): domain Eukaryota; kingdom Metazoa; phylum Chordata; class Mammalia; order Perissodactyla; family Rhinocerotidae; genus Diceros; species Diceros bicornis. Next base: position 22,279,184 of record NC_080747.1, on the reverse strand, counting down.
TCAGGAATATTTGTTGGAAAAAAAATTTTTTCAGTATCCTCTTGGCTCAATTTAGCACTGTGGTCAAAAGTCAACTGGTGATATACGTGTAGTTACACTTCTGAGTCTTTATTCTCTTCAATTGATCTCTTTGTCTAGCTTTTTTTGCCAATGTTATATTGTCTTGATTATTATATCTGTAGAGTTAGTATTGAAATCAAGTAATATGAGTCCTATATTTTTTGCTCTCCCTTAGTTTTGGTTTTATTTTCAACATTTGTTTTAGAAATATTATCTTTTGCATTTCCACATAAATTTTAGAATCAACACATCAATTTCTACAGTATAGCCTGTCAGCATTTTGTTTGGAATGGCACTGGATCTATTTGCTCAAATTGGGGGAAAAGTTTACATCTTAACAGTATTGAACTTTTCAATCCATAAATATGGTGTATCTCTCCATTTATTTAGATATTCTTTAAATTCTTTCAGCAATATTTTGTAGTTTTCGATGTAAGGTCATGCATATCTTGTGTTACCTTTATTCTGAAGTACCGTATGTTTTCATGATGTTATAAATTGTATTTTTAATTTCATTTTTCAAATTTTGCTGCTAGAAACACATTTATTTTTGTATATTGACCTTCTACTTTTCCCTTGATAAATTTGCTTAGTAGTTCTTTTAGTATCTCTTCTGGTATATTCTTGAGATTTTCTACATGAGCAATCATTCATCTGCAAATAGAGACAGTTTTACTTCCTCCACTAAAGTCCAAAGTTGCTCCGGTTTTTCCTTTCCTTAATTTAGTATTCTTTTTTATTTCATCTATTGTTGTTTAGCTATTACTCTTTTTAAAATTATAATGGTTGCCTTTACTATTGTATGATACATCCTTAACTATGACAGTCTACTTGGAATTGGTATTGTACTATTTCACTAAAAACGTACTAATCCTGTAATAGTTTAATTTTTTAACTTCTTCCCCCTAGCTTTTTTGCTATTATTTGCTATATTTTACTTCTCTTCATGTTATAAAGTCATCACCACAGTTTATTATCTTTCGATTAAATAATTATTTGTCTTTTAGAGAAATTAAGAGGAAAATAATTGTGTGTTTACTTACACACATATTTATTATTTCTACTTTTATTTCTTTCTTCCTATTAAATCAAGTTTCCCTCTGGTATCATTTTTCTTTCATGTGAAAAACTTTCTCAGCTTTTGTTTATGTGAAAATGAATTTATTTAACTTTCAATTTGAAACATTTTTTTCTCTCAGCACTTTAAATATGTAATTCTATCGACTTCTGACCTCCACTGCTTCTGATGAGACACAATTTGCAATTCTTTCATTCTTCCTTTTGCTAAGGCTATCTTCAAGACAGTCTCTTTATCACTGGTTTTCAGCAGTTTTACAATAATTTGGCTTTCCTTGTATCCATCCCACGTAGGCATCCCTGATCTTCTTGAAAATATAATTTGATAGTTTTCACCAAATTTAGGAAATTTTTGACCATTATTTCTTTGGGTACTTTTTATCATGCTCTCTCTCTCTCCTTCTGGGCCTCTATCTAAAGTGTGTGTGTGTCTATGTGTGTGTGTATGATATCACTCTACAGAACACTGAGGCCCAGCATATTTTTTCAATATTGCTCCCATTTTCATCAACTGGATAATTGTAAGTGGGTTCATTTTTACTGCTGAGTAGTATTTCGCTGTATGGATATACCACAGTTTATCCATTTGTGGACAATTATGAACACAACTACTATAAATATTTTTGTGTGTGTGTGAGGAAGATCAGCACTGAGCTAACATCTGATGCCAATCCTCCTCTTTTTGCTAAGGAAGATTGGCCCTGAGCTAACATACGCGCCCATCTTCCTCTACTTTATATGGGACGCTGCCACAGCATGGCTCTTCAAGCAGTGTATTGGTGCTTGCCTGGGATCCGAACTGGAGAACCCCGGCCACCGCAGCAGAGCACCCGCACTTAACAGCTTGCCCCACCGGGCCAGCGCCCGTATAAATATTTTTGTACAGATTTTGTCCTTAGTCCATCTGGGGACTTTACTCTAGGACGTCAACCTTATTTCTAAAGTATGGGCATTTGGGATCTCAAGAAATGCTTGAAGACTTCAGTGATTCTTACACTTTTGCTGAGCCAGAACTCCATCATCCCCTCGCACTCCATAACCTCTGACATTTCCATTCAGCTCTCAGTCCTACAGCAGCATCTCTCCCCTGGGCCTAGTAAAGTCTTGCCCTATGCACATACAGTCCAACTATCAGCCAAGGGTCATGTGAGGAATCCCCACTCAGACCTCTCAGGTCTTCATCTTTGCTGCCCCCTCCTTTCTAGGACCATGCCCTGAAAATTCCCGCTACTGAAGCAGCCCCAAACTCAGAACTCTGACTTTTCGACTCAACGAGACTGTTGTCTTTTGCTTGAGCTTCACGTCCCTGTGCTGACATCCAGAAAGTACACCCAGAAAGAACAAGGGGTAGAATTTGTGTTTTTCTTCTCTTAGGAATCACAATACTGTGCCCCTGTTGTTCAATACGTGCAAACGTATATATTTTGTTCAGTTTTATAGTTGTTTACAACAGGAATGCAAGTCTAATACCAGTTATTCTGTCACGGTTGGAAGCCATAAGAAGAGGCATGCATTTTTATACTTTTTATAGTTGGAAGGTCTCTGAGAGGTCACATGAGTAAGTAGTAAAGTTAGGATTTGAACAATATCTAGGGATTCCATATTCATTCTCCTCTCCGTTATATTACAAATGTCTCTCATAGTTCTTCCTATTTCTGCCACATCCTCTGAGCCTACCTCTCATACATTTCACATATAGCTATTTACTCATTTTTTAATATCTCTAATCCCATTTTTCTTATGACGTGTGGTGGTCACAATACTCGATAGTAGAACTATTATTATTAAAAAGTGTAACATTATCACCATTACTGTAAGGAAATTACTTTTTGTGTGTGTGTGTGAGGAAGATTAGCCCTGAGATAACACCTGATGCCAATCCTCCTCTTTTTGCTAAGGAAGACTGGCCCTGGGCTAACATCCATGCCCATCTTCATCTACTTTAATGGGATGCCGCCACAGCGTGACAAGTGGTATGTCGGTGCGCGCCTGAGATCAGAACCTGTGAACCCCGGGCCACCGAATCGGAGCAAGTGCACTTAACCACTACGCCACTGGGCCAGCCCCCGGAAATTACTTTTTAATCTTATTTTTTAAATTCTTGTTTTGTACCATGCCCTAATCTTTAACCCATGCAGTGCTTCTTATTACAAGAGCCTAGAAAACTCATAAAATTTCCAGAAACCCAGGATAACCATCACATACAGCTTATTTTAAAACAAACAACCAAATACTAGACTCCCAAAGCATTAAAACACATTCACTTTTTCAGACATAAATACATTACACCCTATTAGGTAGAAAATAGAGAGAGGAAAAAATCGTTTAATTATTAAAAATCACATGGGTCTGTCTTTATATCCTGACTGCTAACACCTGTTTTCTTCCCTCTTCTTCAGCTAAGTTATCAATTTTAGTATACTTAAATCCCATACTGATATTGTTTTGCAAATAATTAAGTTTCTAAACATTACTATTTCTTGAAAGACCATAATTTCTTGGTTTTTCAGCGCAGCCAGTTTCTATTTAGTTGAAGCCCCTTTCAGTGGATCACCATCTGCCCGGAGCAGCACAAGCATCAGCCCTCTAGTTTGCTCCAATTATACCTCAACTGTTCTTCGTTAGCTTCCGCCCTGACTGAGTACATCAAATGCATTTTTTTCTGTTAGAGAAGAGGAGGGATAAAAGGGACAATTAATATCCATCAAATTCCTGCTCTGTGCCAGATTCCTAACATGAATTTGTCTCCTGTAAGTCTTCTCAATAACATAGTAAAGAAAGTTCATTCCTATGAGGCCCAAATTCATACAGCCGGTAAGTGTCAAAGACGAGTTTCAAACCTATGTCTGACTCGAAACCCTAAGCTCTTCTCAATAGTGCTTGGAACCACACTCTACATTAAATAAAAAAAAAAAACTAATGCTGCTTACATGTAACTGTGTAATTACACCATATAGCAGAATAATTATGAATTGCTTCACAGAAAGAACAAAGCAATTCCTTCACACCTTCATTCTGGAAGGATTACATGTAACTTAAAGCTTTAAAGTATGTTCAGTTTGTGGAAAACAAGATATTTTCTTGATTGCTTTGTCCTTTACAAAAGTTACTTTCTTTGCTTGGCTTATTTTTACATTCTCAATGTTGCTTTCGTTGATTAACCTCGTTGTGTTATAGTCTGCCTGCTTTTCCAAAGGTTTTGGAATTATGTTTCAACACCATCCCAGCGCCCAAATTGTTGGTGCTCTTAAGAATGAACGGGCCCTCCCCAGGTCCAGCATCTTGTTAATCAGTGAACGTATTATATACGAAGGGACCCTAACTGTAAGATGGCTTCACTTTGTTCCAAAAGAGTATGTAGGTTTCCCCTGCTATCCAAAAGTTCGCTTTATGCCACTTCACTTTTAGGAAAGATCTACGTGAGGACCTGTTTTTGCTAACCAAAAGAAACCCAAAGAGGTTTTTTGCTTTTACAATAAAAGGCAAAAAGTGAAAATAGCCTTCAGCATTTGTTCTGCAGTGAGCTGTTATAGAGGCTAAGCAGTCAAGCATATTGTCCTATTTTAAGCCTTCCACATCAGCCACAGCAGACACGAACCTTCAACATCTAGGCAGGCAGACACAGAAGAAGGTGCAGAATTACCTGCCTGCCCTGATGGATTCAGAGGATGATGAGATGGTAATAGATGTTCCTCTTCCAGTCTCCTCTGCACCCCATTCTCCTGTACCTCCCAGCACCCCAACCTCCGATGACTCAGCCTAACACACCATCATCACCACCACCACCCCTCAGCCTTCTAGTGTGCCCACTGTCTTCCTGACTCTGGTAAATGAAACTACACTGTACATACATTATTTCTACTTTATACAGGCTGTGTATTTATCATGTCATTCCAGCTTTTACTATATGCTAGTGTTCTTTTGGGTTTTGTCATTTGGTATGATTTGGTAGGTTATTTTTTCAGTCTGGAAATGCTCAAAAAGTTTTCCCGTGTAAATTAACGGTAATTACTTCTTCGCTCTAGGCCATTTTGGCTTATGAAAGGTTTCATAGGAACGCTCTATTTTCGAATAACGGGGGAAACCTGTAACACTAGAAGGGCATTTTCACCTCTGACAAACTCCCACACAGTGACTCTAAACATGACAGCTACACTTCACTCGAAGGCTAGGCCTAGAGACAGTTTGAACGGAGAACAACAAGAAAACAAGAAAGTCCACATTGCTTGTGTAATAAGTACTAGGAAGGCAAAGGAGGATTTTCAGTCTCTGACTTCAGCTCCTACTAGAAGACTGAAAATGTAAATAAAGTAAATACACATAATCAGCATAAATGGATGACTGGCCACTGTTTTAATGATGGAATAAGTTACCTCTAATTGGAAATTTAAAAATTTCTGAACACCAACCTCTTAAAACCATGTGTCGTTTAAAAATAAGCAAACAAAAATCACAAAACAAATGGATATTACAATAAGCTGCCAATTAGCAGAACTGAGCCTAATTTTAAATGAATTTTGGAGAATAAGTAGATGATAAACTACTTTAAATGTGTTTTCCTTTGCCACGCAGTAGCACACACCTACTGAGTCTGCTGCGCATCAGCCATGTATAAGGTTTACTTTTGATTCAAATAGTTAACATTTCTTTATTTAAACCAATAATGCTGTGTGGCGATACCCTGTAAAGTAAGATATAAAAGCAATTTTCCCTTTATAAGATATTGATTTTTAAATAACTAATCAAGGTTTGAGGTTATCCTGTGGGAGGAAACAAGACAAAAACAAAACTAGGATTAATAAAGCTATACACAGAATTACACTCCTCTGAACTTGAGTTTTAAAGCAATTAATGAAACGACTCAGAGAACAGTGTTAGCAATTTAAGAGATAGCATGACAACAAATGAAGATTTACAGGTTTTTTTTCAATTTTTTCAAAAAGGATTTTAGATTTAAGAAGAAGTAAAATAATTGTATCCTTGCGTTTAAGAATAAATCTGATCAGATGCTAGGTTTAGAGACACTCAAATTTTCCTTGGCAATACTTCAAGGTTACTGTGAGGCTTGGGAGGCTCAGAGGCTGCAAGATAAAGTTCATCCAGCCGTAGTGACCTTGATAATGGCCAATTTAAAGACTCTGGGAACAAGTGACTCCCTGAATGAAGCTATAGCTTATGTTTTGGTATTTCGTTTAAACTGCAGCTTCAGTACAAATTGGCAAGAAATATTTGATTCCTCAAGGAGTCTTTCTGTTGAACAACCTGAATGGAGTCTTGAAAGCACAGCTACCCGCAAACATAAGGATAATGTAGAACAAGAGATTAAAGTGAGAATTATACACAGAACTTTGTGACACTAGACCCAGAATGTCAATCCTTGAACAGCAGAGCACTTAGCCTCTAAGAAAAAAAAATGAAGTTGAAAAAGACACTACAGTATTTGGAGCATATAAAACAGTATAGAAAACAAAGTTTTATCCCCAGACTCATTGGAGGACTGCATTTATGTGTAGCTTATGTATGTTCTTACACAGGGTTTCTCTGATATTCCATGTTCTTTTCACAAAATAGGCTGCAGGAGAAAGGTCTTTCAATATCACTTAAGCAGTCAGAGAAAATAGCAAAACAAGCTATAGAAGCTGTTTGATACCTCAGAGTTGCAGTGTTTGTGGCTCAGTATCATAGACTTGCCTCTTTGTAAGTACACAGAAGATATCTTTAAGCAGAGAAAATCAAAATAAATTAATCTAAGGCTTGTTCTTCCACAAAATACAATTTATATTCAAGCAACAGGTCAATATTTTTTTCTAAACATTTACAAATTTGTCTTAGCAGGAAAGAATTGTTGTTGAAAATAGCCTTTTTCCAAAGTCTGGTGCCAAAGATTTTACATACGTTATTCAAGGATTCATTGATTCATCAAGTTTTGTTTTGTTCTGTTTTGTTTTTGCTGAAGAAGATTCACCCTGAGCTAATATCTGCGCCAATCTGCCTCTATTTTGTATGTGGGTTGCTGCCACAGCATGGCTGCCGACAAATGGTGTAGGTCTGCACCTGGAAACCACATCCAGGCCACCAAAGTGGAGCGTGCCGAACTTAACCTCTAGGCCATGGGGCGGCCCCTCATCAAGGATTTTTTTAAGTAGCTTACTGTGTTATAATCCCTACAACAAACCTTCAAGGTACGTACTGTTGGCATCATCTTTCAAATGTGGAAAGTGAGCCTCAAAGAAGTCAAATAATTTACCAAAATTCATAAAGATAAAACCATCAGCACCAGTATTCAAATTCAGGATATCTAGTCTTGCCTTTTTAAATGGCATAAACATAAAGAATCTCTGAGGCATATGGATGTGGCCTATTTGGAATATCAGCTTCAGTAGGACTCTTCTATCCTCCCACATAGACTCAGTCTGTGATATTATTTTACAATACAGGATGGACTGTCAGAAAAAAATAGAGTTTGATACAAATTTTTAAGGAGAAACAAAACATGTCAAGATGGGCTATTCTTTATAGTTTATGGAATAACTTAAAGAAAGAATGTGAGAGAGGGAGAAAAATCTATTGAAACTTTGTATATTTTCCATGAGAACTATGTAAGGTTCTTTCCATTTCTGTCTTTACGTCTAAGTTCAGAGCTAAATTTAATCAAGTAAGGTATATATTTCATCCCTGACTTCAATTATAGTGACATCTGCCTTATCTAAATGGTCTAGAAGCTATTTTCATCTTCATTTTAACTTTGCCCATTTTTTTGAAAGCTATCATGGATCTTTTAATATTTTGCGAAAGATTAAAATGGTACTCTGCTATAATCACGGCAGAATGAAGTAAAGTCTAAAGTCATTATGTTAACAATGCAATGCACAGAAAATCAGCAGTGTCTAGATTGAGATAATATCTACTTATATTTGAATGTATAAATTATGTGTCAGTGCATACTCTCTATTAATCCACTATGCCAATTATTTTTTACATCAGAAATACGTTTTTATAATTAATATTAACATTTGATTACAGGAGTAGTCTAAAGCCCTCTGTTTCATTAATCAATAATATGACTATTCTAATATGTTAAGGATCATATCAACACCTTGTAAGCATATTCTATCTTAGTATTCTGATAACAAACTTGAACTTTTGTTCTCTTATTAAACCTGAGAATTATCACTGTCAACAACTCTTTTTCTAAGTCAACAATGCCACCTGTGGTCATTTCATAGGTATCCTAGACAAAGCTAATTGTCATTTTCTATCCAATTGTTGCCACCTCCAACTTCCTCTGTGCACAGCTCAGTTTTAGGCTCTTTCTGCTAATATAATTTTCATACAAAGTGGTTTTAGACATAAAAGATAACTTTTGAAGAACTTCTGGATTTCTACAAAAGACCTGATTTCCGATAAGTGCTTTGAATGTATTTTTTTACTGCATAATATTCTATTAAATGGAAGCTTATTTTAAAAGCTCTTCAGTTTTCACAAAGTACCAGCATACTCTATTTTTATTAATTCAGCACTAGTTTTGGGTCCTCTGACAACTGCTTTCCCTAGCATAATCTCCCATTGGCTACCACCCAGGGTTTATCAACTAATAAAGCTCCCATCAAGCTTAGAATCAAAGATGTGGCCAGGGATTCTTGCTTATTTCTGGGATCATTCCCAACCTCAAGAATCTTAATGTAACTTCTGTCTTACTTGCTCCATATTTTCTCTGCCAGATGGTGTTTCTGCATCAGCCAATAACAAACACCAATCTCCTATTTCTACCAACTATATAATAGTGTCAATTCAAAAGAGGAAATTTATTTTTTAAAATTGTTATATATAAGCATGTTATTGGAAAGGATGAGCAACCACCTTATAACCTTTTAGTACTTCGATACAATTTCCACAATAAGATGAAAACGTACTTGCAAAACATTTTACCTAAGCTTGGTTTACAAAATGAAGAGGAACTAACTTCAGAAATTGTTGGGAGGTGCTATATTTAAGATTTAGCTGCAATTGTCAGATTAATCAATATATTTATAAAAATTTATTGTTGTGTAAAAAGATTCCTTTATGAAGTTACTTTTTCACAGATGTGCATTTTATAAATTTACTTCAAAATGAGTGTTAAAAAATTCTGTTCCTTCGAGATAGATACAGATTTATTTAAAAATCCCTCGCCCAAAGATTTCATTGGTAATGTTAAAAATATGGATACTTTGGCAGAGCCAATATAAATCTCTGGATAAAATCATTCAAAGATTTCCTATGTCTGTTTGATTTCTTTGTAAAACTTGTTGTCATTAGTTGCATTATTATTGTAATTATACAATTCTTATTAATTTTTCTACTATTAGTATTCAAATAAGTATTGACAATAGAGCAGATCAACTGTAGCTTTGATTCATCACTGGTGAGGTATCAATTGGTAAAATTGCTTTGAAAAACTCTTTGTCATTATCTACTGGAGTTGACCATACGCATATTCAATGACCTAGCAATTTCACTTCCAGGTAAAGACTCAATAGAAATGGGTGCACTATGTACACATTTCAACCAAAAATCATGTACTAGAACATTCTTGACAACAATATTTGTAACAGCCTCAAACTGGAAAAATCTAAATGTCCATCAACTGTAACAAGAATAAATACATTTTGTTAGGATATAAAATGGAATAGTATAAGGTAAATAAACAGACAATCTAATGCCAAACTTTACCATATACATAAAACACCCAAACAAAATATTGACTAAAAGAAGCCAGACACAAAAGAGCACACACTGTGTGATTCCACTTGCAGAAAGTTCTAGATATGAGGAAAAGCTGCTCTATGTTGTTAGAACTCAGGATAGAAGTTCAACTTTCAGAAGGAAGGGGTAGGGAGGAGAAATGATTGGGAAGGACCATGACAGAGGCTTTTGGGTGCTGGTAATAGTCTATTTCTTAACCTAAGTAGTGGACATATTAGTGAGTTTCAGTTGGTCTCAGGGCTTTGATTGGTATTCACTGTCTCCCTCCTCCACTATCTTCTAAATTCTTCTCAACCTCGGCTATTATCTCTACAGGTTTTAGCGGCTTACATGCTGGTGTGACCCAAGCCTTCATTCCTGAGTGGTTTGAGCCCTTGTTAATCCTAACCTTCTCAAGCCAATGTCGCTATGCATGACCATTCTCAGTTATAATTGGGCAAGGGAGTATCAAGCAGTACCCAAGTAAATCCGCTGTATTCCACAGTACACTTCCCTCTTCCCACTGTGTAGAAGTAGCCCTTTCTCACTCTAGTGATCAGCATCAATTACCTCTGATAAGATGGTGATTTATCTTTTTGCATGCTGATAACTGGATATTGAGTCCAATTTTCCCAGGTGGCAGCTGAAGCTTATAGTTCAATGGAACGATTGCTGTGTTACTGGCAACAATTCTCTCCTTTTAGGGACCAGGATATTTAACCCTACAGGTTCCAGCATTGTAGGGACACAAATACAAAGTCCTACAGAGGATTCTTGGAGAGAATGGTAAGTGGGGCACTCATGTTTCTACCTCTTAGTTTCTAGCTCATTAATTCTTCCCATTGTGGAATCAGTATCATATGGAAGGAGCTGATTCAGTTATTGTATCCTGAAGAATGGGACCTCCTTCTTGAAGAGTACTGCCTCTGAGCTCACACTTCAGCTGTGTCTTCAATATACCATTCAAATACTCTGTAGAGATAGTAGCTTCTGGCTGTTTTAGTATACAACACAATCAGTGTATCCCAAGTCACGGATCCATTCCTGCCCCTACTGGTGAGTTCCCTGGTCAGACGCTATGTTGTCTGAGAATCTATGCCTATGGATCAGGCATTCTTTAATTGCTATAAGGAACCATAAGCCTCTGGAAAGTGGTACTGACCAGGACTCAGCAGGCAGGAAAGGGAAAACCAAATCCAGAATATATGTCTATCCTTGGCCACTGGCCCTTCCAGGACAGAAGAGGCCCAATGCAGTCTACTTGCCACCAAGAAGTCTGTTGGTCTTCTCAAGGAATAGTGCCTTATCAGCATTGGCCTCTGTGGCTGGTAGATTGGACATTCAAAGGTGACATTACCGAGGTCAGCTTAGTAAGTGAGAAACCATGCCACCATCTCTGCAACTCGCTATTCTGTTCTTTCGACCATCATGCTGATTCTGGGGTGGTTGTTGAGGCAGGATCAAAACTTGTTGGTTCAGTGCTTTTTCTCTAGTGGATACTTACTGGAGGGTACTTATGTGTGATGCAAAATTGTCATACTTTGGGCACATTACCATATGTTCATTCGCATGACTCTGCCCTAGACCTCCCTGTCTCTGAACTTCCAGTCCTTCTCTTTCCAGGCTCCCAGGAAGTTGGCTAGATTACTGGCCACTTCCCAGAAAATGAGATGAGGTGGCCCTCATCTCAGGCCACCTTTCCTTTCAGAAAAGTAGGTGACCAGGTGCATCGATTATAGCTTTGCCTATTGGAAAAGTTTTTCTCCCTCCGCTGTCTCTCAAGGCCATTTCCAAATGTGCCTGTAATACAACCACTATCCATTTTTGGTTGACATCAATTTACCCATCCTTAAACAAAGTTTGAGCTTTTTCCTCCTCTTTCAGCTGGCCTTACAGGACCTTCCATATGGCTATAGGTGTGTGCTGGCAGAGAAGCGCTGTTGAAACAGTGATGAGTGACATGGGAAGTCTTGGGCTACTGGCTCTACGACACAGGCTTGATCCAAAATATACCATTTCCATATTGTACTGAACTACTGCTGAGTATGTTTAACTTTATGATTTGGCAAGTTCAAAAGCAGCCAGCTTACAATAGGAATTTTCAGATGCATTATCGTTCGGTGCCCTATTGTCAGTACCATGTCAGGGGCTCTTTCTTGAAAGATGTATAGTTCTTTGCTCTAGATGGTCTGACCTTTCTTCAGAACCCTACTTAGACTTGTCATAAACTCCATACCACTGATGCCTCCAACAGCATGGGATCTGCTGGATTATATGGCTCAAGAAGGAAAACAGCTTCTACCATGGCCTGGATCAGCTGCAGAGCTCTTTCCTGCTTCAAGCCATATCTGAACTTTACAGCCCTCTATACTCCTCAGTATGTGAGCTGGAGGGGAATTCCTAGGTAAGGAATGAGTGCCTTCAGTCCCAAAAAGGACTACTTGCCACCATGCTTCTTTTTAGTGGTGGGGAATGCAAGATGCCACAATTTTTCTTTTACTTTTGAAGGGGTATCCTAAGATGTCCCTGATTCCTAGGCTCCCTGCATCTTTGTAATTTTATCTCCTGGCTTATGGACAGCATGGATCTTATCAAGACCATCATGGTATTAGCCACTTCTTGCTTGGCCTGTCCTATCAACATGATGTCACCCATGTAATGCATCAATGTGATATTCCACAGGATATTCAGAAGGCCGCAGGATATTCAGATGGCCACAGTTTCTTTGGATTATATTATGACAGAGTATGGGATAGTTAACATAACCCTGGGGTAAAACTACAGATAATTATTGGTGTTCTTTCCATAGTCCATTCCTGCACCTACTGGTGAGTTCCCTGGTCAGGTGCTATGTTGTGTGCAAAGCCATGACTATGGATCAGGCATTTTTTAATTGCCATAAGAAATCATAGGCCTCTGGAAAATGGTACTGACTGGGGCTGCATACCAAGTACCTGAAGCCTTAATGATCTTCTCTAATACCAATACTATGTCCTTCAAGACAGCGGCAGTTGGGGCCACTACTTGGTTAAACTTGCTGTAGTTTATAGTCATCCTCAAAGGTCCATCTGATTTCTGCAGGGGCCAGAATGGTCAATTAAGTGGAGAAATCCTTCAAGAAAAGGTGGCACTGATATCTGTTCTTCCTCCTAGGATGCTATATTGAGCTTTTTGTTTGTTTGTTTTGTTTGGGGGGTTGGGTTCATTTTCTTTTGTTTTGTTGTTTCATTTTGTTTTGTTTTTGGTTGTTGGCTAACGTGGCTGAGGTCAAGGTCCATTTGTAGAAACTTTTACTTGACCTTCCCCAATTTGATAGCTTTTGCCACACAGGCCAAGGACCTAATGTGGGCTTCATTCTAATTTTCAAAAGTATCTATCCTGATTATACTCTTAGGGACGAGAAAAGTACCAACCAAGTGGGTCTAGGAACACAGCAGAATCACAGTAAGATGGACGTTAGTCAGGATTTCATTTATTACCTAGCCCCTGTAAGTCCCCACCCTAATAGAGGTCTCATTAAGAGGTTTGGTTGTCCAGATTTCAATGTCAACTCAAACTCTGTGTCTAATAGTCTTCAATATATCTGGATGGTCTTTTTTTGCCAGTATACAGTCACCTGAGTAACTAACCAGAGGTGTATTTGGAGAAGATATTGTGTCAGAAGAAGAGGGGTCTTTGGGGGAATCATTAGGGTATATACTTGCTGTTATGTTGCAGGGTCTCTCTCTTGACTCATTGAGTACAAATCTGAAAATTGGCTCAGGTCCAGGAACTGAACAAGGTATCATGACGTTTTATTGGAATGACTGCCCTTAGCCCCACAATCCTCCATTCTTGCCTTTTTTGATTATAGATAATAGGCAGCACTCTCCTTGGCTGTCCATCTATTTTTCCCCTAGGAAGACCAGGGTCTATTAACCATCTCTAAATATCAAGCCCACTTAGCTGCCCCTTAACCTTACTTTTTGTTACAGTAATTGTGGCTCTCTGGCTCCCTGACAGTTAAACACAACCATCTAGCTTCTATTACTTTTGGGGCCTCGTCATCACCCTGGCCATTAACAAACTCAAGACCTAGACTGCCTAAGATCCATTCTCTCCTTATTTTAGAAATAGAATCTCCTGATTTTAGCTGGGAACTTAGCTATCAAGCTGTAGACCACATGCCTAGTCTCCCTTACAGGTATTGTTATGGCATTTGTGGCCAATGAGACATGAACAAAAGTACTGTATTATACTTCTAGGTGGCAATAGAAAGTGTACAATCATGTACTTGCTTTCCCCCTTTCCTCTTCTAGATATCAGGTGGACCTATCAAATATAATAGCGTACCATTTTGAACGAGGTGTTGCTGGAACAATGAGACTGAGATACTTTGGGGTCCTAGAAAACCTCAAGAAACAGAGGTGTTCTATCTGGATTATCTCTCTCTGAATTGTCCCATGAGAAAGAAAGAAACTTCTATCTTGTTTAAACACTTTATCTGAGTATATTTTAGAGCAGATAAATCTGTATTCTAACTAAGACTCATCTCTGTCCCTTTATCATAAATTTATTTTTAACTAGACTCAGAATGTGAGGAAGGTAATTATAGCTGCAGAGGAAGCAGAAATCTAGAATAGTCTGGAGTTGAAGCATCACACAGTGAGTAACATCAGATATATGTGCTTCCCCAGTAAATCTAAAAAAGTTATTGTGACGAAATTGAGAGCCTAGTACATCCCCAGAGTGCATTGCGTCTACTCAGGACCATGGCTTCTCTGATTTTGAACCTCTTCACTTTGAATTATCTTTGCCCCTTAATCTCCCTCAAACATCCACTCTCGTCTTATACCCCAGACTTTGTCATTACCACTAACTGCTCTACTTTCAAAACCTCACCTCCTATCTTTCCAGCTTTCTACCTCTATTAACCAATCTCCAAAAATATTAGAACTTCATAGGGACTTCTAGTATTTTGATTCCACCATTTTTTCATGCTCTTCTCTTTAGCTTTCTCATGTCTGCACATTTCTCCTTAGGCCTAATGGTGACTGATTATTATAAACCATTCCTTCATCATTCCTTTGTTTATCAAATATTTATTGAGCAAGATCAATATGTCAGGTATTGCTCTGAGCATTAGGGATGGAGAATCGAACAAAAGAGAAAAAATACCCACTCCTATGGAGCTTGCTTACTTTCACTGGGCATAAATATGGAAGTAAACAGTAAAAATTTTTATATCTTTTATATCTTTATAATATACAAAGATATATCTTTACATATTATCTATTATATCTTATACCTGAAAAAGAAATAATTTTGGATATTTATAAAAGTTATCAATTCTAGGTTCACAATTCCTTTTGGAAAAAAAGTTAGCAAAATCATTTTTCTTTCTTCATTCACCATACTTTTCTATATACACAAAAGTCCATGATAATATTAAATGTATTCCTTTCAGTCTGGTCAATTAGTCATTTGGATATACAGAAACAACAGATGCTTTTTTTTAATATGTTTGACAGCATATGGATTTATGAGGAATTCAACAATGCTTCTTTTCTACCAGCCGGCCGAGAGATTTCTGGGTATAATGCAGATAACAACATGACAATTCTGACAGAAGAAATATTTACAGAAGAGAAAATAACACCCTTCAGTTGAGTGTTCATGAAGTGATTATAGCCCTGTGTGATATAAATGAACTCCTGACCATTGTCAGAAAGACGGTTGACCACGTTCTTTTTTAGCCAAAGACAAATTCCTAATACACACAGTCCTCACAGATTTTGTTATTGTGTTGTTCTGCTCTTATATAATGTTCTAACAGGATGGAGCAGCAGCTATTACAAGCTTAAAAACAGATTCTGGAGCAAAAGAGTATCTTCTGCTGTACTTAGCATATAATAACACTGAAGTGAATGGACTTTTGTTTGCAGAGAAAAAAATTTATTTTCTGGAAACTACAAGTAAACTTGATAAACCTTGACAGTGTATGTATTTCTCACCTGATAATTTCTATAGCATTCTACTCCAGAGCAGGTGCTAAAATCAGTATCAATGCAATGAAAGCTGAGACACCAATAGAAGCTAAGAGAGAATTTAGTTATCTTTAAGCCATTTTTTTGCACCATTTCCATGTTACCAGATCTATGCTTTCTTGTGATTATGTAAACAAAATCACATTTTTCTGAAGGTATTATGTAGAGCAAAAATATCAGAAATAACAAATAATAAGTGAAGCAAAAATCTCAAATTTGCTTCTGAAAATATTCAGTAAGCATCTTTTATCTAGCTGTATAAAAGGTATGATTTATGGGATTATTTCAATGAAACTACATCAACACCGTTGACAAAATCTTTAGGTCTAGGAGGTGAAAATGAGATGTTGAGATGCCATTGCCTAGTTATTTACTCATGGAGAAAAGTGAAAACTTAGAAATCTATCAGGAATATCCCCATCACAATTACCTTATGTGAGCAGAGTTAGAAAAAAAGAATCCTAGTCTTTGAAAATGAGCACCTGATCAGTATCACAAAGATGTAATATAGTGTCGCCTGACCAATCTAGCACCTGACAGTGCTGAGAAGGTATTATTTCAGTTCTGTAAGACAAGATTTGTAAAAGTGATGACTATATTTTTATTAATAAAATTGAAAAAATGTGAAAATATATAATATTTGGATATAATTCAGATTTATTAGTCTATAATAGTGATGCTTTACTTTAGCCAGTTATCACCTTAAACACAAGACCATTTAGCCACAATGTGAGCTCAGTGCATCACACACAAGCTAACTGTAAAATAAGTCAGAGGAAAAGGCTAGGAAATGACAGAGGTAGGGAGGAGAGGCTGTTGCATGAAGTAGAGTGGTCAGGGTAGGCCTCACCAGGGATCCAGCCATGCGGATATCTAAGACAAGAGAATTCCATGGAAGAATACCACCTAGGAAGGAAAATAAGTAATATATTCTAGGGCCAGCAACCAGACCAGTGTGACTGGAGCAGAGTGACAAGGGGAGAGTGGTAAAAGATGAGGTCAGAGAGAAAAGGGCCAGAAATATAAGGCCCATTGGTCTATTTTAAAGATTTAGCTATTTTCCTAAGTGAGATGAGAAACCATTGGCATGCTTCGAGCTGAGTAACGATATGAACTGACTTGTGTTGTTTAAGGACCACTCTTTCCATCAATTTGGTATTGGCGTGTAGGGTGTAAGATTGGAAGCAGAGGGAACAATTACAGACAAGGCATGATGGTGGCTTGGGCCAGGTGGTAGCAGTGAAGACAAAATGAGATATGGCCAGGTTCTGAAATATTCTGAGGGGAGAGGTAACATTATGTGCTAATGGAGAGGATGTGAGGTGTGAGAGCAAGATAACAGTGAATCATGACTCCGAGATTTTATATTGTATAAGAAGAATGCAACTGTCATTTACTCAGATGAGGAAGAATATGAGAAGAAGAAAGTTTTGGAGGGAAGATATAAACTTTGATTTAGGACTTTGTAAGTTCAAAATACATATTAGACATCCAAGTGCAAAGTTGGGAAGGTACATATGGAATTTTGGGACAAAGTTGAGATGATGATAGTATTTGGAAGATATTAGGGTATGAATGGCATTTCAGGCCTTGAAACTGGATAAGATCACGAAGGGTAGAGGAAAGAATACTCTGTTTTCTTTCATGTACATACTTTCAATTCCTGTTCTTCTCTTCCTCCACTTATGTAAAAGGAAATCCTAGTCCCTGGTTAAACTCCACCATCCTGCTACGAGCCTACATCTGCATGATTGAGGGTGATGGAAGAAAAAGCACACAATTTTTAAGCAATAAGAAAGTTTTCAGCCTTGCCTGGAAGCTCTAATACATCCCACACTCTATTCACTGTGCCCCTCCCAAAAAGACAGTTGTAGTTCTTATACTCTCTCCTCTTATCTCCATATGCCTTCCCCTTACTGACTCTCAGGTATTACATTAGTCAAGGTTTTCCACAGAAACAGATCCAGTAGGATATATACATATAGACAGATAGATTTATAAGTAAATATAAATATGTTTATTTATTATGACAAATTGTCTCACACAATTACAGAGGCTAAGTCCCATAATCTACTGTCTGCAAGCTGGAGACCTAGGAAAACTGGTGGTGTAACTCAGTCCAAGTCAGAGGGTCTGAGAACCAGTAGAACCTATGATTTAAATCCCAGTCAGAGGGCCAGGGAAGATGAGATAAGACGTCCTAACTCAAGCAGGCAGGGAGCAAAAAAGGGCAAATTCCTCCTTGCTCTGCCTTTTATCCTCTGCTCTCAATGGATTGGATGATGCCCACCCACATGGGGAGGGCAGTCTACTGAGTCCACTGATTCAAACGCTAATCTCATCCAGAAATACCCTCACAGACACACCCAGAAATAATGTTTCATCTGGACACCCTGTGGCCAGTCAAGTTGACACACAGTTAACCATCACAGATACTGATCATACATCTTATTTTTCTAAGAAAATAGAAGCACCAGAGGTGACTACTTAATCGTCCTTTCACTAGACCTACCTACCGTCTATATCTGTATTTATATTCTCTGCTCATCCTCCTTTGTCAATGAGTGGAACCCCCCGGCTTCTCGCCAAGGCCAAGCTTCATGCTTTCTTCTCTACTGATTCTCTCTGACCAACACAGCACTGTGACTATCTCCCATCTTAGCAACCACCACAAATCCTCAGGCTCCAGACTCTTTGTAGCTACTTTGGAATTATCCTTAACACTTTAATTAAAAAAAACTCCAGGAATACTTGTCTGTACTTCTTTCCTGATTCCTCACCTCCAATTCTCTCTTTAACCCACTTCATTCAGGTTTTTGTTTCTCACACTTCACTGAACTCTCACTCACAACTTCTCTTACCAACATCACCAGATGCCCCAATTTCGCCATCACAAGGGTGCATCCTCCTTCCTTACTGTACTGTATCTCTCAGCAGTATTTGACTCTTATATTCACTACCTTCTTTTTGAAACTCTTCCTACTCGTGGATCCCGGGATACCAAACAAACTATCTGAGAAGTCAGACAGAGGGACAAATAAATAAAATACTATACAAGAAGTGCCATATTTCAGATTTGCGGGAATAAGGAAGTGAAAAATTCCACAGAAGATAAGGAGGAGGGATCACAAATAAAGTGTGCTTTTTGGAAAAATGAGTATATTAACATGTTAACATAAATAACAACAAATGCTAAGTATTTACTCTAGAAACTTCATATATAAAAACTTCTTATATAAATAACTTTATATATATATGTAATCAACTATCAAGTGATATCAAGCTGATCTTGCAGTTAAAACTCTGTTGAAGAAAGGATAGCATTTTCTATTTCTTTGAAGGCAGTGAGGGAAACCTCTGGTGATGAACCATCGAATAATTTAATGTGTTTGTTTATGTTAAAAGAATAAATAAAGATTCTGTGTGTATGATGTTACAACTATTAGTTGTTCAATGTGGGGAAAAAAATCAACCATTTTGCCCCAAAACAGAGTGCTCCTGGAACATGGGGGCTATATTCTGTCCATCTGCCCATCCCCAAGATGTAAAGTGTTCGATAAATGACAGTTGAATAAAAATATACCAATTAAAACTGACAAGAAACTTATAAAGAAATATTTTTAACCCCATTTTCCACAAGGAAACTGAAAATTAAGTAAACTTCCCAAGGTCACACAGCTAGTAAGTAAATATCTTTCCAATACTTTTACACTTTAGTATCAATTGGCCCTTCAGCTATTCATAAAATATCAATATTTAAAATTTTTTATCATTAAAAGCAGCAAAATAACTTTTTTAGTGTTAAAATTGGGACACTAGGTCTCAAGATGAATGAGGAAAAAAATCCTATGGAGAATTTTAACCTGAAAGGTAGTTTTTAGGCTCGAATAGTTGGCAGCCAACTTTCATCAGCATATTTTTAAGGCACAAAACAATCTTTATTAAAATGTTCTTACTTTGAAAAGAAAATCTTTTCAGTAAACAAAACAAGACCAAAATTGAAAACTCCTGGAAACATAAGCTTTACAAGCTAAGCAAACAGAGCAATTCTTTTTATAAATATCAGAATGCTAAACAGCCACTCCAGTTCTTAATTTTGAAGTTGTAACTCTAGTCATTTCATTTTCAGAATTCTCTTTGAAAATATTAGTGTGGAGAGTTGATTACTTTGAGTATAAGAAATGAAAGCCAAAACAGCCGTTAGTATTTGACATTTAGAAATTTTCAGCCACTTGAGAACTCTGTGTAAATATTTCTGAGAAAAGGATCCCTCCTGGCTTTTATGACACGCACTTTTATTTGCCAAATCTCAGCTCTGGTTCTGAATTCCCGTCTTGAGGACAAATCCTTTGGCTCCACCTGAGTTAGCAAGTCTTTTGAAGGAGTGTATGGACATTTTGCATTATTGTACCCAGTTGTCTTTATGAAGGTCTTTCAAATTATGACGGCCTTTGGTTCATTCTTTTCTTTCAGATGACAAAACTAAGGCGCAAAATGAACAAAACACCCAAGTGGTAAAAACATCCAAAGGAAGTTAAAGATTCCTGTCCTCCAGAGGTGAGGCTCACTCGACATGGTACCTTTCACCAAGGAGATCCATGGAAACAGAAAGTAGATTTTTAAATAAATGTATTTAATCAGTTTAGAAGAAAAAAGCATGCCAGATCATCTGAATGTGTGAAAAATATAAAAAGATGTCTATTTACAACCTCAAAAAGAAAGAAGATAAAAGCCTGTGGAAAAGCCTGAGTTTTGCTTTCCACCAAGTAGTTGTACATTTCACCCAAATAGTTTGCATTTCCCCAACACAATATGTCAGTTCTCTCTTCAAGTATTCAAATTTTCTTTTCCCATGGCATTGACTTATGTATGTCATTTTGAAAAGTTGTAGTTACATTCCATTTTTAAAAGGAGTTTGTATGTGACATTTTCTCTCCTGGGTACTTGAGCCTTGTATCTCTTAATAGCCTCTGTGTATCCCAGTAAAGGGACCATAACTTCTCTTTCTTTATAAGCCTCTACAATGCTATATACAGTGAGTGAAAAAAAAGCTCTAAGACTTGGTTAGATAGAGAAGTGAAAATATAAGACATAGTTTTAGTGAGTAGGCATTTTTTCGTGTGTGTGAGGAAGATTAGCCCTGAGCTAACATCTGTTGCCAATCCTCCTCTTTTTGCTGAGGAAGGTTGGCCCTGGGCTAACATCCGTGCCCATCTTCCTCCACTTTATATGGGACGCCGCCACAGCACGGCTTGACAAGTGGTGCATCGGTGCACGCCCAGGATTCAAACCTGCAAACCCTGGGCCGTCAAAGCGGAGCCCGTGCACTTAACCACTGCGCCACCGGGCCAGCCTCTGAGTAGGCATTTTTGACCATATGCCTGGACATTCTCCGTAAAGAAGAAAATTTAGATGTAATCAATTATGTCGATTATATAGATGGCGTCTTTTACAGACCCAAGCCTGTCTCTCCACCTCTGCTACTGTTACCTTACTTCCAAGCTTCAACGCTTTTCACTCAGAGGACTGCAAAGCCTCTGTGACAGACTGTATTTTCTAAAGATGGCTTCAAGAAGATCTCCCATCCCACATGGTCTTCTAGAAACTTGCTGCTTATTCATCAAGAGGGGCAAACTATTTCTCCTTCACTGGAATCTGTGTGGTTTTATGACTTGCTTATAAACAACAGAATGCTGTGGAAGTAACTACATGCAACTTCTAAAGCTGGGTCATAAAGTGTGATTCGCCTTCTACCTGTTTGCTAAAACACGCATGTCGTACTTGGAGCCCTGAGCCAGCACATTAGAATCAAACTAACCCTCAGCTGTGCTGCAAGGAAGTGGAGCCATACGGAGCAGTCACAAATAGGTGGTCTAGTCGGCAGTCTATTTCTCCCACTCCAGGGACCAGCCTTATGAGTGAACAAGCTTTCACGTGATCTCAGCCCCCTGCAGCTTTCATGGAACCCCATGCAGCCCCCAGCGTCATGGAACATAAATAAGCTGTCCCTGTGGTCTCATTTCTGTATTCCTGACCCACATAATCCGTGACTATCTCACCATAGTAAATTAAGCTGCTGTGTGCGAGGGAAGTTTGTTATGCAGCAATAGTAACTGGAAGAGCCTCGTGACAGGGTGCAACAGACTGAACGTTCGTGTCCCCTCAAAATTCATGTTGAAGTCCTAACCCCCAATGTGATGGTGTTAGGAGGTGGGGCCTTCGGGAGGTGATTATGTCATGAGGATGGAGCCCTCATGAATAGGATTAGTGCCCTTATAAAAGGGGTCCCAGTGAGCTCCCTCACCCTCTTTCCACCTTGTGAAGATACAAGGAGAAGTTGGCTGTCTGCAACCTAGAAGAAGGTTCTCATCAGAATCTGGCCATGCTGCCATTCTGATCTCAGACTTTCAGCCTCTAGAACTGTGAGAAATAAATTCCTGCTGTTTATAAGCCAAGTAGTCTGTGGTAATTTGTTATAGCCATCGAAATTAAGATACAGGAGGTCCTACTTCTGACCTGGTCTCCCTGTGGCTTATTTCCCACAATGTTGTCGGTGTCATCCTTCAAAAATGAAAGTTAAACCATGCTGTTCCCTGTGTGACTTTCCGTTAACAGCTCCTCATTGCTTGCCGTTACAAATTCTTTGTCTTCACCCTCACCTGAGCTCTCAACACAGATCAGCAACCCTTTAATTCTTCCCTGGTCAATGAACTCTCTCACTGCCCCCAGGATTTATTTTTAAATATTTATCATCTTCAAGTTACAATTTCCATATTTGCCATTTACCTCATCAAGAAAGCTAATGATACTCGGGGAAGAATTACTTCAACTATCAATCCCCATCCAAATTTAGTTGCATATCTTTGTTCCTTCCTTTCTGACTCACATAAGTGGTCTCTCTCCTCTGCCAAATGCAGGATAATCAATCCTACGGCTTTGATCCCATTTTCCACCACTACCTCTAGAAACTTGCTCCGACAGTTATCTACTCTATTGCCTAAACCTTCTAACTCTCCTTAAGGCTTAGCCCTCTGGCTGAATCTTTAAGAATACTCACATTTCTCCCATTTATAAAAAAATCCTCCTTGAAAATAAAAAAAAAACTCTCCTTTAAAACTTCTCTCCTTTCTGGATATCAATCTCTAGTAAATTGTAGAACTTGGCTACAAAGTTTTCCCGTTCCTATATGTATACCACATTGCCATGAGATTTTGACCTTCCTCCCACCAACAGATGGGATCTATCCCTCCACCCCTTGAGTCTTAATGTCCTTGCAAAGTGCTTTGACTAATAGAATGCTGCCAATCTGAGAAAAAGCCCAAGCCAACCTCCAGTTAAGGAGGCCCAGTTATTCTTGACATTACAGACATCACGGGCATGCCAGCTAAGACCCCAGGCATAAAAGTGGGCCCAGGTGCACCAGGAGGAGCAGAGACGAGCTATCCCAACTGAGCCCAGACCAAGTTGCTGACCCACAGAATTGTGAGCAAATAAAAGATTGTTGTTTCAAACCACCAAGTTTTGTGGAGGTTTGTAATCCAGCAAAAGTTAATTGATGTAGCAATTCATACCTAGAAGTGGGATGCTGCTGTAACAAACATACAGGTGGCATTGGCTTCAGAACCAGTTGGCAGGTGAAGGCTGGAAGAACAGCAAGGAAACTATTAACAAAGTTAATGAAAAGATAAGAAATGGTGAGAAGAATTCTATAACAGATTAGAAAAATGGTGACCTATCTTATGGGGTAGACAAACAATTGTCAAACTGTCACCTGTAATAACTTGGAAGAAAAAATAGATACCTAATGAAGTTGTGGGTTTGGCTAAGGATATTAACAAGCAGAATGTTAAAAGTATCAATTGGCCACTTTTAGCTACATGTAACAAGAAGAGAGGAATGAAAAAAGAAGGAACTGTTCCAATTCACAAGCTGCATTTTGAGAAAATATAGAGGGCTCAGGATATTCTGGGTTGGAAAATAAAGACTTCTTAATTCTAGTCTCAAACCAGCAAAAGGTTCTAAAGTCAGATAGAGCCCCAGGCTAAAGATCAAATTGAGGATGTAGCTGTAAGACCCTTTGCCAATACTTCAGAGAGATTCAAGGTGGTTCCTAGTAGATCTTCTCATCTAGACACCAGTGCTTCTTAAGGATCCTCAGAATGTCAAAGTAGCGAGAGAACTGAATCAAAAAAAATCGTGTGAATTATCTAATGAGGTTGATTATAATATGATGCACAGGAAACCCACAAAGTATTTAAAGGAGCTATAACAACATGAGCTAAAAGAGACTGAGACAGTTAAAAATGAAAAGGGACCTCTGGATCTCCAACTTTCTATGGCTAAAAAGCAGTCTTAAAAAGCTACTCAACTGTAAACACAAGCCCTTTCTTACATAAAAGGAAGAGCTTCTCAGAGGGCAGATCCAAGAACCAAAAGGGCAGAGATAAGAGCCTCAGACGATATTAGACTAGGGGACCACTCCAAGGGAACAGAATAGGCCTTAATCAAGAAATACCTACTGTCTTCAGGCTTGCAGAACCTGGTAACTTGTGCCCTCTCAGGTTTCAGAATTACTATGATCTAGTGACTGGTATCTCCTTCCCATTCTTCCTTTTATACATGGGAGTGATTACTGCAATCATTGCATCAGTATTGTATGCTGAATGTCTGTGGAGCACGTAACTTCATTTTTGTTCACAAGTATACACACAAAGAGACACACCCAAAGAGTCTCATTTTCATCCAGACCTGATACAGATCATGTGATCATGAACTTTGAACTTTGCACTTGATGACAAAATTAGGCGAGAATTTTTGGGTCTGAGATGGGCATGAGAAGAATATATGTAATTTGTGGACATGGGACACATGGTGGTAGACTAATAAACCATAAATTGCCATGAGCTTCTGCACTCATGCCCCTTTGCAGTGTGACTCTGCCCTCCTCCCATCAAAACAGAAGTTTGCCCCCCCCCCCCGCCCCTTGAATACTGGTTGACCTTCTGTCTTGCTTTAACTGCTAGAATATGGCAGAAATGAAATTGAACATAGTTTTGAGCATAGACCTCCAGAGGCACTACATAGAACATGTCCCTCTTGCAATGATGCCATCTTGTGAACAAGCTTGACTCTTCTTGAGAATGAGAGATTTTGTGTGAAGAGAGGTCCAACTGCCCGAAATATGTCAGACATCCTAGTTGATGCCCCAAACATGTGAAGGGGCCCAGCCAGCACTACATGAAGCGAAGAGGAGCCATCCCTCCCGAGCCCAGCTCACAGTGCAGCCCCAGAACTGCAAGCAAATTAAAATCGCTGTTTTAAACCACTATGTTTCGGGATGATTTCTTGCACATCAATAGATAACTGATACAAAGTCTTTCTTGTCTGATCAGACTAGTGTCTTGACAGAGTTTTATTTTAAAGCTACTTTTTCACTTCCCCTTTTCTATGCTTTGTTTGTAAATTTGCATCTACTTATGTGGTTTTAAAAGCTACAGTTAATAACATCCTGATGTCAGAGAATACATAACTCTAGTCACTTCACTTTGAAAAACCTCAGTTTTTTCTCCTGTACAATGGGACTAACAGTGGAAGTGCCTATTACAAAAAATTGTATTTTGAGAATTAAAAGAGCTAATATGTAGAGCATGCTTTAAAAGTTAACTAGTACATAGCAAACGCATAAAGTATGTTGAATATTGTTTTCTAATCATTATTATCATTACGCTAACTTCATCCTACTGTTATTTTGTATTTTACTACACACATAATCAAAACCATTCTTAACTAGTAATGCAAGTAAATTAAAATTTAAATCTAGAAATTTCAAATTTTATGACAGATTAGGGGAGAACTTTTGAAAAAAGGGGATTTTTCGGAAAAATCCTAACTTAGGAACTAGATACTCACTAGCCAGTCTGCTAATATTATTTCTGAACTGATTTATGTCCTGGTCAAAAAGTAATTCATTACTTTTGTCAGTCGAGAAAGGCCTTTAGACGTATGTAGTCTAAATCAGGTAAGCTGATACCCAAAGATAATACATGATTTGCTTGAGGACACATTGGAAATTATTCTCAGTCTTGGGACTGAGACGTGAGTGCCAGCTCAGGGCCCTGTGCACTGTACTATCCTGTTTCACTGCACTAAACTCCAACGGCGACCCTCACATGGCTGTCAGAAGTGGTTGCAAGGCTAAAAGAATTCTGCAAAGTGTTTCAATTTCCACTTGAGATCTAAAAAGCTGGAAAGCACATCTCTCACATTCTTGCAAAGAAAAGGAGGCTGGATATCCGAATTCATAACTTTTCTTGAACCCCCTTGAGAGCTGAGTTCACAGGGCAACCAGCTAGCCGGAAATCTCAGGATAGACAGATGCTGGCAGGGAGAGACAAGACACCTGCTTACCTGAGCCACCAATAAAAAGAATTCAGCTATAATTGTCAATAAATTGATATGGACAAAATATTGGCTGATGAGAGACTATAGAACGCTGGGGGTGTGGATATAAATGGAATTCCCAGCTACTTGCAGATGATTCCCCATGGACTTCAATAGGTTTTCACAAATAGATTAAATAAGAAACTTGAGAAAGTGTCCCCCATGGTACAGGCCAGATGTAAGGGAACAACAGCCGCAATTGGAAAGGAGAAAAGCCCCACCCGGTTTCTTCTGCTCTACTGCCCCGTGGAATAAGGGCCTTAAACTGCTGGGAGAAAGGCAAAAGTTACTGTCTCTTGAGGACACTTGTGAGAACCCACTACAATAGGGAAAGAAACAGAAAAAACCTCCACGCCTGGGAGAGGGATAAATGGTCCAGAACTATAGCTGGGTAAGGAGTAGAAGCACTATCTGATCACATCCCCAAGAGCCCGGGACACAGTGCCCACCCGAGACCGAGGCTTCATCAGAGCACCCAAGAAAGCCCCAACCAGCCTTAACATGAGGCTAATCAGCATCGAGTAACAAAAAGCAGAGGAACACCGTTGGGAGAGTTACAAAAGCAGGAGAAAGGTGAAGCAGGAAGGGGAGACTTACGGCTGAAGGAAGAGCTGACATTGAGGAAAACCCTCCTGAAAGCCCACCACCACTCAGACAACAAGGGAGCACTAAGAAATCGGATGACTGTAACGCACTGAGGGTAACCATAACAACGAAAATCCCAAATGCTGATTAACTCCTGACTAAGTTGGCTCACACTCTCACAACTAAAAGCCTAGAAGAAGGGAAGGCATGCTCATTTCCAGGCATAAAATCTATTTACCTCAGTGTCTATTATCCTGCAAAAGATACCTGGCTGTGTTAGTCAGAGTTCTCCAGAGAAACAGAACCAATAGGATGTGTATATATATAGGAAGAGAGAGAGACAGAAAGAGGTTTATTATAAGGAATTAGCTCACACAGTTATGGAGGCTGACAAGTCCCAATATCTGCAGTGTGAGTCAGCAAACTGAGGCCCAGCAGAACTAATGGTGTAGTTCTGGTCCAAAGACTGACAGCCTCATGTCAGGAAGAGTTGATGTTTCACTTCAAGTTCAAAGGCAGGAAAAATCCAAAGTCCCAGTTCAAAGGCAGTCAGGCAGGAGGAATTCCGTCTTACTCATGGGAGGGTCAGCTTTTAGTTCTAACCAGGATTTTGACTGATTAAATGAGGCCCACCCTTTTTGCTTTAGGAAGGGCAATCTGCTTTACTCAGTTAACTGGTTTAAATGTTAATCTCACCCGAAAAACCTCACAGAAACACTCAGAATAATATTTGACCAAATACCTGGGCACCCTGTGGACCAGTCAAGTTGACACATAAAATTAGCCATCAGAAGTCCACCCCTTGTCAACTTGGCTCCCATAGGCATCTCCTTAAACCATACCTAACTGCCAAATAAAGACAATGACAAGGTCATAATTCCATCTAACGTGGTACAACTATCCTGCATATAACCGAAAAGACACTAACCCCTTCCCCAGAAGAAGAAGTAAAGTCCTTGAGTGATATTTAGTTTTATTTTTGATATCTTGTAACTTAAATACTATGATGTAAAGTTAGTATGTCTTATTTTACATGATAAGGGAATAAGAGAGGGAAGAAAAGAAAGATATTTGCTTAATATGTGTATATATAAATATACATACACACACACGAACATATTCATTACAAGTTAAGGAGAAAATACTCATGACAATTACGGTACTTGGTTTGTAACTGGTCACATGGTCGTAGCTGGTATTCATAATTACCTTCTTCCACTACCCATTCTGTATTCCCTTTGCCTTCAACAAGCAATTCAGCTTGTCATGGTTCTTGACCTGGCTGGGTGATCCAAACCTTTATTTCTGGAGGGTCTGGGCCATTAGTAGTCCTGTCTGGATTGGGCTGTAGTTTTCCATTGACTTTAATCACAGGTAATTGACTTTAATCACGGTAATACTAAGAGACACCCTAAAAAAGGATCTCCTGTATTCCAGACATACTCTTCCTTACTTTCATCGTAGAGTAATAGTTCAATTTCTCCTTGGTAGTCAGGATCATTCACCCCAGCCAGCAATGTAACTTCCTTCTTTGAATTTTGATTCAGAGGCATGTGAATTCTAAAGTGGTTAGGTGACAGTCTTATATTCTAGTTCAATGAAATCATTCTTGTGTCTCCTGGTGAAAGCATTCCTTCCTTTGGAACTAAGACCTGTAGGCCAGCAGAGCTTAAGTTCACAGGAATGAAAAGCAAAAATTTTACTAGTAGGTCACTAGAGATAATAGTGAATGGTGCCACTCCCATTTCTACTACTTGATTCCTGGATGCATGAATACCCATGGGAGAAACAGCACCGTATATGGAGCACTGACTCAGAGCATATACAGCCTTCTTGAGAACCTGGCCCCAGCCCCGGTAGATAATACCACCTAGTTGGAACTGTAACTGAGACTTCAAAAGGCCATTCTACTGTTATATTAAGCCAGATCCTTCAGGATAATGGAGAACTTGGTAAGACTAGTGAATTTCTTGAGCATGGGCCCATTGCTGCACTTCCTTTGCTGTGAAGTAAATTCCTTAATCAAAAGCAATGCTATGTGGAATGCCGTGATGATGGATAAGGCATTCTGTAAGTCCATGGATGGTAGTTTTGGCAAAAGCATTGCATGCAAAGGTGGCAAATCTGTATCCAGAATAAGTGTTTATTCCAGTAAGAATGAAATGCTGCTCCTTCCACAATAGAAGCAGTCCCGTGTAATCAACTTGCCACCAGATAGCTGGCTGATCACCCTGGAGAATGGTCCCATATCAGGGACTCAGTGTTGGTCTCTGGTGCTGGCAGATTGGGCATTCAACAGTGCCAGTAGCCAGATAGGCCTTAGTGATTGGAAGTCCGTGTTGTTGAGCCCGTACATAAACTCCATTCCTGCAACCATGGCTACTTTGTTCCTAGCCTGTTGGGTGATGATAGGGGTGGCTGGGGAAAGATGCTGATTGGTATCCATAGGACAGGTCATCCTATCCACTTGATTATTAAAATCCTCTTCTGTTGAGATCACCCTGTGGTAAGCATTCACCTGAGACAAAAATATATTCATATTTTTTTCCATTCATAGAGGTCTATTCACATAGCTGTTCCCCCCAAATTCCTTGGAACCAATTTTCCAATCATGTTCCTTCCAAATCTCTGACCATCCAGCCAAACAATTAGCCACAACCCCTTAACTGGTATATAATCATGTATCTGACCTTTTTTCCTTCCAAGCCAAATGAACAACCAGATGCACTGATTGGAGTTCTGCTCACTGGGAAGATTTCCCTTCACAATTGTACTTCAGGGATGTCCCAGAAAGGGGCTGCAGGGCTATCCCTGCATGCCCCCTTAGAATAAATTAGAAGGCCTCTGAACTTTTGTGGTATTTATTTCTCCCCCTCTGACATGCAAATATCTTACGAATAAATCTAGAGTTTCTACTTCTTGCTCATTACGTCCAATCAGCATAATGTCATTTATCAGTGTGGTGTCTTGTGGAAGGGAAAGGCAAATCCCTTTTCATTTATCCTTTTCATTCCTTATTTTGTCCAATGACATTAGGAACAACCATCCAATCTCATTATGTTTATTAATTTGACAAACATGTTCAAAAGTATCATATACACACTCAGTCCTTTCTTAAAAGTGGTTGATTAAGAACATCCAATGTTGATATTTTGCATATCTCTACCACCAGATCACACCATGGGTAATCAGTGCTCTGTTTATCACTGGAAATAGAGTCATTAGCATCTTTAGATCTAATCACTTTAGAGAGCCAATTCCAGAAACCCAAGATCCAATTCAGCAAACTCATCCTGAAAATTCTGTTCCTCTAGAACCACTCTCAGTACCAAAATCTGTGTTAGCCAGGATTCACCAGAAAAACATAACAAATAGGATATATATACAGCTGGATACCCAGGAGAGATGATGGTTTATTTCCAATTTGACTCCAAAGGCCTGAGAACCAAGAGAGCCGATGGTATAGTGCTAGTCCAAAGGCCAGCAGGCTCAAGACTCGGGAAGAGCTGTTGTTTCAGTTCTAGTTCGAAGGTAGGAAAAAGCTAATATCCCAGTTTGAAGGAAGTTAGGTGAAAAGAATTCTCTCTTACTTGTGGAAGGGTCAGCTTTTTTTTCCCCAGCTTTATCGAGATATAATTGACAAATTATACATACTGAAAGTATACAATGTGATGATTTGATATACGTACACTTTCTGAAATGACTATCACCTCACATAGTTACCTTTTTTGTGTGTGTGTGGTGAGAATGCTTAAGATCAATAAACAAACATAGAGACAGAGATTGGATTGGTGGTTACCAGAGGGGACGGGGGGGAGAGAGGAGGGCGAAAGGGATAATTTGGCTCATGTGTGTGGTGATGGGTTATAATTGGTATTTGAGTGGTGAACATGATGTAATCTATGCAGAAATAGAAGTATAACGATGTACACCTGAAATTTATACTATGTTGTAAACCAATGTTACTGCAATAAACAAAAATTTAAAAAAAAAATCTATTCTCTTAGCAAATTTCAAGCATACAATACAGTATTGTTATCTATAGTCTGTATGCTGCACATTAGATCCCCAGAACTTATTCACCTCATAACTGAAGGCCTGTACCCTTTTATCAGCATCTCCTCATATAGCCCAAAC
This sequence comes from Diceros bicornis minor, assembly GCF_020826845.1. NCBI lineage: Eukaryota > Metazoa > Chordata > Mammalia > Perissodactyla > Rhinocerotidae > Diceros > Diceros bicornis. The sequence goes on along the minus strand of NC_080747.1, from coordinate 22,248,135 downwards.
CCCAACCCCTAGTAACCAAATTCTACTCTGTTTTTATGCGTCTGACTTTTTTTTTAGATTCCACCTATAAGTGAGAACATATAGCATTGTCTCGCTCTGTTTGACTTATTCACTTAGCATAACGACCTCAAGTTTCATCCATATCACTGCAAATGGCAGGATTTCCTTCTTTTTCATGGCTGCATAATATTCATATATTATATTATATATGTCTGTATATAAAGAACATATATAAATATCTGGGCGTTCCATGGCCCAGTCAAGTAGATACACAAAATGAACCATCACACTGGTCTTCAACAAAAATGTATGAGGCAATTGAAAAAGAGGAAAAAAACCACCAAACTGTCAAGAGACAAAGTAATCAAAAGAACTGTATCAAATATGATACAGATGTTGGATTATCAGACAGGGTATTTAAAATTACTAATTATTATGGCAAAGGCTGTAAGGGAAAAGGTGGGCAACATGCAAGATCAGACAGGAAATTTGTCAGAGAGATGAAAGCTATAAGAAAGAATCAAATGAAAATGTAAGAAATGAAAAATACAGTAACAGAGATTAAATAACACCCTTGCTGATTGTATCAGTAGTCTTAATACAGCTGAGGAGAGAATCAGTGAATCTGAAGATAGGTCAATATAAATGACCCAAACTAAAACACAAAGAGACACAAAAGTTGAAAAAAGGAAAAGAAAAAAAAATCAGAGCATTCAAGAGATGGGGGAAAATACCAAGCAGCCTAACAGATTTAAATGGAATCCTTGAAAGAGAAGAGAAAGGGAACAGGGCAGAAGAAATATTTGAAGAAACAACCACAAGTTTTGCAAAATTAATGACAAACACCGAACCCTAGATCTAAAAATCTCAGAGAACACTAAGCACGATAAATACTAAAAAAAACAAAAAAAAAACCTCATGTGGATATATCATTCACATGGCTAGAAACCAAAGATGAAAGGACTCTTAAAGACAGCCACAGAAAAAAGACAAGTTACATATACACACAGAAGAATAAAGATGAGAAATAGAAAAGACTTCTTATCAAAAACTACACAAGACAGAAAACAACGAAAGGACATCTTGAAAGCGTTAAAAGAAATAAATTCTTAAGACATAATTCTAAACTTAGTGAAAATATCTTTTAAAAATGAAAGAGAAATCAAAACTTTCTCATATTAAAAAAATGGAGAAAATTAATTGCCGGTAGATATCTGCGTTACAAAAACTGTTAAAGGAAGTTCTCTAGGAAGAAGAAATATGCCAGCAGACAGAAATCTGGATCTAAACAAACAAATGAAGACCACAAGAAATGGAACAGATGAATTTTTTTATTTATTTGTATTGTATTAAAAGATAACTGACCATTTAAAGCAAAGATGATAGCAATGTGTTGTGTATCTATGACATACATAAATGTAGAACATACAACAATAACACAAAGGAGGAGAGGGAAGAATTTGGAATATACTGTTCTGGTGGTTAATACTACCTGCAAAGAGTATAATATTATTTGAAGATCAACTCTGATTAGTAAGAGATGTGCATTGTAAATTCTAAGGCAACCACTAAAAGACTTAAAACAATCCAGTGTCCTTTTTATATTCTTTGATTTTGCTACAATAATACACTATCTGAATATTGGGGATAAATTGATCACTGAATGCCTAATTTTCCTATCAGATATTTACTGCCTTTAGGTATAGTTTATTTGTATAAACCTCTTAACTATCTCTAACTCATGTAAACGCTTGCAATTAACATGCCTATCGCCCATAATTAAGCACTTAGTCAGTTATTATCTCAGGGGGATTGTCTTTTCACGAAAATTGTAATTTTCTTGATATTAGAAGTTTTGCTTTGGTTTCTAAATCTTAAATCTGCCAAAGTTATCGGCACACGCCATGTGTTAAACCAAGTATTATTTATAGATGAAAGCCTGGGGGATAGATGGTGGGTTTTTCTTAACTTTCTCTGCTGTCCTAGTTCTTTACTGTGCCTGGCGCTGAACTTTAACCACAAGAACAGATGCTGCCATAATGCAGTTTCTTCTGTCCCTGGACTATTTATTTCAACCCTAAACGCAAGCTCAACTTACCATATTTCTGACATGCGCTATATCTTGCTTATCAACAAAGAAGATAACTTTTTGTTAATGTTATCAGTCGTCTTTGTTTCATTTCGAAGTCTTGTCAGAAATCAATACAACAAAACAGGACAGGACGTCAAGGAATGTTCTAGGTTTCTTGCATTTTAATTGGAAAGGTGGTTAGACTGGACGAGCTGCACAAGCTCTTTTAAATCTAAAATTCTGTGATTTGCTTCTTGCATCTCCATTCAAAATGGCAACTCAGGCCACAAAGAAGATAACACGGTTGTAACCGAGCAAGCAAGCTGTGAACAATGCCTATACTTATAGCCAGGGTACTTGATTGATGGTTAAAGTCTTATATTTTTTTTTGGTGGGAGGAGTCAAATCTACCCCATCCAACGCAGGCACATGACAAGTATCAGTTCCGGAATCTCAAGCATCATAGCTATGATAGATGGAAAAATTGCTGGAAAACAGAGACAGAGAACAGAGACGGTTTTAGGGCCAGGTTGATATATTTTATTATCTGACCCCTGAGAGAAACGGTAGCACAAACCAAAAAAAAGGAACACTGATTTTTTCATTTGGCTGTTGAATGCAGATAGTGGAAGAAATAAATACCGATTTATGAAAGACACACCATAGAAATAGACAAACCTACAGACATGCCTGTCTCCACCTTGACTGTGAAGTGATGAAATGAAAATACGTATTTACAGGAAAGAATAAAGAAGGGGAAAAAAAAGCTCACCTTTTTTCTCAGAGAAAAAAGCCTGTTTTTTTACATTATGTTTGTAGGTTAAGCATTTATCAGCTTCAGATATTTTTCTCTAATTGTACGTACTTTAAGACCACAAGTTTCTAAATTACTAACATGAAACAGACCTTGGTAAAACTTAACTTTAAAAGAAAAAATAAAGCAATTAAAACTTTCAGAATGCACACTGGCTTTTTATATATAAATGCCTCATCCTGCTATAAATCTTATGATGTTTGACAGCTTAATGATAATAAAATCAACTTCCCAAACTTGTTTTCTTTTTTTCTTTATATTCCAAGACAATTCTAATGAGATATGTGAAAGATATAGAGATAAAATGTGTCAAAACTGAGAAAAATCATGTTCTATAGTTATGGCAATTATCAATTCTCTAGCTAATCTCTTTGTCATTCCTTTTTATTGTCATTACTACTTTGGAGTTTTTTAGACACATAATATCTTAACAAAAAATAGAATCATAATGTTGATATTGAATGATTGACTATACTACTTGGGTTGCTAAAACAGGTATATACAGCCAGAGCAAAATTTTAGATAGATTTGTTTGAGAATAAAAACTAGTAAACTGCTAAGAAAAGTAGATTAAAGGCATGTAGACATTGTTTAAACAGTTTTGTTGTTTTTTTTTTTTTGTGAGGAAGATCAGCCCTGAGCTAACATCCTTGCTAATCCTCCTCTTTTTGCTGAGGAAGACCGGCTCTGAACTAACATCTATTGCCAATCCTCCTCCTTTTTTTTTTTTTTCCCCAAAGCCCCAGTAGATAGTCGTATGTCATAGTTGCACATCCTTCTAGTTGCTCTATGTGGGACGCGGCCTCAGCATGGCCAGAAAAGCAGTGCGTTGGTGCGTGACCGGGATCCGAACCCCGGCCGCCAGCAGCGGAGCGCATGCACATAACCGCTAAGCCACGGGGCCGGCCCAGCACATAGACATTGTTATATGCCACTGTTCTTTGGCTGATCAACTGCAGAGTCCTGTGCATTAATTCATCCCTGTCCCTAATTTTACAGCACAATAACCCACACATTAGTAGCACAACATTATAAAGCAGGCTGATTAATAAATTGCTTTCTAATGCCTGATATAAAGCATTAGGAAAATGTGTATGCTTAAAAATGTACGGAAACACTGCAGTGAAATTTCATGGCTGGTGGTTTCCCCACATGCAGCATCTGCACACATCTTTGTCAAGACTTCCGTGTATCCTTATTTTTGTTGCTGTCAGTGTGGACCAAACCGAAATTAAAATCCCTATAAATTCCTGGACTAGTGGAATCAAAATAATAAGTTACAATTTTATCTTCAAGGATCTCCCTGAAATATATTTTCTCAGAGATATTTGAGATATTTGATATTGAGATATTGAGATATTTGATATTTCATTTATGATACATGCTTTGCTCCTATAGGCTATTTCTTTGGTGATTGCTGTTTAGAAACTAGCTCTAACATTACTGTCACTTCACTGATATCAGTAATGTGACTTGAGCCATTAGCAAAATCATAATTGTGGTATTATTCATGTCTTCATTCAGCTATTCTTTGTTAAATGCCTATTATATGCTAGGCACTGTGCTAAGCAATGGAAATAGAAGGTTCATTAGATAAGACATAATTTCAGATTTCTCATAGTTTCTGGTCTTACACAGGATATGTAGTCAAAAGACAATACTGCTGAAAAGAAAGTACTAGTTTTATGATAGCTAATGGAGCACGTATCAGCACTGACACAATCTAGCCTAGGAGATCAAGGAAGGTTTCTCTGGTGATGTGATGTTTAAACTGAGATATTAAGAATGAGAAGAATTTAGTCAGGTGAAGGGATGGGGGAAGCAGTTGAGAGAAGAAGGTAATAAATTCTAGGTAACAGCAAAAATATTTTAGTAGGATCAGAGGCAAGGTGAGTTGAATAAACTAAAAGGCAGGATATATGGAAACATGAATCCGTAAGAATGAACCAAGACCAAACCGCTTTGAGTCATGTAAATCATGCTAAAGAGTGTTTTATGCTAAGTAAGAGTACCGAGGGATTTTATTCAGAAAAATCATATAATTGAATCTCCATTTTCAAAAGATTATTCTCTGTGCATCGATTTCTTCATACTCAATAGTAGTAATGTGGTCCCTCGTAGCGTTCAAACTCTATGAGACAGAAATTAGGAGTCTTGGCAGATTTGTTCAGCAATCTATATATTTGAATAATTATGGTTCAAAAGGACCATTGGTTTGGGTGACAAAATCCATTATCTGAGGTGCCAGAGAATGCCTATGGAGAACTGAGTCTGGAAAAGGACATGCGCTTATCTCCTGATTGCTTCCCTTGGGCGAAAGTGAGTGAGGGCTGAACAGTGGACCTGTCCAAAAACTTTGGACATTTTATCCCACCTTATGCTCATATTTTAGCCTTGCATACAGAACACATATATTCTTTTTACCAAAGAACAAGAGACCATGGTCCTGAGTCCTTCGTACAAGTGAAATTATAAATGAAGAGTGTAATAATGTTAATAATACTTAATGCTATGTGCCAGGCATTTTGTTAACATTTTTAAAAGAGTATCTCATTTGAACTTCACAACAACCATATAAGTTATGTAATATTATTATCATTCTCATTTTAAAGATAGGAAACAGACACAGACAGTTTGTTTTCTCAGTTCAGGCAGGCATTGTGAGATTGATGCAAAATTTCCACCCCAGCATTCTTTAGAACTTTATTCTCTAGTACATTCAATAAACAGACATATTTACTCACATGCACACCCTTGCCCCATTTAAGTCAACTTATATTTTGTGGGGTGAAGCAGACAGGAGTGCAAAGGTACTTCCAGAACCATGGGGGTCCACCTGGCCTTACATAAATGTAAAGAAGCCACTGTCTTTACCCTCCTGCTTCCACCTCTGCATCACAGTGTTTATTATGAAAAGACAGCACATTTTTGGTCTAACTGGTATGTTCTATTCCCAATAATAAGCTGATTTACAAACAATAAAGAACAAACTCTCTTTTCTATAAAATTCAGGATTTTATCCACTTGAATCATCTTTTTTTCTGGCAGGAACTTCTCATTCTTCCTCCAGGTGCTGAAGCAATTTTTATCTACTCAGGTTTTCCTGTAAGTGAGAGGGTAGTGTTCTAGTAGGCAGATGAAGGGGAGAAAAAGAAATGCCCATTAAGAGAAATTTCTGTTCACATGTGTCACACACATGCTTTCACATTCACACACCGAGAATTTTAAAAGTCTGAGCAAAGATACTTTGCCTGCTTCATCTCTCTTTGTCCTCACCCGTTCCTCCATCGCTAAAGAAACAGAAGGCAGTGAGAAAGTGGAGATTTCACATGCAGTTGTAGAGTCTCTCATTTAGATAACCTGGCAGCCTCGAGTGTTGGGGAAATGCTTCTTCCTCATTTCTAATGATCCATTTCCCACACAAATCAACCCTTAAGTTAATGTAACAGTTGGGGCATCTCTTTACACATTTTTCTTCTCCAGGGAAAAATGACTTATCTGACTGGGGATTTGCGTGCAAAAAAATGTATCCCATGATCATGTTTTCTAACAAGGTGATAACATGAGAAAGTTAACGATAAAATATTAATCATGAGCAACATCATGTGTTTGAAAATATGTACTTTTCATGCTTTTAAACAATTTATTGATCAAATATTATGATGGTATTAGAAAATATTTAGAACTGAAATAAAGCAAAAACATTACATATCAAATTTTGTGAAATATAGATAATGAAATATTGAGGTAGGAATATATAATATTAATTGTATACTTTGCAAAAAAGGATAACTGAAAATTAATGAAGTTATCATTCAACTGATAATGTTAGACAAAGAATAACATAGTAAAAAATAAAGGAGGCAAAAGAATTAATATAATGAAAGGAGGACAAATTAGTGAAATGAAAAATCTCTATAAACAAAATTTATTATTTGGAAAGAATAATAAAAACATATAATCTCCTAGTGGGACTGATCAAGAGCAAAAAAGAAGACAGATCTGATATCAGGAGTATGACAATATTATTCAGATAACAGGTATCCTTTTGTAACAGCATAGTCTAAAGATGGCAATGCTCCCCATATTAATCTCTATATTTGAAGCAATTGCAACAAAAATTCTAATAAGTGTTTTCACCAAACTTTAAAAAGCTATCTTAAAATTATTTCGGAAAGGGAGTTAAAATTTGACAAAACGGCTTTTGAAGAGGAATAAGAGGGGGAGGAGGAAGTAGAAGAGACAGAGAAGGAGAGAAAGTGTAAAACAAAAAAAAAAAAAAAGGAGGAGATTGAGAGAAAGAAATACTCATTCCGTCAAATATCCAGAATTTCTAAAAGTTATAATGATTAAAAGAGTGATATTGATACTTGATACAAGTATAGAAATAGACTAACAAACCTAAAATGTGACCCATGTACAAATGGCAGCTTGGTATCTGATGGAGGTGACACTATAGATTAGCTGATATATCAGATAAGATGAACATAAAAAAATGAACAGTGGGTTTGAAAACAGCCAGTCCATGGGAACTTTAGTAAGAGCAGTTAAAGTGAAAGGCAGAAGCTTGATTAGAGTGAGACGAAGACAGAATGGGAGGCAAAAAGTAGATAGAGTAGCAAATCTTTTAAAAACTTCCACCATTTATAGGTTACAAGAGAAATGGAGGTAGAGATGGCATGGGGTCAAAGGGGGACTTTTTTTAAATATGAAGGGTCCTAAAGCATGACTGTGTGCCAGTGGGAATTATCTAAGGTAGGAGAAATTGTTGATGCAGGAGAGAGAGGCAACAACTGTGCAAGTAAATCCTGGAGTAGGTGAGAGAAGATGCAAGACAGAGTGTAGGTGGAGAGTTGCTTTTACAAGTAGGGAAAATACTTTCATTGTTACAGAAGGGAAGGAAAAATTAAGGGAACAAATAAATTTGGTGGTAGAAAGATGAAGAATTCCTATTTAGTTGCTCTGTCCTTACTATACCTTAGGAAATACCTCTGCTTTCTGAGCCTCAGGTTGTTCAAATAGAAATGAAAAGAGAATATTAACCTTAGAGTATTATGTGATGATTTTGAGATAATGTATATAAGGCACTTAGCATGCAGCCTGGTGCATATTAGAGCTCAAGAAATGACAGCCATTCTTATGCACCTCTATATTCTGAGGAAGACACTGCATGAATCCTCTAGAACTTGCTGAACACTTTAGCATGGATTAACTCACTGCCACTTATAAGTAAAAAGTATAATTTTGATAGAGGAGAAGAGACTAAGAAAAGGTTAGAAAATCTGGGCTGGCAGAGTCAGATTCTTAGAGCAATTAGAAGCTTGGATAGGGAATCACAAATATCTATGTAATCCTGACACTATTATCCCACCGCTGAACCTCTATTCTTTCATGCATGAATTAGAAAAAATAGTAGTACTATCTCATAGGTAGTTTTGAGGGCTATACGAATACTAGATATAAAACAGTTATAATGGTACCTGACAATGCTATTATAATCTTGTATTTTATATATAATATTTTATAATACAATACATAAAATTATAAAGTTACAAAATTTTACAATTTTATATAAAATACACAATATAAAAATATTAGTTGTATAAATTAGGTGCATAAATATTATTCTATAAATTTTCTCTGGTTAGAAAATAATTAATAATTATAATAATGCCTTGCATTCACTTCTTTTTTATCCCTTTGAACCATGTTATTTCACTGAACCCTCACAGTTTAATTCACGATTTAACTAGGATTAGGGTGAAAATTAAATAACATGTGAAGGGCATACAATGCTTTTTTTTATGTAGTAAGTGCTCAATAAAAATGAACTATTGAAAGACAGTATAGAGCTGAATATGGGGATCTAGAATCACACTGCTGGAGTTTGAATGCCAGCTCTACTACTTAGTAGATATGTGACATTAACAAATACTTAATCTCTCTGGGTCTGTTTCCTCATCTCTAAACCAGAGAAAAAGAATAATAGTGGGTTCGAAAAGTTGTTTTGAGGAGTCAGTCCGCTGGTGTAGTGGTTAAGTTCACAGGCTCTGCTTCTGCAGCCCAGGGTTTGCAGGTTCGGATCCCAGGTGCAGACCTACACACCAGCTAATCAAGCCAGGCTGCGGTGGTGTCCCATATACAAAAAAAGTAGAGGAAGTTTGGCACAGATGTCAGCTTAGGGACAATCTTCCTCAAGCAAAAAGAGGAAGATTGGCAACAGATGTTAGCTCAGGGCTGATCTTCCTCACCAAAAAAAAAAAAAAAAATGTTGTTTTGAGGATTAAATCTGTTACTATATGTAACTAGTTACATAATTACATTTAGAACAATGTCTAGCAAATTGTAATCACTTAATAAAGAGAGAAAGAAATCCATCTTGTAAACTACCAAAATCAGGGCTCAAATACAGTTCTTTCAACCCTTGGTCTAGTGCTTTCCTAAGGCAACTGCTGAAAAATTTCACTTTCCCATTTTTCCTATTCCTGACCCTGTATAAAGACACAGAGAAGCATCCTGCTTTTGATAAAATATCAGGGACTCAAAACCACAGACATGTTCAGCAGGGTAAACCCAAGCTGTCGCTCCACCACACCCATTTCTCTCCTCATTGCCTATTGGTGGCTGTTGACCCACCCACATTCTTCCCATATCCTCTGCCCCACACGCAGAGTGAGAAATAATGCCAACTACCTCTGAAGGGTATTCAGAGCCCTTCACTGCATTCACAATACGCCACCTAAAATTCAAGAAGGATCAAGTCAATTCTGTTTTCCAACTCTATCTTTCTAAACCAAGGTAGCTCGATTACTTGACCTTGAGCTTTCATTTAGGAAAAAAATGATAAAACAAAGTTCTCACAAACAAAACTCTTTGGAGTTCAAGTGCTTGGAAATACTACACTGTTGGTCTTTTCATTTTCGGTTCCTCTGGCAACAAATGCACCATAAGGGCTCTTCAAATCCCTCAGTCCTGCTGTTCTTAGTTTGTTTGCCATTTCAAAGATCTTAAGGAAGCAAAGGATTCTAGGTTTGATATGTGTTTCAATTAACGAAACAGCATCGTCTATCTGATATGAAGCACAGAGGGAAAACTTCAGAAATAAATTTCAGAACATTTATACCTAGAGGTAGTGGTTTTCCCATCATTAAAGCACTTAAGCAGATGCCAGATAACTAACTCCTGCATGAGAATGCAGGAAGTGTGGAAGCCTCCACTGTTTGGTCTGCCCAGCATTCCTCCCCATTCTTTCTGTAAGATGCTTTCTCCACACTCCCACCACTGGTTTCCAATGGCAACACTTGTGCTTTTATTTGACTCTGGCTGCAGATTATCGGTCTAGTAATAGGCAAGTAAGTCAAAAGGGACCGTCAGAGACTTCCTGATCCTTCTCAAACTGGATCTGAGGTTGTAGAGGTTAAAGGTTTTAGGCTGTTGAGCCAGACCCCCATGTTTGTATCAGTTCCTCCACTTACAAGTTGAGGGTAATCAGAGAGGTGGAGCACAGAGGATTTTTAGGGCAGTGAAAATACTCTGTATGATACTGTAATGATGGATACATGTCATTAGACATTTGTCCAAACCCACAGAATGTACAACACCAAGAGCGAACTGTAATGTAAATTATGAATTTTGGATGATTATGATGCGTCAGTGTAGGTTCATCAATTACAGCAAATATACCACTCTGATGGGGGATGTTAAGAACGGGGGAGTAAATGCACGTTTGGGGGTAGGGGTATGTATGGGAAATTTGTGCATCTTCCCCGCAATTTTGCTGTGAACCTAAAACTGCTCTAAAAAAAAATAAAGTCTTTAATTTAAAAAATATTTTTAAAAATAAGATAGCATTAGGGGCCAGCCTGGTGGCGTGGTGGTTGGGTTTGTGCAATCCATTTCAGCGGCCAGGGGTTCTCAGGTTCGGATCCCAGGCACTGACCCCCACACCACTCATCAAGCCATGCTGTGGCGGCATCCCACATACAAAATAGAGGAGGACTGGCACAGATGTTAGCTCAGGGCCAATCTTCCTTACCAAAAAAAAAAAAAAATCAGATAGCATTAACATGATTACTATCAACCGCCTCCTCATTGGTCATGGATTTGTAGGAAGCAGATCTGGATAATGGAGAGGGAAGGTCCCTGGGCCATCGTATCTGTTTCTAGTTATCCGTGAAACCAGATGCATCTTTGCTCTTCCAATAAATTCTCCTTTTTGCTGAAAAAAATTGGAAACAAAATGGTTATATAATGAACTTTGGGTAATACCAGATGGGTAGCAACTCTGTGCTTGTATTCTTCAGTGATTCTGTGTCTACCTCAGGTTGACCCATGCATGATGCCCTTTGGCCTGGCTTTTGTTACTGATACTGTCCTGCCATAACTCTCTCTGAGCTTGTAGTGTAGTAGCTAGCTGTGGACATATAAATCATTGTAGCAGAAAAAAGGAGATTCAGTTGTTACTTTCCAGAAAGAAATTGATCAAGTTATGAGAAGAACAAGTATTAATATTTGGTAGAAAGACACCACCTCCTCGAGGTAAAAGTCAAAGTCATTATTGTTCTCTTTACTCAGAAAACTTAATAGATGTCTTCATCTAGAATCCGTTCTCTCTCAACCTCTAGGTCTCAAATGTCATTTTAGATAGTATTAGCCTTTGATTTCATTTTGTTTACTTTTCCTTTATAGTAACAAAAATGATTTAGTCTAAAGGAACTGGGAACCTAGGATTATTGATCCTGAAGTAAGAGTTTAGTAAGTGGTCTTTAAGTTTATCTATCTATCTACCTATTTATCTATCTATCTATCTACCTATGTATCTATCTATCTATCCATCCATCCGTCTATCTACCTACGTACCTACCTACCTACATACCTATCTATCTATCCATCTATCTATCAAGTGGGATTACTTGCTCCCCAGATTAAATGGGTAGCTATGGATGAACGTAGATGCTAAGGAGTGAATATGGATCTAGAGTAACCTAGGAAACTTCATGGACTTCCATGTGGAGAGATATTTTAGTGTAGGTATATGAGAAACTTGTTGAAGAATCTGTATGTAGCTAGAAAAGAAGCAACTAAAATGCATTTCTTGAGAATAGACTTACCTCACTTTTGTTGAAATCTTCTCAGAATTGTTCCTCTGTCAGTATTTATGTATAAAAAAATCATTGATTAAAAGATAAAATTATCTAGAGTTTTCCACATATCCATAAACCTATAGCATAAGGAAAATAAGGGGGAATTGAGTTTAAAAGATATAGGTTCAAAAATCTAGATCTACCACAACTATTGTGTGACCCTGGGCAAATCTCTTCACATCAGTAAGCCTATTTTACTCATCTGTATAGGAGAGTAACACCTTTATCATAGTTTTATTATAATAGCTAAGTAAGAAAATACACGAAAAAATTATAAACTACAAAGTACATATGCAAATAAAGATAACCACTATACTCTGAGTCTTTCATAGTTATGGACCTCTGCCTTATTAATCTTTATGTCCTCAACACCTAATAATGCTTCCCATTTCCCAATAAGTAAAACTCAAATTGCTTCATATTATTTTTAAAAAGTCCTGCATGATCTAGGCCTTGCTTTTATCTCTTGCCTTATCTCTTGCCACTTTCTCATCATCTTCTCTAGTCGTAGTGATTCTGCCATTCTGAGTTCATGAATTGTCCTTCTAATACCTTGAGGTCTTTGCATGTGTTCTTCTCTGTGCCAGAAACCCTCCTACCTTCTGTTCTCTTGGCTAATGCCCACCCACCCTTCAGGCTCATTCTTTATACTATTTCTTCCAAGATGCCTTCCATCGCATCACACAGATGGGGTTGGGTGCTTTTCTGATGTGTCCTTGTGATACTCTGTATGTACTTGCTGACATAGCATTTCATACAGTGTCTTATAATCACCTGTTTTCCTCATTAGTTTACAAACTCTCTGAGAAGTAAGGCTCTGTTTTGTTTACCTTTAAACAAAAGCATAGCAAAGAGTCATAGAGTAGGTGCTCAAGAGATATTTGTAGAATGAATTCTAGTATATTGTAATAAAAACATTAATAAATGAAAGATTTTTTCTTTTTATCTTATGGGGATCTGGTATTATTTAGGAAATAGTTCTTGAAAAAAATGAGTAATTGGACGATGTTTAATCTTCTTAAAATATTGACTGTGAGGAGAGATGTTTATTTTAAAATATAATTTCTGTCAAATTTACAAACACATTTGTAATATGACATTAAATTCAAACTTTCTGCTGAGAAGCCAAATATAGCAGATATCAGATATCTCTGAGAATATAAGACAGTTCCTCTTTGAGAAACCTTCAAAGCCTCTATTTGAGAACTAGTTGCAGTTCTTTTGGATCTGTCATCTCATACTGAGGGTATAAAAGGGGCATAGAAGGAATTTCTGAGGAGGGTTCCTTTGCAGTGAACCAATGGAGTGCTGAGTCTGTCGCTCTCTGAGGACTCTCTCAGGGGCTGAGGCTCTCTCTATCTCTCTGTCTCTCTCTGTCTCTCTCTCTCTCTCTCTCTCTCTCACACACACACACACACACACACACACACACACACCCCTGCACCTGAAGGGGGGCAAGGCTCAATCTCCTTCCTCTTAAGCCTAAAATTGAGAGGTTCAATGGGACCATTCACAGAATCTAATATGTGTAACTTTGAGGTTGGAAAGCAGAGCGGTTGTGTCTGATCCACTTGTGGGAAATTCAGAAGGTGAGAGAGCAGGTCCAGAGGGCTGTTTAGTGAAGGACAAGTGACTTGGGGTGGTAGTCCCACACTCCTTGAGTTTTCAATGCAGAAGACATGTAAGAATTTCCCACAGACTAGATGCGGGCCACGCAACAAAGGGAGCCAGTGTCAGGCTTGTCTTGTCTTCAAGAGGACGGCTTGGAGGTCAAGAGGATTCCCATAGAGAGGGGTCTGTGTGGACTGGACTTCCAGAGGCAGTTGGCATCCTGAGGAAAACATATTGTCCACATCCAAAGACCAAAGAGGGAAGATTCTAAGCAACTTACGAAAATACCCACAGAGAGTCACTCTTCAATACCTGCCAAGCCCAAAATGCACAAAGCCATTTCATCAGATTGTTAAGTCAGCAAAAACATCTGGGCACCTTTGCTCTTCTCTGTCCCAAGCTCCAACCCCCACTTCAGGGTGAGGCAAAAGAGAATAGAGAAAAAGGAGAGAAAAGGTAAAAAGCCAACCATACTCCCTTCTACAAAGACGGGTGCCCACATATGCTTCAAAAGCCAACATGAACAGATTTTATAAAACAATATGAAGCCAAAGGCCTTCCAGAAAGAGCATAGCTAATTTAAAAGTATGAAAAAGAAATTTATAAGGAAAATATGACCCACAAAAACAAAACAAATTTAAAAATATATTTTAAAACTTCATTCTTTTATTTAGCTGTTTTTAATCAAGTTACATCCTAAAGACAATAAGAAAGTCTTCAGTCATAATTTCAGTCTGTAAAAATATCTCAGAATGTAGATACGGAACTCCAAGTTCCATTGCACCTTTGCAGGAATAATTATAGATGAAATGGTGTGAGTACCATATAGCAATGCTAGATTATCCCTCCCTCTCAAAGAGAGTTAAAAAATTTAAACCCTAGTCAGTAGTAATACAATCAAGTCCTCAAATTAAATCATTTCCATTCAATTAACTGAGAAAAATATTATTTTATCCAATAGGGAAAATAAATAACTAAAAAAAATAACTAAAAAAAACTCTTAAGACAACTGATTCTAGATGGAGAGCAAATATGGAAGGCAGTTAATGGGCAAGGCAGAGCAGCTTCTACGAGAACAAGGGAATCAGAATTAGTGAGATAAATGTGTAAACAGAGATGGGATTCATTGAGACTTCTGTGCTATCTTATCATTAACATTGTAATTGGAAACGGCCTAACCCCTTCATTACAGATAAGGAAACTAGGTTCCAGGAGGATAAATTAATTTATTCACGGTCAAATAATATGTGGCAATTGTGGCTCAAGCCTAGGTCTTTGTATTGTAAATATTGAGTCCATTTCTCTCCATGAGCTTGCCTTCTAACACAAGCATCAGTATGATGTTCTTAGAGAAGAACATTAAAAATAAACCATGGGGGAAAAATTCCTAAAGGCCAAGGGAGCAGAAAGATCAATATTTATAAATAAATAGAAACAAAATGTTTCCACTATGAAATATTTACTGTCTGCAGGCCATAAGTTTCAGAAGTATGAGAATAAGGAAATAACCAATAAAAGAATATAATCCCTTAGCACATGGTTCAAGAAGTCTTCATTAAGGCATAGGGGATTTGATGTTGTGAAAAAGGCCTATTAAAAGCTTTGAGCTACTATAAAAGAGGGGATGTTCTAAACATAAGGAACTATTGTAACTTATTTTTCTGTAGAATCCAGGACCAGTGGTTTATTAGCTTGATTTTCCTCATAAGAATGGAAAAGAAAGGGCCGGCCATGTGGCATAGTGGTTAAGTTCAGCATGCCTCTTTTTGGCAGCCCAGGTTCACAGAATCAGATCCCGGGCATGGACCTATATCACTCATCAGCCATGCTGTGGCAGTGTCTCACATACAAAGTAGAGGAAGACTGGCATAGATGTTAGCTCAGGGACAATCTTCCCAAGCGAAAAAAGAGGAAGATTGGCAACAGATGTTGGCTTAGGGCTAATCTTCCTCAGCAAAAAAAAAAAAAGAATGGAAAGGAAATTACCACTTTTCTTCCCTCATGAGATGTTTGCTGTAAGGAGAAAGACATCCTAATCCTTTCTTACTCACTTGGTATGGCTCTCCATTCCTATTCGTTTTGCTGCAAGAGATCATTAAGCTCAGCTGTGCTCAGCAGTGATAATGGAAATAGATGGTGAGAGATTTGATGGATATGTCAACAGAACAAGACTTCACATTCCAGATTTTATGCTGAGGAGTTAGGAGGAAAAGGACATTCTGATTGCGAGGAGAGGATTTCAAGAGGCACTCTCCTCCCTGGGAAGGCTTCAGGACCAGCCTCATCACCTCCTACTCGGCTCTGTGTCTCAGAGGTTCACAGGGGAGGAATGGGGCCAGGAATTCTCTCTTACAATGGCATATTACTGGTATGAATGGCTGAGGCCAGACTTTAAGAGCCTTTTCTATACAACTTTTAAAAGAAACACAATCTGAAAACTCTGCCTGCCTCTGTTAGGTTAATAATATTGGAACATTATGGGGGGAAAGGATAAATTGCAGTTGGTAGAAAAATGCAGGTGAAATGCTTGACTGCTTAATTTGGCAGACTGCTGTTCCTCTACTTGAAGTGGCTGGCGTAGCATCAGGTAGATTTCAAGCCACTAAGAAACATCATGAGTCACCTATAGATTTGCAGCCTGACTTGGGTCATGTCAGCGCTTCTCAGGAAGAGAATGACGCTCTTGCATTTAAGGAAACTGCAATGGAATCAATAAAAGATTCCACTGAACTATATGAGGTGGGGAGAGTCACCCAACATAGTAAGCCAGCAAGCTCTCCAGTAGAATAACGGTTATGACTATCGGGGTAAAATGTCACAGTCCAAAGTTTAAAACAGATCAGACAAGAGACAAAAGTCATGCTTGTCATGTACAGGTTTTTGTGTGAATCTGTGTAAAAGAGGAAGCACAACCACTTCTGACATTTAAACAGTTAATAGTCATCATTAAGTAAGTACCTTCCTTGTGGCTATTACTATCCAAGATGTCAAATCAGCAATGTGTCTCCAACTCTTGAGTTATAAACAAGACTCAGTTTCTGCTGATCCCTGATGAAACACCAGAAACTCATAATGTAGATAATAATTACTAATTAATCTGGCTTGACATGATAGGTGAAATCTATTTGCCCTACTTCTGCTCTTCATTAAGTTTGTACATGGCATGCCAATGATATTAAACTTTTGAGGCAGAAAAGACATGAAATAATTTAAGGCAATGTGTAATAACAAAATGAGCACTGGACTGGGAGCCCAGTGGTTTAAGTTTTATTTTGCCTGTAAGGCCTTGGGCAAAAGAACTCTCTTTCCTCATCTATAAAATTGATAACTGACTGACGCTTGCTCTACGTACTTCACAGTATTTTGGGGAATATCCCGGATGCAATATGGCAGCTAGATTGCATGAGACGCTGGGGTCTTGGTAAGGTATTACAACCATGATAGAACATGCAGTAGCAAAGGTCTGTGCCAGGACTGGAAAAACGTGAAAAGAAAAGGGTCAAGTGATACTTTTTGTGTGTGTGTGTGAGGAGATCAGCCTTGAGCTCCTCTTTCTTTCCTCCATGCCAATCCTCGTCTTTCTGCTGAGGAAGACCGGCTCTGAGCTAACATCCATGCCCATCTGCCTCCACTTTATATGGGACTCCGCCAGAGCATGGCTGGACAAGTGGTGCATCGGTGCGCACCTGGGATCCGAACCCGGGCCACCAGCAGCAGAGCGTGTGCACTTAATCGCTAAGCCACAGGGCCGGCCCCCAAGTGATACCTTTTTTAATGTTTTACTTTTAATTATGAAATAATTAAAGCATATAGAAAAATATGGAAAAGAATATAACCAAAACCTGTGTGTCCACCAACAACAAAACTTAAGTATCAAAATTGTGCCATACTTGCTTAAGAATTCTTATGGGAAGGAAGGAAGAAAACGGAGGAGGGAGGAGGAAAGGTGGGGAAGATAGAAAGGAAGAATGGAAAACTTTACACCTCCAAAAAATTCATCCTTATTCCTCATTCCCTCTCCAGATATTACTATTCCTCACAGTGATATGTATTATTTCCCTGTATTTTCTCAAACATTTACTAACTATATCTGTGGATAGGAATAACTTCTTACTGATAAGAATAACTCCTTGTTTTTAAACTCCACATAAACGGCATCATACGCTACATATCTTTTTGTAACTTCCTTTTTAGATAATATTATGTTTTTAGATTTTTTCAACTCATGTAAATATCTGATTCATTTTTAAATGCATTTTTAAATGTCCTCTGTTGTGTGAATATAGCATTCCCTTTCTGTGGGACAGTTACATTATTTCCATGTTTTCATGAATATTAATATTACCATGGTAAGCATTCTTCTACATGGAACTTATGAAAGAGCAAGCCATTCTCTTGAATAGAAACTTCACGTTGTATTGTTGGCCAAAAAGAGTACGCCCTTCTTATTGAACCAACTAACACCCACCAACAAGGAATATGTTTCTTTTCCCCCCACTTCTTTGCAAACACTTGGCCTTCTCAAGTTCAGTAAAGTTTGTCAATCTCTGAAATGGTGTCTTATTGATATTTTCATTTTAATTTCCCTTATTATTAGTGTGGCCAAGCACTTCTTTCACATAATTATTGAGATTTCCAGTTCTTTCTCTGAGAATCGTGTGTTTGTATTTTGTCCATTTATGCATTAGGCTATTTTATTTTTATGACTTCTTTATATATTCCAGATATTAATCCTTCATTGGATTTTTCAGTTCCAATTTTTTTATTGACTTCTAATTTTATTACATTGTGGTTAGAGAAGTGATCTTGTTGACTTTGGTTCTTCAATATTTATTTCGTTCTGTTCTGTGCTCTGTTAGTCAATTTTTGCAAAGGTCCCATCTGTGCTTGAAAAAATTTTGTGTTCACTAACACTGAGTGTAATGTTCTATGTACGTGTGTTGGAGCAGGCTTTTGCTGTCTTATCAAGTCATCTACAGTCTGAATAATTTGACTGCTCAATTAATTTTTATTGTGGGAAGTATAAGTTTTTTTAAAACTATTTCCTAGCCAGTCAATTTGTCATTGAAATTCTGTCAATTTTTGTTTGACATATATTGAAGCTATATTTGTTAGATCTCTATTGATAAAGAGATTTGGGTTGTTTCTAAATGCTTTCTATTATAAATCATGCTACGCTGAATATACTTATACCTAAATTCTCAAACATACATGTATGTTATGTCAGTAGGATAAAATCCTAGAAGAAACTACATCAAAGCATATGTACATTTTTAATAATCAGAGAGATTTTACCAAATAAGCCTTCCTACAGTTTAAACTGAAGAAACTGATTGAAACTGCCTAGTTACAGCTGCATAAATTTTGAGTTAATAATGAATATCATTGGAGAGTGAAGACCTCAGTCAAACTTGGTGAAGTCTTTAAAAAGTTTTACCTTCTACTTTTCCAACTCTAACTCTTTCTGCATCTTGATAAGGTGGTTGCCTTTGCTACAGAACCTTAAAATAGACCCATTTCCATTTTTGGAAAACTTTAATTTTGCTCTAATACGTATATATTTTTTTCACCTGTTCCTTTGACATTCATGGGTGTCAGTGTAATACACTTGGATTAAAAGACTGAGAAGTCACATCTGCTATCTCACAAATCAGAGTATACTTCTGGAAACGAGAACTTTAGAGATAAACTGTCCCTGTCTTGCCAGCCACTGTGAAAAACACATAACAAAAAAGGATCCTGGAGTCTTTGAAGAATATCCTTGATAAAATTTTACAAGTTCCAATTTTCATCTTCTTGAGAAATACTACCGTGTTCCCGCTGAATCACCCGTGTAAGTTGTGACTGGTCAGGTCAAGCAGCCATTTTGTCCACTTGAGGCCAAAGGTTAAAATGCAGGCGTCTGAGCTGTACAAAATGGCTGTGTTTTTCTTCTAAGGAAACGCAGCTGAATTTTTGTTCTTGAAAACAGAATGCAAAGGTGTAGAGAAAATATCATTGGTTTATTAGGACGTGGTGCTCACCTTCCGGAATAATTGTGCCTTCTGAGGGAGGCTTCTGTGGGTTGAGGAGAAACAGCAGGAAGCTGAACTGAGAGCACTGGAATCCTAACTCAGGACTTAAATCTGTGTGTGCCCTTATGCACTTGATTAATTTCTCTCTGCTTTGGTTTTGTCACCTATACAAGGGGGATAACGGGCTCGCCTCAAAGGTCCCTGTGTGATATACAGCAGCTTGCAGAGTGCCTGGCTCACATAAAGCTCAGGGAATTTTGTTTTGTTGCTGTTAGTTGTGGAGTAGCAGCCATAATAGGGACAGTGCTTTGGCAATTATTGTGACCCCTCATTCAATAGGTAAGATAGACAGAGATGACATTACTACTCCCCTGTAACAGAAGCGGGAGGTAAGATCCAGAAACAATACATAATATGCCTAAAACCACTAACCTACTGTTTGGTAGGTGAACCTGGAAGCTGTAAGCCAGGTGTGCTGACTGACACCTGAGACAGAAATAGTTAAGCTGCTCAAGTTCACTGGATTAGGCTTGGGGTTAATAAATTCATGTTTTACTGGTAGAAGTCTGGTTTCAACGCAAAAGAAATGAGAAATTCTGATGACTTCTAATGATATAGTTAAAAATGCATACTCTCCCACATACACATAATTTTAGACACATCCCTTAACCTTTCCAAGCCTCAAAGTTCACACTAGTAAAATGGAGATAATACTGTTCACATCATCTATGTAAGCATCTAGAATCCTAGCACAGGGCCTAGAACACGGTAGACAGTGCATGGTATCCATCGGTATTAACAACAGCATTAACAGAAGCTGTTAACAGTAGCAGTCACACAATTACATAGTGATGGAAACCAGAAGTACAAGCACGTAAGTAGGAAGCTATGGAGGGGCTGGGAGTGAAGGGGCAGCCGGTTTTACGCCAGCAGTGGATATGGAGCCAAAGCCAGCGGAGTAGTCACAGGTGCCCTCTCTGAAATGCCACTAAAGCTTCTCTGCTCTTCTAAGTTCTTTTCTTCAAGCCCAGCTCTAAGCTATCTATTCTTTAAAGCCTCATGGATGAATGATGGTTCTTTCTAACTTTATTTCTTTCCCAAGAAAATACTATTCTGTTTCATGCTCTCTACCAGGTGTTGGTTAAGCAGAGGTGAAGGAAAGAGCCACAGGCCCTTGCTTCTCTCCTGGAGCTTACACTCTAGTAATCTCAAAAGCATGTACTTTCCTTTGCCAGCTGAATCTCCCATACTCTACTTTGATCCTGACTGATTCCTATCTATCCTTTAAGAATCGTCAAAGGAATAAATTCTTCCAAGAAACTTTTCTTGATGCCTTATTGCTTTTCTGTTCTGAGTTAGGTGCTGTGGTGATCAGTTTTACGTATCAATTCAGCTTGGCTACTGTCCTCAGTTATTCAATTAAACGCTATTCTAGGTGTCACTATGAAGGTATTTTGTAGATGTGATTAAAGTCCATAATCAGTTGACTATAAGTAAGGAAGATTATTTTAGATGATCTAGGTGGGCCTGATTCAACAAATTAAAAGGTCTTAACAGCAGAGCTGGGGCTTTCCTGTGAAAGAAGATATTCCACCTGTGGACAGCAGCGTCAGCCCATGCCTGAGAGTTCCAGCCAGCCCTTTCTGATGGCCTGCTCTATAGCTTTTGAATTCGCCTGGACAGCCCTGACAATTACATAAGCCAATTCCTTGCAATACATACACACATATGTATGTATATACATACATACATCAGGCCATCAATGAATACAACAATGAATCAATCAATGAATATTAACACTTCTCTGGTTAAATACTGACTGATACAGATGTCTCTGAGTTATGTTATTTCTAACTCAGCACTTAGTACTCTCTAATTATAATTCTTTCTATTATAATTACTTTTTGGACAGCTAATAGATAAACTCTCCTTAATAGGAGAACACATGCCACATTGTAAACACTTAATATGGGTTTGCCTAATTTAACTAGCTAATTGCTGTGAGTAAATGTCCTTTAATGACTAAACCTTCTAGTATTGGATTCAGGTAGACCTAAATTTGGATTCTGTCTCTCACTAACAGTGTAGCTCTGGACAAATCATCTAATGCTTTTAAGTTTCCTGTCTTAGTCTGTTCAGGCTGCTATAACAAAAACACCATATACTGGGTTGCTAAAACAACAAACATTTATTTCTCACAGTTCTGGAGGCTGAGAAGTCCAAGATCAAAGTGCTGGCAGACTTGTCGTCTAGTGAGAGCCCACTTCTTGGTTCACAGACCACTGTCTTCTTGCTGTGTCCTCACATGGCAGAAGGGGGAAAGGAGCTCTCTGAGGTCCCTCTTATAAGGGCACTAATCCCATTCATGGGGGCTCCACCATCATGACCTAATCATCTCCAAAAGAATCCACCTCCTAATATCATCACATTGAGGTTTAGGTTTCAACATATGAATTTGTGGGGGGGTAGGGGGAGGGCGGGATATAAACATTTAGTCCTTTGCATTCACCTCCTTTTCTGCAAAAAGGTAATGATAATAATAGCACCTACCACATAGAGTTGTTTTAGGAGATAGGGGAGTAAGTGCATAAAAATACCTTAACATGCTGTCACATATTAAGAATTTAATAAATATTTGCTATTCTTGTTCCTGTTATCTGAAATTTAGGACTCTTTGTAGCCTTCTCTTTAAAAATATCCAATTAAATATCCGAAAACAATTAATCTTCATACTTTTGCCTCATTCCTGATGCTGGGATGCCTCAGAGGGTAGCAACTTAGTTGGCTGTGGTGCCTGCTGACCTAAACCTCTATGATGGATAGCTGGTAACTAACAAGGTGCCAATCCCTCCTCCAGAACTCTCTCACACACAGATTCGTAGGGAACCCCATGAAATTCCTAATCAGTATCTTCGACTTTTCGTAAAAATACCAAATCCATACAAAATATGTAATACCTTGCTCACTCAACTCTTCCCTGAAAAAGCCAGGAACGATAAAACAATACCACCAAGGGCACCCATATCTATGTGGCCCTATCCCTTCAAGCACTTTAGTATAAACTATCTTCCTTGATCCTCATAGCAATCCTGTTAAGCATGTAGGTCATTTTCAGGCTTTCTTGGGCAGTTGATGAAACAAATTACTTGTATATCAGTCCATCAATTGTGTAAATGAATTTGGAATCCATGTAGCCTGTATAAGATGCTGGGGGATACTTCCCACTTATAGACCTTGTTTGCTGGTCTATTTGCCCTGAGAACTTAGGTCTTATGTACTCAGGTTTTCTGGGAGTCCAAAAATACAGGGACGAAATATTTCCTTTTCTTTGCAAGTCGCGGCTCCAACATTAAGAGTTGCACACCATTGTGCAATTCATTTAACCTTCCTGAGCCTCAATTTCTTTAACTGTAAGGTTGACAATAGTAATACCTCCCTTAGAGGATTGTGAGGATTGCAAGTAATAACACAGAAAGTGGCTCACAGAACCCTTACAAGAAATATTAGCTACATTCCTTTTCTTTCAAGAGGCCATTGTATCATATAAGGAAAACAGACTGACCCAAATGCTTATTCCCCAGCCTAGTTCAGTAGGAAGATATAGGTTGACATATCAAGAAAAATAACCAAACAGTGAATGAAGAAGGATTATGACAACCTTCCTATATTCATGCTGTAAAAAGGTCGTGGTTGCTGAGTCTTTTTCGTTTCACTAGCTGTCATCTGTGACTAAGGAAAACAAAGTTTACCTGTTTTTCTTTCACCAATATCAGTGCCTACTCATGTGGTCCATATGCTGAATAAGGTGATCTAGCATGAATATGATTAGGAAGAGATTTTTAAAATAATAGTAAAAATCTTAAAATTTACAAATTTTATTGATTTCCTACATCTTCTAAATTATAATCCTTATTCTCAAAGGATGAATGCTCTGATATAGTATGCATAAAGACAAATAAAACATATTTAATCCTTTCCTGCTTAGTATAATTAACACTGCCACTTGCTGAATTTATTTCTCCATCTTATATTCAACCTGAAATCTGAGCTCTAAATGATCCAATTAAAAAATGATTTAAAATATAGGTTGATATTATTTATTTCCCAGAAACAATGGCCCAGTTTACATCTTTCAGCTGCTGTAAGATATCAAAAATTCTGAAAACATTCTTAGGACTTGAAAACATCTTTGATGCTTTGAAGTGCATTGAAGATGCGTTCATTGTGGAATATTGAGCACTTTTATTGGTCATTATCTAAACCCATAACATTAGCAACTTAACTAAACCCAACAGCATCAATATGTACAGTAGAATAATCAGCATTGACACACTACAAGATCTCAATGTGACCAGTTCTAGTTGACACTGCTTTGAGCCCTGAATCAGACAGGACAGATTTATGATTCAGAGATATGATAAGGAAAAAGCACCGCTGAATAAAACAAGAGCCCTTGCCAAGTTTCTCACTCAAAACTCTAAGGAAAACTTGGATCTTCATGGAGCAATACAGCAGCTTTGTGGAACTGGACAGCTCAAATCCAAAAATAACTGGGTCAATGGATTTATACTTAATCCTGAGTGTAAGCTAGTGTTAGAAATAGTATCTAAAATGTTTCTGAACATAGAATTTAATGTTTACCTAAATCAATGCTGAGAATTCCAGAGTGTTATGCCAAGAGTTCAGAAACATGGACTTGATTTGGGACACACTAGACATGGTAGGACATGACTATATCTTTTTGGTTTAGATGTTGTCTCTTAATAAAAAGTTTTCCCAGAGTGATCACACTAAAGATCATCTTGTAAAATGGATGGAAATCTACTAGAAAAAAATAACATTAAAAACTTACATTTCCACCACGGAAAATAAACTGGTACTGTATTTTCTACCTTCCCACTGTTGTCATAAACAATTAGAAAGCATACAAAAATTTAAAAGAGATATTTGTAGACATTGAAGAACAGGGAACACTGAAATGTGATTCCTTAGAGAGAGGAAATGAATGAGGTGAGACCTACAATACCCCTCACTTTCTGCCTCAAGATACTTTCAGGACCGCAGAATAGGAAGGAGAAATCCAGACAGAGCATGGTGATCTCACACAGATGAGGAGAAAAAGATCAGCATTTGGGTAGGCTAAGGGAACTTAATTTTCACAGAAGAATAGCAAAGAGGAGAAAACTATGCAGAGAAAGAGCTCCAGAAATCTATATAAAGAACCCATTGAGTGTATTGCTGAGTACAAAGCTGCATATGCATAGGGAGACACTCTATGAAGCTGGGAAAGAAAAGAACTACTGAAGTGCTGTAAACTAAACAATTCCCAGAGCTAGAGAATCGTCCATATTTCATCTAGTCAAAATGGATAGGCATTGCTACACTCCTGACTTATTAAGTAGAACCTTCAGAATGGTCACACCTTGGTTGTAAGACTAAATTAGCCCCAGGATAAAAGGCACTCTTGATCTATCCAAGCAAAAATTAAAAACAAACTTCAAAATATAAACCTAATCCATATGTAAAGCCACTTATAGAACAAAATCCAACATCCTTTAAGGATAAAATATTAGTAAATTGAATACAGCGATATACATATATTATAAAAATATATGTAGTAAATATATATATCTACATATATATAGTCAAATATCATGATCAAGTGAGATTTATCTCAAGAATGAAAGGTCTATTATGTGAAAATTAATGCAATTTACCATATTGACAGAGTAAAGAGGGGAAAAAACAAAGGATTATGTCAATAGATACAAATAAATGTTTGATAACATTTTGGGAACCAAAAAGAAAATTTTTCAAACTGATAAAGGACATCTGTGGAAAACCTGCAACTACCATAATCCTTATTGATGAAAGACTAAACACTTTCCCTCAAAGATTGGAAAAAAGGAAAGGATGTCCTCTCTCACCACTTCTAGTAAGCATTGCAATGGAAGTCTTTGTCTTAAGGCAAGATAAAGAAATAAAAGGCATACAGATTGTAAAGAAAAAAGTAAAACTGTCTTTATTGTCAATAACATGATATGTACATTAAAAATCCTATTGAATTGGTAAATCCAATTTACTTACTAGAGTCAGTAAGTAAATTGAACCACTGCTACAGTTTACAGGGTCAATATACAGAAATCAATTTTAATTCTCTATACTAGCAACAAACTATTGGAAAATGAAATTTTAAAAATACCATTTACAGGGGGCCGGCCCCGTGGCGTAGCAGCTAAATGCACGTGCTCCGCTGCTGGCAGCCGGGGTTCAGATCCTGGGCGTGCACCCAGGCACTGCTTGTCAAGTCATGCTGTGGCGGCGTCCCACATAAAGTGGAGGAAGATAGGCATAAATGTTAGCCCAGGGCCAGTCTTCCTCAGCAAAAAGAGGAGGATTGGCATTGATGTTAGCTCAGGGCTGATCTTCCTCATAAAAAAAAAAAAAAAGAAAATACCATTTACATTCAAAATCAAAGAATACTTACTAATAAATTTCAAAAATATTTGCAAGGCTTATACAGTAAAATTACAAAGCATTGCTAAGGGAAATTAAAGAAGACCTAAATAAATAAGAGATATACCATGTTCATGAATTGAAAGACTCAATATTGCTAAGATGACAATTCTCCCTAAGTTGATCTACAGATTCAATGAAATCCTAAACAAAATTCTAGTGAGCCATTTTGTAAAAAATGATGAAGTAAATCTATAATTTATATGTAAAAGTAAAGACATAGAAGGAGAAAAAGTTGAAAATGATAAGTTGGAATACACACTACCTAATTTCAAGATTTGTGACAAACTATAATAAACTGGCAATATGTTACTGATGTCAGAATATCCATAAAGATCAATCAAACAATGAGGCCAAAGAAATAGACCCACATAGATAGGGTCAACTAATTTTTGACTAATGTGCTGAGGTAATAATATAATTCAATGGTAAATGATAACTTTTTCAACAAATGATGTTATTATAACTGGGTAACTGCATGGGAAAAATGGAATCACTGATCATAAACCCAGCTATATCTTTCTAATCGGTAGAGGAAAACACAGGAAAAAATATTTTTGACCTTGGATTAGACAAAGATTGCTTAAATAGGAAACAGAAAAGCATGAAACAGAAAGAAAAATAATAAATTGAACTTTATCAAAATTGAAAAATTTGGTCCTTGAAAGACACCATTAAGAAGTTTAAAAAGTAAGTAAAGGCTTGGATGTGATAAAATATTTGCAATATATGTCACAAAAATTTGCATTCACCAAATTTTAAAATTTCTTACAACTCAAGAAGACAAACTACACATGCACACACATAGTCAAAAGATTTGAACAGGTACTTCATAAAAGAAAACATGTGAATGACTAATAACCACAAGAAAGGATGCTCAACATCATTAGTAATCAGAGAAATGCAAATTTAAACTTAAATGAGATATTACTAGATACCTACCAGAATGGATAGAAGTAATAGAGTCCCACCTCAAGTATCGGTGAGTATGTAGAGCAACCAAAACTCTCATACATTGCTGGAGGAACTGTCAAATGATATAATTCCTTTGCAAAACTGTTTATCAGTTTTTTACAAAGTTAAACATGCACTTATATTACACAATACATATACACTTAGTTATTTAGCAAAGAAAAATGAAAATATATGTCCACATAAAAACTTGTACAAAAGTATCCATAGCAGCTTTAGCTACAGATGCAGGCAATAACATAAATAAATATAAAAAAAATTGTTGAGTGAAAGAAGCCAGACAAAATAGAATTCAAACTGTATGACTATTTATTTGGTTCTAAAAAAGAAGAAACAGAGCTATAGTGACAGAAAACCTGTCAGTGGCTGCTTGGGGCTGGAGGTGGGTGGGTGGTAGTGTAGTCTGAAACAGCACGCAAAGGAAACTTTTGGGTTGATGGAAATGTTGTATATCTTAACTTAGTGGTATTTACAAGGGTATTTACACTTACTAAATCTCTGAATTGATCCAATCTTTGGATACAGAATATACCCCAATATATATTACTTTTTAAAAAAGAAGAAAATATTCATTCCAATTTGGAGCCAATGGGAAACACTGAACAAAGTGATGTTTACCCCCACTGCTCTCATTGTAGAATGTTTTATATACTCTACAATGTATTATTTTGAATATTCAAGAATAGCACATTGTTATTTCATTTATTCTACCTTTGGATATAAAAGTTGTGTAAGAGAGAACTCTAAGGCAAAGAACTGAGGCTGCAAGGATCCTCAACATGGATCAGAGGTGGGTGGCTGCATTACAGGGCTGATCTGAGGATTTGTTAACCTAATTCCTGGTGACATATGGGAAATTAACTTCCTGTCTGATTCTACAACATGGATTTCCAGAAAACTGTGTAGCCTGGTGGATGATCAGATTAACCTCATAGCTAGTCTATGAGCTTGTAAACACTGGGAAATTAATGCGTGTCCTGGTTCCCATCACTGAATTCCAGACTGCATTTGTATGAGCCTGCACTAGCCCAAGGGAGCTGAGGGTGATGGATGAGAAAACTCATTCATGACTGAGTTATTGCAAGCAGTAATTATATTGTGAATTGTATAATTCTGAGATTGATAAAGTTAATCTGGACCAAATGAGCAAATCCCTGAAACAACCCCAGAAACACATGCACAAATGTCCTGGGTTTATTAGGCTAAACCAAGAGATAGAACATTATTCTTCCAGAAGATATGATGAGACCCCACTCACTCAGCCAGTATCATCAACACTCAACCACTATATCTACTGGTGAGATTTTGCACCAGGATGTTTGTACCTACAAATATCCTAGAGAATATTACTGGATTCTCTGAAATGTGAAATCTGACTATGTGAATTTGCTTCACTACATCGTATTATTAACTCAAACTACTTTGTGCTTGATCTTTCTATCAATCTCTTTTAACTATTGTCTTTGGAAACTATGACTTCCAAGCACCAAGTAAGGGACCTGAAAGCAAAACATCTCACTGGCATGTTGGAACTGGATACTGGTTCTTTCCTAAAAATTTTCTCATTTATCTGCTGCCTTTTACTTCCTAGTGTTGATAATGAGAAGTCTAACGCCATTCTTATATCCTTAATCCTTTGTATCTGGCCTTCTCTCTGGGAGCTATTAGTTTCTTCTCTTCAATGCTAGGATTCTAAAATTTTACAATGATTTGCCTAAGTATAGATCTTTTTCATCTCTCGTGCTAGTCACTTGCTGGACTCTTCCACTAACGAGACTCGTGTCTTGCAATGCTGGAAACTTTTGTACTATTTCTTTGGTATAAACTCCTGTCTTTTAATCTGCTGGACATTTATGAAACAGTTATTCTGATGCTGTCCTTTCTGAATGAATCTCCAGTTTTCGTAACATTCTCCCCCGATGTCCATCTAATTTATCTACTTTTAACAAAAGTTCCTTGATTTTTATCTTTTAACACTTTTAAAGATTTTGTGGGCACAACAGGAATAAAGGATAATGTCCCTGGAGGCTCAGGTTTCCCAACAATGTATAGATGGATAACTTTCCATCTCACGAAGGGAAGCCCTATGCTCAAGATTGTCTTCTTATAAAAGGGACTCTTCTACAGAAATAATGAGAAAAAATAGAACAAAATTTAAGAGAATATAAGAAAAGGGTCAAAAGCTCTAAAATAAGTGGAGTTAGATTCTCAGAAGAAAATGAAAGAGAGGAAATGTGCTAGAAGCATTATTCAACGGTTAATGCCTGAGAACGTTCCAAAACTGATGAAAGACACTATCTCACAGATTCAAAACCTCAAATAACCCTGAGCAGAATAAATGCAAAAAGTAAATTTAAATTTTAAAAAAAAACAACATGTAGACATATCTTTTTTAAACTGTTAAAAACCAAAGAATTCTTTTAATCCTAAATGAGCAAAAGTCATAGAAACATTGCCTTCAAAGGAGCAAGAATAAGATTGGTATTTCTTAACAGAAACTACAAAAGCCAACTGACAGAGTAAAGACATTTTTAAAGTTTTGAAAGAAAAATAATTGTCATATTGGAATCCTATATCCAATAGAAATATCCATCACAAAAATGAAGGTAAACTAAACATTTTCAGACAAACAGAACCCCAGAACTAAAAGTAACAATAAAGAGAATTCCTTAGGCTCAAGGAAAATGATGCCAGATGGATGCAGAGAACTGTTGAAAGGAAACGGTAAAGGTTGACACACTGAGCTCTTCAACACAATTTAGATCTGTTTACTCATTGACGATATTTGATGGCTTCAAAACCCCAGTAGCCAAAGATTTCAACTCTTTTATATATTTCACGGTAGTATATAGCTGGACCATCTCGAGCTGTCCTTCCAAAAAGCATGTGGCATAAATCAAGTTGACTGTCACATGCCTTATTGTAACAAAATTCTCCATTACTGCATGGGGATGTATCTTGCTTATAAAAATCGTCTGGGCTGCCATCCCCACTCCTTCACCCCTCCTCGCTGTGGCTGTCTCTTTCCCTGCTGCATTGCCTTTTCCACAGAAGATAGGAAGGGTCCCTGGCAATGCCTACCAGAGATGCTGTGTTTCTATCTGGACACTGCTAGTGTCCCAGAGGTAGTGACCCTCTCAGTCACCCCCAGTACCAGAAGACTTGGGTTCTCATCCAGGTTTCACTATCTCCTCTGGTATGTGACTTCTGGAAAATCACTTTACTCTCTGAGCATCAAATTTCCCCCTCTATAAATGAGAGTAATAAAAATAGATACATCACAAAATTGTAGTAGAGCACAGAGAAAGGGCTTGGTCTTTGGACATCCCAAAGCTCTGGATTCCAGGTTCTAGATTTTCATCTCGTTCGTAGTTCAAAGATGCCTAAAGAAACAAGAAAGGGGATCCTTGGATTGTCCTTTGTGAGGCCCACATTCCCTCCCCAACCAAAGAAATTAATCATTGGAATGAAAAGAGAGCCATGTTTGGGGCATACGACAGCATTGGGATCCTGGGAAAATTTGGAAGCACACCAAAGAATTTCTTAGGGTTCCCAGATGGCTTCGAGTTTGGAATGGGAATAAATTGCTGCATTGCATCTGAAAGAAGAAACTTGGATGGAAATCAGATGTTCATTGGTGACCACACAGCCTTAACAATCACATCAGCTATCTCTACAAACACTAACTAATGTAGGATTCACAGTAGAAAAGAATGTTGGGAACTATGGGAATGCCACATATATCACCCCAAAGAAAGGGGACAGTACTTTCCCATGTGAGGAGATGGGTTTGTATTCTTTCTGGAATAAAATGAAGCCTCTTTGGAATCTGGTATCCAAGCACTTTTCCTTTAGATTCTGCTTCTACTCATTCACGTAGAATATGAAGTCTGACTCATCACTAATCATATGGTCTTGGCTTTGAACATCATCACTTGCTGTTAACAGACTAGCCATACCAATGGCCTTTGGTGAGAGTTCCTTATTGTTGCCATTTTTTGATATTTGGCCCTTCATATATTGAAAGTGGTAATTTTTAATTCTCATAATGCTATTATGTTTAATGTGTTTCTAAAAATTATTTCACACTGGAATAAAATGTAGTAGAGAATGGGCATTATTCTTCTGCACTATTGTCATCAATAAACATTTACTGAATATCCTCTCTGAGCTGGTAACTGTAGTGAAAACAAAATAGTATAAGATATCCCCATGTATGCTTCTCTAGTTAGAGAGATAAAAGTTATATTCTCATGTGTACACTTTGGGCAATCAGATAAAAGGTTTTCTCACAGTCTGTTCCTTTGCCTTCTCAGACGCAACCACTCCTAATAGTTTCTTAATCCTTCTGGGGACACACACACACACTTCTTTTTTAAAAGCTAGCATTGTATACACACTGTTCTGTATTTTGCTTTTTCACTTAATAGAATTTGAGATTGTTTTATATCTTCAGGGAAAAAAATAATCTGGACAAAGTGTGTAAATATTAAGACCATTTCTTCTTCATGGCCAAGTGCTGGGGAACAGATTACCATTCTGGAATGATTGCCCTTAAAACACCAGACATACCAAAGTATGTCAGTTTGCAATTTTAACTGCAAACTACTTATATACCTTAGAAGAGGAGTTTTCAACAACAGCAAAATACCATTGCCAATATTGATATGACCATTCTGTCGTGGACATGAGACTAGATATAGATATGAGAGGAAGTATTGAGTGGACCTCCTCCAAAACATGAAGTTACTTCTACCTGTTTATTTCTTATTATGATTCCCATAAGGACCGTTTTGTTAATAGTAACGTTATTGCTTGCAGCCGAAGCAGAAAACATACAAACATATGTTTATACCAAGAGAAGGAAAGCTGTAATGTTTGAAATAGAGTATTAAATGAAGCAAAGCAATATTTAACTTGAAAAAACTGGAAGACGATGGGCTCTTCTGCATTGGAGACAGCGGTCAATGAAAACTGAATTTCATTCCTTTCTGGTTGGCGCAGTCTAGTTTTCTTAGGGTTTTGAGTTTTGAAATAAAAGCCCATTTTATCCGAGAGTCAAATAATAATGTTATTGTTATTACTTTAGACTTTAGACCCAATTCTTGCAGTAAAATGAGGAATTAAAGATCACATTAGGGGAATTGGCAGGAAATTCTCGCCTGATTTATGTAAACTTACTGTCAGCATTCCAAGTGACAGGGAAGAAGGTGTATAATGCTTTTAACAATACAAACGTACACAGTGCGCAGGATAATTCATTTTTCTGCCACAGTTTTAATTTTTTTTTCTATAAATTTGGAAAATTTGACTAGATCAGAAACTATGTCTCGTGCCCCAAACCCAGCCTACCACCTATAGTTGTATATAAAGTTTTACTGGAGCACAACCACACCTACTTGTGAACATACTGTTTATGGCTGCTTTTGTGCCACAGCATCAAAGTGGAGTAATTGTCATGAGACCATATGGCCACAAAGCCAAAAATATTTACAGACGTTTACAATTCCCTGAACTAGATAATAACGACTAATATATTAAACTTCACATTTTCAGAGCACCTCTTCTATGCCACATTCTGTGCTAACAACTTTATATGCTTTACTTCATTTATATTTGTAAAAAAGTATAAGTGGGTACTGAACTTTAGAGTGGCCCCTAAACTCACCTTGGGGGAATTGATCCAAACTCAACTTTAAAGTTTCTGTTCTTGAACAATAAAGGTCCCACCTAGCTCTAAAGACTAGATAAATTTCTGGAATGTGTATAGCATACAAGACAAGATGTGAAAGACTTGAGAAATAAAATGCAGATTTGTTAAATAGGGTATATGAGGACAGGTGTGACATCTTCCTTTTTGTTTCCTTAGTAACTGTCACAGAACTGTCATATAGTTAGCCCTACTAAAAATTGCATGAATGCATCAAGTCTGTGGGCTTAAAAAAACTTAATAATATTGTATGAGATGGGAAAAGACAATATACAACCATGATAGAAGTTAGATATATTATAGAGTATGCCTCTAAATGACATAAAAAAAGTAAAATGTGCGATTCAAGGAGAGAGCAATCAAAGTTGAAGCTATTGATAATGCCTTTGAGTGAGGAAATAGGTATAAGTGGAACGAAGCTTAGACCCAGCTGCAGAAGCTGTCTTCCAGAGCAGCTTGAAATTTCAGTTTATCCTCCAAGGCACATAATATTTACTATCATACATCTGGAAAGAGCTGAGTATACAAATTTTAACTACACTTTCTGTACACTTTCACCTGTAAAGAGACCTCCTAGACAACGGGTTTGTTTTCTAACTGGAAAATATCATGATTTATTCCTCTGGTCACACCCCATTCAACACACTTGATTGAATAATTCCTATCTTCCTGAAGTAGGTCTCTAGGCAGTCTCAGTTCCAAATCCTAACCAGCAAGGGTATTGAGTGATGTCATGTAGGTATCATGTATTACACTGAGGGATCCCCAGCACAACTAACCAAATCCAGGGATTCCCGGGGTTGGTTAAATAGATCATGTATTCTCTAGTTTTATACACCTGTCACTTTGAAACTACTCATTAATAGAAGGTATTTGTCTGTCTCCATCTGCAACAGTAGCCCTCCAGTAACTCAAAAACTGTTTACCCTTTAACCATGACCCAACTCAAGTCAACTCAGGGGCATATATTGTGACCATAGTGTTATAGAAAGACTCAGGTAGAGGCCACTTATTCTCCTCCGTCCAATCTCCAAAATTTATTTTTATATCAACCAGCCCATGTAGGAACAAAGGCCAATGGTGATTAAACTGCTGTAAGTCATGGAAGGAGGAACCATGATAAGGGGCCAGCCTACCCCGTGATGGTATGCTGGGATCATCAAGCCTATTATCTTCAAGGCAGGATGAGCCATGCTTTTCAACTATTATGCATGTGGAGTGAGGATAGGGGCAAAACAGATAAATAAACAAACAAAACCCAGAGCAATGTAAATGATTGACCTCAGAAGCCAGAATACCAAGTGACAAACAATGACTTCCCACATGGTCATAATTTGAATGGGAATATGGAAGGCTTCCATTGCCAATATCCTGAGGCAATGGAGGTCTTGGATTTCAAGAAACAAAATTCATGATATATGTCAGTTACGATATACACACGAGTTAAGAATATGTTTCGTATTCAAGGAAGTTCTAGGCTAGTTTAAAACCTTAGCATGCACCTGAAACCTCTTCAAAATTGACTTCCTTTCTGCTTGACCCCTCTCAAACCCACATACCATTCCAATGTTTTCAGAGTTCTTACAACAAAATGGCATTCTCCATCCTCTGAATTTAATTTTGAGAGCTGACACCACCTGCATCCACACAGCTTTAACTATCAGAATTGAGACCTGAAGCCACTGGTGTCAATATGACTTTCCTTTTTATTCCAGGAGATTCTTGGCCAGAAAGATAAGGCTGTAAACCAATAAATAACTACATTATTGGTTCCAGGAATTTCCAAAAAGCCAATGCATTTGAATGAATAGTTTGCTCAACTAGGCAAACAGCTTCCGCTCTAGAAAAAATGGGTTGCTCACTTGGCCAAACAACTCACTTATCAAACAGCTGTTTATTTATCTAAACCCTTCAAGACTCTTGTTTCGCTATGTCCACCAAACCAAAAATACTACATCATGAACTTTACGCCAGTCTCAATCAGATATATGCATCGAAAGATCTTCCTTATAGGACTTGATCCCAGAGCCCAAACTTCTACAAATATCTACCCCTGACCTATCCTTTCTGAGACATTATGAAGACTATCAAGATGTACTCTCCCTTACTGCAGTTGGTTCAATGAACTTAGTTTATTTTATTAACAAGTTATTCTGGAGATCTTTTGAGGAGTTGATAGTCAATCCTTCCCATCTGTAACAAACTGTCAGCTGCTATCTCTCCTGATGTCTAAATGGATAAACCCCAGTAATCAGGGTGAGAATACAGAAGGGCAAGCTACTGAGAAAGTATGTAAGAAAAACTTAATACACCTTTAGACATTTTAAACTAGCTTGTCATAAACAAATAAGACCACAATTTTATTTATAATCCAAAAAGAGATTTTTGTCACATATATGTATATTCATGAATTATCAAATACCTTTAAAAGACTATGGTGAGATTTTATGATTCACATTTCATATTTTTTAATAAGTAATAATATCTGAAGAGATAGAGATAAGAGGTATTTCAAGCACAACTTTGTAATGTACATTTTGTTGTTACAAATACTTCCTCAACCCTCTTTCCCACACCCCCTCAGTTTCCTTCCTTCTTCTCTTGGTAAATGACTAATTGACTTTCAAGTGTCTAAGAATCCTGCACATATTATTTGGGGATGTTGGATCCCCCATGCTGGTTCAGTTTTGTTAGCCAGAAAATTTGCTTCCTTCCTTGTGCTCTCTCTCTTTCTTTCTTTCTCTCTTCTTTCTATTCGTTCATCTTTTTGATTTGCCTCATCTGTTGCTTGCAATATATAAATAGTTCTAATGATGCTATGCTATTCTAGATCAGTGATTACCTAGAGATGTCATATAAAACATGCAGCAATATAAATGGTACATTGATACAAAGAGCCATTTTTTTAATTTTTTCTCAATTACGTTTATGCCATTTGGTCTCACCATCCACTATCACCTACTGTCCTGGTAGTCACATGCTCTGAGTCTTTTAAGAGTTTTTATTTATTATTGATTGATTGATTGATAATTCATTTAAATCTTCCTACTCAACCCAAACTATGAAATTAACTACGTCTTAATTGTGGTTGTTCAAAAGAATGACACATAAAAACATCCTGGCACTAAAATTTTTGGGGTTTTTTTGTTGTGTTTAAAGTGTAGGTTTTATTATTATTCAGGTATGGTGAGGCCAACAGATCAAGAGATGATTGCCATTGAAAAGATAGTTTGTTACTCACAGTTCACTAGAGAAAGGTGCATGTCATGCCACACAGGACCACATGGGGAAGCACCAGGTTCATCAGGAGGCAGAAGGAGTGAAGAGAAAGCATAGGCAGTAGTTTCCTTGGAAAATGCAAGGCACAGCAGGGTAAGCAAGCTTAGGATGGGTTAGTTTGAATAATTTCTGGCTATAGTCCCTCTGGTGTATAGCGGCTGTCTTGAGTTAACTGGCCCTGGGATGACTAGGGCAAAGCAATATTGCCTCCCAGAAAATAAAAGCTAGATAGAAGAAGTGGTTTAGAGTATGGGCTCCGTATTGATTAGTTTACATGTGAAAGTCATGCCCAGGCCATTCATCTGCTATCTCTAAGAACTGGAGCAGTCTCTCCCCTGTCAGTGAGGGCTTAGATGCCAGAGCATCCTAGAAGTCAAAATATAGTGATATACATTTGAAATTAAACCTCAATTAAGTGAAGAATATAGAAATGTGACCTCAATTAAAAAAAGAATATAGAAAATATAGCTAATGCATAATACATGCCATATTGAGTTATAACTTACATGCAGTAAACAAATAGTAAGTATACAGCATAATAAACTGTTTGTATTTGTATACACCCAGGTAATCACCACCCAAATCAATGTTAAAACATTGCCATTGCTCTAGAAAATTCCATTGGGTCCCTTTCCACTTAATGCCTGCCTCTCCCAGAAAGGTAAGCATTATTGTGACTTCTATTACCATGACCTAGAATTGCTTGATCTTGAATTCCACGTAACTGAAATTGTACATTATACACCCTTTTACGTCTGTCTTCTTTTAATCAACATTATCTTTCTGGAATTCATCCACGTGGTCACACTTACCAGAATTTGTCATTTTTTGTTGTTGTGGAGTGTTCCTAATATGAATATATCGAGACATATTTATCCATTCTCTAACAATTGGGTTGCCGTGAATATTCTTGTACATGTTTTTCAAGGACATATGTACACATTTCTCATGGTGTATGCCTAGGAATGGAATTGCTGAATCACAGGCTTGGTGTTATCTCTGGTTTTAGTGGATACTGACAAATTTTTCCAACGTGGTTAAAACAATTAACCATCCCATCAACAATGTATAAGATTTTTCATTACTTTACATTCTAGACGACATTCGTAATTGAGTCTTTTAAATTTTACCATGCTGGTAGTTGTGTAGTGGTTTTCAATCATGGTTTTAATTTCCATTTCCCTGATGAACAATGACGTTGAACACGTTCACATTTGCTTATTGGTACCTCTTGAAGACTTTTGCCATTTTTTACATTGAATTCTCTATATTTTTCTTATTTGATTTGTAGAATATCTTTATCTATTATGGATATGAGTCGTTTGTCAGGTAAATATTTTGAAAATATTTCCTCCCAGTCTGTAGTTTGCTTTTTACCTTTCTTCATGATATCTTTTGATAAACAGAAGACCAATTTATCATTTTTTACTTTTATTGTTAGTGTTTTTGAATTGTGCTCAGAAATTTTCACCAACCCAAAGATTATGAAGATATTCTCTTATTTTCTTCTAAAATCTTTATCGTTTTACCTCTAAGGCATAGGTCTGTGATTCACATTGAATTAACGTTTGTGAATGATGTGAAATAGAGTCCTCAATATCACCAAAACTTTCTTGCTATGCTTGCAATGCAAATGAACAATCCTTTCTTGAATTGGTGCATGTCACAATACCTAGATTGTGAACCTCTTTGTGTCACCATAGCTTGAATAGTTTCATGATTAGTGGAAGCCAAGTTTTAGAATTTTGTAATCACGATTTATGTGTGCAATTCAGAACAAACTCAACAAATATGCTCACGCAAATGAAGCCAACACAACCTAAACTGAGGATTCAGATAAGCTGAGACATTTAAACTACATACTAAACTACAAAGGCTAAACCTTGCTCTTTCTTAAAACTTTCTTTTGGAGTTCCTTAAAGTAGTTGTCTACATTAGGTCGAGGTTTAGTTTTGTTTAGTTTAGTTTTGTTTTACATTTGTTCTCAGATCCCAAATCTATTTACTTTATTCAACATAGTCAACAATTATGTATTTCATTCACTTTATGCTATTTATGCCAAAACAGTCACACAAAGATGCCTGCTTAACTCTAATGAGACAGACTTTTGAAAATCTACCTAAATTGCCTTGTTAGTGTCTAAGAGAATTACAAAGGTAAAATAATGCCAATGGAAGAGAATGCGAAGTTGTTTTTCATTAGCGAACTTGAGATTTATCCATTCACCTGAAATGGAAAGCAATTCTTAGAGTAAGTTCTCCTTGAAATCTAGAGGTGGAAATTATGACTTCTGAATTCTGTTATAAGCCAGAATCTTTGGCAAGGACTAAATGTGGTTGATCAGAAAAATGTAACAACAACAAAAGAAACCCCACATTGTAGCTGTTTTCTCATAATCCTTCATTCTTTAACAACTATATTGAACATTCAATATATACTCTAGAACCAGAAAGCAGAACAAGAAAGGCATGGTCCAAACTTCATAGAGCTTCTATTGTAGTAGGGTAAACAGGTCAAACCATAGACCAGAAAAAAATAATTGCAAGTTATAATGAGCTGAATGGAGAGAAAATGCTTAGACAGAGAAGAAAGGAGCCAGGCAAACCTTCAGGTGATAATAGATGATCAGGGAAGGTCTCTGCAAGGAAATACAGAACATCCAGAGAAAAATTAAGCCACCCCTACAAGCCATATAGGCCACCTCACATGCAAATTGCTCATTGAGACGAGAGAGAGCAAACTGACATGAGTAAGGTCTGTTACTTAATTTGCTTATTTATCTGCCTTTGGAAGTAGAGGAGAGAAGAAAAGAGCATATGACCAGATTTCTAAAACACTGCAAGTGAAACCCCAGATGACCTCAGTCTGTGGTTCTCAACAGGAGAACCATCAATGCCAAGATTGCCTGGAGCCCTGTAACCCTGCTTGTGCCTACTAACATTAATATATAAATATAATTCATTCCTAGTGGGCAATGGAGACCCAGTCCACAGACTGAAAGAAAGTGTCCAGGGATCCAGACAGAGTGTTGGCCTTGCAGACTTTGATCTGGTTGACCTGGAGTCATGGAACATAAACTATTCCAATTTCACTCTATTCTGTCTGGCTAAAGTTTATGTTAACCTTTGCCATTGATATGGTTTATTATTTTTAATGGTGTTCTATGCAAGACCAATTCCTCAACAAGACAGATATTTGATTTACTCCACAAAATAATTCTACAACTTCAGGATATTCTGAAACATTCTCAACTAATATAAAAAGGGATTTGATATCTGGCACACTGCATTATCATCTAAACAGTTCATATTTACAGTGTATAGGCATTTTCCTCTAGCAGAGAAAACACCAATTTTTTTATCTTTTTTTAAGTCTAAGGTAGAAAAAGAAACACTTCTAAGGAATACTTTTTTATCTTCTTCAATTTTTTCTGTGAATATTCTGTGCTTTTCTCTCACAATTAAACAGGAAATAGCACAAATATTTTCTGTGAAGGCTCTGGATTCTTTTCACCAAAGAGACGCTGAACTTGACGAGTTTCAGAATGTTGATATACATAAATTAGGAAGTCTGGTGACCAGATCTTATGTCCCTGTGATCAAAACACAACTAAACATTTACAGAATCTGTTTGGTAAGATGGCATCTTGGTGTCCAGTATCCAGCTGTAACAGGAAGAAGTCTATTCTTTTCCCTGTTTCCATCCTTAGGGATAAAAGTAGAAGAAGCATCATTAAATAGATATTGCTCTTTTAGGAATGACACTCAGCAAAAATTTGAAATCACTCCTAGAGAATGAAAAACAAGTGTATCAGAATGCAAGAAGAGATATCGCAAGATGTGTTTATGAAGCTAAAATTTAAATTGCTTAATCCTCTCTTGATTGGAGATATAGGTAGACAGATGATAAGTAGGTAGATAGATAGATAGATGGTAGATAGACAGTTAGATAGATAGATAGATAGATAGATATAGATAGATATGTGTATATAAGTATAGATAAATGAGAGAGAGGGACAGAGAGAGTGTGTTATGGGCTGAATTGTTTCCCATCAAAATTCATGTTGATCTCCTAACCTCCAGTCCTCAGAATGTGACTGAATTTGAACATAAGGTCTTTAAATAAGTAATTAAGGTTAAATGAGGTCATTGGGGTGCACCCTAATCCAATATGACTGGTGTCCTTGTAAAAAGAGGAGATTAGCACACAGACAAGCACAGAGAAAAGACCACACGAAGACACAGGGAGAAGACGACTATCTGCAAGCCAAGGAGAGAAAATTCAGAGGAAATCAACCCTGCTGACCACTTGATCTCGAACTTCTAGCCTCTAGAATTATGAGAAAATAGATTTCTCTTGTTTAAGCCACCAGTCTGTGGTACTTGTTATGGCAGCCCTAACAGACTAATGCATATATATATCCAATAGAAATATTTACAATCTGCACAATATCTACAAAGATTGTCTTTTTTTAATGGAGGTGTTAAATGTGCAAAATTTATGGAAGATATCAAGCATGCAACCTACACAATATCTGCAAATATTGTTTTTCTTAATGGTGGTGTTAGATGTTCAAAACTTATGGGTGATATCAATTATGCTCACGACAGCTTCTGTTATTTACAGCATATCTGGCAGCTACTATAGCATTCTGAATGTATATATATATTTTAAACAACCTTTTCATAATGTTCCAGTTACTATTGTTATGTAACAAACTACTCTAAAACTCAGTGACACAACAAGAATTTTGCTATGCTCATGAATTCTGTGGGTCAGGGATTTGGACAGGACACAGCAGGGATGGTTGGTCTCTGTTGTAGATGCCTGGGGCTTCAGCTAGGAGGGTTGAAGTAGTTGAGAATGACTCCAAGGGATGGGAACTAGAACAATCATGACCGAAAGATCCACTTCCAAGATAACTTCTTCACCCACTTATCTGTCATCTGGCTGAGATGATGTGAAGGCTGGTCTCAGCTGAGAATGTTGACAGGTGCTACTACGCACCACCTCTCCATGTGGCACAGGTTACTCACAGCATGACAGCGAGTCTCTGAAAAAAAAGCATCTTGAGAGGGAGTGTTCCAAGAGAATCTGACAGAAGTTGCAAAACTCTTTATATGACCTCTCCTCAGAAGTCACAAGACTTCCCAGATTTAAAGGGAGGGAACATAGTCACCACATATTGAGGGAAGTAACAGCAAAGATTTTGTGTAGCATATTTTAAAACTTCCACATTCTGCCTTCTGGCCACAAATTATTTGCATTCCTTCCACATAAAAAATATACTCACCCTCTTTCAATAGTGCTCAAAAGGAGCATCTCATTATGGTTCAGTCTCAGGCTCAAAGTCAGGATTTTGTCACCTAACGAGTCATCAGGCATAGTTCCTCTTCCTCTAAAAACTGGTGAACTGAAGAGATCAGAGATCAGGCAACACCCAACACTCAATCGTAGGGTGGGCATAGAATAAACATTATGGATACTTGTGTTATAAAGAGCTAATGGGAGGCACATAGCTATCCATGGAATATAATATTTGTGAAATCTAGGTGGGCATATGTGACCTGTTTCTAGATTATAGCCGTGTCCTAATCTATGGGAGTTGTTCTCCAATGATCTTAGCTCCACGCTCTAGACTCTGTATTCTCTCTTTTAGTTGCCCTTCTTTTCCCATAAAAATTACCCTATGTTTGCTGAGCACTTTCCTCAGCCTTCTCTCTGCTCATTGAAATATGGAGGCCCAAGAACTTCTTTTTATGTTGTTCTGTCTCTCTTCCTTTCAGTCCAAGCTGGTGGTATTTCTGCCAACATAGTTATCTTAAAAACTTTGTCATTTCTTATGTATCAATTTATAATCCATTCCATTTAAATAAAAGTCACACTTACAAATCTCTTCCTAAGATATGCTTTACTTGAGGTTTGGTGTGAGGCTGTTGTGGGACAACCAGCTTAAGATTCCTGGAAGATGTATTATTGAACAGAGAGAGTTTGTAAAGTGTAACCATAAAAATTGTTTTTTGACTGAAAAGAATTATGAGGCAACACCTTTAAATATTTCTGAGGTCATAACAGAGGGTTTTATAGTCTCACCCTTGACTTCTTTACTCTAAGACCACATTTTCCTGACAGTGCCCTGGATATTATCTGCCCTTGGAGAGACTGGGGGTGGTAAATAGTTGAATTTTCAGTTGTATTTGGATCTTTTATAGCTCTTCTAGATAATGTTTGAAAACTGAATAATTCTTTTTCCTTTTATATTATTTTTAGTTCATTTCTCTATGTCCTATCTTATAATATTCAGATAAAGGAAACCAGCTAACACTTTTAGCATTCTTCCTAGAAATATCCTTAGCCAGATCCATCAGTTCATTAAGAATATTATCTATTTTTCCCATTCCTACAGGTTCCAATATTTAAAATTTTTGAATTACTATAAAATAAGTGTCTCCTTTCCTCCAGGTTCCAATAAAATTTTGCTCTATCTCCTTTAAGCCCTCACCAACAACTTTCTTGAGGCCTGTCAGGCTTCCACTAACAAATTCCTCAAGGCCTTCCAGCTCCCAACCACCACAATCTCAAAGCCACGTGTTTTAGGTTTTTGTTATAGCAGCCTGATACCAAATTTTGCCCTACTTGCGATTTCTACACAACCATCCCAAAACTTAGTGAAATAAAATAACAATTTTATTATTCTCACAGATTCTGTGGGTCAGTAACTCAAAGAGGGTACAGTGGGGATGGCTTGTGTCTCCAAATTGTTTGGGGCTTCAGCTGGGAAGACTTGAACAGCAGACATGACTCAAACAGCTGGGAGTTTTAATAACTGGGACTGAGGGATCCATTTCCAGATGGCTTAGTCACTCACCTCTGGCCCCTAGACTGGGATGATTTAAAGGCTTACCTCAGCTCAGACTGTCAACTAGAGCACCTACACACAACCTTTTCCTGCTTGGGCTTCTCATGGCATGGTGACCGGGATCTGAAAGGAAGCATCCAAGAGGGAACTTCCAGAAAGAGAATGTTCCATAAGAACCAGGTGGAACCTTCATGGTCTTTTATGACCTCATCTCAGAAGTCACATAATGGGGCTGGCCCCATGGCATAGTGGTTAAGTTCAGTGTGTTCTGCTTCAGCGGCCTGGGTTTGCAGGTTAGGATACTGCATGTGGACCTACGCCACTCATCAGCCATGCTGTGGCAGTGACCTACATATAAAGTAGAGGAAGAGTGGCACAGATG
Source organism: Diceros bicornis minor (assembly GCF_020826845.1). Taxonomy (NCBI): domain Eukaryota; kingdom Metazoa; phylum Chordata; class Mammalia; order Perissodactyla; family Rhinocerotidae; genus Diceros; species Diceros bicornis. The sequence continues at coordinate 22,204,764 of NC_080747.1, read as the reverse complement.
TTAGTGCAGGGCTAATCTTCCTCAGGAAAAAAAAAAGGGTCACATAACATTATTCCTACCATAATTCATTAGTCAAAGCATTCACTCAAATTCAAGAGAAGAGGACATAGACCACCACTCAGTGGATAAATGGCAAAAAATTGGGGGTCATGTTTTAAAACTGCCACATGGTATCTTAAATTCCTTATGCCACAAGTCATTTCTCCTACAATATCTGTTTAATTAGATATTTCTGATCTGAAGACTATGGCATTTAAAAAAAAAAACTTCTTCTGAACAGTTTGAAATGTATCCAGGAATCTGTAATGATTACTTGTTAATTAATCTTGGATCAATGCCTACTTTGTAAGTGAGGAAAACAAAATAAAAGAATCACATTGAAGTGGTCTATCCATGGTAGAATTATGGGTAGTGAGAATGGAAAGTAGGATTTCTGATTGGCTCCCTACTCCAAGACATCAGGAACTACTTACATACTTTGACTAACCATACAACTCATTTCTGGTTCAATGGCTATTTTTTAAAATATACTGTAACTAAATTTTTCTTTTCACAATAAATTTAGTCATATGAATAAACGTAAAAGCATAGGCTTTAATAATGAATGGAACTGAGTTCAAAATCTATTTCAACCACTTACAAGTTATCCTTGAGCATGTAACACCATATTTCACATGCTTAGTAGTTACTCCATCTATAAAACGGAAATAATGATAATAATAAAACATCTCCTCTAGGAAGGATGTGGAAATTAGAAATAATATACGTAAGACATCAAGCAAAAAGTAATGCTTGCAAAAAAATCATTTTGATTCTTGGACAAAAAAATGCTTTGAGGTCAAATTGTTTTTTTTCTCTGGTGTGTATGAAAATATCATCATTACCAAATTCAGTTTATTCATTCCTTCACCTTTTATTCCTTTACTGTAGTGGAACACAGTGATTAAAGCATGGCTTTGGGATCAGACTCACCAGTGGTGACTCCTGGGTCCTGGTTCCAGTATTCATAGACTGTGCGACAAGTTGCTTAATACCACTGAGTCAGATTCTTCATCAAAATGTTGTTTTGTAAGAGATAAATAAAATCATCTTTCTAAACAGGGCATTATAATCTTTCAATAGTTCATAGCATGTGTCGGCAAATGATCAAGACACAGTGTTGTTCTTGTTGAAGATAAATAGATATAGTTGTCCTCTAAAAGGCCCTGCCCTCTAAGAACAAAATACCCGGGCACGTATAAGACAAATTAGCTAATTTGATTAAGATTAAAATGCGTGTAGGGAAAGAGTGGACAGTACATTTGGGAATAGGAGGTACTAAAAAGGACACTAACTGGAAAGTCAGAAAATCTGGGCTTTTGTCTTTGTTCTGCTGCTTACAGACTCTTTAATGCTAAATAAGTCGTTTTACTGCTCTGGGCTTGTTTCTTCATCTGTGAAATGGGTATCATAACATTGCCACGTTTGTCTCACCAAAAATTGTGAGGATCAAATGAGATTGTGGATAGGAAGTTACCTTGAAAACTATAAGGCACTGTAGAAATATAAATTACATTTTTTTAAATTATGGTTTGTGCCTAAATAGAGAAAACTAAGCTCACAAAGCAATCGCATTGTTTTTATGCTGAAACATTTACATTTTCTTCAGAATGGAGTCTTGTTTATAGCAAGAGCATTTTCACTCTACAGGGAGGATACTAATTAACTGTCTGCAAAAGTGAAAGGGTAGCCTTTCTATTTTATTATGGAAACTGCAATTTAAACCTACACAGGTAAATTTGTGGTAAATCTCTACCAGCATCGCATGCTCTGATTTTCTCCTCACTGATTATCGATTGTAGCTATTCAATTAAGATAAATGTATAAATGTATATTGTTCAAAAATATTTTATGTTCTTTTAAGACACAGTGTGGCATAACTTTTATTTTCTTTTGAAGATAGCTATTGAACATGCATTATCCCTTGTGTTACTGAGAGTAAAAGATTTTTTTCTTAAATATAAAGAGAGAGGCATATCAAGCTACAGGCATACCTTGGAGATATTACAAGTTCGGTTCCAGACCACAACAAGAAAGTGAATATCACAATAAAGCAAGTCACACAGATTTTTTGGTTTCCCAGTGCATATAAAAGTTATGTTTACACTGTACTGTAGTCTATTGAGTGTGCATTATGTCTAAAAAAGTAACATACATACCATTAAAAAATACTTTATTGCTAAAAAATGCTAACCATCATTTGAGCCTTCAGCAAGTAGTAATCCTTTTTCTGGGAAGGGTCTTGCCTCCATGTTGATGGCTGCGGACTGATAGTGGGTGCTGAAGGTTGGGGTGACTGGGGCAATTTCTTAACATAAGACAAACAAAATGAGAAGTTTGCTACATAAATTGACTCTTCTTTTCATGAAGAATCTCTCTGTAGCATGTGATGCTGTTTGATAGCATTTTACCCACAATAGAACTTCTTTCACAATTGGAGTCAATCCTCTCAAACCCTGCTGCTGCCTTATCCGCTAGGTTTATGTAATGTTCTAGATCCTTTGTAGTCATTTCAACAATCTTCACTGCATCTTCACCGGGAGTAGATTCCATCTCAAGAAACCACTTTCTTTACTCATCCATGAGAAGCAACTCCTCATCCATTACAGTTTTATCATGAAATTGCTCCAATTCAGTCACATCTTCAGACTCTCCTTCTAACTACTTCTTTTGCTATTTCCACCACATCTGCAGTTACTTCCTCCACTGGTCTTGAACCCCTCAAAGTCATCCATGAGGATTGGAATCAGCTTCTTCCAAACTCTGTTAATGCTGATATTTTGATATCTTCTCATGAATCATGACGTTCTTTTTTTTTTTTTTTTGAGGAAGATTATCCCTGAGCTAACATCTGATGCCAATCCTCCTCTTTTTTTGCTGAGGAAGATTGGCCCTGGGCTAACATCCATGCCCATTTTCTTCTACTTTATATGGGACGCCGCCACAGCATGGCTTGACAAACAGTGCATCTGTGCGCGCCCGGGATCCGAACCTCCAAACCCCGGGCCGGGCCGCCAAAGCGGAGCACGCGCACTTAACTGCTATGCCACAGGGCCAGCCCTGATGAAGTTCTTAATGGCATCTAGAATGGTGAATCCTTTTCAGAAGGTTTTCAGTTTACTTTGCCCAAATCCATCAGAGAAATCACTATCTATGGCGGCTATAGCCTTACAAAATGTATTTCCTAAATAATAAGACTTGAAAGTCAAAATTACTCCCTGATCTGTGAACTGCAAAATGGATGTTATATTAGCAGGTATAAAACATTAAGCTAATTGTACATCTCCATCAGAGTTCTTGGATGACCAGGTGCATTGTCAACGAGCAGTAATATTTTTAAAGGAATCTTTTTTTTTTGAGCAGTAGATCTCAACAGTGGGCTTAAAATATTCAATAAACCATGTTATAAACAGATGTGCTGTCATCCAGGTTTTGTTGTTCCATTTATAAGGCACAGGCAGGGTAATTTTAGCATAATTCTTAAGGGCCCTAAGATTTTTAGAATGGTAAGTGACCATTGACTTCAACTTAAAGTCACCAGCTGTGTTAGCCTCTAATAAGAGAGTCAGCCTGTCCTTTGAAGCTTTGGAGCCAGGAATTGACTTCTCCTCTCTAGCTATGAAAGTCCTAGATAGCATCTTCTTCCCATATAAGGCTTTTTTGTCTACATTGAAAATCTGTTGTTTTGTGTAGCCACCTTCATTAATTATTTTAGCTAGATCTTCTGGATAACTTGCTGAAGCTTCTACTTCAGAACTTGCTGCTTTACCCTGCACTTTTATGTTATGTAGATGACTTCTTTCCTTAAACCTCATCAACCAACCCCTGCTAGCTTCAAACTTTTCTTCTGCAGCTTCCTTACCTCTCTCAGCCTTCATAGATCTGAAGAGAGTTAGGGCCTTGCTCTAGATTAGATTTTGGTTTAATGGAATATTGTGGCTGGTTTGATCTTATGTCTAGACCACTAAAACTTTCTCTGTATCAGCAATAAGGCTGTTTTGTTTTCTTATCAGTCATGTGTTCACTGGAGCAGCATTTTTAATTTCCTTCAAGAACTTTTCCTTTGCAGTCATAACTTAGCTAATTGTTTGGAGCAAGAGGCCTAGCTTTTGGCCTATTTCAGCTGTCAATATGCCTCCCTCACTAAGCTTAATCATTTCTAGCTTTTGATTTAAAGTAAGAGATGTGCAACTCTTCCTTTCACTTGAACATCTAGAGGTCATTGTAGGGTTATTAAGTGGCTTATTTTAATATTTTTGTGTCTTAGGGAATAGGGAGGCCTGAGGAGTGGGAAAGAGATGAGAGAACAGCTGAATGATGGAGAAGTCGGAACACACACAACATTTATTAAGTTCACCATCTTATATGGGCACAGTTCGTGACACCCCAAAACAATTACAATAGTAACATCAAAGATCACTGATCACAGATCACATAACAAATATAATAATAATGAAAAAGTTTGAAATACTGTAAGAATTACCACAGTGTGACACAGAGGCAAGAAGTGAGCAAATGTTGAAAAAATAGTGCTGATAGACTTGCCCGATGCGAGGTTGCTACAAACCTTCAATTTGTAGAAAATACAGTATCTGCAAAGCTCAAAAGCGAAGTGCAATAAAATAAGGTATGCCTATATAAGAAAATATAATAACATGTCCATGTGGTAGCATTTTCCAAATTCTTATTTTCCATTAATGTGGAATTAAATACAAAATATTTCCTTACTTAGAATTTATCCAGCATGTCATCTTTAAGTGTCCCTACAAACCTTAAATTCTCCAATTTTGGACAAATATCATGATTCATAAATACATAGTAAAAAAATAATCCCAGTTAATATTTTTGATAAACGATTGTGTGCCAGGCACTGTGTTAAATTCTTCACACGCTTTAACTCATTGACTCCTCAAAACAAAGCTACAAGGTACATGTTCTTAAGATCCTACTGTTACAGATGAGGAAATAGAGTTTAGAGTGTATCTGTCAGGATTCATCAGAGGAAACAAACAAAAACTACTCAATGTGTTTCCAGCAGACATTTTTAGAAAAACATCCTGCTAAATCATTCACAGGTTAAAGAATAAATCATAATGGACATTTTTAAAAAGATAACATCAAATGCTACATATCAAAATATGTGTCGGGCCCAGCCCTATGACCAAGTGGTTAAAGTTCCGTGCCCTTCACTTTGGTGGCCCAGGTTTGTGGGTTTGGATCCCGGGCACAGACCTACTCCACTCACCAGCCGTGGTGTGGAGGTGTCCCACATACAAAAAAATAGAGCAAGATGGGCACAGATGTTAGCTCAAGCGAATGTTCCTCAGCAAAAATCAAACAAACAAACAAACAAAAATATGTATAATGCGTCAAACACAGTTGTTTGAAGGAATTTATAGTCCTAAATACTTACATTAGAAGTTTTAAAAGCCTCAAAATTAATGCGCTAACTCTGCACACTAAGAAGTTAAGTGGTCCACCCTAAATCATAGAATAAACCCAAATAAAATAGAAGGAAAGAGATAATAAATATAAAAACAGAAATTCATAAGATTAAAAAAAAATCAACACGGAAAAAGTTGGTTCTTTTAATAAAAATTATAAGAAAATGGGGGCCAGCCCAGTGGCTTAGTGGTTAAGTTCATGCTCTCTGCTTTGGCAGCGCGGGGTTCTCTGATTTGGATCCCGGGTGCAGATCTGTGCACCGCTTGTCAAGACATGCGTTGGCAGGCGTCCCACATATAAAGTAGAGGAAGATGGGCATGGATGTTAGGATGTTAGCCCAGGGCCAATCTTCCTCAGCAACAAGAGGAGGATTAGCAATAGATGTTAGCTCAGGACTAATCTTCCTCACAAAAAAAAATAAAATAAAACAAAATATATTTACCACTGTTAATTCTGTTTGAGAGAAGAAGAGAGTAGAAGCAATGTTATGAATGAAAAGGGAATATAATCACAGATAATATGAAGAATAAAAGATGAGAGAATATAGTATTAACGACTCTATGCTATTTCTAGAAAAAAAAAGTAGTTTAAGAAACTAAAATCATTTTTTTCTTTTTTTTTTGCTGAGGAAGATCCACCCTGAGCTAACTACTGTCACCGATCTTCCTCTTTTTTGGCTTGAGGAAGACTGGCCCTGAGCTAACATCTGTGCCAATCTTCCTTTATTTTGTACAAGGGACACTGCCACAGTATGGCTGGTGAGTGGAGTAGGTCTGTGCCCAGCATCCAAACCCTTGAACCTGGGCCGCCAGAGTGGAATGTGTGGAACTTAGCCACTCAGCCACAGGGCTGGGCCCAGAAATTAAAATCTTGAATAGTTGTATAACCATTAATAAAACTGAAGCAGTGGTCAAAAAATCTTTCTGTAACCAGGCCCTATTGGTTTTGAAAGACAAGTTTTACCAAACTTGCAACAAGTTTTTGTACCTATTCTCCTAGACAACCAAAAAGGATGATTACTCCTCAATTCAAACTATAAGCCCAATATAGTGCTGATACCAAAACCAGACAAATCATTATGGGCATATTTCACTCATAAATATAGAACCAAAATTCCTAAAAAATGCAGAAGCAAAGAAAAATTAATCAAACAGTGAATTAAAAAGATAATGCATTATGACCAAATTGGGTTTATTCTAGGTTCTATAAGAATAGTTTATATTATAAAATCCATTAATGTAATTTTCCACAGAAACAGACTAAAAGAGAAAATTATGTAATCCTCTCAATACGTACAGAAATTTGATATAAAACTCATTCGTGATAATAAGCTTTTAGAAAATTAGGAATAGAAAGGAACAGCCTTTGCCTGATAAAAAATATTTAAAAAGCATACATTATTCTAAAGCATTAGCTTTAGAATCAAGAACAAGGTAAGGAAGCACATTTATCACAACTTCTAATCGACAATGTATCAAATGTTCTAGGTCCTACACTCAAGCAAGAAAAAGAAATTAAAGTCATAAGAATTAGAAAGAATGACATAAAACTGTCATTTTTGGAGATACTATCATCCACCTATAAACCTCAGAAAAATGCGCATAAAAATTATTAGAAACAATAGCAGCATTTAGCTAGGTGGATGGATATAAGTGTTAACACAAAAGTCAGATGCATTTCTACTCTCCAGCAGCACAAATCTAGAAAGCATAATTAAAGAGAGAACTCCATTTAGAACTGTATCAAAAAAAATAAGAAGCACGTAAGAATATATCCAAAAACTGATGCCCAATATTTGTAAAGGAAAAATTATAAAACTCTATGAAGCAGTATTAAAGATTACCCAAATAAAAAGAGATATAAACTATATTTATGGTTCGGAAGACTTAATATCATGAAAATGTCAGTTCTCCAACAATTCATCTATAAGGTCGATAAAATTTCAAAGAACCTCCCAAAAATATTTTTTATGGAACTTTATAAAGATTATCCTAAATCTGTATGACAAATAAAGGGCATAATATAGCCAGGACGATTCTGAAAAAGAGCAAGAGAGAAAGATTCTTCTTGCCATATATCAGAGTTGATTACGAAACTATAGTAATCGTGGATAGGTGCTGTGACCATGCATAGATGGATCTTTGGCATGACAGATATATTGTGTAAGATCACTGAGCAAAGCAGAGATTGGTCAATAAGGAAAGCAGAAAGAAAATGATTATCTATATGGAAAATGATAATTTGGATCCCTACCTCACATAATATGCAAAAACCTATTCCATATGAGTTAGGACTTAAATATCAAAAATAAAAATTAAAACTCTCAGTAGAAATATAGGTTACAATTTTTTAGTCTTTGGGATATGGAAAAATTTCTTATAATTTTTACTGTAAAAGTTTAAAAATAGCTAAATCATGCTACATTAAAATTAATAATTTTGTTCATCAAAAAAATCTTAAGATTTTTCTAACAAAGTGAAAGTACAGGTCATATACTTAAACAATATATTTACAATACACAAAATGGACAAAAGATCAATATCAAGGAGATATAGTATAATATGATTAGTATCGAGAACACCTAAAATTATTTTAAAAAGGGAAAAGAAACGTTAGAATCCTTCACAGAATAGGAAACATATATGACCAATAAACGAATGAGAAGCTGTTCATTATATCAGAGATATGAAAATTAAGACCATAGTGAGACACCTTTTAACATCCCTTCAATTAACAAAAATTAAAATGACTGAACACTCCAAGTGTTAGAGGATCTACAGGATCTCTGATATTTGGCTGGTAGGGATATAAATATGCACGATCACTTTGCAAAAGAGTTTGACTTTATAGTCTAACACTGAATATTTATGTATAGGAAGGCTAAGCAATTCAACTCCTATTGTACACACAAGCGAATCCCTTACAGAGATATAATAGAAGACATATTCAAGAATATTCATAGCAGTACTATCTGCAATAGCACAAACCTGGAAATAACCCAATCACCCATTAGAGACTGGATAAACAAAATGTGCTATGTTCACATGATGGAATATTATATTGCAGTGAAAATGAATTAACTACAGTGTCATGCAAAAATCTAAATGAATCTTAGTCACATATTAAGTGAAATTCTAAGTCTCAAATGATTACATGAAGCATTGAACCCATTTTAAAAGCTAAAAATAACTAAAATAGACAAACTGTTTTAGGAATTGTTATAGAAGCAGTAAAAATGGAAGGAAGAGAATGAACGCAGGTGTTAGAATGAGGGGCTTGAAAGGAAGATAGAATGAAAGGAGTGAACCGTACAGCTGTATGTAGATTATTTTCAAGGTCTTAGCTTTTGTTTTGCATGGCAGGTTCATAGATGCTTATTACATTATTAAAAACAACTAACTAAATATGTAAACAAATATGGGGCATACATTGACTGGAGAAGAGTGTATCAAAGAATAAAGAAAGAAAAAATGAAAGAAAACTGTATGCACTTTGTCCTAAATACTCAGTAGAAACTCTCCGTTATAATATCGTGCAGTAACAATCACAAATCATTAGTCATGGTCTAGATCTGTTTAGAAGCTATTTCAATTTCTAGGGAATTTTGCAATAAAAGTTTTCCTCCCTTGGTGTGGCAGCCACATGTCACATGCACTTCAAAGGATCCTCATTTATGACAATTTAAATAATTTATACACAAAAAGTAAAGAAAGCATGAAAATTTTAAGGCATCTTAAATCATTTTTAAGGTTTCATAAGCATAATAAAATAATCTAAGAAATAATTACGTGACACCATGGGGGTGAATAAAGTCTAGCTAATGAATTATAATGCCTAGCTCCTTTCTGAGTTCTCTACCAACGAGTCTACATTTTAGAAAGCTAAATAAAGAGCAGTTTAAGCTAAGACCTCAGTAAAATTCTCTTCTTGGGCAGACGGGCTAGCTCCTGAATAGATATCTGACACGAAACAATAAGTAAAGTTGCATTTTAAGACTTTGTTTCTATTTTCTTTTAGATAGAGAAAACATCCCTGTTTATTTTATCAAGTTCATCAGCATCTAAGAATGTGTTACAGAATGACAACAAAGCTGTCACTGAGAAAATAATCCTAGTCAGTTTACTTCAGATGTGTCAACCTACCATGTTATCTTCTCCAAGGGAGGGAAATGTACCACCATGGGAGCCTAAGCAGCAGTTTTATATGGAAGGAGGAGGATTATTTCAGTGGTGAAGTCAACCTGCTTAGAACGGTCAGCAAGCAATTTAAAGCTTCCCTTTATCACAGTATCCTGATAAAAGATAAGTTTAAACTGCCTTTCAGATTAGCAAATAGCACATAACATTTAAGTATGCACTTGGTGGAGAATGCTCAGAGATTCATCCTGGGCATGAGACACAAATTAATGGCTTAAACCACATGCTTTGTTTGGATAGGAGAAGTAACTTCCTGTTTCTGTGAGGATAAATAAAAGAATGGAAGCATGATACCTATGGCTGTAAATTGATGTCATTGGCAATGAAGAATCAGAATAGTAAGCAGAATGGTTTGAGTCAAGGCCAGCCATCCAAACGTATTCTTAAAGTGATTGTATCAGTTTCCTAGGGCTGCCATGACAAATTGCCCCAAACTCAGTGGCTTGAAACAGCAGACATTTATTCTCTCACAGTTCTGGAGTGCATGAATATGAAATCAGGGTGTCAGCAGGGTTGGTTCCTACTGGAGACTCTGCAGAATTTGTTTCATGCTTCTCTCCTATCTTCTGATGGTTGCTGGCAATCCTTGGTGCGCCTTGGCTTGTACACTCGTTATTCCATTCTCTGCTTCCACCTTCACAGGGAGGTCTCCCGTGGGTCTCATCACACAGCATTCTCCTTATGTGTCTGTCTCGGTGTCTCTTTTCTTCTCATAAGACATCAGTCATATTGGAGTAGCGTATTAGAATCCAGCCTAATCAAATATGACCTCATCTTAACTTAATTACCTCTGCAAAGACCCTAATTCCAAATAAGGTCATGTTCGCAGGCACCAGGAATTAGCACTTTGACATATCTTTTTGGGGGACACAATTCAACCCACAACACTGATTAGTGGGGACGTTTGGGGAGAAAAAAGGAACATTATTGTAAAAAAGTCAAGTTCCTTTCTGCCCTACTCTGGGAACTAATCATCTGATCAAACATTCTGGAAATTAATAAGTCTCCAACTGCAAAGACTAGTAACAGGCTCATGTGTCTACAGGGGCTGGAAAGGTAACAATGCTCAGTGAAATGGACTGGTTAGTGTCGGCTGATTTACTTATTTTGTTCATTTTAAAAAATAGCCTTTATTGAAATTTTAGTCCCCACCTCCTTTTTTAAATTATTAAACTTTTCCATATATGTTTTTTTCCACATAATTTTCATAATTCTCATTATGGTTTGTTTTACATAGGCATCTTGCATTGAATTTTTCACAGAGAAACTGTTTATTAAGAATGTAGGAATACTCTTAACTTCCGCAAAGAACTAAGCTTTCTCTCGTTTTTCTTGAAACACACTCTTAGTCTAGCATTCATTTTCCAACTTATGACAGAGACATAAGTAGAAAAATATTTCTCTGCTAAAAGACAAATGATGTGCAGTGGCTGGCACATGACTTTGGTTATGGGCAGGTAGTGGGGAATAGTGGGGATTGTGGCACGTGTCCAAATGAGAAAGAAGCTATTCAGCTCCAACCAATCAGCACCGGATAAGCACACAAGGGAAGTCCTGAATGCAGCAGGTTCAGATGATATTTTTCAAGAGAAACCAGAAATCCGGATTTTTATATGAAATCTCCAAATTCTTTAAAATGTTGATTTATGAAGGCCAAATTAAACACAGCTGTGAGTTGAACTCAGTTATAAGCCATTAGTTGCTATCTTTGAGACCACAGGATAAGCATTTGAAGGAATAGTTTCCCTTTGGAAAGACTGACTTCCCCTCCTCGTCTCCCTTCTCACCACAGCCACCACCTCCTCCTCTTTCTCCTTGCCCTCTCGTCCTCCCCCCTCAACTAAGTTCTGGCTCTCACCCTGTGCTCTTCCTCAAATAAAATTTGAAAAGCTGAACCCAGGTGATTAACTAATGAAATTAAATCTTAACTATCATTGCCTAATTCATAGAAGAAAAATAAATCTAGAGATAAGAGAATGTCAATCTGAAAATCTTCTTCCACAAACTAGTCAATGTCTTTTTCCACTCAGTTGCCACATTACAAGAGACCTGATCATGTATAGTTTGACGAGTTAGCTATCTGCCTCCATGTTTACTAGAGGTTGTGATTTTCCATTGCATGCATACAGTGTAGGCATATTTTTTGCTAATGTACAGAATTTGGTGGGCGTGCATCATTCTTTTTAGCTACCTAGTAAGAAATCTCTCTTCCTTTGTCTTCTGAAACCCCAATTTCACAAGACAAAGGGAAGCGATTCTTTTATTGGGAAGCTGAGAGAACGACAAATGTGCACCAGTAGAAGCTGAAAATGCCAAATTCTCACTTTCCCAGTCTCCTTTGAAGCTGGGGTAGAGCATATTCCCCATGCTTCACCAATCAGATACACCACTCCAGACTTTGAAACCCAAGTTAGGAACACAGAGGGTAGGGTCTGTGCACAATCCTTTCTGGTGAGGGTGCCAGAAGGAGTGACCAGCTTGTAAAGATCTATCTTGCAGAGGAGGCATGAGCAATAACAGTTCTAGTTGTAACACCTAATTTTGAGCACCTGAGAATTAATTGATAGTGACAACTTGAATGTCTATATCCAGGAGCAGTACTCAGTGGCAGTGTCCAGCAGATCTTGTTTCATGGCACAACTCGGGCATTATTCCTGGCTGTAGAAGCTCCAGGTTTGATTCCCCACCTGTTAAGAAGATTTAATGAGATATTCTGTATCTTAATAAATTCCTTTTCTGTTTCAAATAACCAGACTTGGTCTCTGTTGCTTACAGCCAAGTTCCTTGATTTATATAAAAATTAAATATGTCAATAGTTACAGTATTTTTCTCATGATGGCCAAGAGTTTTACTTCATGAGAAAGTTGATGCACCACTGTTCTATGAGATAAAGCATAGTGGTTACTATTACGGACTCCAGTTCAAATCCCAGCTCGGCTACTTCCAGCTGCTTTAATTTCTTTGTGTCTCAGTTTTCCCCATATGTAAAAAGGGTACAATAATAATTAGCACTAGTATCATGGAATTGTTGTGAGAATTAATTAAGCTCTTGAGACATAATGAGTACTAAATAAATGTTGCCTACTGAAGTTATTTTCCCCTAGTTAATCACACAATTAGGTGAGACTCACTCTTGGCATAGCCACTCCTTTTAGATGGGTGGTAAAGGAACAGACAGTGCCAGAGAGGAATTCTAAGATCTTGGAGCTAGAGCAGCAGGGGGGCCAATCTCTTATGAAAGCAATCAGCCGACACTAGAGTTGGATCACTCAAAAGTCTAAAGCCCTAAGAGAGAAATTGCGCATAATATCTGTCCCCTTAATGCTTCTCTTTGAATTCTGAAAGACAAAAACAAAAATTCCTAGAAAGCCTTACTATTTTCATTTCTATGGTTTTTCTCAAGTCCACCGTCTTCATAAGACTCTTGGGTTACATCAGTGAATAAAACTGAAAAAGATCCCTGCCCATGGAGCTTATATTACACACTAAAATATACAAATAAATTAATCATAAAACAATAGATCAGTAAATCGTAAGGTATATTGCAATGTGGTGAGTGTTAGGGGAAATAATAGAGCAAGATAAGGGGAATCTAGAGTCCCAGGGTAGGAAGTTGCAGTAGGTTACAATTTTAAAAGAGGGGTCAAGGTAGGCCCTTTTAGAAAGGTTATATTCAAGTAAAGTTAAAGGAGATCAGGGAATTAGCTGTGCATGGATATCTGTGGGAAGTAGAGGGCATTCCAGGCAGAGGGAACAGCCATTGCAAAGGCCCTAAGGAAGGTGCATGCCTAGTATTTTGAAAGAACAGCGAGAAATATAGTATAGATGAAGCAGAGATGTAGGGGAAAGTCATTTGATGAGATCACAGAAATTACTAGAAATTATTTTGTGTAGGGCCTTGTAGTTATCACAATGCCTTTGACTTTTATTAGTGAGATGGGAAGCCATGGGAGAAGCAAGAGTTGAGGAGAGAAGCAACATAATATAATTTATGTTCTAAAAGTATCATTCTGGCTACTGTGTTGACAATAACTATAGAAGGATGTGAGGCAAAGACAGAAGCAGAGAGACCTGTTAGAAGACTGCTTCAGTATCCAAGAGAGCAATGATGATGTCTTATCCCAAGATGGTAACAGTTTACATGGTAAGAATTGATCACATTCTGTTTACAATTTGAAGATAGAGTCAATAAAATTTCCTGATATTGATTTTTAATTCCTCCCTGTGTCTTGTCAATCCATCTTCTCTGTTTTGTCTTGCCTCATGTGCTCAACCACCATCCCTCCCACTACACTGAGCCAGAGAGGTCTTTCCACACTTCAGATGTTATCATCCTACTTCCGGGGCTTACATTCCGTGGCTCTCCATAAATTTCACAATATAAACTCCTTTAATATAGCTCACAAGACCTTTCATGACCTGGCACTTGTCCATATCCCCAACTTCACCTCCCTCTGTCCCTCCAAGAGAACTCCTTGCTTCAGAGGACATCAAATGACTTGCACTGCTCTGAATTTGTCTTGCTACCTCACATGTGTCCATACATTCAGACATACTATTCCTCTTCCCATAGAGTCATTCTCCAGCACGCCATCTGACTGACTTTTACTAGAGAATTACTTAACCCAGTGTTTAGTGAAGAAAACGGACCCTAGGAAAGAAAAAGAGGCACTATAAATAATCGATTGAGAAAGGTATTTTAACAACAAATTGCAGAACATCAGCTGCATTTATTAAAAGCAGTGGGCATAATTAGGTTCCCGAGTTCATTTGATATGAGTAAGAAAGATGAAGATTTTATATGTGCAGAAGTTTCAGTTAATTACGAGTCACCAAAGGCAATACGGCAGAAAGGAATTCAGAAAAACTTTGTTTTTCTGGATTAAGGGACACTCTTGGTGTCATTTAGTCACTGAGTGACCTTTGATGGGCCACTTAAGCTTTTTCAAATTGTTTTTTCCATTAATAAAATAGACCGTTTGCCTATAACCTGCATCCAAGAGGAATTTAGAAAAAGATCTGATCAAAGTCTAAGTAGGGGAGTGATATAACCTGATTTATGTTTTAAAAGATTATACTGGCTCCTTTGTATAGGATGGCAAGGAAGCAAGGGTTGAGGCAAGGAGACCAATTGGGAAGCTATTGCAGTAGTTCCTGCACGAAATGGTGGGACCTTAGATTAGGATTGTAGTTCTCAAGATGGTGAGAAGCAATCAGATGCAGGATGTATGTCACAGTAGGGAGATATATCCTACTTGTGAAGGCTTGATCATGCTCAGATGTAAGAGTGTGAGAGGAATCAAAGATACCTCTAGACTTTCCAGATGTAGGGTCAGTGGTTTGTGTTGTGCAAGGTGTTGGAAGATCTCTGTGAAATCAAATACCTACTAATATACTTGAATATGAATGACCAACATCTCCTTCTCTACCTCTTTGGACCGCTCTATTATCTTGCTAGAACCAATGTCTGCTCCCTGTGGATATGACATTTAATATGATGTCCTATCTGACAGATTAGACTCTTTCCCAACCCATGAAACTTGTCCTCCTGTTGCCCCATGTAGCCAGTAACTAGACATATTTTCAGGGTATAGTCTTTCTTAGTGTGCCCCGTCATTAACTGGACTAAGCCAGTCCATAGTCTAATACATAAAGAACATGAAAAGAAGAAAGAATTCTAGTGTTCAGAACACTAGAAACCATCCACAAATGTTTTCCAAACTTGCATAATTATCAAAATAACTTGTTTAAAATGCAGATTCCAGGACTTACCCCAGATCTGTTGAATCAAAATCTCGCAGAGAGGAAACTACAAACCTATTCTTTTCCTTTTTTTAACAGGTTCTCCAAGTCATATCAATGATGAGCTAAGTTTGGGAAACACTGATCCAGACCCAAATCCTCATTACAAGAGAGGGAACAAAAAGCCCAAAGGAGTTAAGTAATTTCCAAAAGAAGCAGTTCGCCTCTCACAGTTGAGAAAAAAATTTTCTTTTGCTTCCTTCTTTTAACTTTCCTCATTTTCCTTCCAATATATAGAAGTTCCATGTTTTTGATCAATCTCTGAGAGGACTGCTAACACTTGCTAATCATGTCTCCCAGGAGAAGTGACTTTGGAAACCTAAAACCATCTCGGGGACTGCTCTATCCTTTCCTCATGAAAAGCTCACCTTGAAACAGTGAGCTCTACTCTAGGAAAATTATTTCTTCTTAATTGGGACCGTCCAGAGAGACTTGGCACCATAGAGGCTCTCTTTGCCAAGTTAAAAAAAAAAAAAGATGTCCCTTTGTCCTTATTATTTTCGAGATGATACATGTGCTCTAATGGCTTTTGCACCCCACGAGGCTCTCGTTGACATCAGTAGGCATTATGCATGTAAACGGGCAGCAGGAGCGGCTCATTATCTCCAGCCCAAGCAGAGAGAAATGCAATAATCATCGTTCTCTGCTCTTCTTGAAGCTTTTAACTGGTGCTGGAAACAAAAGTAACCTTCGGGCTTTGCGTTAGGGTGAGTTACACCTTTTTCAGCTGGCAGATGGGGTTCAATTCCTGCTCACGGAGCACAGAGTATGGGAGTAAAGAAGCCATTGGATGGGAGAAACTATTCTTATCACTAAAACTGGAATGATTGATTTGGCTTTGAGAAGAACAGTGACTCCCCAATACCACTTTCCAATACTCCCAAACTCTTAAGTAAATGAAGACATGTCCACAGGGGTCCGAAGTATCTATATCAAAAAGAAAGGTTGACTAAAGAAAATGTGGCACCCACTCCAAAAGCATTATTAAGTCAAACCTCTTTGTTTATCAAGAATCTTTTACTCTAGTCCTGGTCTAGATCACTGCTGTAGAATTGATAAAGCTTTACATCATAGATCTCTTGAAACCAGTTAGGTCTCAGTGATCTGTTCTAATCAGAACACCTGGAACAGATCATTTAAAACAGAAAAGGCATATGCTGGGTCAAAGTGTTGGCTTTGCTTCCTTCTGACAGGCAATGTTATTATCACTTTGAGTCTTTCTCTTTTTCTGCTTCTCTTCTGACACCACCAAGAGAGTCATTCATCATTTCCTTTGTTGAATTAAAACCATGGTTTTCTCCTTTCCACTGTGTACTGTCTCAAGCCGCGTGCTCCCAGTCTTCTCTATTTTCCTCTGCTCTACTTCACTTCTGTTCCCAAAGGAAAGATCCTTTTAAGATCACCTGGGCACCATCCTTTCAAAAAGGTGCTCTTTTAATTGAGAACTTGATTTCAGGAGCAGGATATATTATGGATACCTGTCAAGCACTCTTTCAGCCACCCATCCATGTACGTCGGTGGTACTCTTTTCAAATCAAGCTGGATCAGGCCAGTCACTCCATCAAGCGCAATAAACAAAATCTATATTATGAAAATGGAGACGATAAAGATCTCAATTTGTCTAAGTAATTCAGTGAGAACAGAGCTTTAATTTTTGTCTTTGCGTTCTAAACCATAGCAAATGTTCTGTTTCCTTTTCTTGCTGGCAGTAAGAAAGCTTGCTTTGCTTTTTAGCTTCTGAAACATAGGTTGGCCACAGCCTTTTCAAATGTAGTGAAAGACAGGAGGAGGCCTGCCTGATCCTTGCTGTCCTAGGGCTATTTCCAGAGCGTTGACTCACCATCGATTTATTCACCACCCTCCCTGCTCCTCTCTCTGTTGGAAGCCCAGGCCACTCAGCTATATACTCACTTCATGTACTCACAGCTGACATCTCTCACCCTCTGCTGTAAATATGCATTTCCACCCTCCTAATTCAAGAGTGCACACCTGTGTATGAAGGGAAAGCTAAAAGCCAAGTATCTTGCCTTCTCATGTAGGTGGTAAAGTGTGAGAATAAAAGCCAAGAAGGAATATAAGTATCCTTCTCGTGCTTCAGGCAGTGCCTCAAACTTATTATTGTTATCAAGCCACCTATATTTCCACAGAACCACATTGACCCCTGAGCTAGATTATTCCTTGAGGACAAGAACTGTGATTGATACCTCTTTGCATGATTCTCAGATGCTAGCCCAATGCCAGTCACACAGGAGTGATCAAGATGTTCTTATCAATGGGCAGAAATGTGATGGGGTTTTAAAAATCATAATTAAAGCTCTATTTTACAAATGGTAAAGCATTTTCAGAAAAATGAAATGTAATCTCTGAAGTCACATGCATAACCGACTGGTGCCTGAGCCAGGATTGGAATCCAGGAATCAAATCCATAAAATCCAGGCTTTTCATGTTCCAAGAACCTGGCCCTCCAAATCCAACCAAATAGATCTTCGGGATGATGAGGATGCAGGAGACGCAGAGTTCCACAATTCCAGCCCCTTCAACTAATGTTTCCTGTCAGAGAAGCAGGGCAGAAACTCAATTTAATAGCCATTTATTGATCACCTTCTATCTACAAAATTCAGTGGTAGGCATTTGGGAGAAAATACAGTTAAATGTGTTGGTTTACCTATAGTTCACAAAACTAACCCAATTGTCATATATATAGATCACATACTTAATGGGTATAAATGCTTGATAAATAATAAACTATAAGCAAAACTTTTTAATTGAGTTTTATGAAAAATACGTAGTTCCTCAAGAGATAAATTATTTTATTTACTCACTCATTTATTCATATATTCAAAAAATATATATTGGGCATGAAATATTTTCCAGGCACTCTCCCAGACAATGGGAATACAAAAGTGAATAATTCCGGGTACTTATGCTCTGTAACTTTACAGATAAACAACAAAAGACAGACAAAAAAAGAGTAAGAACAATAGAGTGGAAGAGATATTATGGCAGAAATCTCTGTTGTATGGGAGACTATTAGCATGGAGATGGTAGTTAAAGACAGAGAGAAGTCAGTTCATAGAGTATTTTAACTTGGAAAACACTCATTGAGCAGTTGAAGGTGAGATATGTTCCAGGTGGGAAGAAAAACGTAAATGAAAGCACTGAGACTTGGCGTAATCTAGGTGAAGGATATGGGAGAAGAAAGAAGTAGATTGGGAGAGAGCCACAAGAAAGAATAGGAAAAAAAAGATCAGAATCTTTAAGCATTGCTAAGGATTTTGAACTTTATCCTGTGGTCAGTGGAAACCATTGCAAGTTTTCTAGCAGAGAAAGAACTTGACTAGATTTGAAGTGAATTGGGAAGATGTGACAAAGCAAGGACATCTAGATGATGCCTGAAGCTGTTGATTGGAAGTCACAGACTTTGATATATCCAGTAAAGATTTGATATGAAAACAGTCTACAGAATCTGATAACAAATAAGATTTTGGACTTGGTGGTAGGTAGAATAATGGTTCCCCAAAGATGTCTATGCCTTAATCTCTATAACCTATGAATACATTACCTTACATGGCAAAAGAAATTTTGCAGATGTTAATAAGGTTATGGACCTTAAAATGGGGAGAGTATACTGGATTATCCAGTTGGGCCCAATCAAATTGCATGAGTCATTAAAAGCATAGAAACATTCCTAGCTTCCCACCTATGGTCAAAGAGAGATGAAACAGAAGGAAGAGAGATTGAAGTGTGAGAGGGGTTCAACCCTCCATTTCTGGCTTTGAATATGGAGAAAGGGGGCCATGAGCCATGGAATATGGGTGGCCTCTAAAAGCTGGGAATGGGCCTCAGCTGATAGCCAACAAAGAAGAAGAAATCTCAGTCCTACAACCACAAGTAACCGAGTTCTGTCAAAAAAATGAATGAGCATGGAAACAGATCCTCTTCTAGAGCCTTCAGACAGAAACATAGTCCTGCTGACACCTTGATTTTAGCCTAGTGAGACCCGGTGAGACCTGTGTCAAACTTTTAACCTAAATAACTATGAAATAATAAATTTGTGTTGTTGAAGCTACTAAGTTTGTGGTAACTTGTTATGGCAACAATAGAAAACTAATACAGATTTGAAGACAAAAAGTGGAGTCTAGGTGATTCCCAGATGGAAAGTGGGAGGCAAAAAAAGAAGACTCTTCCAGAGATATTGAAAAGGAAGGATCAGAGAGGTATAGAGGAATCAGGAGTAGTCATAGAACTGAGGGAGAAAAGAACTCCAAGAAGGGGTGATCCAAACTGACAACTGCAAGAGGTCAAGTAATATTGAACTGGTGGCCTTTGCAAAGCCAGTCTTCAAATCTGTGAGAAGAACCTTTAAAGGATTAAACCAGAAGGTGAAAACAATGGTGGCTTTTAACCCCTAGAGTCTGTGCCCAGTGGACTAGCATCCTATAAATGAGCTGATCATTTGCAGAAGATGATTTGACCCTAATTTAAATCAAGAGAGGAAATGTCCACAGAACAAGAAAAGGCAAGAAATGTAGTTTCTGTCTTCCTTCTGACTTCATGTTTCATGAACATGTGCCCTAGTAGGTTAAACTTGTTATTTTAAAAACACTTAAATACTATTTGGAGGGTTAAAAAGGGTAGTGATTTTCTTCATTCCCTGGGATTCCTGTGTTGATAAGTGTGTCTGCCAAAGAGTTCGAAAGCTCTAGCTGATCCCTCCACTTCTCCTGAATGTGTACAAACTTTTGAATGACTACTTATCTTTTTATTTAAATGCAGCTGCTTTAGACCTACATTCTCCACAAATATATTTGTGGAAACCTGTCTTATTCATCTTTGTAGCCCCAGCACCTAATCAATGGTGGCAACATAGTAGGTCAGGAAGATTTCTTTCCTGACTGCGTTGGTGAATAAATGAGGTTTGTAATAAGTTGGTGAAGTCATCATAATATCCATAACACAATTTATCACATGACCTTCAAAGACTCCCATTACCATGCATAATATTCATAATATCTAAGCTTAATTCTGTTAAAACGTGTACAAAAAACTTACATTAGCATAGAGATAATATTCAAAGTACTACATGCTCCTGCATACCTCACAGAGCTTTGTCCCAGAAAAGAATTGTTCCCAGAAAGTACCTAATCCTGACGAGGCTGGTTTTGGCACACAATTATGATATATGTCCTTGACTATATTCAAGTTCATAGAACACAGTACATATTTTCTTTTCTGAAATAGCAGAGCATTATCTCGCCCCAAGCGTCCCTGGGGATACTTGGGTGTTATTTGAAAACCACTTTGAGATTCTCTAGGCAGCTTTTTGCTATATTTCCTTAAGTGGGTCTTCAACTGTCTCCTCTGTCCACATTATCCTCAGCCAACTTCTTTGTTTATAGCGTGCCTCAGCTATAATATCCAGGGCTTTCCCACAGCCCACTCCCAACAAGAGCCTAAGCTCTTCAATTTAGTTTCATGGAGTTTCTAGACTGCTAGGGAATTTGGAGACTATTTAATCTCAACAAGAAGTTGAGAAAGCTGAGTCTGAGGAGGTGAGGAGTGTTGTTGAGGGGATAAGGCTAGTTAGTGGCAGAGCCAGACTCCAATCCTTGTCTTCTGACTCAGAGGTGAATGTTCTTTCCACAACATACAAAGATGTTCACATTTCTTGTGGGATCCAACCAAGTTAAGCAAGACTTCTTTTCTTGGCTACCTTTGGGGAATGGTTCTTTTGGCTCTTTCTCAGTATTTGGCCGAGATGTGCAGATTATGAAATCATTCATATTAATCCCTGGAAATCAATACATGATTTCCTTCAATTTTGGAGTTGTGATATTTTTTGAATTTATACATTAATTATTCCTCTCTCCATCTCACTTCTTTCCACCCATACTAAAAACATACCATCAAACGTTTATTCTTTTATTCGTTTATTCATTCATTATTTATTTATTATATTTATTTATGAATTCATTCATTAATGTATTCAATAATCATTTATGTATCATTTCATATTTTGCCAATTTCTTCCTGAGCACTAAAAGCACAGAGATGCTTGTTTGTTTGGAGTCAGAGAAGATGAACCAAGAGAACCCAGAGATTTGGTTTCATTCCCTTTATGTGTTATGTTTTTTAGTAGCGATGTAGACAAGTTTAGAGGCCTGTGTAAATAAAGAAGGAGATTTTAAAATAGGAAAGTTCAACAGAAATCTTCCCAAAAAATTGTTTTTATTTCTTCAATGCAAGTGATTTACCAATAGTTTAATTTGATGACTGTCAGGTAAATTCTATTACTTCTTTGTAGTGATAAGAGTTTCCTTGGAGACTGGCAAAATTCAAGCTGGAAAATAGATTTGCAGACTGATAAAAAGTTGCTTTCTTCTATTTCAAGCATAGCATTTGGTCACCTCCTTGCAGTAGACAACTACTGAAAGAAAGAAAGATAGATGATAGATACATGATGATAGATGATAGATAAATAGATAGGTAGATAGATAGAGATGTAGACATAATTGTTTCAGGGATTTCTGGTCAGAGATCCAGGTAGATGCCTTTTCCTTTGCCGTGCTCCAATTAATCAACTGGTTCTTTTTACAGTGTATAACATGAAAGATTCCCATGGTGTCCGTGAAGGTACACCTCTCAGATCTCCCTTCAGGTGAACCTGCCATGAGGAGCATGGGTAACTGACAGCCTCTAGCTGCCACACCTGCGGACAGCATTTATGTCTAGGAAATGTTCTCCTGGGGGCTGTTCTCTATCACTGGCTGAGCACAGCAGGCAGACTAGACCTGGACAATTCCTGCCCCACACAGCTTCTCTGGTGGGCAGTCTCTGCTCTGAGACTCTCGTCAGGCTGGCCAAGACTCTCAGAGCTGTGCAGCAGTCTCAGACTCCTTTTTCCTAACCATCCATTCTTCTCTCTTTCCTTTCACCAGAGTCATGCCTGCACATGGCTGAGTCCCCCGTGCCTGTTTCTGCTCCCCAACCCCACCTTATTCAGAACTCCAGGAGAAAATATCAATCAAAAGAGCTCTTACACAAAGATAATATTGATAATGATCAGTATCAGCCTCACTGGTTTCTAAGACCTCTCTGGATAAATTCTCTTTTTAATTTCAAAATTCTGAGCAACAGAGAACCCCACTCATCTTGGGAGAGAAGAGGAGAGAGAAAATCATCTATAGCCAATCCTTGTGGATATGATATGATTACTGCTTCCTAAGAAGGGAGGTGTCTGTGGGATGCCCAGTGATTGCATCCAGTTATAGCTTTTCTTGAAGTTGGGGGTCCTGAAGGCGGGATTTTTCTGTTGTCTAATAGAAATGTTGCAAAGGAGCAAGGAAGACTAATCTCTCTAAACAAAGAACGAGATACAAGTTTAAAAAATTTATTCCTGCTTCTGTTGCTTCCCCTTTCATAATTATATAAACTATCTTTTGTACTGAAATGGCCAAGGTCTTGCAGGAATCACGAAACACTTGTGATGCTTTAGGGGAAGACTATAGGCTGAATTGTGCCCTCCAAAAATGTGTATGTTGAAGCCCTAACCCTCCATGTGACTGTATTGATAATATAGCCTTTAAAGAAGTGATTAACGTTAAATGAGGTCCTGGGGTGGGGCCCTAATCCAATAGGGCTGGTGCCCTTTAAGAAGAGGAAAAGACACCAGAGCTCTCACTCCCTCTCCACCACGTGGGGACACAGTGAGAAGGCAGCCATCTACAAGCCAAGAGATGTTGCCTTAGAAGGACACATATCTTGTCAGCACTGTAATCTTGGACTTCCCAGCCTCCAGAATTATGAGAAATATATTTCTGTTGTTTAAGCCACTCGGTCTATGGTATTTTGTTATAGCAACCCAAGCTGACTAATATAGACATTAAGGAAAATTATTAAATCTATCTCTTCTCAAGTATTGTCATAGGGCAAATGGCCAAGGGTCTCCTGATACAGTGACATACAAAGATACCTTCTAAAGAAAAAACGTTAATTCTCTGCCTTTGGCTAATTTCCCATTAGATAACTTTTACTGCTGTTATATATTAAAATATAAATATAAACCTGTTAAAATATATAGTGAAAAGTTAACCAAATTTAAAAAGTTAAAATATATCACTCAGGGCCATTTTTCATAGATTAATTCAGAAATATCTACAAAGTTTTATCAGAGCCCAAATAGTATCTCAAAGGAAAACTATTACAAGCAGAATTAAACTTTCACAATCAATGCCAAGATTAGTCCAAGAAAAAAATGTGTGTGTTGGGGTGGGGGGAGGGGCACATAATGACAAGAGACAGGGCTATACAGATATACAGAAGAAAAGAATACCTTTAAAAATTCCACTAATTACCTGTTTATTTTCTTTTTAATAGAAAAATGTTGGAAAATAATAACAAGGAATGCAAAATTGACTGGAAGCCCCCTACCCTTCCTGACAGACATTTTATCTCACAGTCTGTTAAAGCAGTGATTTTACCAGTAATAAAGCAAGGTCATGTTTTGTTTGTTTTCTGCAGTAGGTACGTTTGAGTGGAATTTCTTAGAAAATCGAGAATGGGAGAATGGGAAGGCTGAATGATAGTTGCAAAGTAAACTGTTAGAAAGTCACACAGGATACACTAAATGAAGACTCGTGGTCAGATTCCCCCACATGGACTCTTAAGTAAGCATATACCCTAGGACTGCTTTTCTCAAACTGTGTTCTTCAGAGTCCTCAATTTCCTGGAGATATCGCAAGGCCTCCTGAAGGGGGATGGGGAGTCTACTGGTACCTAATGTTCCCCTCTCAGCCCCTTTCTGTTTCTTTGAAATGTTTTAAAATCAATTGTGGTAGGTGGTTTAATGCCTCTCCAAAGATGTCCACCTCTGAATCCCCAGATCCTATGAACACGTCAACTTACATGGCAAAAGGGACTTTGCTGATGTGATTAATTTAAGGGTTTTGTGAGAAGGAGATTATCTTGAGTAATGTAATCACACAGTAATGTAATGTATAAGAGAAAAAGGGAAGCAGGAAAGTCAGAATCAGAGGAGATGTGATAGTAGAAGCAGAGATCAGAGTGATGGAAGGGGCCATGGGCCATGGAATGCCGTCAGCCTTTAGAAGGTGGAAAAGGCAAGGAAACAGATCTCCCCAGGAGCCTCCAGAAGGAATCTGACACCTTGATTTTAGTCCCATGAAACCCATTTTGGATTTCTGACCTCACTTTTGGACTTCTGACCCTCATAGCTATCAGATAATAAATGTGTGTTGTTTTAAGTTACTAAGTTTGTGGTAATTTATTACAGCAGTATTAGGAAACTAATGAATTGATGGACTAACACAAGTGTTTCTTCAACTTTAGTATGCAAAAGTTGTATCTGGAACGTTTGTCAGATATTAATTTCCAGACTCCATTCTCCCAAAATTCTTATGTAGGTTGTCTGCTGGTAAGCCTAAGGACTTGCATTTTTAATGAAGACATGCCCCTGCCTTCGTGATTCTGATTCCAAGGTTCCAACACTGAATGAAACCAGATTCACCATGCAGGAAACCATGGGGCTAGCTGGAAGAATGTTGTCACAAATCCCCCCCTGGTACTTTCAGCAATCATCCCCAAGAAAGATGCATCAAACACTGAATTCTGCGTCATGTTACACAGCAAGCTTCCAGTGTAAGCGTCTATCTTGCAACTATTCATTGTGGGAGTGCATTTCAATAGAGCAGTTATTATCTGCTTCACCAAAGAAATATTAAGTATAAGGAAGTATAGTAAAAAGAGTCCTTGTCTTGCAATCAGTAGACTTAAATCAAACACTCTTCTCAGGCCCTGCCTGGACCTACAGCACTGGGCAAGATGCCTCTCATCTCTGGACCTCAGTCTCTCCATAAATAAAATGTGAATTTTTATTTATTTATTTATTTATTTGCTCAGGAAGATTCGCCCTGAGCTAACATCTGTTGCCAATTTTCCTCTATTTTGTATGTCAGCCTCTGCCACAGCGTGGCCACTTATAGATGAGTGGTGTAGGTCCGTGCCCAGGAACCAAACCTGGGCCACCAAAGCAGAGTGCCCCGAACTTAACCACTAGACTAACAGGGAAGGCCTATAAAATGTGAATTTTTAACTAAATAATCTCTTAAGTACTTATAGCAATAATATCTTCTAACTTACTGGTACTCGAGTCCAAGAAATAAGTAAATGACACTAGGACTTGCCTTTTAGTTTCTTTCATCTCTAATCAACTTTGTTTGCTAAGAA
The DNA here is from genome assembly GCF_020826845.1 of Diceros bicornis minor. Taxonomy (NCBI): domain Eukaryota; kingdom Metazoa; phylum Chordata; class Mammalia; order Perissodactyla; family Rhinocerotidae; genus Diceros; species Diceros bicornis. The sequence goes on along the minus strand of NC_080747.1, from coordinate 22,179,037 downwards.
CATTTATGAAAGTAAGGGTTTCTTTTCCATTTTCAGGGTTTCTTTCCTATTTCCTGGGAAAATTATATACTTTCAAAAGGAGACACAGGTATACCCAGAGTATGCCTAGTTTCAATGACTATTTCTTTACAGCCATACCCTCCCTCCAAAGTCAATTTAAATAAAAGCTTGATGGTTCTGGAGGACCCAGCATACTGACAAGGAGGCAAGACATTGAGTACTAGTGTTTGCCTCCACAGCCTTCATTGTTCTCATCCCAAAGGCAATGGACAGCTTACAACACACTACAGCTCAGTCCCTAAAAATGCAGCCAAAGAATGTGTTTTTCAGAGCTGGATTTCTGATCAGAGCCTACACTGGGATTTGTGCAACAGCATCCATGTCTCTGCTTCCTGCCTGCCAACTTTCCACTTCAGTGATTACATATGTACGGCTTACCTCCCCACCTGCCACACACACCATTTTTAATCATTCCTAGCTCATAAGCCATCCTATTAATCACCTAGCTCCTTTGTTTCCTCTCCTTCTTTCTCTGGCTGGCCTCATCCTAATCAGTTGTTTGCTTTGGCATCACTTCTAGAACAAGATAAGTGACAACCTTTCTCCACTCTGAATTGCTCAACCCAGAGCTGGAGCATTCAGCTTATTTCACGGGGTGTGTGAGGGAGTTGTTATTACATCTCATAAAGGGGATTAAAATGTATGGTTAGGAACATGCACTTTGGAATCAGTAAACACATTAGTTCAAATTCTGGCTCTGCCAACTGCTAGATAGGCAGCCTTGGGGAAGCTACTCAACTTCTCTTTACCCTTGGTTTTCCTATCTGTAGAAAAAAAGATGGCAGTACATAATTCAGATCGTTGTGGATATTAAAGGCAATGTTTGCAAGATACCTGATGCCTATTAAAACCTCAATATGGTGCTTTTATTTTCATTATTATTCTTATCAGTGAACTACAGCATGTTCAGAGCTGAGGGATTCAGGATGTCTAGACTCAAAATCACATTATGTAAGGAGTTGTATTATCAGGAATATTTTGCATGGAGAAACATACAGGAGACAAGATAATTATCGTCAATATATAAAAAAAGGATTGCACATAGTTTGTCTATCCACTGAGAACAGAGCGGACGTCAGTAGCGGAATTTCTTCTCAGTGTAACAAACAATTTTCTGATGACTAGGGCTCTGTGGAAATGGAATGGACTCCCTTGACAGGTGGTGAGTGTCCCATGGCTAAAAGAATTCAAGAGGAGCCTGGCTAGCCCTTTGGTGGGAATGTAATATAAGAGATTCAAGCATGGGATGAGCTATTGAATTTTTATGGCATTTAAAATACCTTCTAAGATTGAAAGCCTATGGTTCTGTGATCATCACCAGCTTCAAAAGAGTAGGCAGGAGGAAATTTTTAAATGGTGAAAGAAAAACCAATCAATTTGGCTATCTGCAAACAATTCTTCGGAGAGCTAGATGGGCTAAAAATGTTTATGGCGTTAGTAAAACTAAGGATTTGGGATTGAAACATTCTGCATCTTCCCATTTACCACGGCTCTTAAATGTGCTTTTCTCAGCTACGGTCCTGTAACGCCAAATTCATTATGTAAAACCTGAGTGAATGGATAGATTGTGAGAGACTCTGTAAAATGTAAACTCAGTGGCAAAGCCCATTACATGAAATTATGATTACTTAATTAGCTAAAGGCTTAAAGGTAGTTAAAACAGGTAAACCACCTTCTCTCCAGCCGAGAGATCATAAAAATGGATACAAAGAACGTTAACACGTATCTAAGGATTTGTGAAATGTCAGGACTGGTGAGCTATTGAGTTTTAAGTAAATGTACACACAAATGTTTTGAGGTCTTAATAAAGGTTAGCAGATTGCTCTCTCACTAGATTGCTCTCTGTCTCTCTTCCTCAAGATGATTCAAGAACATCTCATGGAAACAAGAAGTTAGCAGTCTCATGATTAAAAAGAAATTATGGTAGGCACTTTTGAAAACATTGTTTTTGAGGAAAATTCAGTAGAAGCATTTAAACAAACCCGATTATACATGCATGCACGTGCTCCTGCACACCACACACACACACGTTACAGACTAATATCCTGCTATAAGGCTGGCAAAGTTATGTGTTGGTCTTAGGCCCTGACATCAATGCCAGGATGGACTTGCACTATGTAATTCTAATTGCTTTTCTAAAAATAGCATTCCACAGTTTGCAAAGGGCTTTCTCGACTATCTGACTTTATCTTCACTCTAGCCCCTGTTGAACCAGGCAGGGCAAAATTTGAGGATCGACTACATTCTTTATACCATATCATGATATCCGTGACCAATGCAAGTATATAAAACAACATACACCCCTGAGAAAACATTCGAAGTCTAATTATCCAAACATGCTGATGATTTTTTTTGTTTCGGACAATGATTATATCTAAGTGCCATGCACACCTAGAATATTCATTAAAAGACATGAGACAAGTCATGAATCCCGAACACCTCGCAACAGCTGTTCAAGGGCTTTTCCGTCACTCAAGAATGCGTATATACTTTAAATACTGTATATAATATATACATTTATATATACTGTATATACTGAAGGAAGAATTTAATTCTTTGCAGGTTCTATTTAAGCGAATGAGAACGACTGCAGTGTTACGCTTTGGTGATAAGTTGTACATTGAGTTTCTAAAAGCTGTTAAAAAGAATGTGTATATAATCCACACAAAATAAAAATCTATCCATTATCCCCTGATTCTATCAGCAAATGGTACTATAAATAGCACCTAATAAAAGGACCTGAAAAAAGCCCTCTGGCCAGGAAACAGTTGAGCTGGGCCCCAAATCATCTGAATTCTATTTAGGAGATTAGATTGAAACCAATTTAATCCTTAAACACAGGGACTAACATTAGACCTTAACAAAGATAACAAGATACAGTGATAAATGGCATCAGAGGTGACCAATAAACCTAAGAGGACTGGAAAAGTCTGAGAGTCATTCAGTTGGCTGCTTTTCCAAGTAAATCACTAGCAGCTACAACGGGCTCTACCAGAGCTGTGTTCGCTTTGACTCCTGACTGAACCTGTGAAGCTGAACAGCATAATTAACGGAACCTGAGAAGGATCTAACACTGCCCACACCTCTAGACCAAGCCCCCACTGCATGCTCTCGCGGAATGAGCTGAAATCTCAACTGCACATTTTTTCAAAGATGCTTTCCCTTTCAAACCAGAATTGTCTGTGACATAGCGTTAAACTTTTACTACTAATAAAAAATAATAATAATATCTAACACTTATTAAGCATACACCATGTGTAGAAATCAAAATTCAGTACACCGTGAAAAGGAAAGAATTTTAGATTTAGGCAGATATCTTGGGTTATAAAAAGCAAAAATGGCAAGGCATGGACAACAAAGACAAGAGTAGTAACCATTTTCCAGGCTAAAGAAAAACGAGTACTGAAAGCAGCCCCAAATCTGGGACAGCTCTGAGAAGCAGCTGTTCGTCAGCAGCAGCTGAATGCATGTAAGAGCCGAGAACACACAGGAAAGCAGGCTGCCTAATAGTTACAATGCTCCAGAATGCGTTTTGTTTGTGTAAAGGAATTTACAGCCCAGCGATTCACACTGCAAAGCTTATATTTATCTCTTTGCAACGCATGCCAGATCCTGGTGTTTTCCCATTCCCTAACTCAGATGTCAAGAGAAAGGGGGAATACAGGTCCAATAATAAGAACTTGAAGGCCAACCACTATATTTAGATATAGATATAACCTTCTGTCTATAGAAGTAGCGTCTGTGAGGCACGAAGCTGCTTAATCTTGCTCTCTTTGTATGCTTCCAAATGCCATCTCATTTTGCATCCAGTGTGCTTTGTTCAAATGCCAATCCCTTCCAATTCAGCCCTGATGTCAAGTGACAAAGGGAAATACTCCCATTTGAACTCCCTCCCTTTCAGCCTTTTTGCTTCAAGTCTCCTTCAAACAAAGACTTTGCCTCTAATTCCCAGCTTGAGACCACTTTCTTACATGACACATAGCCTGGTATTGCCATGCAGTTTGAAAAAAAAAAAAAGGCAATGCCTAGATTCCCCCCAAGATGTAAATGAGAGAGTTACGGCCCCATCAGGGTCCTCCAAGGAAGCTGCCCACTGAGTAAGGATTTCCATCTGTGTGTCTCATACCATTGGTGGCTATTGTTTAAATAAACATCACTTTGTATTGCTTTTTAAAAGAACTCAATACATGTTGATGCCTAGTTAAAAGGACAGAAAATTGCAGTATTAAAAGACTAGTATTTTCAGAGTCTTGTGATGTAAATTGCTAATTTAAAACCCAAAATATTGTTCAAGTGTCTTTATTTAATAGCAGGTGATTGCAAGCTGTAATTTGCAAGCTGTAGATGCAGATGGTGATGTTTTCCTTCCCTTTTCAGCAGTGCAGTACAGTATTTACTGCAGATCTATGCAGACAGGGAACAGCCAACTGTGAACGAAGACACTCTGGAAGAAGATTAACCGCAAAGTTGGTAAGATGGAGATGGCTTTTGAGATGGAGATCTGCTCCTGTCTCGGCCAAGGCAGGTCCTCTTCTCCTGAGCCTGGAGGGTGCTCATTCACTTAAATGAGTTGAAGCTTCTGTCTATTGTTCTGCCAGGTTGCCACTAAGGTTAAAACATGTCAGGGAGAGAGTGATATTTAATTTTGGCTTCATTTATTTATTCCTTGCTGGAGAAAACCCAAGGAAAAGAGAGAATGCAGGAATAGGGTTGCCAGAAAAAAATGCACTGTGCTAGGGACTTGCCTTCTGCTCCCCCATGTAATCATGACAACAATTTGCCAGGTAGATATCATTGTTAACCATATTTCAAAGAGGCATAACTGTGGCTCAGAGACCTTTGGTGACTTTCCCAAGGTCATATAGTTCAAACAAGCCTGGATTTAGTGACCAAGGTCTCCATGACTTCAAAGCCTGAGTTCTTTCCATTAAAAGATGCTGATGCTTCACCTTTGTTAATTCTATCCCATGACACTTAGGGAATCTGGAAGAAATCCAGTGCCCTTCTCTAGCTCCAGGTGGCCTCCCAGCCCCACTACCCCTCCAAAAATCAAACCAACAAACAAACCCATCTATCCTCACCAATTATCTACTTCCTCCTATCCTCACCCAAGTAGAAAATAAAAGCACTATTTGCTTTATTTTTATTTTGAAGAAAAATAGCAGCTCTTTCCCCATTCGTGTTATCCAAGTAAACTCCTGATAATTGTGATATTATTTTATTTTATTGTAATCTATCACCAAAAGATCTGGGAGGCTGGCCTTCTTTGAGCACTTGACTTTATGCTACTCGTGCAGGATTCTGGAAGTGGTAACACAGGACCCAAGCAGGAACAGGGAGAAGTGGGCTGTTGATGGTTTACTCAGTATTCACACCTCCCTTTCTTCTTGTTGCTAGAGTCCTAATTGGTTCAGTGTTCCATCCCCTTCCCTATGACTCAGTAGCAAGTCTTGATTGGGCTCCAGTGTTTCTCAACAGGAATAATATTGTCTCCTGGGTAAGGTGATGTTTCATTCTAAGGGACTCACCTGAATATCACAGGACACTTCTTATTCCTGTGTCCTGGGTCCTAAATACCTCATACAGGCATTTAGTCACTTTGTAAACCAAGAACATCCTTGCACATCTCCAAATCCTTCTGTTGTGGGAGGGCCTTCACCCAATTGAGAGCTGCCAGGCAATTGGGGTTGGCCCTTCACCCTGGGTGTCATTCATTTCTTAGACAGGGTCACCCAGTTCTGGCCAGTGAGACAGAAGCCAAAGTTTGCTGGAGGCTTCTGAGATAGGTTTCCTCACACTATAAAAGAGACCCAAGGAAGGAACAGTTCCTTTTCCACCACTGCATGTGGTTAAGTCTCTATGTGATGCCTGGAGATGTGACAGCTATTTTTCACCCATGGGGGCAAAAACTGAGAATGAAAAGATGGCAAAGTGCAAAGATGGAAAAACCCTGGGCCCATGATGATATCATTGAGGTGCTGAATTACCAAACCCTGGAGCTGCCCTCTTCAAGTTTCCTATTAGGAAGGAATAGAATTGCCTTGTTTATGCCTCTTGAGTTGGGAGCACTCAAGTCACTCGCAGCTCAGAATGCCCAAGCTGTCACGTGATACAAGGATACTGCCCTTCTGAAAGGAGGTCAAGGAAAGAAGGATGGGGAGGCCAGAGGGGTGTGAGGTGCCAGAGACAACTTTGGCATATTATGGTGCAATTAAAAAGGGGAGAGAGCAGGGTCAGAGAAATGGAATTTGAGTCTAAAACTCTATCACTAAATAACTCTATGACCTTGGGTAAGGCCGATTGTCTCGGTCTTAGATTTCTGACCTAGAAACTATCAGGATTAGATTTACAAAAGTTGTCGGCTCACAACCCGTGGGCCACACTGGACCTGCAGCCGCTCCAATTTTTGTTGGCACATGTGCTTAGTAGTTCTGCCACATGTGCCACCACATCCCATTGTCTTAGCATCTAGGCCTCTCTGCTCATCTCACCTGCCCATTTCCTGGGCCATTTGAGTTCAGGGCCCGCATTTAAATCCACTACCTCCTATCCTAGGAGATGCTGATACTGTCTCATATGGCTCTGATAGAAATGTCATTTGGGTCAACAATCAGTCTCAGGATCTCTGCTATTTCTAGAAGTCTTTTCATCTGCACCAAATGAATTTTATTCTAATTAGAATACCCAAGACCAATTCAGAGACATCCACAGTTAAAATTACCAATTTTCACTTTCAAGAAACATCTAGTATATCATTTAAATACAGAATGCATAAACGCTAACGTTGCACATTACGTTCCACCCTGTTCAACTTTTTCTTAGCGTTTATTTGCAGAAAAATAAAAATTACTTCCCCTCATCTACTTAGGGGTATTATATAAACCACTTAAATATAGTATTCTCTAGTGCCATCTAGGGGATTTCAGACCAAGAAAAAAAATCATCTGCTCAGTGGAAAGAGAAAAACAAGCACTGAGAAATCAGCTATGACTCGCAGAGTAATTTCCTATACATATCCAAGAGTGTTTGGGTAATCTTTTATTTTACAGTTTGGATAGCTGAGCAAGGTCACACACGGTGCTGCATCCGCGGAATGCATAAATGAGTAAAATGTATGACATTGCACCTGTGCTTCATAGCCTAATATTTCACAAACATAACCTTGAGAGAAAAAAGTTTTCTCAATTAAATCAATGCCTCTCTCTAAAACCAAATCAAGCAGGATTTGTTAATATTTTTAAAATGTGTTTTCTGGATACCTGGTGCCTACATATCAATCATGTGCATGTAAGAATTCCAACAAGTGCTCTTTGAAGCTAAAAAGAAAACCAGAGTGACGACACTTTACAAGGGCCTTGCCTCCATCCCCAGTCCCTAGCACAATGCCTAGCAAGTAGAAGTCACTTATAAGTATTCCTTTTACTGAACTGAGCTCAGTAGCCTCTAGATGGTGTTGATTGACGACGTGTGGTATCCACCTCTTTCTAATGAACTCTGTGTGACCTGATTGCAGTAGCCTGCATTAACCTACATGGCCCATTTCCAGGAAGGTTTACTTGTGTGATGACCCCGGGCTCGGAAATTTTCCCACAGGTTACTGTAGTTAATCCTTCCCCAAAACCTCTAATTCCTATAAATGTCTAATTCCCATTTTACAGTTAAGTAAACTGAAGCAAAGATAGGTGGAGAGTCTTCTTCAAGGTATCAAGATAAGAAATGCATAAACAGGCTTTCAAATCCACATTATGCTCCAACCTCAAGCAGTGTGCTTCCTCCACTAAAGTGGAATTCCAAATATAGCATTTCAATATGACTACTAAATATTTTACAAACTATTTTAACCAAGGGGAAAATGCACAGTAGGCTGAACCACACAAAATTCCTGATATTCAACCGTCTTTGACCTACAAAAAGAGCACTTACATGTGATTCAACACAATATGTTCCCAAATTCAAGGCTTCTTCCCTTTAAGGCTGGTAAAAGGAAGAAGTAGCTTTTGTTATGTACCGTTTCATTTACCTTGAGTTTTCCATGGTCCCCTAGCTACTGCAGACATCAATTAATTAAACTGGATTACCTCCAACGATGCAACTTCCTCAAGTATACTTATGTGCCTGTCAAGGCCAGGGTTCCTACACATCTCTCCAGGATGTATTGTTCTTCTTTAGCCTACAAGTATTTTGCGACAGTAGGCACTGGCAAGGCAGTTCCAAGACCATTTGTTCGGAGCCACTTTGTTGTGTCTGGCTGCAATACATGTTCTTTCTTGGTTGGTTCACTTGGCTAGAATAAGTCTCTATGCTAGAATGAATACAGGAGGTTGATGGGGTGGTCAGGAACAGGTGATACGTGGGTAGATATTTTAGAATGCATCTAACAGTGAGCCAGAGCACCTTACTGTTTTACAACAACGAAACGCGTTGGGTGTTTCATGACTACTCTCAAGCAACCCTGATGTAAACTTCAATGGACCTTGCAAAGGCCATGTACCTGAAAGTAAACATGATCAAGGCTTACTTGTTCTCAATCCAATAAAGCCAATAACTTCTGCTTAATATACAGTCAAAGGCTAGTTGGTTTTAAACAAAGATTTTATAATTTTCTTATACTTTGTCCCAAAATATTTTCTCCCCATTCTTGCCTTTCTAATATAACAGGGGCAAACGTAATTAATGGATGAATATATATAACCTCTTTCCTTTACTCAACCCATTCCCCATCTACCCACTAAGGAAACATCTTACAGAATTGTCAAAGAAAAAGGGGATAGGGACAGAAAAACAGGTCCCACAGAAATGGGTGTGGAGAAGCATTTCATGGAAATCTAAAAGATGTGAAGGAAAAATTGGTGCATGGACAGGTGCTGTGGCAAATGAGTAGGAGAATGAGAGGAGTGTGGGGAAAGAATTGAAGAAATATTGTCATGGATGACGAAGTGGAGCTCTTATTCAAAAAAATCAAATAAAATTATAATTACTTTTATTTCAGAATGCTGGACTCTAGTCATTTAACTATGACTCTACAGAGAGACAGAGCTATGTGGAGCCCCGGGATTTATTCAGATTATGCTAACATTGTTTACAATAAGAAAGACTAGTAACATAAATTGTTTTGTGTGTGATAGCCTGTCCTATCTCCCCTGGTGCCCTGGGAGTTATTACAGAATAACTGTCCCTGATTTTTGTTGCCAGCTCTATACAGCATCCCGACAATCCATGTCTCCACTGCTCCTATATACCCCTTGCTTCAAATACTCCTCACCTGAAAAATCTCCTCACAGTATAAATTTTCTGAGTTCCTTCAAACAAAAAGAGGGTTGAAGGCCCCAAATGGACAAAGAGTCAAATAACAATTGAGATTAGACATTTATTGGGAATCTACCCAATAGGAGGTATCCACCATTTAACAGTACCTCAGCGTGTCTACAAACCACCAAGATGCTCACTAAACTCAAAATCCCAGCGTTCCCTCTTCAAAGATAGTGAAATCTAAACACTCAGTGGTTGAAGGCCCAGTGATTTGCTTGACAGCTCTATTCTTACACTAAGGAAGTGCTCTTTATTGATTTCTTTTTTGATATGATTTTTATTTGTTTTCTGTTGATATGGCCTGAAAGAAAGGCACTGAAGATAATCTGAAGACCTCATTTTAGTTCTTCACAATACCTTATATCATTTGATTATCACAATTTGTATCACTATTTTTGGAAATCAACTGACTTCACTAAGCCCCAATTTCACCAGTCTATGAAATGAGGCTGTTGCAATATTCCTCCTTCCAGTATGGTTTTCTACACCCTATTAGATAGTTTGTGAGTCTCATTAACTGTTTCTGACCATGAAAGACTCATTACATTTTAGGCATTTAGGTATTTAGTTTAGTTTGTAGTAGTATATGTTTTTGATATAATATGTTTAGTAGTGACATCTGAGATGTTTTGAAAAGTACACTGGCATTGGAATTAAAATACCTAAGTTGGTTCAACTTCTAGGTTGTCTATCACTACTAGTTTCTGACTCTCTGAGCTTAAATAAGAAACTTTACTTCTCTGAGCCTCATTACTTTGTCAACAAATTGAATATAAGAAAATTATATTAATAAAGGTAGGATAAGGACTGAAACAAACACATTAAAATCTTAAGTGGCTTAACACAACAGGTTATTTCTTGTTCACATAACTGTTCAGTCCAGATGTTTAGCCTGCAACCTTCCACACAGTGATTCAGGGACCCAGGATCCTTTTTTTTTTGGTGAGGGAGATCAGCCCTGAGCTAACATCCGTGCTAATCCTCCTCTTTTTGCTGAGGAAGACCGGCTCTGAGCTAACATCTATTGCCAATCCTCCTCCTTTTTTTCTTCCCCAAAGCCCCAGTAGATAGTTGTATGTCATAGTTGCACATCCTTCTAGTTGCTGTATGTGGGACACGGCCTCAGCATGGCCCGAGAAGCGTGCGTCAGTGCGCACCCAGGATCCGAATCCGGGCCACCAGTAGCGGAGCACGCGCGCACTTAACTGCTAAGCAACCGGGCCAGCCCAGCTCCTTTTATCTTATGGATCTGTCATCCCCTTTACTGTCTGTAAAGGGCCACATAGGAAATATTTTAGGCTTTACAAGCCATATGTTGCAACCACTCAACCCTGCCATTGTAGTACAAAAGTAGCCATCGATGATACATAAACAAATCAATGTGCTTGTTTCAATAAAACTTTATATATAAAAACAGACACTAGGCTAGATTTGATCCACCGGTCATGATTTTCTGACCCCTGCCCTAAATTACTGAAATCCTCTTCTGGCTTCTTTGCAAGCAACTGGTTAAAGGGAGAAAATCAAAGTATGAGAAATGGGCAGGAGTTTTTAATGGGCTAGGCTTTAAAATGGAGTATATCACTCCTGCCCATTCCCTTGACCAGAACGTGGGTATACCTAACGCCAAGGAAGACTAGAAAATAATTTGTTTGCCCGGGGGAAAAGAAAATAGGGTGTTATGAACTCATAACATTCTCTGCCAAAAACACTTTTTTCAATGGTTGTGGAGAGGGTCATATGAGATAATGAACATGCAAAACTACTTTGTAAATTATAATCTGCTAATGCAAATGTAGAGTGCTATTTTTATTATAATTACTATATGTACTGTCTTTATGAATACCTTACCAACAGGGAGTGCTAGCTCCCTCAAAAAATAGAAAGCTTATGGATATAAAAGGCACTTAAAATTTTTGGATCAAGCAAACTCTGCAAATTATGCTTTGTGAGCCAGGCCAATGAGAACCCTTTCCTCCAACTTAAGCACGTGGAAATGCCCTGAAATATCTTCTTCCTCCATGATAGTGACAAGCTTCGTATGCACAGAGGCAATTACTGAAGCACTTTTCAGGTTATCTCAATACTCAGAGTATTTGCTGTAAAATTGAAGTTTATTTATGATACCCTTCAATGCCAGAAACAATGAGTTGGAAATATAAAAACGAAGCTATCCATAGTATGAACTAATTAACTAGAAATCCATGCTTAATATTCTCCAAGAGTAAGGCGCTGTGCTGAGGAGATAGGACACATCAGAAAGCATATAAGTCAAGATAAAAACAATTCTCAATGTGATCCCTTCAATCAGATTTTGAAGGTCTCACTTCTAAACCATTTAATGTTTGAGATCGGGTCATGGTATTTTTTTCAAAAGTCTTTTCACAGAGTAGCATGAGTAGCACAATTATTCCCCTAATTTTAAAAGGGTTCTCTTCTGTTTGTGTCTTTTAAATGATGGAATTAAACATGGAAAAATGAAAATGCAAAAGATAGAATTAATTATATTGAATAGGGAATAAAGCAGGGATGAATCATCTATTTATTTAATTTTTAGCAATGTGACAAATTGAAGGGACTTCTTATGAGGCAATGAGCCACCCAACATTTGTATTTCAAACAAAGCAAGTGAATCAGACATTTAAAGGGGCTTATAAAGACCTCATAAAGTGTAGGAGGTGGTGTGCAGGGGCATTTGCAGGCCACTGTGTTTGCGAGTGGGGACTGTGGTACCTTGTCGAGAGTGGTGACCTGGGTGGGTATCTATGACTGCATATTACATATAATCTCTCCACTTCTAAATAGCTGGTGCTCAATGGATGGGGTATGCATAAAGCCCAGTTTGCTCAAGCCAGTCCCAGTTTATCCCTATTCGCCAGCATAATTATCAATAGTATCTTCATTCACTCTCCAGTGTGTCCTCAGTTTAGACAATGCATTATATGGATATGCTGTCAATGAATACGTGTTCATGGCTTGATTAGCAAAGCCTGGGGAGATGGCACTCATGCCCCTCTTAATGGCCACACCAAAGAGGCTCAAAACATCAAAATGCACGAAGAGCAGAGCACAGAGCAAGTAATAGGATCCAAGGGTCTGTAGCTGAAGTATTTACTGGTTGTAGTTATTTCCCTCCCTGAAACCTGGCAGGAAAACTCCTCAGCAAGAGGAAATGGTCAATCAGCACCGATTCGTGACCTGCCACTGCCTGAAAGAGGAAATGAATGATTATTTGAGAATGTGTATGAGCTTTGGTCACATTGCTAAAAATTTGGACTATGGAATCCAAAATAATTTGTCCAAATTTATAAAACTCCAATGTTCCTCATCTCTATGGGTAAAAATAATGTCTCTATCTATCAATTAAATCCTTTCCTTATATTTGCCTAGGGGGAATTTTTGGGGTATTTGTTAATTGTCTACTGCTTGATTCTGAACTTTATTAATTATAATGAGAAAAATCCATATGGCAAGAAGCCAGAGGGAGCTAAGGAAACATCCAATCCTACACTCTTCAAGATGTAATACCGAGAGAGAATCAATAGCTCACCTCAAAGCATTAGAAGCCTGTGAGGGCTCTATCCCAGTTCCTAACTGTTCATCTAGTGTTCCCATATCCTAGGTCTAAGTCATTACAAAAACAGCAATACTTGTCTCCTGCTGGCTACCAGTTCCTGAATTTATTTGGTAGTATTAATACTGGAGAGATGTTTCTTTCCCTAGGAGATTTAGGAAAGAGGAAATGAGTTTAGCATTCAGCTGGAGAAAGATGACTGCTCACCTTAGTCAATCTTTCCAATTTTAGGGATAATTAGAAAACTCTTGGCACCTCCTAAGGCAGCATCAGTCAAGAACAAATGATATGCCTCCCCTTCTCTTAAATTTTTTCAGAGCCTGTCCTCTTCCAAGATTGGCCAGAAAAACTCTTTCTTAATCTCCGAGTAAGGATCTTCCATTTGTTCACTACTGTATCCCCAGATCCTGACCTAGTGTCTACCCCTGTACCTGTTCTATACATAATTGTAAATTAACGTTACTGAAGAAATCAAGAAATTCACAAAGTAACATGCAGCCAAAGTATAAGAATCTGTTGAATAATAAATAGTCATATGTCTGACCATGGATTGATGCCTCCTTGCTGCCAGGACTACTAGAATTGAGGAACCACCAGAGTACAGCTGCCTGGAAAGGCTGAGAACTGCCTTACAAATAGAACCAAGCTAAGCCACGTAGGAAAGAGATTTGCAGAAAAGTCATTGACACTACAAAAAGAAGATAGTCCTTCCCGGATGAGAATATTAACATTGCAAAGGAATCATGAAAAGATGCAAGGGGCAAATTGTTTGTCGGGGAGGATAATAGCAATTACAGTGTATAAGAGGGAAGATGGATGCTGATGGTTACAGGCAACAGAAATATTATCTGAAGCTGACTTAAATAATATAATATATTTTCTGATATCACTGGTAGTCCAGGGTAGGTAGGTTTCTGGATTGGGGATTCAGAGACTCAAAATGTCATCATGGGTCCATGTTCCCTCCAACCCTTGGCTCTGCAGAATCCTCAATATCAGTGTGACCTCTGAATGGTAGCAAAATGACTGAAGCAAGTGTCACATCCAGATAGTGCCACAGGAAGAAAAGAGACGATCACTCGCTATGGCTCTCTATTTTATTTATGTACGTGTTGCTCATTTATTTTTGAAGAATGCATGCTCTTCATTACTGTTAATGAGGCTTGTAATCTCCTGACTATAGTTTTCTCCCTGAACCTGAGCAAACATAATTCTTAGAGCCAGAGCCTACAGCTCTTCTTTACCAGCAATGAGACCTTTCCAAGAAGCTCTCAGAATCTTTTCCCTTCACGTCTCATTGATTGGATTCCATGTCTTTCTCTAACACATGACTCACAAGGTAAATGGAAATCCCCTTGCTAGGCTTATAGGACTTGTGATCAGCTTATGCTAAGGCATATGGCTGCATCGGGAGGGATAAGTAACTGAAAAAAAAAACAAGTTACGCTAGGGAGCAGGAAGAAGAGGGAACTGCTGTGTGGGCAACCATCAGTATTCCAGAGTAAGAGCATCAAGGGTTAATTAGCAACCTAGATTAGCCCTATGACATTTAAAGATTAAAGTAATCTTAAGAGAAATACCTTACATGGGCATAGTACTTGACAGTTTATAAACCCTTCTAAATCTCTGATGCAGATAAATAATATTATACCATCTTTCCAGATAAGAAAACCAAAGTTCAACTGACTGATGTACAGAGTGATGTAGTTAGGAAGTGGCCTTTGCATGCGGGGAGTCAAACACTTAGTAAAAGGCTGGCAGATTTACACAATCTGAAGAGAAGGCAGAGTATTCAAATACTTAGTAAAGATTTGCCGTTTCCCTAAAATAAAATTCCAGGTCACAGAGTTTCGAACGAAAACTTCGACGCAAATGCCCAATACTCTATGAAGCCATCAATTAAATATGTTTCATTTATCATAATCACATTCTTTTGGTACATCATTTATTCATTCATTTATTCAATAGCTTATTATGTGCAAGAGAAATTGCCAAGTACTTGGGCCTAAAAAGATGAAAAAATATCTACCTATGTCTGCACTCTTGAGTTCACGACACAACAGCCAAGATTAAAAGCACTGACCATATTTCCTAATTCTAAGATGTCGTTATTGGAAAAAGTGTAAATTACATTGAAAGAGAGGAGGGGAGAAAAAAGAAATGCAACATTACACGCAAGTATTGACTGTAAAATACATATAAATTTCAGAATTGTTCTAACCTGGAGGGAAAAGACCGTCAGAAGAGGAGAGATCTGCCAACCACAGCAGAAGTGCTATAATACAGGTCCACACACTGCCTTCTGCAGGCACAAAATGAGTGACCAAGTCATCCTCCAACGAGGACGTGGGGGATGATGTCATAGAGGAGGTAACATTTTAAATATGAGCACTGAAAAATGAGTTGGAGCTTTCCAGGTGGAGGAAAATGAGGGAAGAAAGAGCAACACGGTAAGAAAGGAGGGCAGGAAGCAACAGTGAATAATCAATTTATTGTGGCTTGAGGGCAGAAACTTTCTCATAGAGGGAAGAGAGAAAAAGAGACAGAGAGACAGAGAGAGGAGCTGGGCAAACATATAATCTAGTGCTTGCCTGTAGGACATATTCAGCTTCCCAATTATTTATTGAGCTACTATTTATGGAGTCAGGGGCCTCAGGATGAGAGTCCCGGGCATACCACTAACTGGCTTGGCTGTATCACTTAACTTTGCTAAGCCTCATCCTCACCCTCTGTAAAAGCGGGAGTACCCGTGTCTACTTCTTAGGAGAGGCTCTCAGGGTGTAATGTCAGGCTGCCCTTGAGGTACAGAGCTCAATGCTTGGTGAGTGACAAGCAGCCAATAAACGGTAGCAGGTTAAGAAAAAGGAGAAAAGGACTCTATTCTTCAGTCTTGACATTCAAAGAAGTATCTTTGTCTGGTACCAGGTAGACCCCTTCCGTTCAGGCAGATGAAGTGGTATAGACAGAGAGACTGCAACCCCGAATGGAGAAACAGTCCAGTGTACGGTGTTTCTTCAACCACTCCTGGATAAGAGGCAGGGGTGAGTCTGGGGAAGAGCAGAGTGGAGATGGCAGAGGAATAGGAACATATGCTGCACACCAGGTAATTCTGGAGATGTGGGGACGGCAAGAGAATTTCGCCTGAGGGGCAGGGTGGTTTCATAATAAGAAGACAGGCATTTACTTTTCATTTGAAGAAGTCTGAAAATGGGAGACTTACAAATTAATCCCCCTCAGCGGTGTGTGAGGGAAGCAGCTTGAGGTGTGCCTTGTCAAAAGAAGGAACTCCACCTCATTCCCTGTGCTCTGGAGGCACTGAAGGGCATTCTATGTATGTTTCTGGGCCCCTGAATGGAGAGGTGCAAAGGCTAGCAGAGGTGTCATGTTGGCACACTGCTCTGGACAGCAGTCCAGAAGGTGATCACTTAGGGCTGGCAGAGCCCAAATGGGGAATTGACAGCCCCTCCTCGGTGGGAAGCAGAAGTAAAGCTGAATGCTCGTGGAGCACGGGTGGAAGGGGGGCCATGTGTGCACCACATAATCCAAGACCACCATTTCAGCTGTGACTCCAGACATCAAACCAGCCCTGGTGGAGATGGCAGATGTCTCTCAGTCCCCTGCCAGCTTCCAGCTCTTGCTCTACTAGCCTTGAACAACTCCCACATTAGGGACCAAACCAGTGATGATGTGGAAAATGTAGCCAGCAGAAACCCAGGAAGGGAAACACACATTCAACCCTCCTTCCCACTAACCTAGATGCTATGCCAGGGAGGAGGAGGAAAGGAAGGGGTAGGTCTTGAACCTCACTGCATATCAACACCAAGAACACTAAGCTTTAAACCAGCAGAACTTTGTAGCCCAGGATTATGTTTTCTGCCCTGTCTTACTCTGTTCAGGCTGCTGTAACAGAATACCATAGACTGAGTCCCGTATACTCAACAGAAATTTATTTCTCACAGCCCTGGAAGCTCAGAAGTCCAAGATCAAGGTGCTGACAGATCCAATATCTGGTAAAAGCCCGTTTCCTGGCTTATAGAAGGCTGTCTTCTTGCTGTGTCCTCACCTGATGGAGAGGAGACAGGGAGCAAGCAAGCTCTCATATCTCGTCTTTTAAGGGCACTGATCCCATTCATGAGGGCTCTACCCTCATGACCCAGTCACCTCCCAAAGTCCCCACCTCCTAATACCATCACATTGGGGATTGGGAATTCAACGTATGAATTGTGGGGGGACAAAAACAGTCCATAATATGCCATAAGGGGCAATGGAAGGATTCATAGCTAGGGTGAGTTTCATCATAGAAAACTCAAGTTTTGTACACTTTAGTTATTTCCAGTAGCTGAGAAAATTAGAGCAGCAAAGCTAACATTTACTGAGCCCTTGATTTTGCCAGGCATTGGGTTAAGCATTTACATGGATTGTCAAATTTAATCCTCCTAAGTAGATGGGTGCTACTGCTATTTCTATTTCACAGAGGAGAAAACTGACATAAAAAACCAGTGTTCTTACTACGTGTGTTAAGAGAAGAGATTATAGTTAGAGGAGGAGGACTAA
The DNA here is from genome assembly GCF_020826845.1 of Diceros bicornis minor. NCBI lineage: Eukaryota > Metazoa > Chordata > Mammalia > Perissodactyla > Rhinocerotidae > Diceros > Diceros bicornis. The sequence goes on along the minus strand of NC_080747.1, from coordinate 22,161,540 downwards.
AAAGCTATTTTATCCTGTTTCTTGAATGAAGCAGCACATGTCATCATAATGAAGGATGAGGTCAAACACCACATAATACTCAATGAAACACTAGCCAGTAGAAATATATATTTTCCCAGTCCGCGGGATCTGCCCATCTGAATCAGAAGAGAACAGCGATGCTCCCCGGCAAACTTGTGATGAGATCTGGCCAATGCCTGTCTTTCTCCCCTCTTGATGGAAGACCCTCTTCTCCCTAAGATTCTACTCTGATCCCAGTGTCTAGGCTTACCAGCTATGTCATCTTACAACCATGTCAAATGAGTAATTTAATTTCCCTGTGCCTCCAATTTTGTGCGTGAACAAGAGGACTGACAATGCCAACATTTCAAGATATGCAGAACACTTAACATCACATCTGACACAAAGTAGGTTGTTATTTTCCCCATCCTCATAGCCTCACTCTCTCAGCTACCATCTCAGTTAGAAAGCAAAATTCCCCTCTCTGACAGATAGACGATATAGGCAAGAATTTAAATGTTTTCCCCTCCCAGGGCATTTTACTAGCAGCATCTTGAAAATCAAAGCACCTTTAAAGACAGAAAGGAATCAATTTCTAACATAAAGATATAAAATTCTCTACCACGATGGGTTATTATCCTAATTAAGATATTTCATGGGTCAAATCTTTTTCCTAAAACAATGAAAACAGCATTTTAACTTTTTATTTACTTCCATCCTATCTCTTTTAAGAAAGGATGTGAGGTTGCCAAGAAACAACAGCAACGCATATTGTGAAATCAATAAAAACAGAAACAGAAAATTGGAAATCAGGAAAGGAGATGGAATCTCCGTGCTCTTCCTAAAGACCGTCCAGAGCTCTGGGGCCTAAACTTCAGACCTGGATCTGAATGTCCCATCAGCTAAAGCAAAGGTATTTGTATTGTTTCTAGGAATTTCTACCTTTAAAGCATCTTCACATACATTTTTTATTTGTTCTCACAGCAATCAGTGAGGAAGGTATTATACTCCCCATTTTACAGATAAGGAAACTGAGCACCCAAAAGTGAAACCATGAGAGCCAAGTGTCTTATTCTTTGTTCAATGTGCTTCCGTTACACCACATCCCCGACTTCCCAGGTTGGGGTAGACTTTCGAAGCAGAAAAGGACTTTAGAGGTTATCTAGTCCAGTTTTCAGAGAGCTGTTTTGAATAATGCATGCATATCAATACTTACACAAACAGCATTAAATTTAATAAAATAATATTGAAATTTTTGATTACCAGCGGTACATGCTTGATAATACACCTGGCCACTTTCCTTAAGGGTCAAGATGGGCCTTTTTATGACACAGAAGTAAGTGGAAGGTCAAATTATGTATCAGCATGACCCAGGTCCCTTTTGGTTTGCTTATTTTGACACCAAAGTTCTAACAAGATTCACATCATTATCACTGATAAGTCATGAAATAGACATTTTTAAAAACTGTCCATGATTAAATAATGCTTAGCAACATCATCTTCCAGAAGCACTTCTCTTCCAGTCATGATTAGCCTTTTTTAATGTTTCCACTCAGCTAGGATTTTTAGTGTTTTTTAATTGCGTATTTTATGATATTTTAATTTTATGTTTATTCATTATTAATCATGTTTATTATATTTTAATTGTGGATGCAGCATCCTAAGCAGGGAGAGGGAACACTTCACAAATAAGAATATTAATTTACATGCCTTAAAATAATAATTAGGATTTTAATAAAATTACTTCTCTTAATAGGTCTCTGTGGAATGTAAATCCTCCACCCTTTAATGAACTAATGAGATACGAGGTGAATATCATTAAGCACTGTGCTCACTTCTAACCAAAAAATTTTAAGCAACAGTAGTAAATCTTCAAAATATTTACCTAAAGGCAAGTTGCTGGTTCCCCCTAAAAAACAGACTAAGCTGCATACAGATAATAAAATGTAAGCGTGTCCTCTCTCATTCTGGTGCCTGTCAGAGGGAAGAACACGTTGGCACTGCCCATCTCATTGTGATCTCCCAAACCACTTTGTGCTTGACTTGCTCCCGTCTCAGGAAAGGGCAGTCTGTCAGCACACAAATCTGCAAAGCAGGTTGAGCTTCAGGGCACACCTGGAAGTAATAATACTAACCGTTGGTGATGCCGTCTTGAGCCCAAGTGTGTCACAGGGCTCTAGAAACATGGAGCAAACCTCACAGGTTCTCAACACAAGGAGAGGACTGCTGATCGGGTCCCGTAAAGGGGGGAATTGAAGGGTTGGGAGAGGAAGCCACTTGTGTAATGCTTCCCAGCCACCGTGGAAAGTCACAGGGAGAAGCAAGGAGGCCACAAGGGGACTGAGCATGCCTGACCTTCATTAAACACCGGCTACCTTAGCAGCTCTTGGATTTGCCATTTAGTTCTCCCACTTCTACGTTATGAACACAGGAAAGAAGTTGTGTGTCTTCCTTTGAATGAACATACGATTTTGTATTGCTGTCAAGGTTGACTTTCAATACCACCCATTGATGTATAAGCTTTCTTGTCACTTGACAGTTTTAATAACCTGCATCCATGTTGTAATGAGTGGCAGTAATTTTTAGTGCTGGCATTTCCTCTTCTGGGCGGGAGATGCTACAGCCATTATAGAATTAACCTAATATTCTTCATTTTAAATAGTGTTATTGTAATGGCTTTGTGAGCATATCTGTTACTGTAGGGTTTCAATGTGTTGTTGTAAACCTTGTTAATTTTCTGAATGCAGAATCTATAAAAATCTTTCAACAGAAAAGAAATACAAATGTCAGTAAATCTTCCCATGTAGGTGGAATTTTTTGTTTATTTTGTTTTGTTTTGTTTTGTTTTAGTTAACTGTTAAAACAATTCCCTTCATGTTACTTTAGTGTTGTCCTTTGGGGTCTCTGAGAATGAACCAATTCACTTCAGTAAAATCACTGCTGTCATTCTATTTACCAGGCCGAAGTTCATTGGAACATGACTACTAAAAGCGACTAGTTAAAAAAAAAGAAAAGTGACTCCCACAGACTCTCAATTAATGATACGTCTTGTACCACCTCCTCATTCCTACACACACACACACACACTCTCACACACACACACACACACACACACACACACACACACGCTCTCACCCCTTGCAGTGTTCTTGCAGCTCCAGACATCTTTAGAAAAGCATTTGGTAACTGATGATGAGAATGAGTCCCTCTCATTCCCTAAATGATCCATTCAAATATCACTATAAAACCTTCTATTATAAAGCCCAATCCCAACGATGTCATGAAACCCAGCCCAGGGAGAAGAACCAGAGAAACATAATATGTTGAGACTGGAAGGAAAAACCTCTCGGATCCCTTAGCTCTAAGTTCTCATATTACCAATCAAGAAGCAATGTCTAACGAGGATGTCATGAATCCAAAGGTGATTTTAGCACCATAGCAACCTAACAAATCTGGCAACACCAGAACCCACCTCAAAGAGCAGGGGGTAAATTCAGGAGTAAAATTCTCTTAGCAAGGTGACAGCCAGGAGGGACAGTTCCAAAACACATATAGGTTAATTTTTTTTTCTTTCCATGGATCAGTCATGAACTCTAAAGGGAACTGGTTGATCAAAATTTCTTTACAAGTGACAGAAATAGACAGGGATCTTTTTTCTCAGGATTCCTTTAGCTATTCTGGGTCTTTTGTTGCTCCATATAACTTTTAGGATTCTTTGTTCTATTTCTGTGAAAAATGTTGTTGGAACTTTGATAGGGATTGCATTGAATCTATAGATGGCTTTAGGAAGTATGGACATCTTAACTATGTTAATTCTTCCAATCCAAGAGCACGGAATATCTTTCCATTTCTTTGTGTCTTCTTCAATTTCTTTCAGAAATGTTTTATAGTTTTTGGTGTACAGATCTTTCACCTCTTTGGTTAAGTTTATTCCTAGGTATTTTATTCTTTTTGTTGCAATTGTAAATGGGATGGTATTCTTAATTTCTCTTTCTGCTACTTCGTTGTTAGTGTACAGAAATGCAACTGATTTTTGTATGTTGATTTTGTATCCTGCAACTTTACCATATTCGTTTAGTACTTCTAAAAGTTTAGAAAAAAGAACAAAGCTGGAGGTATCACACTCCCTGATTTCAAAATATACTACAAAGCTATAGTAACCAAAACAGCATGGTACTGGCACAAAAACAGACACACAGATCAATGGAATAGAATCGAAAGCCCAGAAATAAACCCACACATCTATGGACAGCTAATCTTTGACAAAGGAGCCGAGAACATACAATGGTGAAAAGAAAGTCTCTACAACAAATGGTGTTGGGAAAACTGGATAGCCACATGCAAAAAAATGAAAGTAGACCCTTACCTTACACCATGCACAAAAATTAACTCCAAATGGATTAAAGACTTGAATGTAAGACCTGAAACTATGAAACTTCTAGAAGAAAACATAGGCAGTACGCTCTTCCACATCGGTCTTAGCAACATCTTTTCAAACACCACATCTGACCGGGCAAGAGAAACAATAGAAAAAATAAACAAATGGGACTACATCAAACTAAAAAGCTTCTGCACAGCAAAGGAAACCATCAACAAAACGAAAAGACAACCTAAAAATTGGGAGAAGATATTTGCAAACCATACATCTGATAAGGGCTTAATCTCCAAAATATATAAAGAACTCATGCATCTCAACAACAACAAAACTACCAACCCAATTAAAAAATGGGCAAAAGACCTGAACAGACATTTCTCCAAAGAAGATATACAGATGGCCAACAGACACATGAAAAGATGTTCAAAATCACTAACTATCGGGGAAATGCAAATCAAAACTACAATGAGATATCACCTCACGCCCGTCAGAATGGCTATAATTAACAAGACAGGAAACAACATGTGTTGGAGAGGATGTGGAGAGAAGGGAACTCTCATACACTGCTGGTGGGAGTGCAAACTGGTGCAGCCACTATGGAAAACGGTATGGAGATTCCTCAAAAAATCAAGGATAGAACTACCATATGATCCAGCTATTCCACTGTTGGGTATTTAGCCAAAGAACTTGAAAACACCAATTTGCAAAGGTACATGCACCCCTGTGCTCATTGCAGCGTTATTCACAATAGCCAAGACTTGGAAGCAGCCTAAGTGCCCACCAAGGGACGAATGGATAAAGAAGATGTGGTATATATACACAATGGAATACTACTCAGCCATAAGAAACGATGAAATCCAGTCATTTGTGACAACATGGATGGACATTGAGGGTATAATGCAAAGTGAAGTAAGTCAGAGGGAGAAGGTCAAATACCGTATGATTTCCTTCATTAAGTAGTAGATAATAACAACAATAAACAAACACATGGGGACAGAGATTGGATTGGTGGTTACCAGAGGGGAAGGGGGGAGGGAGGAGGGCGAAAGGGATAATTCGGTACATGTGTGTGGTGATGGGTTGTAATTAGTATTTTGGTGGTGAATATGATGTAGTCCATGCAGAAACAGAAGTACAATGATGTACACCTGAAATTTTTACAATGTTATAAACCAATGTTACTGCAATAAACAAAAAATTAAAAAATAAATAAATAAAAAAATAAAACAAATGAGAAAAAAAAAAAAGAAAAGAAATAGACAGGGATGACAGCAACGTATAGCCTGAATTCTGAGAATTAAACTCTAAAGTCAACACTAAGAGATGTAAAATATGCAAAAGATGCCTTAGAGGCAAATAATTTGGGGTAAACAAGCAAGAAAATCAAAATGGATGTTACATAATAAAAGAGACTGGCTTATCTGAAGAATTAGTAAGACAATGAGAAGGGAGGGAGAAGGGGCACCTTGGAGTTTAGGAAAACAGAGTTAGAGAGCCTAGTGTTGGTAGAAGAGAGGGGCCCTGGCTCATGGCCCTGAGCCCTCCAGTCTCTGTGTGTCCCTCTTGTGGAGAAGATACCCTGGGCTATCTCAGTCCCTTGCCATTAAACATTTATGCCTAAAACTAACTCCCTTTTTTCTAGTGCTGTGCTCACCAGGCCACCTTCTAATTTGGAATTCACTTCCAGAATAGATATGCCAGCATTCTAGTCTAGTTACATTGGTAGTTAAATTTATCTTGTTAAATCACTCAAATGGGCACTCCAGTTGATACTTCCTTGCTTCTGAGTTTTCCTAACATAAGTTTGTTTATCTGAATCAAGTTTATAGAAACAACTGGAAAAATAATAAAACATATCCGAATAGTTTAAACCTAAAACTGCCTAAGAATCATTTTCCATTTTTTCCCTCCTTTTGATGTGACTCTCTCTCAGCATCCTTGATTTCCCATTGTCTGTCCACCTCCATCACCTTGGTCCCTACTCTCCACCTAGCTCCCCTAGTTGATCCCCGCAGCTTCAGTCTGACCACCTGGCTTAGATTATCCAGTGTAGAGGATTTAGATCTCCGGTATACAATTATGACCAAGACCCCTTACCTCTGTGCCTCACCTCCACACTGCTTTAGTCCAATAAAAAGAATCAATCAGATAATGGAGGACTCAGATTTTAGGCAAGACGTAGTGAAGGTAACAAATTCTAATGAGACCCTGATGCCTCACCATTTTGCTGCTTTTTCTTCACCACCTCTCACCCAGACTTAGCCAGAATACTTGTTCTCAACCCCAGAGAGAAAACCCCTGACTTTAGCCCCTACTAAAACCCGTCAGCAGCCTTCTCAACATTCTTAACCAGAAAGAGTGTCTGTGATTCTGTCTCTCATAGGATCGGGAACCAGAAGGTCTGGACAACAGTGTAAAATGCTTCCATCAAATTGCCATGATCCCCTAGAAAAGTCATGTCATATAGAATCACGGACCTTGAGAGCTGGGAAGAACCTGAGGGATCATCTAACATGACTCATCTATTATGATCCCATGCGTATAGGAAGACATCTCCAAAGTCACGTATATAAGAAATAACACTTAAAACTATTCTGACCCACAAATCCAGATTTTTTTTCTCTCCACCAGGCCTCTTCTTTTGTCTTAATTTCATCAGCAGCAAATAAAAGAGTTAAACTTAAAGGGATTGTTACAAATGGACTTTCAGAATACAACAACTTCAGCAAGCCTTGCAGTAAAAGGTATCTGTCCCTATGTCTTTTTTCTTTTTTTTTAATTTCTTTTTCTTTTTCTTTTCTTTTTTTTTTTGAGGAAGATTAGCCCTGTGCTAACATCTGTTGCCAATCTTCCTCTTTTTCTTTTTTCCCTCCTCAAAGTCCCAGTACATAGTCGTATATCCTAGTTGTAGGTCCTTCTCGTTCCTCTATGTGGGACGCCGCCTCAGCATGGCTTGATGTGTGGTGAGTAGGTCGCACCCAGGATCTGAACAGGCGAACCCTGGGCGACTGAAGCGAAAGGCATGAACTTAGCTGCACCACCAGGCCGGCCCCTACCTGGCCCTATTTCAACTGAAATTGTGGCAAGAGAAACTATTAGGACAACTTTAATTTGCAGCAACTTCTGCTAGCATTGCTCAGCTGGTAGAATATAAGACATTATCCTCCATCTGTGAAACATCCTGCCTGAGAATGAAGCTGACAGAGGAAGGTAGCTCTGAGAGCTGGGATAGCATCCTGACAAAGTCTTTGGAACATCTGGAAACAGATAAGTCTAAGGCTAGGCCTGGCTCTACACCTGAACACTGCAGTTATATGAGTTGGAAAAACACTCATTTTTACTTAAAATAGTTGGGGTTACATCTCTTTCCCTAGAAACTAGAGAAGTCCTGATACAATGATGGAGTTTTCATGCTGCCTGGGGGAAAATGATGGTCAGTTATGAGGTTCTGGAGTGAAAACTGGAGAGTATAAAAAGTGGGCTGAGCATTCCAGGAAGTGCTGAGCCAGGACTGTGATTTCGGAAGGAAACAAGTATTCACTCTATGGTCCACTTTTCTCCTCTGTAAAACAGAGGTAGAACCTCCCTCCCAGGGCTGCTGTGAGGACTAAATTAGTTTATAAACGTAAAGTGAATAGATCAGCACCCAGCATTCAAACATCTATATAGTGATGTGTACTTTATATTAGACATTAATTAGAAATGAAAGTTAAAATATAATTTATGGCAAACCTCACTTGGGCTACCCTGTCAAGTTGGAAGACCTCGTGAGTCCTGGCCCAGCACACAAAGAACCTGGGGGAGCCCCAGATAGCTGGGGTTCATAAAAGGGCTCACTTCCTGAGTTCTCAGAACTGCATACAGATTCCAAAAGTTACCCCACTATGTGGATGCCTCATTAACATGTGTGTTTTTGTGTGTACATTTTAGCTTCTCTTCTACATTCGAGAGAAATCCAGGTGTTATTTTCTGCTGTGGCAGCTACAGTCATAACACTGCCAGTTTAATTCTTCAGTCCATGGTCCTAAAAAGATGGCGACCTGTCTCTCTCATAATTTCTAGCACAATGATCTTGCCAAATTCTTAGTTTTTGAGGATATTCCTTGCCCATCTAATTCTCAGGCAGAGCACGTCAGAAAAACTAAGTAACAAATTTCTTCCCTTAGAAAAACATTCACCTGTGGCAATGAACTTTCAGCATTTTTTTGAACTCTGCCTCTTCCTTGTTTGTAATGTGAATAGATCTTGCAATTAATTATCAACATGAATAATATATGACTGCGAGCCCAAGAAATAAGGCAAAGGTTCCAACGAGTTTTATCCTCAGTTTCACACACGGGTGTTCTTGCAAATGCACATTCCATTTTAAAAATGTCAGCACATTTGGGGATAGAAACTTTTGGTGCTGGGTTTCTTGCAGTTGGCTCATTAGTGAATAGCTCATGAAATCAATAAGTTACCAACCAAGAGACTAAGAGTTTCTTATGTCTGCCTTTGCATGTTCAAGTGTCTCAGAAATATTGATGAAACTACATTCTTTCCTCTCTCCCTCTCTCTCTTTCTTTCTCTTTCTCTCTTTCCTGTGTATCACAATAAGTTGATACTTATTAGTGTTATTTAATTAGTTGGAACAGAGTGGAGTTTTGCCAATGTGTAATTCATTCCAAGCCAAAAATGTGTCTTTTGGGCATCTTGCTTTTTTCCTCTTGCCTTGAGCTAAAGGTTCTCATTTAAGTGACAGGCCTTTTTAATAAAGGTTGAGGCTTTGCAGCAATTCCAGGATTTGAGGTAGGATGTCCAATATCGTAAGACATGATAAATGTCCAGTTAGGGATGCAGTTCAAAGTTCTACAGGGGAAATAGATTGGGCTAAAACAATGGACATTCTTTATGACAATATTTGTGCTAAGTTAAAATGGTGATGTTCACCTTTTTTGGCATGCTTTCTGGGTACCCAATTTTTTTCGATTTTTCTCATTAATAATTGAGGAAGTCAACATGGCAGATAGCATGTTTAGACTAATTTCGTTGACCAAACTGAATTAAATGGACTGTTAGTGAACAACCAGCAGGCCTGTAGACATGCATGAATAATTTTGGCTGATATCCATAACATTCCAATCCACACTCTTGCTAATCTGTGTGGCATGAGGGCAGAGTGGACATAATTGCTTCCTCTTTGGGAACGCTAGCTAGTGAGCATTCCTGGTGCTGATTGACTACTATGGCAAGGATCCCCACTCCTCTGAGCCTTACAGAAGTAGGAGAAAACCACTGCATTCTGTTGCTTTCCTTGGCAAAAGGAAAAGCAAACAAAGGCACAACTCTTTCTCCCTCTTCAGTATCTCTAAGGAAGGATCTAGCAGAAAGACAGAGCTCAATCTAGCACAGAGCTAGGTTTCAGGTCCAACCTGACCAGGTCCTAGCTCTGAGAACTTTAATAAATCATTTCAATTCTGTGCTACTCATTTCCTCATCAGCAAAATAGACTTCATAGTGTCTCCTTTTCAGGGTCCTTGGAAGAATTTCCTATCAAGTGACTGATATAAATTAGGAGCCTAGGAAATAGTAGTTATTGGTAAAAATGTCAGAGAAAGTAAAAGAAAAACTTAAGAAACAGAAACATTCGAGGAGAACAATAAAATATTAGTAGTATCAAAGCAACAAAGCAACCATAGCACTACTACTATTGTTATTAAACTATCTCACTAGTAGAGTCAAAATGTGACATCTGTAGATACTTCTGTGTAGTATTATAAACAGGATTGTCTAAAAATGACTCCAGGGGTTCTCTCTGAATTGTCTGAACAAGGAGCTAGCTAGCACTGGAGCTCACTCCATCTCCCAGCAAGAAGACCCTCCCCATAACTCAGCTTCCTCCCCCAGCAGGGGGGCCTGCAATGACCCATAGGCCCCAAAGTCTCTAGGTACTGGGAAGCTGCTCTTCCCAGACAACCCCTGTAAACAGCAGCACCCAAATCCAGAGTGTCTGGCTTCCAAGTAGTATATAGTCGCTTGTCGCTTAACGACGGGATATGTTCTAAGAAATGCACCGTTAGCCAATTTTGTCGTTGTGCAAAGATCACAGAGTGTACCTACACAGAGCTAGATGGTATAGCCTACTATATACCTAGGCTATATGGTACTAATCTTATGGGACCACGTCATATGTGCAGTCCTTCATTGACCACATTGTTATGCAACACATTACTGTATATGTCTTCTCCCTCCACATCACACCCTCTTGACAAGGCCACTTTCCCATGTTAGATTTTCTGTCTTAGCCTTTTTCGGCTGCTATAACAAAGTGCCACAGACTGGGTAGCTTATTAACAACGGAAATTTATTTCCCACAGTTCTCGAGGCTGGAAGTCCAAGATCAAGGCAACAGCATGGTTGGGTTCTGGTGAGAACCCCTCTCCCTGGTCTATATATGTCCTCACATAGTGGAAGGGGTGAGGGAGCTTTGTGAGGTCTCTTTTATAAGAACACTAATCCCATTCACGAGGGCGCTACCCTCATCACCTAAGCACCTCCCAAAGGCCCTGCTTCCTAACACCATCACACTGGGCATTAGGATTTCAACCTATGAATTTTGAGGGGACACAAACATTCAGATCATAGCACCCTATAAGAAAGCATTGTAATAGGGGAAACATTCCTGCTCTGAAATCTATCCCCATAATTTGTTCAGAAGATGACCCTGGCCCCACAGCATCTCTCTTTGAGGATAATGAGAGATGTCAGGACAGTGTGCTTTCTTTTCTTGCTAACCCTTGTTTTTTAAATTTCCCAAATAAAGCCTGTTCCTTAACCATACCCTGTGATATTATGGAATTTGTCTGCCTGGAGCTTGGTGCACAACTGTCTAAAACTCCAGAATTTTGTTTTCAATTAACCCTAAAGATCTGTCAATAAGTTCTAGTCACTTCATCTCTCATTAAACGGGTGCAGATTCTGTTCTCTGTGCAGAGCACTCTACTAACCCCAGGAGGGCAAATTAATTAAACACTATCCTTGCCCTCAAAGAGTTTGGTTTCTGTCATTATTATACTGTTATTCCATATCTTTAGTAGAAAGGAAAGAAATACAACAGATTTACTAGAACAGAACATAAATTTATTTACAATGGTCTCTATGTCATCCATTGATTGAGAACAAATTATGAACCAGGAGGCATTCTACTAGCCACTTCATAGATAGTGTTTTACAAAATTCTCAGACTAACCCTCTGACAAAAACACTGAGATTCAGTGAGGTTAAATAACTTGCCTGAGGTCACAGAGCCAGTGAGTGATGAAGAAGAGTTTTGAACTCAGTTCTGCTCTCGTAATAATAAGTTATCCTGCTTCCTAAGCAACTTGAATAGCCAAAGGGAAACGCAGAGCAGATGAATTGGGCTGGACTCAACACCAGCATGTTAGTCTATCTTTCTGCAGTCACTAAAAGAGTGCCCCAAGGGCCTGAGTGTCTGCATGTGTCTCTGTAAACGACTCATTTATTTCCAGGGAGTGACTTAGTCATTAAGGAAGAAAACAAGCAGAGTGGTACTAGACACACAAATCACGTCCCAAAGTATCTTTGCCCGCTGATCAGCACTCCTAAGGCTCATATTTAAAGCCTTGTCATATTCAAAATGCTGAAAGTATAAAATGAATTTTTTTTGTAGTGAATGGAGAAGAATAACAGAGTTTCTGAAGTTACAGCAAAGTCTAAAAATCACGCAAATGAAATAAACTATTTTTCAAGTTTTGCATGATCCTGTTTTCATAGTCTTTCAAATATTTACTGTTTTCAGGGGCCCAAGGCACAGTTCCCCTAAAACAGCTATAAAAAAGCAAAGAAATAATAAATGAGTAAATAAGTGCTACAAATCACTTCAATGTGCTTATAAATTCCACTAATACTACCATCAACAGTAAAGATATTGACCCAAAGGAAGGTAAAAATGGAACGCACATTTGTCTATAATTAACTGTGTGCTGGGTACTGTTTGGGAATATAATCCCATTTAATCTTCAGAGAGAGAACATTTGTATTTATTTTTGGCTTCCCATCATCTGATTCTCCTTTTTATATTTAATTAATTGTCTCTCTAATGGCTCTTGCTGGGGGGCTGAGCCTGCCTCTTATTTTGAAAGCTGCATCCCTCATAGCCAAAGCCAAGAATGTGCCCCAGTTGTGCCCTGCACCAGAGTGTGAACAAGGAACCAGTGAGAGAAAGAATGAGCAATACCACCACTATCCATGATAGTGACCCTTCCAGACGAGCCTTGTGGCTTGACTTTGGCTGTTGTTTTCTCTGTACAACATTCATGCCTAGTTCCCATCACTTCAGATAATTCTTTCAATACATCCCATTTCTGTTTAACTCAGCCAGAGTTGGTTTCTGTTGCTTGCAACCCAGAGCCCTGACTGATCCATCTTACAACAATCCATCCTCTGGCATGAGTATTATTATCCTTATTATATAACTAAGGAAACAGGCTTAGAGATATCCAGTCACCTTCCCAAAGTTATACAGAATGTGTATAGACAAGCTTCAGTGCATAAGTGACTGAATTGTGATGGATAGATTCTCTATATACTTTGATAAGAGCTACATAGTGGTAGCCAAAGGATGTCTGAGCATCACTATTACCCGGTGGAAGCTACCCAGAGAGAAACTGTTGCCTAATGGATCCTTCTCTGGAGTTGTGGTTTGCAAGGCTGAATTGTTAAGTAAATTGACTTAAGAGACCAAGTTCTTACGCTGTCTCTTCTGAAAAATTACTCTGATGACTCCAAGTAGAAGTGAACTCATTCTCATGTAACACTGTGTGTTTTGATATTGATAACGCTATGCTGGTCTTGCAAAGCCACCAACCTGGGGCCCTTGTAGGGAGTTTACCCACAAGAGATACAGGAAGATTTGTCTAAACTTCAGCTGTGATCACCTCACAACAAGTGAAGGGTAAATAAGAGTGAGAGAATATTTTTCCTTTATGCCTCAGCACATGAAAACTCGGGAAATCTGTAGCTTTCCTGAGCTGGAGGCTGAGCCTCAGAAGGCTGGGATTTGTCACTGTCATGACACAATGAAGGAACAATGAGGAAAGGTCATTGCAGAACATGAGGTGGTCATTTCTGCACGTGGAAAATGCTCCTTATTTGTACAAGGGGCTTAGTGGGTCACACTCAAAGGAAGCTGGAGGAGTCCAATGTTTTGAAGTTCAAGTCTTTGTATCTTCTATTGCTCACACATTCTCAGTAAATAGAGTTGGTGGGTAGAGAGTGGCTCGAGTGACATTCCAAGTAGTGACGATAGAGATTTCCCTACTGGCTGGCAGAAAAGCCTGCCTCACAATGAAAATAGACCCTGGGTCTTGTGTTTAAATACAGAGAGTACTGCAAATTTTCCTGAAGGCTTTGACAGACCTTGGCCAGAATTAAGCAGGACCCACCAGTGGCTTCTTGAAGCCCCTGACTTTCAAGTGATAAAAGGCTCTATCACTCCCCAACCCCCTTAAAAACCTTGAACACATTGGCATGGTGATCCTGGTCGTCTTCAGATTGTGGGCTTAGGAGTCAGTCTGCCTGGGTTCAAACTCTGTCTCTGACATGTGCTAGTCATAACTTTTGCCTGATTACTTAGCTTTGTATGTGTCTCAGTTTCCTCATCTCTAAAATGAGAATCATAATAGTACCTACCACATAGCGTTGCTGTGAAGAGCAAATGAAATCATTCCTTTAAAAGTCCATAACATAACTCAAAATAAGTGCTCAAAATGTTGTCTGTCTACAAATCTCCATACAGCCATTGGTTTCTGGGTAAAAATGAGTTAACAAAATTCCCAGCAAATTTTATGGCTAGCCCTGCTGCTTCCACACTCCGAAGCATCACGGAAGGGCCAAAGTCATTTCACTTAGGAAACCTCATTTCCACACGTGTAAAAATAGCAAGTGATAGATTATAATAAGCCTCACAGGCCTGAGGTAAGGATCAAATATAAAAAAAAATCAAAATTGCCAAAAATGGCTAAAAATTGGCAGGGGTGATTAAAAACTTTTCAAAGACAAAAATTGAGCTTCTTGCTGTTTCTTGAGCATGCTGATCAAATTCTCACCTCAGGACCTTTATTCTTTCTGTTTTCTGTGTCTAGAACTCTCTTCCACCAGCACTTCACATGGTTAGTGCCAGCCCAACAACTTCCTTAGAAGGGTCTGCTCTGACTGCTCTTAGTTCACCACCACACACACGCGCTCGCGTGCACATTCACACCCACGCACACACGTTAGTCCCTCATCCTGCATTATTCTATGAAGCCCGCTGATACATGTTTTGTTTCTTTATTTGTGGCTTATTCGTCCCCCTCCCCCATCCCACTGGAGTATAAACTCCTTGAAGGCAGGGATGTGTTAACCTGTCTCACCAGGAGCTAGAGGAGTAGCTGGCACATAGCCGGTGCTCCATGAATGTTTACTTAATGCATTAAAGAAGGAATTCAATCCCGTTGACTCTGGTATGGCCTCAGTTAACACTATGGCTCAAATTCTCTACTCCTTTCAGTCTCAAGGCTTTAGAGTGGCCAGGCTTTGTCAAGTTTGCCCAAGGGCAGTCATTTTCGTGCTATGCTCCTTGGCACAGCTTCCCAGGCCAGACCTTGCACTGACTCACTCAGCCCTCGAGGTGGCTAGGCCTTGCAGCCTAAAGCAAAGTTCTCCTGGTAACTCTGGATTCCAAATAGACAGTATCTCTTTCTGTGTGGGCCCTGATGAGGAAAAACTTGAGGAGCACTGTTCCACGGAGTGGCAGTGATTCCAGACACGTGCCCCAGGACCCACTGGTGTGGTTTGGCGGAGGAACCCAGGGGCCTGACTCCTGGATCCCCACCCCAACCTCCAACGTGGCATCTCTACATCTTCACTGCTGTACATAGTGAACCTCCAGAAACCGTGGTATGCAAGATACGAGTACACAGCAACTTAAACCAACATCTGAGGGATTTATGCAGAGGCAGATTATATCCTTGAAGGCACCCTTACAGACCTCCAGAAAAACAAATATCTATGCCCTGGTGGGTGCCTCATTGATTGCTTTCCTTTAAATCACAAATTATCCTGCAGAAGGAAATACCCGAGTCCTTGACACCTTACAGAGAATGAGTTTATTATCCAGCTTTCCTGGGAGGTGGCAGGAAGGCTGCAATCCTAGGGAAGTGACAGGAGACAGAGCTGTAGCACTATGACTCGAACAGAAAAGGTTTTGAAAGGGGAGGAGAGGTGCACCAGAGACCACTGACCTGTCCAATGTCACCCCAGGCTCACATTGGTCACTGGATAACGTTGTCCTGTTTGCCCTACTCTGTCCGTACACAGACCAGTCGGCCGGAAGCCATTCATGGGCTGGCAACTAACACTGTTTCCCATGCAATCCTTCTCCATGTATCCTGCCAAGGAAACAGATTTTCAATGGCCCCCATCTGTGGGATATTGCTACCCATTCAGGGGTAAATTTCCAGTGCAGGGCGGCATATTGATTTCCATTAATGTTTATATTATTCATGCAGCTAAAATCCACACGCCCCCAGCTAAAACATTCCCCTGTAGAGGCTGCAGCCTTTAACTACTCAGAAATCCTTCATTACAGGTAGGTAATGTGTTTGCTCTGTACAGGAGTCTGATGCTCTATAACAGCCTCTCTCATTGTGCCTCTGAATCCTTTGAAACGCCAGGGATGTTCATCTGCACGTTTAATTGCTAAGCCCAGACTCCCGCTTGCAAGCATCCTGCTACCAGGGTAGATGACAGGAAGCGGTGCTCTCGAGCTCTGTGTTAGTCCAGTCTCATCTATTGCAAAATATTCTCCACATAAAACAGTGCTTCTCATCCTCAATGCTATTGACATTTTGAGCCAGATCATTCTTTGTTGTGGGGGCTGTCCTGCACATTGTAGAATGTTTGGCAGCATCCCTGGCCTCTACCTGCTAGATACTAGTAGCACCCTATCCCCAGTGGTGACAATCAAAATTGTCTATAGACGTTGTCAACTGTTCCCTGAGGGGCCAAGCTGGCCCCAGTTGAGAACCAGTAACAGGAAACCAAATGAAAAGAGAAGAGATATATCCTCTCTTGTCCTAAAGCCCCAAATGTCAAAGTCTACAGGAAAAGAAACGCATGTGGATAGCAAGAAAGCGGGTATTTGTGGTGTCAGATAAAGCATCAGATAGGGTCTCTAAGTAGTGACAAGGGTTAGGGAATTACTGGGTCAGGTTTATTGGTTCCCAAATTAAACAATTTAAGATTTCTTGTTAGAAGCAGTCATAGAGATCATTTGAGACAACTCCCCCATGAGACAAAGCAGGACACTCAGGTCCAGAATTGTTGAGTGACTTCTGAATGGTCTCACAGCAATGATGGCAGAGCCTGGACTAGAATTCAGGTCCCCAAACTCCAAGCAGTTAATTTATTACTTCTTCCCTTCATTCATTTATCTACTCATCAAGGAAATATTTTGTATTTAATTCAATGTAAAGTGCTGAGCTCAGGTCTCAGGACAACAAAAAAAGTCATATCTCCCAATGATGACAATGAAGACCACTTATCAGTTACCTCCTATGCATGCACGGATGAGGCATTTTAGATCTATCATGTCATTCAGTCTTCACAAAAAATCTATGGGGTTGGTACTATTTCCTCACTGGTGATACGGCTAGGTACAATTGGACACTGTAGTTCCATAACTCATGTGACAATTGCAAAGCCCAGCATTGTACGCGGAAATACGTCAAGAGCCCTCTAGGAGTGATGTATCTGCTAGGGCAGAAAGGAGCCCACAGTCCTCACTGCTGGCAAAGAAACCTCACCCATCTGCCAGCTACACAAGATGTGCAGGAAAGAAGGGACATTTGCAGCAGCACAGTGCTGGGGTCAAACCTTGGCTCTGCTCTTTTCTTTGCATCCTTTGATGGAATCATATAACATCACTGAGCCTCAGTTTCCCTATTTGTGAAATGGAGACTTTAACAGATCCAGCAGGCAGCTAGCATGATTATAAAACAAGATCATGCCCTCAAGTCACCACATGCAGCCCCTTGTACATAGTGAATGTTCCCTAAATGTTAGACCCCTTTCCTTTTCCCAATCTCTCTGTGCCTCAGTTTCCTCATCTATAAAATGGAGATAATAAAGGTAGTTACCTTGTAAAGTTGTTCTAAGGGCTAAGAGGGCATATAAAATGTATAGGGCGCAGATGTTAATAAATGTCAGCTGTAGTTATTTTCACACTTGTCAATAGATCTGAGATATCTTTACCGGATAAATCAAAGGCAAGGACTCACAGATGTACCATGGAGATGAAGTGGTAGGCTTTCCTTCCAGTCCCCACACCCCTTCCAGCCCATCCTACCAATTAACAGGTGAGAAATATAAAATCCTTAAAAGTGAAATAATTTGCCCAAGATTTCTCAGTAAGCTTGTTGTGTCTTTTTCTGGCTCCCAGACCCAGCTCTTTCTACCTCATTCTTTTTGCCTCCCATGGGCTATTCTAAACCTAGCCATAAGTCAACCACTTGTGGATTAAAAAAGTGACACTCATGTCATAGACTGTCCATGTGGAGGTCCCATTATGAATTTCATTGTGTTGTCATTGAATTTGAAGAGCCAAGATGTGACTAATGACAGAGCACTATCTGTGTCAAAATGAGCTGCTACAGTGCAGGCTCCTGCTGGGGCTGCCCCACCTGGAGACTCCAGGGAGTCACTCAGTTCTCACTCCTTATCATCCCTCAGAAAGCTCTCCCCAGTCCACACTACCAAAAGCAGCCCAACCCCCGCACCATATTGTCTTCATCACATCAGTATCTAAAAATATCACATTTATTTGTTTACTTGTTTATGACCTGCCTCCTACACCAGAATGTAAAATCCATGAAGGTAGTGGCCTTATCTGCTTGATTTGCTACTTTAATTCAAATGCCCAGGACAGTATCTAATCATTATTAAGCTCTTAAAAAATATTTGTAGAACCGATGCAGGACTGGGTAAATTTGAACTTAGATTCCTGTGTCCTTCTTGCTAGCCTTTCTTGTACCCTTGTCCCATCAACCCAAGCCCCTACCAACTCCATATGTAAACCCAACAAAAACCCTGAGTCATAAAGAAGATTGGATCTTTTGAAGCGGGTCCTGGGCCTGACTGGGTGTCAAACCAAAATCTTAGGCACTCCTGGATTTGCTAGGGCTCTGATGATCTGCAGCCCAGGTGTCCAACAGTCTACCATGATGTACTTGATTCCATCCATGCCAAAATGTTTGAGTGTTTCTAAGACTTGAGATTTCACTGGCATGCAAGTCAATAAACATTTACCAAGTGCCTTCAACATGCTAGTCACGTAAGCAAAACAGACAGGACTATCAATACGATACAGGATGCATGGCAAAGCTTCCTGCCCAAAACTATTTCTCCTGCTTCCAGAAATGGTGATGGAAAATCATGTCATTAGCATCTGGGTCTGAAAAGTGTGCCTTTCCAGTTAAATATCCATATTAGTGGTATTATCTTAGCCATTCTAATAGGGATCAATTCCCAGACATTTTCCGAGCTAACCATTGACCAGAAATCATGCAACACAGCACAGGTTCTTGGAAATTTAATGCAGACAATGGATACCAGAAATGATAAAAGAGGGCACATAAAGGGATAGAAGAGGGATCCACAGATAAACCCCACCTACTTGGGGCAGTGGGGTGAACATCTGGGAACACTTTCCTTGGAGGCAGGTAGACTTGGGGTCTCATCCTGGCTCAGCCATCCCCTAGCTTGGTGCTACAGACTGAATGTTTGTGTCTTCTCAAAATTCATATGTTGAAATCTAATCCCCAATGTGGTGGTATTTGGAGGTGGGGCCTTTGGGAGATGATTAGGTCATGAAGGTGGAGCCTTCGTGAATGGGATTAGTGCCCTTATAAAAGAGACCCCAGAGCACACCCTTGCCTCTTCCACCATGTGAGGACACAGCAAGACGACAGCCATCTATGAACCAGGAAGAGGGCCTTTACCAGATACTGAATCTGCCAGCACCTTGATCTCGGACTTCGCATCCTCCAGAATTGTGAGAAATAAATTTCTGTTGTTTATGATCCATCCAGTCTATGGTGTTCTGTTACAGCAGCCCAAAGGAACTGCTTCATGTCTCTGAGTTTCAGTTTCTTCATCTGTGAAGCAGGGATAATAATACACACCTCACAGATTTCTTGTGATGAGTAAATGAATTAATGTATGCAAAGTGCTTAGCATTATGTCACGGTCAATAATATCTATTATTATTATTCTGAGCTTGCTTAGGTATAGACTTCAAGAGGGTGAACCAGCACCAGAGTAGCCTTTGGAAATACCCCTTTGAAGGATAAGAAAAATGTCATGGAACAGGACTCCATAAATCACTTTTTCACTGTGCCTGACAGTGTTCAAGTAGCTCCCCGATAGTGCCTTGGTCCCCAAGGGCCCCTTGCGTACCAAGAGAATCTGCTTCCTCCCTCGTGTGCTCTGCTCATCCTCCTACTCCCATCTGCACCAATTAGCAGGGAGCAGATTGCCAGAGACCCAGGAGAACCCCCAGAGAGCAGAAACGCCACGCCAGGAACGGGCGAGCCTTCTAAGCCTATACAGGTAATGGGGTCGAAAATGAAGATATATTAGGGGAAGAGGAATTACAACTCTGCTGATTAAGTGATGAAGTGAATGGAAATGAAAAACGTGGCACAAATTATTAAGGAAATGCTCGCTGCTCCGGGCAAAGGCAACAGATGAAGGAGGCAGGATATTGTTAAAGGTTATAGAATGAACTGGCAGCTGTAACCTGAGGCCTCGCTGTGACACAAAGGAGAGGAATTTTATTCCCCGTGTTTTCTGTATCTGTTAATGGTTTCTATATTTTCAAAGATGTCTTGGATTCCCTAGTTAGCTGGCTCTGCCCACTGAATAAATATAAGAAATTACTTAGGATTAACATAAAAACACAAGTTTACGACTATAATTGAATAATTGAGCTGAAATATTCAGATAAGCCATTTGGATTCTAGACAGTATATTTCGAATAGCAATTCAGAGAGCCAACTTTAGAATGCTTTTCTAATCAGCTATGCAGGGGCCTGGATAGAATTCTCAAGTTATCACTGCAGTGTAAAATAATCTGATCAAGAAAGGAGAGGTGATGACGTAGATTCTGATAAACAGAAATTAGTGTGAAAATTTGCACCATATGTAGGTACAGCCTTTTGGAAGTTTTAAGCATGTTTACCAATTGATGTAGTTTTCGCTATTTAAATCGTGCTAGTGCTGTCAGTCCTTTCTCCTCCTGACCACAGCCAGGTGCCTGACTGAATCTCTCTCGGAATCTCTCTGTCTCTGTCTGTCTTCGTCTCTCTCTTTTTACCTAGAGACACTGTCTCTGGTAGTTTTCTGGAAGAAAGATTTTGTAATCCAGAGGTGGGGCTAGCAAAGATCACGCAAGATGCAACTACAGGGGAAAGCAGAGAACAGGGACATCTCATAACCCCTGAGACAGAGTGACAGCCGTGGCTCTCAATGGCTTTCTCGGTTCCCCCATCTCAGTTCCTAGAAGGCTGGTTGCACTTCCTATCCTGTCCAGAGATTACAGAAGGATCCTGCAGATAAACCCCTTTCTCCTTGAACTAGTTTGAGGGAGGGTCTCAGACCTCACAAAAGTAACCAGCTGGTTTATATGATGCTGAAAGTCTCTTCATCACATTCCTGATAAATGGCCATTCACACTTTGCTTGAACACCTCTTGTGACAGCAAACTTATTATCTCCCATAGCAGCTCAGGCCATTTCTGAAGAACTCTTCTCAGCCAGGTATATAGGGGCAATTAGTGGAAATTAACATTTCCATCAGTCAATCAACCAACAATATTAAGCCAAGGCTGAGGATGCAAATATAGCCAGAACAAGAAAGGATAATCACATCCTGTTATACATCCTTCCCTCAAACCCTCTTTCCTGCAGGGCTGGCAGCCAGTGCACACACCAATAAATCAGGAAGAGTGAGGCCCTCTTTGTCCCTTTGATCTCCGTCCAGATTTGGACCACCAGAAGGGTAGTATCAAAAGAAAGACAAGAAATTACTGAGAAAGCACTGTGTCTGCCTCTATTAGATCATAGCTGAGGAGCCATAAAAAGTACCTTCATGGCTTTTTTTGCCCATAGTTCTTTGTGTAAAATTGTATTTTTTGTCCTGGTGACAGAAGTAATATATTTTCATTGTAGAAAATCCAAAAACATGGTAAAGTATAAAGAAGAAAATAAAAATCATCCATAACCCCACCACCCACAGATAAATACTGTCATTTTGGTATATATCCTTCCAGGGGGTTTTGTCTGTTTGTTGTGTTACTTAAGTGGGATCATAGTGTTTTATAATTTTCCTTTATTTAATGTAACAATCTACTATGAATATTTTTCAAGTTATTAAATTTCTTCAACATAATCTTTAACGACTATAGTATTCATACACACAGAGGTACCATAATCTGTTTACACTGCTATTTATAGTATATGCATATGTTATTTATTTATATATCTGCTTATAGTGTTATTGATGGGCACTTAGGCTATTAATAGCTTTACACAATAGTGCATACAAGGGAGGACGGATCAGGGGCTCTGGGCCACAAAGGAAGAGCTCAGAATCTAGACTTACAGGGTCAAGGAGAGCTTCCTGGAGGAAGTGACACTTACATATTGCTTTTCAGATTATAAGGCATGATAGTATACATTATCTATTTAGTCTTCACAATTGACCAAGATGGCCTGAGGTTCCCCTCACTTGACTAAACTTTAGACAGATGTCTTTCTGACTCTACGCCCTGACCTCCCTTTTCTTAAAGCATTTACTTTGGAAAACTTGTAATTGTAAATTCTTTCTCTGCTTCTTTGAGATGTAAATCTTTTTAAAAGCTTCTTACCAGTTTTACAGCCCAAGAATGTCTTTCTCAAGGACCTGGGGGCCACCCATTGGAAATGTAATAACGGAGGAAGGATAACACCCCTATCTCTCAATTTCTGGGGGATGGTAGGAGCCTAACTTTAGCAGGCACCTTGTTCCAAGTTGTAAAACTACCTCCTGTCATGAAGATATGAGAAAGTTTACTTTTCCCTTAGGTGAAGTCAATTAGCAAACACACATGGCCTACCATCCTCCCATACCAGCTCTTAAAACCTCTCCAGCCCTTTGGTTCAGCAGAGTTGAGGGCAGACTGAGTTCTGGTCTGTCTTCCATTTATAATAGTCTTAAATAAAGTCTTCCTTGCCTGTTAAACTTTGTCCAGTGCAATTTTTCTTTAATATAATAAAAGTCTTAAAAAGTGTCACATCCCATTGCGCAGGTGAGGAAAAAATGACTGACAGAGAAGCAGCCAAGCTAGGAAATCCATGAGCTCCTAGAGTTGGTAAAGTGTTTGAGTCCTCTGAATTCCTAGATGCTGCACTGATAAAAAGAGGTTGAGATTAACTAGAGTGGTTTAATTATACTAGTGACAGCCTTGGTGATAGTTGCCTGGCTTCTCCATGGCATCTTCACCCACAAAATGAGATCAATAATAGCGTCTACTTACAGGATTGTTGTGAAGATTAAATGAGTTAGTACATGAAAAGTGGCAGTTCCTGGCACATAGTGATGTTCTTATTAATATCGTTATCAGTATTACTATGGAAGAACACTGATTTTAGAGTCAGAAGAGGCTGCAATCAAATGCTAGCTGCATCGCTTACTGAGTGAATTAGGCAATTAACTTGTACCCTTACAGTTTGTTGAAAAGTTTGAGTTAAATAGCGTATGCAAAGCAAGTGGGTCGAATTGGTCCTGAGGTAGGCAGAATTCTAAAATGGCCTTTCAAGGTTTCTGGCCCCCAGTTATTCACTCAAACACTAATCTAGGTACTGCAAAAAGGGATTTTGCAGATGTAATTAAAGTTCCAAATAAGCTGACCTTAAAATATGTAGATGTCTGGACAGGTCTACTCTAATCACACAAGCCCTTTAAAAGCAGAAAATTTTCTCTACTGATGAAAGAAGAGAAAGTCAGAAAGATTCCAAATGTGAGAAGAATTTAATACGCAGTTGATATCTTTGAAGATGGAGAAGGCCACATGAAAGGAACTGAGAGCACCCTCCAAGAGCTGGAGTGACCCCCAGCCAACAGCCAGCAAGAAATCATTCCTACATTCCCAGGAACCGGATTCTTCCAACAACCTGAATGAGCTTAGAAGTGGATTCCTCCCCACATCCTACAGATGAGAGCACAGCTTGGCCAACAGCTTGATTGCTGCCTTGTAAGTCTCTAAAAGAAGACCCAGCCAAGCCTGCCCCAATTTCTGGCCTACAGAACTGTGAGATAATAAATGTTGTTTTAAGCCACTACGTTTGTGGTAATTTGTTATGCATCAATAGAAAACTAACACAGTCTCTTAGTAATATGTGAAGTTTCTTTTTTCACTTCAAACCTCTTTTTACCACCGTCAAACTCAAACCAAAGGTAGAACTAGGGTCAGCCATGCAATTTACTCTTTCCTCTGTACCCACATACTCTGACCCAAGGTCAAAGTACTACATTATCCCCCAAAGGACTCCCTAACCGCATAGGCGGGCACTCTGGTTAAAAGTCTAGGGCAGCCTTAAGAGTCCCTTTGAAAACATACTTGCTTTTCAAGCCTCAGCACCAATGCACTAAGAGATCAGACTGTTTTCAGAATTGAGAATCGCAGGCGGGTCCATTTGTACCTTTTTATTGACATTTCTGACCTTGCTGAAAAAGTGTGTTACATTTTGTTATAAAAATCATTGGAGAGCGCAGCTTGCTGAGTGATATTTTGTATTACAGGACAAAGCACTCAGAGCCACTCTCCTAGAAGGAGTGCCACTGCCACTGAAAATCTCTAGGATCTTGGTGAGACATTTTTCTCCCCTAGCATCAGGTCCACAATGTTAACTGGGCCTCGGTGTTAGCAAGTGATTCAGTAGCAATTGAATCACTCCAGCAAGTTTAGGTGCAGTTTTAAGTAAAATACTAAAAGTTAACTTAAAGTCTTAAGCCTTATAAAAAAAAAATCATCTTTTCCTAAAGGTTTTTGGTGGATGTTGAGGATAATTGTGAACATTGGGTTTGTTTGGATGTTGATTCTTCTGACAAGTCTCAAAAATAAAACCAAAAATCAAATTAGGATCATATAAATAAATAAGCCCTCTAGACTCTGCATCATTTTATCCAGGTTTCTTGTCCTAAGATAGAAAACTTTTACGTTTTGGATAACTGTGCTACATAACCCTAATCTCCACCTACTCTAAAAAGGAAGAATGTCCTTATTGGCCAGTATTCATTCATAATTCAATTAAGCATTTACTTCTTTATGCTAGGGACAATAATAGGTGCTGAGGATACAACTTTGAAAGAGACGTAGTTTATATATTTAAATAGGGACGGTAGATGTTAACCTTTATAGGAACTCAAGCTGCCCCTTCAACCCTACCTACGAATAGATCAAAATAAAAAGCCGTATTGCATGACATTAAGGGGACAGTTGGACAACAAGGGTCAACTCCTGCTTCCCTACCTACCAGCTATGTAATCTTGGACAAGTCACATAAGTTCTCTAAACCCCACTTTCATCACGTATAAAATGGGGGTAAGAATAACAATGATATAATGAGGGTATTGTGAAAATTAAAGGAGATGGTCCATGTAAAAACATTTAGCATAGTGCCTGGTCCTCAGCAAGCAAGCGGTGATGATCATCATCATCATTATAATCATAATAATCATCATCATTATAATCATAAAAGGTCTTACTGCGCACTTACTAGTGCTAGAAAGTGGAATTTTCCACATGATTAGTCAAACACTTAAAGCTCTGGCTTCTATGAAGTGTGACTTTTTTAATTTGTCCCTTTGGATTGCTTGTTAGCACAATGCAGGAGGTCTTGAACTTCTGTCAAGGGGCCATTCCCACCCTAGAGAGGTTCAGTATGATAAGGCACGAGACCTGTGAGGTGTATTCACTTCTGCTTGGAAAGCATCCCAGAAGAGGGCAATTTTCTATGTGGACAAGAAGAGAAAGACAAGTGTAAGGACTAGTGTTGACAAAATATGATACATGCAGAGGTAGTTGGAATGGCCAGATCATGTGTGAGAGAAAGGAAATGGTAAAAGATGAGACCAGTAAAGCAAGTAGAGGCCATTTTGTGAAGAACTTCCTATACCATGCTAGAGAGTGTGACACTGAAGTATCTACAAGAAAGTGTTATGTTCAAGTCTACATTTTTAAAAAGATCACCCCTGGTAGCTACAAGGATAAGTTTATAGAAAGGCAAAATGAGAAGCTAAGATCTCAGGAGGCTATTATGCTAGAGAGGGAAGGGGATGGTTAAGAAAACGTAGTCATAATGATGTGGAATGAGGCAGATATTAAGGACAGAACCATAAAGGATTATTACATGGTGTCATGACCCTACAGTTATGGTGGACTATGACCCCTGTAAATTCAAAAGCCCCATAATGTCCTGCTGATGCTGCAGTAGAAGTTTATTTCCCCTCTGCTATTTGAGCCTCTTCTCTCTAATTGCTGTGAAAGTCTGAGGTTTCTAGCTCCTCTCACAACTTATCCTCAGTCTCATGTTCTCTTGGTCCATGTTAAGCCTTGATCTAACTGCACACTTTGTGCAAATCACTGAGACCTAAAGAATGTTTTTCAAAAGCTCAAACAATAACTGATTTTACACTAACCACATTTCTCTTTCTTCGTGGACTAGAGTATGACTCTGTTACCACCTTCCAGGGCAAGGAGGGAATTTTCATTTCAAGGGCTGCAAAGTTTCCTCTTAAACCAACAAATGTATCAACTAATTCACCTACAGCATTTTCTTTGGTCGATTTTTTCCCTGAACTCCTTATAATCAATCAATCTAAACTGAACTCAAATTAGTAATTTGCAACCAACCACGTTTAGAGAAATTTCTGGTTTGAAACTTGTCTTGCTGATTAATTTACATGTTTAAAAGATATAACCAATATTAAACTTGCATTTAGTTAGAAGTAAATGAGATTACTCCCACCGAAATTACATATATCTAAGGGGAGAATCTACAATCTGCAGAAGTCGTAATGATTTACTCTCAGATTGGTTTTTTGTTTTTTTTTTCAGTTCTCATAGTGTAGGGTTTCTTTTTTTATTATTATTATGCTCTTGTACTTCAAAGCAGGGTATATCCTCAAAATGGCTATGAAAACTAAAATGTGTGCTTCTATTTTTAATTCATAAATAAGCTGAAATTGATGAAAATAGATTTTTGTGTTTTTATTTCTAAGACTGTGCAAGAGACTAACAATAATACCACAAACATGATGATAAAATACACTTCTTGATTACAAACATTTTACCAGGCTCCAAAGCTTGCCCATTACTTTCAACTCTAGTCATGGTTTACCTGCTATGCCTGGACTTTAAGAAAAAATTTAGATTTCAACAAAAAAAAGTTCTAGCCTCTGCTCTAACGCATATTTTTGGATAAATCACCAACTTTCTCCACATCTCCATCTCCTCATCTGTATTTGATATGCTTAAAAGTACCTTTAATCATTATGACTATATAATTTAGTGATATAGCAGAATAAACATCCATAAAATATGTGAATTGTCCACTAGAGTTCATTTCAAAATAAAAGCCAAATTAAGAGAGATAGCTATTCAAATAAATGCATTGAATTCTTTAAAATTCCAACTACTGTGTATTCCTCAAGGCCAGTATCCATCCCATATTTGTCTTATTTCTCTGATTCTCTCTTAGCATATTTCTATAAATACAATAGATACTCAATACAATTTTATTAAATAATTGATTAACTGGACTCATGCAGCAGATTGCCATTTATGTCCCAGACTCAGCTGGATGTAAAGAATACACAGCAGTGAAGCAGAGCTCCAGCCACAGCCACTGGAAACAACACCCCAATAATCCAAGCTCTAGATCTAATTTGGTCATCTAATGAGACACATAACTTTCAGTAATTCCTATTCAATTTTCTTTGCACTTGAGAGTAATTTTTTTTTTTTATCTTTTCTGCACTGAGCTAGACCTTACAATAACACTTTTCTGTGCAAATATGTTATTTTATCTAAACAGAGAATGGGTTGGATTACAATAGCTCTTTGGTCATATATTTAAAAATACAGAAAATTTGAGAAGAGAGCCCTTTGGTTTCCCCACCTCTGGAGTGCTTAAGATGGTTTTAGGCAACTGACTATCATGGCTGCATTCTCTTCTTGCCCTTAGTTTTATTTTCCCTCGAGGAACCACTCCATCCACTGACCCTGCAAACATTCCTGAGGCATCTAATATCAACCAGGCTTCATGCTGGGTGTGAAAGTGAATAATAAATATGGTCCCTGACCTCAAGTAGCTCATAGCCAGGTACAGAACAATCTTTAAGCGCTTTAAAATATTACATTGTGACTCCAGTTGCCTGTGAATAGTACTGACCTCACAGGGAGGCTGTGAGATGAAGCCCAAATGAGATCATGCATGTAAAATGCGAAGACCAAAGCCTGGGATACTGCAGGTACTCCAGCAGCTTCAGCTGAAGACAACAGAACCAGGCCCCCCAGATGCAGACACTTGGAGGGTTGAAAGAACAACTTTTCCTGAGTGATGGGTGGAAATGTTACGACGATGGGTGACTGGGAATGTAACGGAACCTGGAAAGGAGAGGTCCTGGGAGGTATTTGTCCATGCAGAGGCTTTGGGAGGATAAAGCAAGAGCCAAAAGAGTTTCCTTTCCTTGAGGCAAGGCTCTCCACAAATTTCTACTCTAAATATCAATTCCTCTTTTACCTATGCTCTTTTTCATTTTCTTAGCAATACTCTGCCTTTCTAAGGTAGATCTTAAGCCTGTTCATTGAGTGACCTCAGTGGTTACTGTGCACTGGCACTGTGTGGTACCAGGAAGTGTGCAGAAAGGCACCCCTGCTGAGATTGTGAAGGAAGAGCTGCTCTCCCTGGGGGTGGGCAGACCACGGGGACGGGGGAGGGGTGCAGACTAGGCACATAGCACAACATACAGGCTTGGAGAAAGGAAGGCTTTCTGCCAAATTTCTAGTAACTGGGAAATTACTCTTCTAAACACGTGCAAGTCATCCTGGATCTGCTCTCTCTAGATCCTTTCATTTCATCAGCAACCAAGTACTAAAGATTTTGTCTTCTGAATACTTCTCAAAACTGCTCCTCCTCTCTACCCCACTTGGGTTGGACTTCTGCAGTGGCTTCCTTATCTTGTGGCCTTCGGTCTCTGCCATCAGTCATCTGGCTACTTAAAACACTTCCATGCTCCTTAATAAGGTTTCCAGAGCCCTTCACAATCAGTCCCCTGCCTAAGTCTCCAGCTCATTTTCCGCAGGGCCGTCTTGAGCTTTATCCTCCAGCGATCTGCATTGCTTACAGTTCCCCCAGAACACCTCGTGCTGTTTCTCTCCTCCTTGCTTTTGCTAATGATGCCCCTCGGTCTAGAATGTTCTCCCAAACTCTTACTTATCCTTTGAGGATGTACAATGACATTACCTCCACCTACAGTGACTAATTCATCCAGATTTGCTTGGGAAATTCTAGGGTTTAGCAATGAAAGTCCCATATCCCAGGAAATTCCCCTCAGTTCCCACCTTCTCTAGGCCTTCCTTGCCTGGTCAGGTCAGGGACCCCTCCTCTGTGCTGCATAGTGCAGGTGTTCTGTCATCACCACATTGTGGCATAGTTATATACTTATTTATCTCGACCCACCCTTTGGCTCTGAGCTCCTTAAGGTCAGGGACTGCATTTGTTTATTCTCTTCTTTTCTGTATTCTCACATAGCATGATATGTGGAACACAACAGGCACTTAATAGAAAGGAAGAGAGGAAGGATGGAACAAAAGAAGGAACAAAAGACTGAAGCTATGTTATATAAAATATCTTGTTGAACTCCAACAGACTGAGACATCATGGGCTTCTCTGTCACCATATGCATTTTAAAGATATAATACCTGTTGATTTAGTTTTTCCTCATAAGTGACCCTGTTTCTATGACAATATGTGGAAATAGAGAGCAATGTACTATTTGATAGGATGTCTTTTCCAGGTATGTATTGATGGAGGACAAAGGATAAAGGCTAAAAATATTTGTACCAATTCTACCAATTATTTGTACCAAATAAGCACCAATGTTTCAATACTGTAACATAATAGAAATTTATTTCTAACTTACACAGAGTTGAATTTAGAATGCAAGTGTTCCTCACTGGCAGGTGGCTCTCCTCCATGTGGTCATTCAGAGTCCCAGGCTCTTTCAGTCTTGTGTCTCTGCCATCCCCTTGAGGTTAAAGTCCTCTAAATCTAGGCAGAAAACAGGAAAAGAGCACGGAGGATAGATTATGGGAGGTTGTATAGGCCAGGGCTGGTAGGATTCCTGCACATCACCTCTCTCATCCCATTGGCTAGAACTCAGTCACATGGCCACATCTAACTCCATGGGAAGCTGGGAAATGCATCTAGCTGCGTGTCCTTGAAGAAGTGAAAACAGGTTTGATGAGTGACTAGTTATCTTCTGCCACTTCACTGAAACAAGATTTCCCCCTACTTGCTGGGCAAGTCAGTTATTCCCTCTAAGACCCAGCTTTCTTACTAGTAAAATGGGGATAATAATGAGGTTGTGAGATGAGACTCAGATAAGATCATGCATTTAAAATGATAAC
This sequence comes from Diceros bicornis minor, assembly GCF_020826845.1. Lineage (NCBI taxonomy): Eukaryota > Metazoa > Chordata > Mammalia > Perissodactyla > Rhinocerotidae > Diceros > Diceros bicornis. The sequence continues at coordinate 22,131,394 of NC_080747.1, read as the reverse complement.
CTCGAAGCCTGGGATATTCTAAGTGCTCCATAAATATGCCTTCATTATTGTTATTATTACTACTACTGCTGATGCTGCTGCTGCTGCTATTATTACTGATATTACCACTACCCACTTTTACACCAAGGGCATTCTAAGCAAAAGGTTATCATTGAAAAAGTTTTTTCTCTATCCCTTGGGTCTCTGAAAAGCCACAGCTGCCTTCACATAGTCTGTCATCCCCTTCATCAATTCCACCCTCAGGTCCTCCAGCTGCCTTATAAATCCTAAGCCGCTAAGAGGAGAGAAACAGAGAGATCAGTTCTTTGACCACATATACACTAAACGTCAAGTGTTACACAATGCAGTGTTATCCATCATCAGACAATGATAAACTATAATGAAATATAATTTCACTTGTACTCAACCATGCATTGTATGAGGATACCATAAAGTTTTACCATTAGCTTCAGAAAGCAATAGTAAAGCCCAGTGATTCCTTATGTTCTACTTTCCTGGATGCCTTCAACAAAGAAAACTATTGATTTTGAGTTGTCTGAAGTACATTCTATAAACCATTACCCTCAGTCCATGGCTTTCTTTTTTACCAGGCTCAAATAATGGGAGAAAATAGGAGGATACCACAGAAATACACATCCAAGGGAGTTATACCGAATCTCATGGTTAATGACAACCTCCATTTTAACTGTGCTCCAACCTGAATCTAGAAGCCAAAATCATACAAAGCAGATGTGTCTCTAAAAGAAACCCACATTCTTTCTAATACCAAACTGAGTAAGACAGAGACAATAGAGACATATTACTTCAATTGCATACAGGACTTCTATCTTCATCGGTTTTAAAATAACCCATTACCACATTTGATCCTCACAACACCCCTGTGATGGAGATAATAGGTCCCACTTTACAGATAAGTTAAAAAAAGTCTTTGAATTTAAAGAGGTTGTCTAAGGTGATAAGGTTGTAATATGCTAGTAAATAGAACCCAGTTCTTCTGTTCCAACTCCTGGAGCATTGCTCATTCCTAATCGCTGACTTCTCATTGCACACTATCAAAAACCAAGATGCACCCAAGTAGAAGGGTATAGTGTAAAGGAGTCAAGGTTGGAAACGTGTGGGATGGAAGGGAGAGACAAAGAAACCCAGAGGCTGTGAAAAATATATCACAACCACAGCATAGTTCAAATTCAATGACCCCTAATGGAGCTGGGAGGGATAAAATTCTTAAAACTCCAGGAGAATTTAATTCTGGAATGGATGCGGGGATGAGATGCGAGTTCCAGGAGTGGCCCCTGAAGAACTGAGGCCACAGTACACCAGGACCAGATCTTACCCCAGTGGCCAAAAGGAACATGGGCAGCCACAGAGTTTTGTTCATCTGAATCCTTAGAGGAGAAAGATGCCCTTAGTCTTCTCAAGTCCCTGGCCTTCAACCTTCACACGACAAAATAGCGACATGAACTCCTAGCTGTCTGAGGTGATAATGCCTGCAGACAAGGTGGCATACACAATAGGAAGCGTTTTAAACAGTGAGGCTTATTTCATTTCCTTGCTTATTTTCCCAAAATGCTTGCAGAGAAGAAAAATAATAAGCATCCTAGCAGCTGTGGACAATTCACAAGGAGCTGCTTAGTTCTTCCTAACTGATGGGAATTTATTTTCAAATTTTAATTGATAACACAGAGCCGACCCCAAACCCATCATTACAGTCGCTTGCTAATCCTCTCCAGTTTGTGTATTTTCTTCATTACTACACACAATTTTTTTGTTTTGTTTTGTTATGTTGTGCTTTTTCCCTTCACTGATTGCTCTGCTCACGTTTGGTGTAGGATATGCGGTAGGAACACATGGAGACATTTACACTGCATCTGTCTCACCTACAGCATCATCTCCTCTGAGCAAAGATCCAGCTACAGAGGCAGTAAAACAACCTCCAGGAGGCACAGATGCTCCCTGGTTTCCTGGAATCATTTGGAAACACGGTTGCCTTGTGCTCACCCATGATTGCCAAAACCATTTTTAGTCTCCACGCAGCCCCCCGCCTCCTCATCTACCCCAAATTGTCCCCTGAAAATATAAGTTCCTCCTGAGCATATATTACCCAAAGAATAAATGCAGTCGTCTGTACAGGAGCGTTTACACACAAAGACAATAATAAGAAATGACTAGAAGAAACTAGTAGCAAGTCAAAAGCTAGTAGCAGCTGATAGCATTGTACAACCTGTCTCAGACAATTTGGTAAGGGTGATTTCAACCCACACGTGGAAGACACCCAGCTGGTTAATGGTCTGCCCCAATCTGCGTCAGACCTCTCTGGCAAAGGCCTCCTCCGCAAGGCACTCAAATGAAAAGGCAAGTCAGTGCACCTCTGCCGTTAGATGTTTACTGCAATGCCATCTTGTCTTAACTCCTGAACTCCCTCGTTTGGAGACTGATGTTAGAAACAAAGGATAAAAGGCAGTTTTCGCATTTTATTTAGCCTGTCATTGGAGTTTTAAAGGCCTCTTTTCTTCACCAAAGCCCTTGGTGGCTTAGCAAATTTGACAAGTGTGATTAGGCTGGAACCTCTTTATAATAGCCATGGAAGTAGTGCAGAATGTCATGTAGGGAGAGTCGCTATAGCCCCGACTCCATTACCAGGTCCTTGAAGAGGGCTGAGTGTCATTCCAATATGCACCTGCCCCAGCGCCCCGCACAGAGGTCTGCGGGGCACAGAAAATGCTTTTCCAATTGAATTGAATGCAAAGGAGTTTATACTGAAAGAGCAAAGGGATCTCTTTTCTCTCAAAAAGGTCTCCTTATGGGTGATTTTCATTTTCTCCTTTGGCCTTTTATACACTTTTTTTAGATTTTCTGACATGAACATTCTTTACTCTCATAATCATTTATTTGAAAATCAGTTGTATAAAAATTAAGTCTCCTCATAAGACCCTGGAACTCTGCCTCCAAGAAAGTAAATTTTTATTCTGAACAACCCATAAAATGCAGCCTTCCCCATGGTTGCTACAACCTTAGCCTTGTAAAATGATTACTACATAGAGGGAGGAAAAAAGCTATATGGGGTGAAGTCTTATATACCTTTGTAGCTACCAAGATGCAATGATATACAGATACTGTGTATATATATATAATACATCTCCTATACAGGTGTGTATGTGTGCACACAAAGTAAAAGCTTTGACTATAGCTTCAGAGTTTTAGCTTAGGCATTTAGGTAATATTTAATTCCTGGCTGGAAAGGCAATATAAATGCTAGATTCTAAAAATGTGTGTAACCTTCTTTCTGTGGCCACAAAACCAAATATGTCTTAATAAGACCCCTATCGGCATAACTGATGGAGCTCCAGTTTTCCCCAGTGCCCAAAACTTTCGTTTCTTAACCGAGTGGAAGGGATGGATTCTGAACTCTGCTTGCTGCAGTAGGCTCTGGCAGTCACCCCTTCGTGGATGCTCTGCTCTGGTCTGCCTTGGTACCTCTCCTTGTCACATGGCTGTTCCTCCAGGAGCTGCCACCTCTTGCAATCAATGCTTCCCTGACCACACGCGTGCGCGCGCGCACACACACACACACAGACACAGACACACACACACACGTTGCTGCAATTGCTGCCACCCTCCTGAGGGCTCAGAGTCTGTTGGAACAAACATTTGCCTAAACCCTGCACTGCATTGGAAAGCTTCTCTCAAACGTCGGGATGCTCCACAGTCTAGGACAATATATGAACCTCAAATTCAACAGAGAGAAGATTGTTAGTCCCTCCTCTGCCCTGTCTGGGCAGTGGCAGGAAGCCCCCAGGGGATGTGTGCTGCCTGCCTTCTCTCTAAAATTTCCAAGGTCTCTTCCATTTCTCTCTTGGTTGAAAAAGAAACAGGAAGAGAGAAAAATTCACTTATGCCTCGGCTATGCTTTCTCTTACTGAAGAGCTAGCTTTGCTCTTGCTCCTCTGTACTAGTCAAGGGCTACTCCAGAAGCCCAGAAAGCTCTACCTGGCTCTACGTAGCTTTTTTGGAAGAGCAGGGCATGGAGGACGGTGGAGGGCTTTGGAGTCATTGAATCAAGGAAATAACAAGGGCAGGGAAATAGCCCAAGTCGAGGGGAACCAGAGGCTCACTGCACCCAAACCACTCTCTCCCAGATTGACTTCTTTCTGGGTAGCAGCTGTGTTTTCTCCTAACTCCAACAAGCAAGTTTGGTAACTTTGCTCCTAGAAGTTCTTGGCTCAGACCCTACAACATCATAACATGAGAGTAATGCTTCACTTTGAAAATCTAGGGAAGGACTAACCACCTCTCTGGGATTATTGTGAGGTTAGGAGTCCAAAGCAAGACTATGTTCATCATCTCATTTGAACCCTACAAGAAAGCTGTTGGCAAATATTATTACCTTGTTTCAAAGATAAGGAAACTAAGACTAAACAGGCTTAAGTGAATTTCCCAGTGTCTCAGAATTCAAGAGTGGGAGCAGAGAAGCTCCCGTAGTAGAAGCAGAAATAGAAGTACAAGGTATTAATGAGTATACTGTAATAGTTAAAATCAATTTATTGTTTTCCAGAGACTGCACTCAGCACCTTTTGTACATTATCTTGCTCATCCTTCCAACAACTGCATGATGTAGGTTCTGTTATTATCGTCATTCTACAGAGGAAAAAATCAAGAGATGCAGAGGTTAATAACTTGCCCAAGGGCACATAGTAAGGGGAAAAGACTCAGCCAAGTATGTGCTCTGAGCCACTAATCTACAGTGTGGTCTCTGTGCCCAAGGACCTATTAGTCTATTAGCATTGAAAAGTCCACTTTATGAAACAACACAGACAGACAATATATAATTAAATGATAAATTGCATAGGATACACCATAAGTTCTACAGGTATCCAGAGCAGGAAGAAATTAAATCAATGAGACCTAAAGTTGTCAGGAAAGACTTGATGAAAGTTCTGGGCTCCAAAGGGTACAGAGAAGTTAGTTGAACAAAATGTCAAGGTGACAGCATTTAAGAGAAAGAGGACAGCGTAAGTAAAGGAATACAGTCAGGAATAACTTGTGCTTTTGAGGATAGAGAGAAAGAAATGAATTAGAATGGAAAGGCCAGTCCCTGAATCTTCCTTGTCTTCCACTACTTCATATTATTATTATTATTTTTTTTAATTCAGAGTCCTACTTCAGAATCTGATAAAGGCTATGGGTTTCCTTTCCTTATTAAAATGTACATACACTCTAAAAAGTGTATTGTGCATAAACACTACTACAGACGCCCCCCACAAATAGACCTTCCTTCCCCAACCAAGCCCATCCATGAACCTCTGCTGCGGAACTCCTGCACTAAAATTTCCTAGGTTGGATTTTTTCTAGATTAAATAAAGCAAGGTATCAGGTAGCATGAGAAGTACCGGGGGCAGGAAGACTCGGATGCTGTATCTCAGTAATTTCAGCCTTGGCTGAAGCCTAGGTCTTCGATATCAGTAGCCTCTGTATCTCAGTAATTTCAGCTTCCATCTAAGTCCTCAATATCCATGTCCTGAAGTACTCCCTTGCTTCATTTGGGAAATATTTACAGAACACCCAGGATATACAAGGAAGACTCTGTTCCGGGCACTGAGGAAACAGTCTTGCAGGACCCAGTCTCCAAGACAAACCCCTTGTCTTGGTTCTCACCCTGACATTTCTGTTCATCATCTAACCTTTCCATTCTCCATGAGTTGAAGGGTGCCTTAGCATTTGGCAGGGTTCAGGATATACTCTATTACCCTGACATTTCCTTTCCACAGCCTACATCCTTGATTTACTTCACATATGCCTGCTGAACACATCCTTCTTAGATAATTTCACTCTCACCTCTAGAAATTCTAAAATACAACTCTCTATATATGTGGCTGCTGTTTACACATCCGGAAGGTCATGTGGCTTATCAGAAGCCAGGCACTTTTAAAGCTAGTGATGGGGTTCGGGGCAGGCTGCCCCAAGATGTGCTACTCTGATATGAGGGTTATTTTGAGCTGAAGACAATAAAGGCTTAGAAGACTCTGCAAGAGACGTTGACCTCCCCCCACCCACTAACTGCCTAAAAGAATTTAAGATAGAAGGCTTGTCCCCAGGAGAGGTCATCACCGTAGACAACTCTGGGTATGGATAAACTGGGAGGGTCCTTGCTAAGCCCATTCTTGTCAAAGCTCTGAAAACCAAAAAAAGTAGAAGTTATCCTTTGTAAGAAACATTTACATTAGTAAGGGAAATGACCCTTTGTAAAGGTGTCTCCCTCTCTGTACCAGGAAGAAGGGGGAATGACCTTATTTCTAGAAACTCTTATCCATGCTTAAATCTGCATATTAACCTTGCTCTTATTTACTGTGCTTTTCTGGTAATCTCTCATAGGTGACTCCTCCCACCCTCAACATCCTTTTTTGTCTTTAGCTGAAGATAGTATTTAAGATGAGAATCTCTGCCATTTTGGCAAGTTGCCCAGTTTTCCCTGGGTCTCCCCCATGTATATATGTTATAAAGCTTTGTTTGATTTCTCCCTCTATTCGGTCTCATGTCAATTTAATTTGTAGCCCAGCCAGAAAAGACACAGAGTGGGTATAGGACAGTCTTCCTCCCATACACTAGAAAGTTCAAAACTTGACTCATCCACTTCCTGGCTTGAAGGTTTTGGGGAAGGTGAAACTCCTTGGCCTCAGTTTTTGGATCTGATAAGTGAGAATAATATTCATGTCTACATTTCACAATTATTGTATGGAAAAGAAATATTTTATACCTGGTGTTTAGCACTCAGTAGCTGTTCAAAAAATTGTAGTATATTGATTTTTCCATCTTTATCAGCATGTGTATTGCTTTACATTTTAAACTCTTGGAGAGCAAAACAAACAAACAAAAATGCCAGAATCACGTGTCATTTAATCTGGAGGGAGGTCAATTTTTGTGGTGACATTAAAGAATTAACCAATACCTTCTTCATGTATCTCAAAGTTTGGCATTACAACTGATTTCAGTTATTAAAGATAGTGTTGCCTAAATTTGGTTTTCTACTTCAAATGAGATACGTGTCCTAATTATTTGGCTAACCATGCAGTGAGTCACTTTTTACTTTAAAACATCAGTTGTGAGTCCCTGTGTTGCTAGGGATATATTTCAGTGCCAGAGGACCTTGTTAGATCATTTCTTGCAATCAATTAGTGGGTCTACAGGCAAGGCTATGAATTCTTTAGCTATCCTTTCCCTATAGGTTTTGACAGATTTCTTTCTTCTTTTTATTGAAGATAAAATGTCCAAGAAATACCCCAAGCAGTTGCCATTGCATTTCAGATAGTTTAAAAATTATATCCTTTTCTGGCTCAGCTTCTCACTCCAACAGAAAGCAGGGGGTCCACCACAACCCCTCCCCGCCTGAGAGTAAAAAGCCGCCTACTCGATGCTCCCCGAGGATTCCGGACAACAGCACACATGGGTGCCTTGGAAAGCTACTTCGGATGCAAAATACCACCATTCAAGAAACCATTTTAAACTAAATTGACTCTTTGTTCTTGAGCCAATTGGCTAATCCTCCTCTTGGGACACACTTCCATTTAGGAAAGCTAAAAACACAGCTCTTGGACTAAGAAGAGGAGGCGAGGGATCTGCTGACATAGACATTAAGTAGGATTGAGCCGAGAGGGCAGCTGCATCCTGATTAGCTACTTGAGGATTTCTGAGGCTCTGCAGTCTCTTGTGGCAGGAGCACGTCAGTGGGAAGGACAAGAGAAGCCAAGGGAAACTGAGAGAGCAAGACCTGGGTGTCTGAGTCAGGGACGATGCCAGCTGGGATGGCCCATCACCCGCATGCCAGCTACTGGATTCCAGCAGTGACTCTTTTCCCTGCTGGAATTTTTTAAATAGCTCCAGCTTCCTTGATCTTCATGAGAAAACTGTGATATCCCAGTCCTCATCTTCGCTATATGGTCCTGAGGAGAATCCTTAGATGTAGGCAGCAAAACCATTCAATCTACTACACAGGGTTCATGCTGCGTTCTCTGTAAGGGAGGATTCGGGGGTGGGCAGGAGGGGAGACCTATAGGGATAGGAGGAAAGACGGAAAAAATCCCGGAAGACAGGGCAATGGCCAGAGCCTCATAAACATCTCTCTTAAACTGAGCATTTATAACAACTTTCTTTTCTCATTTTTGATCTTTTGCTACTATTTCATTATTATATGGTGTCTGTCCTATGTGGAAATGTAGACAGACAAATAGAAAAAAGAATATCCATAACCCCAAATCCCTTAATCCTTCCAGTCATTTCTATATATATACATGTATACATAAGTCTTTTACATAATTGAGATATACTATAAACTATTTTTATTTAATTATATACATTATTCACTCATTTTGTGCTAATAAATTGTGATGGTTAATTGTATATGTCAATTATGACATATACAAGAGCCTTGACCAGGCTACAGGGAGCCCAGATGTTTGGCGAAACATCATTTCTGGGTGTGTCTGGGAGGGCATTTCCAGATGAGATTAGCATTTGAATCAGTAGACTGTGTAAACCAGATTGCCTTCCCCACTGTGGGTGGGCATCAAACAATCCCCAATCCATTGAGCACTTGAACAGAATAAAAGATGAAGGAAGGAAGAATTCACTCTCTCTGCCTGACTGTTTGAGCTGGAACATTGATCTTCTCCTGCACTTGGGCTAGGACTTATACCATCGGCTCCCCTGGTGCTCAGGCCTTCAGAATTGGACTGGAACTTTCCACTGGCTTTCCTGAGCCTCCAGCTTACACACAGTAGATCATGGGACTTCTCAGGCTCTGTAATCGTGTAACCCAATTCCTTGTAATAACTCTCTCTCTATACATATATATAATTTATATATATGCATTAACTAGGGTTCTCCAGAGAACCCTAACTAGTACATAAATATACATCTACACTAATACTTGCAGTGATTGCATAGAATCCCATTGTATTACTGAGCCACAATTTAATTTTTTTAGTTTTCTATTTGAAGACATTTACATTGTTTCCAAATTTTTAGCTATTATAACCAACTGAGAAGAGCATTCTTGAACACACATTGTTATGCATTGTTCTAAACATCCTGATGAGCAGGTGGCTTAATCATCCCTCCCAACCCAGTCCCTAGTTTCAATGCCTAGATTATGATGGAAGACGTAGGCTGGGGTAAAGGAAACCACAGCACCACACATTCAATCCAATAGACCTCCAGGAGCTGGGTCATTCTAGGCATCCTCAAAGGCTCTGACACTATTGTCATCCTCAAATTATGCTTAAACAGTTGTTTTGTGGGGAACACACAGAGCACATCCAGACAGATCACTTGATTCAACCCTACTAAGCGCAGCCTGAGGGGCCACTTGATAAGATGGGCTCCACCCCACAGAGGTCAGAACTGAGCTTCCAGCATCCCCCTTAATGGATGCAGAACAATGAGATCATATCATATGGTTCTCTTATTCCCACTCTGTTTTGAATAATTTTAGAGTAATTTTTAATCATAGCAGCTCTAAGATTGATTGGTTCGGGAGGCTGCACTGAGGAAAGAGTGAGTTGGAGTAGGTGAGTATAACTGTCTCCAATTAGAAGTGCCATCAGTACACATAATAAAATATTCAAAGGCTTCTCAGGGATGTCAACTTATTCATAATTGTGTTAAATGAATCACTGAAAAAAAGGCCTTTAATCTCTCATATAACTTGTCTCTGAAAAATTTAAACTGGAATCACAGTTTAATTAAAAAAAAAAAAAAAAAAATCCTGGGGCCGGCCCGGTGGCGCAAGTGGTTGGGTGTGTGCGCTCCGCTGCGGCGGCCCAGGGTTCGCCGGTTCGGATCCCGGGCGCGCACCGACACACTGCTTGTCAAGCCATGCTGTGGTGGCGTCCCATGTAAAGTGGAGGAAGATGGGCATGGATGTTAGCCCAGGGCCAGTCTTCCTCAGCAAAAATAAATAAATAAATAAAAGAGGAGGATTGGCAGATGTTAGCTCAGGGCCGATCTTCCTCCCAAAAAAAAACAAAATCCAGCAAGTGTTCCAATCACCTAGATGGATCTGTCATTTTGTACGGCTGCTTCATTAAGCATCCCCACATTTGAAGTCGTTCGAGATTTAGACTTGATGGTCCTTAATGTAAGACATATCTAGGAGAGTATTAATGACACTGCCCTTCACGTTTCAGTGCAATTTTAAATTATTTTTCATCTGGAAAAAAAACAAAAGACAAAAACAAAAATAAAGGAAGAGAAATCCTTAAACTGTTTACCTTCATTGTATCTCCAGTGTTTTAAAGTTCAAATGCAGGTGTTTAGAAGAGCCCCAAATGGGAATTACTTCTGTGTGGCTTCTGCCTCTGAAATCTCTTTGCAGTGGTTTAACTGCTGATGCCATGTTGTACCAGCTAATGAGAGCCAGCAGGGCACATCTCTTCCTAAATTCGTATTCACTGATATTCAGTTAGGTAGCTTGAAATTGGTCATAGTGGGAGTTTTTACACCATGGAAATTGGCAAATGCTAATAATTGGTCGTTTTCTTCCTCTAACAGCCGGTTGTAAAACATTTACCAGCACCTCACTACTTCTTGCCCTTGCCCACAGCCCAATAATTCTCTGACCAAGCATTGCTAGTGCACAGGTCAGCTGCTGGCTGACCACACACATACTCTTTGGAACATTCAAGTATTTCTTTTCTACTTAATAAAAGATTAATCTTAGACTTATGAATGATAAGCATTTTCTTCTATCCTAAGAAAAGATTAAAATTCTACTAGCAATTCTCATTTTCACTTTACTATTGCCAAGACACAGTGACACCCTGAACTCTCACGGTAGTTAAAATAAGAAATTAAATCAGGAACTATTGAACAGCTTATTATAAACTGTTCATGTGCCCATTTATCAAACCATTAAGGTTTTCAGAATAGCAGTGACTCTTTCCTGGGTTGTTCTGGTTAGTGAGAAAATATACCTACAAGTGCATCCCTGATGCCCAGTCCCCAGTAAACATTTAGCATTCAGGTGTGTTGATTGACTCACCTTCCACAAACCCCAGAGTTAGATCCTAAATGAGAGCTGCTACTTCTCTGCCATGAATCAGTATCTTTCCACATGAATGCATTAAATAGCCACCATTAATAATCACCCAAGCATGAAACTGACAGAAAAAAGATTTGCAGGTTATGACTATCACACCAACCTCGTTTGTTCATTGATTTATTAAAATCTCATAGTTAAGACAATACACATTTTAGCTATGCTAACCTATGTAGGTCTTAATACTTTCTCTGCCAGGCTATATTACCAAATAGTATCTTTTTTGAATCTTTTATTTCTTTAGTGAAAAAGAAGAATTAAATAGGGACCAAGATATGTAGAAAATGCTTAAAATATCCCACTAAAATCCAGTAGCTCACAGAAGCTTTAGTAGAATACTAAACCACTGTCTATGCCAACTGCCCTATCTCATAAAAACTTGGAAGCACCAACGGGCTGCTTGGGCTCAAAAGAAAAGAAAAGAAAAGAAAAGAAAAGGAAAGAAAAGAAAAGAAAAGAAAAGAAAAGAAAAGAAAAGAAAAGAAAAGAAAAGAAAAGAAAAGAAAAGAAAAGAAAAGACAAAAAAGCTACCTTTGTTTATCTAAGTTTAGATGCCCTTGAAAATCCCTCAACCTAGACTTCTTTCTACTTAAACTCGTTAAACGGATGGATCCAATCACCTATTGTAGCAAACTACCAGATACTGAGTGGCTTAAAACAACAAAGATTTATGATCTTACAGTTCTGAATGTCAGAAGTCCAAAATGGATCTTCAAGAGCTAAAATCAAGGTGCTGGCAGAGCTGCATTCCTTCCGGGAGCTCTTGCTTCTTCCAGCTTCTAGAGGCTGCCCGCATCCCCTGACTTGTGGCCCCTTCTTCCATTTTCAAATTCATCAGGGTATCATCTTTAAATCTCTCTCTCTCCTCTGCTTCCATTATCACATCTCCTTCCCTCTGCCTATCCTGCCTCCCTCCTCCCTTCCCCTTATAAGGACACTTGTGTTGACGTTGGGCCCACCGGATAATCCAGGATAATTTTCCTATCTCAAGATCCTTAACTTAATTACATCTGCAAAGTCCCTCTTGTCATGTAAGGTAACATATTCACAGTTTTTGAGGATTAGGACATGGATCTCTTAAGAGGGTCATTATTCTCTTTAGCACAACAAGGAGACTGCCATTGGAGGCTGGAAAGATAGTGGCACGTGGTTTGTAGTAAAACCAATTGGCAAAACTACCACCTGTATTAACTTGGAAGATAGAAAATGGACTTGTGCATCTTACTGAGGAGATTTCCAGGCAGACTGTTAAAAGTGCCACCTGACTTTTTTGTATAAGGAAGAGAGAGATTAGCTACAGAGAACTGTTCAGTTTACGAGTGGAATTTCAAAGAAATATAAAAGAAGCAGGATGTACTGGGTTGAAAAACAAAAATATTTCACATTTTCACTATCTTTAGCCAGTAAAAGATTCAAAAAGTAAAAAATGGCCTCAGGGCTGAGATCAAATCAAAAGTTTATCTATAAGACCTTTTGTTAAGACCTCAGAAAGATTTAGCAGAGTGCCTAGTTAGACCCTCTCAACTAGAATAAAGAGTTTCTAAAAATCTTGAAGGCTATGTCCCACAGCACCCTGACACTCAGCCTGAAAGAGAGAGAGGTCTGTCTCAAAAACAATTATGGATGTGGCTATAGGGACGTGGGGTGAACCCAGTCAGATTCATAGAATTCCCACTGACTGGCCAAATGTAAAAGCTTGGTACTAGCTTGGACTAAAAGAGGCAGAGACAGTTCAAAATGAAAAGAAGCTCTAGGCCCCCAACATTCTGCAAGCAGGAAACAAGTTGAGAAAGCTACTTAGCTACAAACACTGGCCATTTCTTTAAAAAAGGAGAGCCCAGAGGGTACAGGTAGGGACCACAGAGAACCATGGATTAGGGAGCCATTCTCAGGGACAGAACTGGGCCCTAGTCAAGGAACCTTCCCTTCCTCAGAATAAGGAGCCCTGGGCCCACCCCATGGCGTAGCAGTTAAGTGCCCACGCTCCACTGCTAGCAGCCCACGTTCGGATTCTGGACGTGCACTAACACACGGCTTGTCATGCCATGCTGTGGCGGCATCCCACATAAAGTGGAGGAAGATGGGCACAGATGTTAGCTCAGGGCCAGTCTTCCTCAGCAAAAAGAGGAGGATTGGCACAGATGTTAGCTCAGGGCTGATCTTCCTCACAAATAAATAAATATAAATAAATAAATGTTGACATTTATTAAAAAAAAAAAAAAAAGGAGCCCTGACGCTGTGTGCCTGGTGGGAGTTCAGATTTACTATGGACCGGTGACTGCTGTGGGTCTCCTCCTACCCCTCTGCTTTTTGTTTTTTGTTTGGTTTTGCTTTGCTTTGCTTTGTTTTTCTAAAGAAAGACAGACTGCCACATGCAGCACCTCATTTATTTGGATGTGTCTGGAGTCTTGGAAGCTTGACTACCCTATGTTGTCCTGCAAATGAACCTTGAGGGTTTGTTTCGAGGTTCTAGCAAGTACAACTACTCATACCCTTGACCAAAGAATGATCCTCCTCTACTAGGGAAGGTCGTCTTCATATACTCTTGACCAAAGAACGATCCTCCTCTGTCGAGGAAGATCATCTTCTTCCACCAAGCACGCAGATTTGGGAGGGATGTACATGGAGGGTGAGAGAGGAAGGGGACACCCGCCTAGCCAGCCAGATCAGCCAAATCAACCCTGGCGATCAATGGAGTGACAAATGTTGCAGCCAAATTGCCCTCACATCCTACCTCTCTCTCGTTTTTGAATGAGATTGTCTGCTGTGGTTATCTTGACTGTCCTCTGTCTCATCATTGTATATCGAGTGTAGGGGTCAGGTAACATCTTTTTAGTTTGCAGGTCTCCAGATCAAGAGGAACTGCACCCAAAGGGTCTCATCCACATCTAGACCTAATTCAGATCATAAATTCATAAGCTTCTACCATGATGTCATGACTACGTGAGACTCTGAGTGTACTTGCAAATGGGAGAGAACAGAGAGTAGACTATTGTAGATTATTAATCGCCCCTGATAAATCACACTTCCTAGTATCCACACTTTGTTGAGTCTCTTCCTGAATTGACTCTGAGCTTGGCTACATGAATTTCTTTGGCTAATAAGGCATCTGTAAACACGACACAAATAGAGATTTGAAAACAGTTTATGTGTTTGCGGCTTATCCTCTTGTAATGCTGCCCCTACCATGGCTTAGTCACTTCCTTGAGAATGAAGACCATATAAAGAAAGAGGCACAGCCATCTCAGCAGTCCCAGCTGAGCTCAACTCCAATCAACCCTCCAGCTCAATGTATACAGTCAAAACCAACAGCAAGACCATCCAGCCAACCCACTGAATAATTACTCAGCAATAGATAACTGACGTAGGAGTTTAGTAGAAGCATGGTCCCAGGAACTATTGAGAGCACATGAAGATAAGTTCTAATTTAATTGCCCTTTTCTAGTACCTGGAGGTAGCCTACCTCCTCATCTAGTCTACAAACCAGACTGCCATTGGTACCATTCCCTCCGTTGGCACTGGATTATCACTCGTAAATCCCATTCCTGATAATCATAGCCCAACTTCTGCCCTTACTTGCCTCCACCCCAAGGCCCCTAGAATCATACTTTGTAGATTTTGGATAATATTTGTCAAAAGTTTAATGAGGTTTTCAAATAACATCAGCCATTATGTGATGGCATAAATGCATCTTTGGCCCATCTGTATTCTAATAGCCCAGATTATAGAGTTATAAGTGTGTCATGGGAAAAAACTTTCTTCATCAAGATGAACTGCCACAATAGCTTGTTTTAAGAGAGACTTCCCTTTCTCAAAATATTTTGTCATTTTTGCAAAAATATCTCTTGGTATTTTAAGTACCTTCCTTTTTTCCTCCAGGTTCTACCTGAGCCTGGGCTCCCAAGCAAAGTTAGGAAAATCAGAAACTTCTCTAACAGATAGATTGATGAGGCAGATCCAAGTACTTCAGTGCCCAAGTCCCTCCTAGGAAGTCACTTCCATGCTTAAGAAAGGACGGTGGTAACTCTTCCGGGTTGAGCTCACTATACGGTCTCTTGGAAAATGAAAAAGGGAAATGATCCAAACAGGCTCCCTTACTCACTGCCGAGGGCACTGGAGAGAAACAAGCTTTCACCTATTATATTATTTCACCGGCTCCTATCCGCCAACCCTTGAGATGGCAGAGACATATCATCATCTCCACCTTATGGATAAGGAAACTGAGGCTCAAGAAGGATAAGTGACTGACACGAGGTCACAGAGCTTGTATGAGGCGTAATCACAGCTTAAATTCAAGTCCTTCTTTGAAACAGCATTCTGACAATTATTGATTTTTGGAGAAACCTTGGCCCAATCCCAGAATCTTCTTATAAGCAAATGAATTTTAGCTCATTTTGTAACTTCACATGTGAATTGTGGATAATAGTGGTTGCATTGCAGAGTTGTTACGAGGATTAGATGAGGTAGAAGTAGAGGTGAAACAGAGACAGCAGTTAAGTATGTAGATACTGAGCCAGATTGCCTAGGTTCGAATCCCAGGTGGGCTACTTACAAACTGGATGGCCTGGGGCAAGTTGTTTAACTTCTCTGTGTCTCTGTTTCTACTACTTTAAAACAGAGATAAAGATAATAGCCTTACTCATAGGATTTGGAGGAAGATTAAAGATGAGCTAATATATGAAAAGCTCTTCTAACAGGATCTGGCTTATAGTAAGCATCAGCTCTCATTACCTAAAGTCTGGCATACAAGTCACACTCAGTTGGCTCTAGGTTCTGTGCTCTTTTCACTTCCTCATGCTACTTCAAAACTTCAGAGTTCACAGGTTCAGCATCAGTGCATCAAGTGTCCAGTTTCTGAACCCAAGGACACAATTGCTCTTGTGGGCACTCTTCAAAAACATCTTTACCAGAATGAATAGAGTTTTTCTCTGCTTTGATGAAACACTAATGATATTTATTTTTTGCTTGCCTGTAGTTGACTGCATTAAATAAATTATTCACTATGACAGAGGAAAAGCTAGACATTTTTGAACAAAAGAAGCAGCCCCGACCACCTAAGAAAGCTCCGTGGTCCCCGGTGGAGTTGAGCAGACACCGGTAAGGATCAATGTCTTGGATAGCCAAGACTGTTCATCAGCCATTCAGCAGACTTGTGTCATCCTCTATCAGCCTCTGTGACTCTGAGCTCTAGGGATAAAAGGAGAAGTCAGTCAGAAACATTAATAAATCCTGAGTCTGCCAACGGAGGAATTTAGAAATAATCACAGAAGTTCAATGCATATTCAGGGGAGTTTATATGTACATTTAACTTATTAGACTTTAAATAGATGCTCTCAGGTGCAAAGAGAGAAAGAAAGTCAAAGAGACAGGGAGATAGGGAAATAACTACACAAGGAACATAATTGAGTCCAACCAAAATTCTGCTCCCTGATTCTATGCCTGGGAATGAGAGCCACGTGGGACTATGACTCTGCTACCCCTCAGTAGATTCCCTTTGTCTCTCCAATGTAAGCTCTGCCTCACCACAGTGAGTGTGAATGTAGAGCTAAAGAGGAGCTGCTTTTCACACAAGCCGGCCCCAAACACAACCCAACGTCTTCCCCTGGTGCTCAACCAAAGCAGGAGCCATCTGCTCCAACATTGGAGGAAAAACTGGTGGCAGTGGATTTCCGGACACAGATGTCAGCTTCCAATGAATTGCCTTCCTACAGATTTTCAAGTGTAATCTTAACAACAGGAGATTTTCACCTCATATGCAACTCTCATTCTGTGGTTCTTAGAATTTATATAACAGTGCTTCCTTCCTGGATCTTCAATGTAACCTGGAAAAAGAAACTTCAGTCCTCCTTCTATAATGCAAGAGATCAGACCTTCTAATTTTATACCCATAAATTTCATTGAATTGCATTTTGATGATTTATAGAATTGCAATCTTGTGTAAGAAAAAGGAAAACAGGGATATTTATCATTGGTTCACCAATCCTAACAACTGTCATGACTTCATCCCATACAAGCAACTTAGTGCACTAACCTACAGCCACTGGACTTCAGCTGCATTCCTGAGATGGAATAGAATATTTGCAATAATAAAACTCAGTAGGATTAATTTCTTTGAAAAACATTTTGCATAATTATGGTAATATGGTTTCTTCTGCTCTTGTGAAAGTGATACCACTGTCAGGAGGACTTGTTTTAAGTTTATCTGAAACTAATTTATACTGAATGGGTTAAAGTATTACTTCTCCCAAAAAATCGTACGTGGGTGGGGAGAGGGGAGGAGATGTTTAAAGAGACATTTGAAACAGAACTTTTAACACAGAGGAGATTCATACAGATAAAATTTCTGTTTTCATTAGAGTTGAAATTTCTGAAACTTGAATATTTTATATATTTTATATATAAAATAAAAATGGAATTATTCTATCTTCTCTTTCTCAACTTGACTATCAGTATATTAAATTCAAATTTTGGCCTAGATTATGTTATCAAGAAACAAAGCAAAACAAAAAGCAAAAAAATCCCAAATGCTGCATTGATCGCTGCTGAACTGTATCTCATTTAATTGAGAAAGTAATTATTGTTATTCCCATTTTACAGATGAGGAACCTGCGATTCCAGGAACTTAAGTAACATACTATGGTCTCATAAATGATGGAGCTAGGATTGAACCTAGGCCTCCTAACACCAAAGTGGCTTTTTCTCATATGACTCAACTCTCTGAACCATAGCACCAGAACAAAGGTAGCTAGTTGCACTCTCTTCTCATAATCAGAGATACTTCTACTATGTTCTGGTCCAATGACCAAGACAATAAAGAAGAAAAATACCCCAAGCTCTCTTCTCTTTGGCCATACCTCTCTATATATTAAGGCCTCCGACACATCCAAAGTTACATTGTCCTCTTTCTCAGGGGCATTCTTTCTCCCTGACAGTTGATGGAAAAATGCATACAATCTACGGAGACCACAAATCAGTCCATCAACATTCCAACCAAAGTCAAAACAAAAGATACTTAAAAACCCATAGTAATTCGACCAAAATTAAACTTAAAAGTGTAAAAGATTTAGAATGGCTCGTCAAGAAAGAGGTATTTAGGCACCAATGAAATTGCACCCAGAGTGCTGAGCACTCAGCAGAAGGGAAAGGTTGGCTTTATGTTTAATGTATCAAACGTGCTGTCAGTGGTGGCACCTGGGCCTCCCAAGGCCTCGCTCATCAGCCTCAGGGACCAGAAGGGCTGCAGCCATTAAAAAGCACTGGCAGCAGCAGAAAGAAAAAAAAACCTAGGTGACTTGAGATTAACTTTCTATCCCTCAGGCAGATATATGCAGAGCGGGCAAAAGCGAAAAATAGAAAATCCGCATCATCTTCTTGCAATCTTCCCCCAGGATCCTCCGAGACCACATGCTGTCGATGGCAGCAATATGTGTTCCCTCAGCCAATTACAGAAGACTGGCTTCTTCAGCTAACACCCTGTTTTTCACACACCTTGATTCTGTCTTTTATATTTTTCAATTTTCTAATCCATTTCCTCCAACAGCTTCCAACAGAAAAACAAAAAAAGCTTTCAAACTATGATGTAAAAATATACAAATGAATAACCATATGCGTGTGCACTTCTGTATGCATTTAAGCGAGTATTTTGATTCTGTCAACAAAGCACAAAATGAAGCGAATACTAGAAAATGAATTCATTTCTCAGGCATAATTCAGGCCTTCCAAAATCAAGCGGAGGCCCAATTTTTTCAATCAAGTGAACTTGATAATAACTATGTCTTTTTGGTCAATTGTGTGTAGGAATAACTTGGTTGAGCGCCATTGCTTATGACTATTATTGCCATCTACAATGCAGCATTTAGACACTTAAGTTTTAAATCAGTATAGCATCTCACTGTTACCGTCCAAGGGGAGGTCCTCTGCTTGCCACAAGACATGCCAATAGTCAAGAGGCAAGGTGGTAGGAAAGAAAGGACTTTTTATTACAGCTTGCTAGCAAGGGGGAAGATGGCCAACTAATGTCCAAACAAACCATCTTACAGAACAAAGATTATAGGCCAGTTATATAGGGGGCTGGTCTCCGGGTGGAGGAGGCATCTGGTCTCTGGGTGGAGGCTGATCTCCAAGTAGAGGCAGACATCTGGTCTTAGTTCTTTTTTTTTTTTCCCCCCTTTTTCTACCCAAAACCCCAGTAGATAGTTGTATGTCATAGTTGCACATCCTTCTCGTTGCTGTATGTGGGACACTGCCTCAGCGTGGCCAGACAAGCGGTGGGTCAGTGCGCCCGCACTTAACCGCTAAGCCACGGGACCGGCCCCTGGTCTTAGTTCTTGAGAGTCTTTGGTTTTACTGGATATGCATCAGAGACCGGAGCAACGCCCTACACCTTGATCTTTTAGTTGTCCTCGATGATGGCTATCAGCATAGATTCTCTGTTCAGGGGTCATCACATTCCTAAGGAACTCAAAAGAACAAAGTTATCATCTTATCTCAGCTAGAAGGTACATGCACAAGCAGGGGTCCTAAAATCTACAGAGCAGTTAGATCTCCTGGAGGGTGCAGATCCAGCTGGGTTAGTCAGAGGCCATTCAAAGTTACAATAGGGTTTCTTTTCTACAATATGGCTTCCCACATGTCAACCTCGTCTTGAGCCAGTGTCATCATCACTTAAAATGGTCCTAAATAATGAACTCTCTGTGGCTTAATGTATTCATCTGTATAATGGGGAGGTTCAAATATGTAATCTCTGATAGGCTTCCCAGCTATCTCATTTTCTAAAAATAGTCTAAGACCTTCAATATACCCAGAAAAAAAAAATTTGTAAATTCTAATTTAAAACAAATGTAAGCCAAGAAATTATTTTAATGAAGCAATCAAAGCAATGGACAAAGTCAAAGGAACTGAGATCTAATTCTGGTGCTTCTATTAGCTGTTCTGGTTGTCTACTGCTGTATAAAAACCCCACCAAACTTAATGGCATACACAACAGTAATCAGTTATTAGCATTCCCTCTCACAGTTCTGGAAGTGTCAGGGCTTGGTAGGTGGGTCCTGCTCAGGGTGTCCAGTGCAATTGCAGTCAGATGGTGCCTGGGCTGGAGTTGTCTCAAAGGCTTCCTCATTCACTCTCCGGCTCTTGATGCTGGCTATAAGCTGCAGCTTCAGCAGGCAATCTTGGCCAAAATACCTATATGCAACCTGCACTTCCTAACAGCATGGCACCTGGATTCCAAGAGAGAGCATTCCAAGAGATAGAGCCAGATGTGTTCCCTCTTATGACCCCATCTGGGAAGTCTTGTATCTTCACTTGTGCTGTATTCCATTCAGTAGAAGCAAGCCTCTAAGTCCTGTCCATATTCAAGGGGAAAAGAATTAGGTTCCACTTCTAGAGGGGAGGAAAGTCAAGGAATTTACAACATGATTTTTGAAATGATCACAATGGCTTTGGTCAAGTCACTTAACACCTAGGGTTCTGATTCAATAAATTATCAAAATGTGTCATTTTAGCAGCTAAAAGTCAAAGATATAACAGCAATGAATTCAATTGCATTTCTCCAAATATTTTGTCTTTCAGGAGATCCATAGCAATAATAATAATTAACATGTATTATGTGATTACTATGTTAAATGTCTTAAATGTATTCTGCCTTTCCTATGTCATAGGTACAATTATCATCCCCTTTATCCCTTATAGATGCACCCGAAACTCAAAGTAATAAATTAACATTCAAGAAAACTAATAAAGTATATGTTTGCAATTCCCCACATAAAGATTGTAAACATTTCTTTAGAGCCCTGTGACAATAATGTTATTTTAGTTTAAGGTATATTTTCAATACACTGATCATTATTAGAAATGTTATGTATTCTTTATATGGAGAATGAGCACAACTCCCTCAAGTTCCTTTCCCAAGTTCCTCTGGGCAAACTATTCTGTAGAATAAATCATCCCCAAATAAGTGTCCTTTAATCAGAGGACAAATGTATGTTATGATTCCGCCCACAGACCCTCCCAGAAGGACTCCTGAAACAATATTTGAGGATACCCATCCAATAAAGAAAACTTTCCCCCATCAGAAGAGACATTCAGCACCTATGGCAGGCCAGGCTGCAGTGAAACTCTGAAAGGCGAACTTTATAAGAATACCAGAGCCCAGGTCCAAGAATTATTGAGCACCGAAGCCTGCTCCCTCCCCGGAGCACTCCATTCAGACTGATCTCATTATTTTAAAACACAGCCACAACTTTAACAAGAGGTGCATGTGAAAGCCAACCCCAGCATGATCAGGGACTCAGCAGAGGAGTGAGAGTGTGCAAAGGCCAGGGGTTAAGTCAGACAGAACAGGCCTCCCCACTGATTATTGACATATTGACCGAGGCAGAACATTCAGAAAGTCAGGCCATCCCTAAGTCTTCCAAATCCACACCACTTTATTGCAATGGAAAATATCGTTGCAAGGAAGCTGGATAGCACAACACTGGTGATACTAAACAAGTGCAGGCCTGGGTGCTGTCTATCCTTCATCCTTTCCAAATGACCAGAGAGACCATTTGGAAAAGTCAGATTTAATTTGACACAATCGCCCACAGGGAGCCTGGAGTCCCCTCTATGACAGCCTTGGATTAAAAGAAAAAAAAAAAAAAGAAAAATGAAAGAAAGAAAGAAAAGAAAAGAAGAGAAAACAGAAAGGAAAAGAAAAGAAATGTAGAAAACACCTAGAGAAGAAAAGGAAAAGACCAAACACTGTTAGACTTTCCCCTAGGAATTCATTCTATTAAAAAATGTTTCCATGTGCAGTCAACGCTCAAGGGCCTGCGGTTTTATTGTATATCAGTAAAGCACCAAGTATATGCAAAAACTGGGGTTGTTTGAATGAAAATATGCCTGAAAAGAAAGCAAACTGGCCTCTTGAGAAATACAGAGAAAAGTCCAGATAAACGTAATAACAGGGATTATCAAAATGGTTGCCATGCTGTTAGATTCTTAACCAGTTTCAAATAACTGGTGAGTAGTCACTGCTTTATTATGAAATTTCTGTTAAGTAATTAGCTTGGACACGTTCCCCAGACTGTTATTGGTATATGCTCTTCAAGTGGTGATTGGGAGGGCTCAGCGATTATTCTTGCTAACTCCATGAGAACAAAGGGGTCAGCATGATCTCTAAGCTGTGGAGTGGCTATGGCAAGGTCTGGACCACACTGAGCCACAGGAAAAGGATTTTAGTCCAGGCCTTGTGGCTTGTTTCTAACAGACCTTGTTCAATACAGCCTGAGTACCCAAATTTCCTAATGTTCTCTGGAAATGTAGTGAGATTCCAGAGAAGAGAACTTGCCCTTAAAAAGCCCACGTTTCGAGAAATCAACAATATTCGTGTAAAATTATAAACCACTGAATCACCACTTTGTTTTACATTTTCTCGTACTGGGTGTGTTACTTTTTTTTCCCTCATAGTAGATAGTCAGTTTTCACCGGACACAAAGATACAGAATTAATTTTAGAATTAATTAATGTTGATAAGTACGTACTATGTGCTAAAGGTTGTGCAGGGTGCTTTCAAGTACTTACATCTTATTTACTTTTTCACCCCTCTCCTGGGTTCAAATTCCAGCCTCTCCTCCTACTACACAAGTTACGTAAGTTACTTGACATTTCTGAGCCTCAGTCTCCTCATGGGATAATGGGAGTAATTATTGTACTTTCCTTGTAGGATTATGTCAGAATCAAATGAAATAATGTTGTGTGTATACATAAGGATTTTTTTGGTTGCAAACAAATGAAAAAAGATTTGAAAAAAAGGTTTGGAGAAAATATGGAGGAAGTAAAAGGATTAATGAGAAATCTGAAGGACCAGATTCTCACCAGATAGGAGCCTGGAAACTCTCAGGAAGTGTTCATGGCAGGAACACTCTCCAGTCCACAGTGGAGCTGCTCCTACAGTGAACGAATTCTAGGTATAACTTCCAGTTACTTTGCTCAATATTTAAGGTTCCCAAACCAGAAAGTCTGATGAATTGCATTTGGATTATGTGACTTACCTTTATATCTAAAGGTAATTGGGTGAAGCAAAGAACGATCTGGCAAAAGAAACTCCATCAACTCCAATGGTGAGAAAGGAGGCTCCGGAATCTACATCCCCACCAAGAGTACGTATACCTGCAGAAATGTAAATCTCCCAAAGGAAATCAAATGCTATCAGGAAAGGAGAATGGATGCTACACAGTCACTCAAGATGATGGAAATCCACTAGATTAGAAAATGCATGGTGCATGTCAGAACTCCATGTCAGTTGTCTATAATTTCCTTATGATGTAGTTATTGTAGTCCCCATGTTGCAAAGAAGTAAACTAAGACTCAGAAAGGTTAAGTAATTTTCCCAAGTCACACACAAAATATGTCAACCAAAACATCTGAATTCCGAGACCAAATGCTCTTCCGATGGGAAGAATTAGAGAGCGACAAGTTGAGAAAACACAGAGCTGTTTAGATGCATATGTACTGAGCAAAATCTGTTTAGGATTTTGGTCCTTAAACTTGCTTTTGTTTTCACAGGTGGCTTCCCCACCCCCACCCCGCAATCACAGGTCCAAGAAAATTGTAAGTGCTACATGTAGCAAAGGTCTGTGTGCTTTGGATGGGAGGTTGGGGGTGGGGAGTGCTAAAGCTATATATACTGCCCCCAAATTCTAGCATTTTAAGAATGTTTACTAAGGATTCCCTTTGCATAAAAACCAAATAGGACTTTGGGGAGAAATGGGAAGAGAATTTTAGGAAAGATGGTTAGATCCTCAAAATCAGGATAAACATTTCTGAAAGACAAAAATGAGGCCAAAGAGTATATGAAGGGATATGGGGATTGGAGATGGTCTGTGGCAGATGTTCACCCTCAGAGAGGAGCATCAAGGTACCCAGATTCTGCCTAGAGTCACGGGAATAAGGGATCATCGCTGAGGGCCAATTTTTGAGGGTGGTGATGCTTGTCCCAAGTCCCTAGGCAGAAGGAAATATTCACCGAAGGTGCCAGTCCTCTATAAAAGATGTAGTAACTGGAGAGATGCTCCGGGACAGGAGCTGCCAGAGCTGAGAGCAGAGAAGCTGCAGAGGCAGGAGAAGGAGAGGGTGGCAGACAGCCCCAGGGAAAAGATAAGCCTGGATTCGAGGCAGAGGCTCCAAGGAAGGTCATAAAACAGCAGAGAGAAGTTTTCACAAGTGGACGCAGAAGCAGGGGAATGTTAGCTACAGAGAGGAGTACGTGAGTAACCAAAGAACCAATAGGAAAGGGAGGGCATGTGGGTCAACCACAGTATACCCACTCTTTGTGGAAGCCCATCCTGTGCAGGCACTCGTATTTTCTATGGAACCCTCATCACAACAGGAGGAGGTATATTGTTATCTCTTTTTTACAGATAAGGAGACGGACCTCAGCCACATTAAATAACTTACCCAAGGTCACACAGTAGACGCAGGATCAAAACCCGGGTCTATCTCCACAGCCCACATGTTGCTCCAGTGCACTATGCCCATACCCATGGCTGATTCTCACGCCAGCCCCTCGCCCCCACCCCCCAAGACTGGCAAATCCTGTAAATCAAAACCTA
Organism: Diceros bicornis minor; assembly: GCF_020826845.1. Taxonomy (NCBI): domain Eukaryota; kingdom Metazoa; phylum Chordata; class Mammalia; order Perissodactyla; family Rhinocerotidae; genus Diceros; species Diceros bicornis. The sequence continues at coordinate 22,106,713 of NC_080747.1, read as the reverse complement.
ACTTTCATAGAATTTTATTATATTAAGTTGCCATTTTTATAGGATAAAAAGTCAAATATCAATTGTATTTGGTTCAACCTTTTCAATATAAGCATTGTTCTAAACACTTTACATATGGTATCTCATTTTGTTCACACAACAGTTCTTATTTGGTAGATATGCCTATTATTATGGTCTCTATTGAATAGATGAGTAAACTGAGGCACAGAGAAATTAGATACTGCACGATTACACAGCAAATAAGAGGCATGGCAAGAACTCCAACACATGCTCCTATCCGCAATGCTGATATGCCATCCTCTATATAAAAATTAGGAAAAGGGGGGCAAGAATATTCATAAATCACTGATCTTTTCTCTTCCCTTCAGGAAAATACCTTCATGAAGTTATTCATTTGCCAAGAATTTATTGAGGGCCTATCCCCTGTGCCAGGCAAATGTCCCGACCTGCCTTTCACCTATGAAAAAACCTGCCTGTGGCACATCGGGGGCTCCTTCCAGTGTTTCTCCACCTGGAAAGCTTAAGAATCAACTGAGAAGATTCCTTCCTTCCTTCCTTCCTTCTTTCGTTCCTCAGTCCTTTCCCCCCTCCCTCCCTTCCATCCTCCCTTCCTTCCTCCCTCTTTCCTTCCTTCCCTTCTTTCCTTCCTTCCCTTCTTTCCTTTGTTTCTCTTCTTTCTGTGGTATATTGTTTTTTTTTTCTTTCAATTCTGACAATAATACGTATTGGCCTACAGAGCCCAACAAGTCAGAGCATATATATAGAATGTCAGTAGCCTCTGCCTGCCTAACTAAAGGAGCCAATGGTGGTAGTTTGACATACATCATTCCACACTTTGCCCGCATTAACATGTATAAATTTGTGTACGTAGTTTTCAACATACACGTTGAAATACACGTTTCAACATAACAACTGTCGTGTATGTTTTGATATATAATTCTTTACGACAATTGAGTTCTACCATACACATTACCCTGAAACTCACCATTTTTTTCCATTAATATTATATCTGGGATATTCCTTCATGTCCTTTATCTGTTCCTTTTTATGTTTATATCATAGGCCATAGACTATCCTAATGCAGAGGTCAGCGGACTACAGCTCACTGGCTAAGTCTAGCCTGCCACCTGGTTTTCATATAAATTTTAATTGGCACTCAGCCACATCCATTTTTTATGTATCTTCTATGGTTGCTTTCTTGTTTCAACAACAAAGTTGAGCAATTACTACAGATACTGTATGACTCTCAAGACTGAAACTGTTATCTTTTTTTTTTATTTTTTTATTTCTCTGGTTACTACAAAGGCTGAATATCATTTCCTATGTTTATTGTCCATTACATTTTTTCACTTGTGACTTGCCTCTTCATTTGGTTTGCTCATTATGTTGTTAGGAGTATAATGTAGGGTTAACATGCTTTCTGTGCATAATGCTGGAATTAGCTAGAATCCGGGCTCCAATACTGTGTGATATAGGACATGTTACTTGATTTTTATGTGCCTCAGTTTCTTACTCTATAAAATAGGGTGACAATATTGCCCCCACTTATTAAAATTATTGTAAGAATTAAATAGCTATCCTTGTTCTTTATCACTTCTTTTTTTGCCAATCTGTCTAGTCGACCAGTAAGAGCTTTTTGCAACTTTCTCCTCAAAGTCCCCAAAACGCTGAGAACTTTTGAAGCCACTAAAAATTGTGCTCTTGGCCTCCAGGTGAGGTCAGGGAAGCTCATAGTTAATGAACAGAATGTCCTGGTGATGTGATTCTGTGTGGTGCAGGAATAAATGTCTTATTTTATTTCTTTGCTCAAAACCCTTTTCTATATCAGTCCAGTAAACCATAAGTGAATCTTGCTGTAATAAGTGAGGCTCCTGCAGGCCCTCAGGAATCACTTTCTTTTTTTTTTTTTTTTTTTTTTTTGTGAGGAGATCAGCCCTGAGCTAACATCCGCCAATTCTCCTCTTTTTTTTTTTTTTGGCTGAGGAAGACGGCCCTGGGCTAACATCCGTGCCCATCTTCCTCCACTTTATATGGGACGCCGCCACAGCATGGCTTACCAAGCAGTGCGTCGGTGCGCGCCCGGGATCCGAACCAGCGAACCCCGGGCCGCCGCAGCGGAGCGCGCGCACTTAACCGCTTGCGCCACCGGGCCGGCCCCAGGAATCACTTTCTTAACATTAGTTTCATTGTATGGACAGTAGGAGACAGAACCCAAAATTCACTGAGCCCGTGATCTGCCTTAATTGGAAAAAAAAAAAAATTTACTCTTAAGTTTCAGATTTCTAGTAATTTGGAGAAATACTTATATCCCTCTCATTGCTCTTATTTTCTATGCCTTTTATTAAATTTATATGTACATGTCCTATCTTAGCTACTAAACTGTAAACAGCTTGGGAACAGACTAAGCATTTGGTTCATCTTTGTGTCCCTCACAGCACCCAGTAGAATATGTTACACAAAGTAGGTGCTCATTAAATAGTAACTGTATCAATAAATATCAACTGTCTCTCCTGATTTGTTTCTTACTCCTAAAAACAAAGTAAAAGAAAGAAATTTAGTTAATTTAGCCTTTGAATCATTAGGTTCCGACTAATTAAAATTTTATAGATATTGATATCTTTAGATTAGAAGTTCCCCTTTCATGAGGAAGCATTGGAACTTAGAGAATCTGGAATTCCCTAGTGAGTCCTCATTTGGAATTTACAACCAAAAAGTTGAGTGGATTTAGCCTTGAATTTTCAGAACTTATATTATCAGAACAGAGCAGAAAATAATAATAATAATTGGAACTGACACCTAGCAAGCATTTTAAATATATCAGTTAATCTTCCCAAAATAGTATGAGGTTGGCATTATTATTCTTTCCGTTTCATAAATAAGGAAACCAAGGCACGAAGAGATTTACCAGCTTTCCCAGGGTCACACATCTAGGATATGACACACACAGGATTTAGCCCCATGCAATATGGCTCCAGAATCAATATGCACCTCTAGTGCACTGTCACCTCTAGTGTCTAGTGTACCAGCAAAGTCTTGTAGGAACAAATTACTTTAAGGAGAGGAGGCCTGATCTCTTAAAGCATCAGAGTTAGAATGAGGAGACCTGGGCTTGATTCTTGGATTCATAATGATCTACTGGCAAAACTTTAAGCAAACAAGCCAATGGCCTTTCTAGGACCTCAGTTTTCCTCATCTATCAAGTGGGGATAATGATACCAGCCTGAAGTCTACCGGACAGTTATCTAAATTAGAATGAGATCATGCTATAACAAACACCTTCTAAACTATAGAGCAAACTGTCATATTCATGAATTCAACAAAATCTCAAGATTTATGTTGGGGAAAGAGGGTAAAAGGAAGGCTATATTAGTTTGCTGGGGCTGCCATGAAAAAATACCACAGACTGGGTGGCTTAAAAAGCTGAAATTTATTTTCTCACAGTTCTGAAGGCTGGGAAGTCTAAGATCAAGGTGTCAGAAGGTTTGGTTTCTTCTGAGGCCTCTCTCCTTGGCTTGCAGATGGCCTCCTTCTTGCTGTGTCCCCACATGGTCTTCGGTGTGTAGGCATCCCTTGTGTCTCTTTTTTGCATCCAAATTTCCTCTTCTTTTAAAGAAACCAGTCAAATTGGATTAGGGACCACCCTCACAGTCTCGTTTTAACTTAATCACCTCTTTAAAGAGCCTATCTCCAAATACAGTCCCATTCTTGAGGTCCTGGTGGTTAGGGCTTTATCATATGAATTTTATGGGGACATGATTCAGTCCATAACAAAGGAACCCTCTTTAAAGTAAAGTGTTAATTATACCCACTGACCCATAAAAAGTGTGTACAAGTTGGTGATAGAGAGATGTTCAGAGGATTTATGCTCCAAATTCTAAACAACCTAGATTATCTAGGCAATCATGAGACTTGAAGCTGAGTCATACAGCCAATTATCTCGATTATCCTCATTTCGCTGCAGTGATAGTTCAAGGATTATGAGTAGTATTATAAAAGAAGATTAATTATAATGGCAAATCTCACCAAAAAGGTCTAAAAATAATTTTAAGCATGTTGCCAACCCTACAGGTTATTAAACATCTTTAGACTAGAACTAACAAAAAAAGGAAATTCTAAAATCTGAGAACTCTACATCCTATATAATGGGAGGGAGAAGAGGACAAATGTGTCTCTGGCTGTGTGTGATGATGTGTCTCTGTGGTTAATTGATGCTTTCCTAGTCCCATACCTTTGCTTATGGTCATCCCTCTATTGACATCCCCTTTCCTTGACCAATTAAAAAATGTTGAACCTAAATGCCATCTTCTCCAAAAGCATCTCTTCATCACTGCAGCAGGAAGGGATCTTTCTCCTGTGAAAGTCACTCTATTTTTTTGTATTTCTCAGAGTGACTTATCAGTAAAGACTAACCTTTTGTTAAAAAAAAAAAAAAAAAAAAGAAGACCCAGAAGTACTGTGGCTTGAAGGGTGCAAGTTTATGGCTTTCTATCATAAGATTCCTGAAATGAGCAGTCCAGGTTGGTCCCCAACATTTGGAGACCCAGACTCTTTCTGTCTTTTGGCCCTCCATCCTTTTGGTCATTGTCTTATCCACATGGTTGAAGCTAGGTCACTGCCACATCCATAAAAGAGCTCAGGGGAAGGGTAAATAGCAGGAATCCAAGGCCAATGGTGTTCTTTTAAGCAAGAGAGGCAAAATTTGAATACATTGTTTCAGCTCACATTCCACTGGTAAAAACTGTCTCATGGCCACACACTCAACTGCACAGAAGAATGGTGTATTAGTCAGGGATCTTCAGAGAAATAAAACAAAGAGGATAGATGATGATAGATGATAGAGAGAGAGAGAGAGAAAGAAGAAGAGATTCATTACAGGAATTAGCCCATGTTATCATGGAGGCCAAGAAGTCCCACAGTCTGCTGTCTGCAAGTAGGAAAAGCAGGAAAGCCAGTGGTGTTATTCAATTCAAGTTCGAAGGCCTAAGATCTAGGGGAGCTGATATCTGAGGGCAGGAGAAGATGGATGTCTCAGCTCAAGCAAAAAGAGCAAATTCACCCATCCTCCACATTTTTGTTCTATTCAAGCCCTCAGTGGATTGGATGATGCCCACCTGCATTGGTGAGAGCAGTCTTCTTTCCTCAGTCTACCTATTCAAATGCTAATCTCTTCTGGAAACACCCTAACAGATACACCCAGAAATAATGTTTGTTTGGGGTTTTTTTGCAAGGAAGGATTCACCCTGAGCTAACATCTGTTGCCAATCTTCCTCTTTTATTTCCCTCCCCAAAGCTGCAGTGCATGGTTGTATATCCCAAATGTAAGTCCTTCTAGTTCTTCTATGTGAGCCACCACCACAGCATGGCAACTGACAGATGGTTGGTATGGTTCTGTGACCGGGATGCGAACCCGGGCCACCGAAGGGGTGAGGGTGCTGAACTTTAACCACTAGGCCATCAGGGCTGGCTCCAGAAATAATGTTTTTACCAGCTATCTGGATATCTTTTAGCCCAGTTAAGTTGACACATAGAATTAACCATCAAGGCTGGGAAATGCAGTTTCTCACCAGAAGAAAGGGGAAATAGACCTTTTGCATAACTGGTTGTCACCACTCCGAATTCTTATAACACTTCCAAAGGGCCTTTTTTGGAATTCCTTGAATAGGTGTTTTATTTCCTCAACTCATTGTAAAGTCTAGAAGTGCAAGAGTGACTGGAATTTATGGGACTGGATGTTTTGCACCATGACGGCTCAGTGCCCCACACTTAAGTGTTCAATAAAAAAGAGTTAGATGAGTGAATATTCATCTTTTTCACATAGAGACCATGGGTACTCTGTCTGATCTTCCATCTTGTAGCACTTACCTCAACTATAGTGAATAATTTATAAATGTATCTTTTTAATATCCCTTTCTCCTTGTGTGTACTATATCCCCTTGTGACACTGTAATTATAATGAAGATAAGGACCAGGTTTGCTGTATATTCTCACATAAAAAGTGCACCAAAAGTATTTAAGAAATAATGAATGAGTGTATTTGTTAAACAGTACTGCTGGCTCCTTAAGAAATGCATGCTGTGAGGATAGTATTGAGGAGTGTGGTAGAGACTGGTAGACATTTCCCTTATCCCTGAACACACAGATAGCCCCATTGGTGTTGGATGTGGCCTTGAAGATGGGTTCTGGCCAATGGGATATAGGTGTCTAGGTAAAAGCGAGGTCCACCACTTCCAGCCCTGGGCCGTGTAACACCTCCGGTGCCATCATACACTCAGGCTTCCTCTGCCTGCTGACCAGACACAGGAGAAAACGCTGAGGAATTGAGGGGTGGTGGAGCCGTCAGATGGGAGGAAAAAGGTTCCTTAATCACCGTGTGCAGCACTGCCAGGCAAGGACCTGCAGAGAGTGAGAAATAAATTTCTATCGTCTTGAGCCGTTGACGTTTTGGGTATTTTTGTTAAAGCATTTCATTTAAGCAGTCATTTCCTGACTAATATAGGAAGAAAATCCCAAATGAAGCTGTCTTGTATTTCTTAATCCTTTTCAGCAAGATGTTCCACTTCTTTCCTCATTTCTAGACATGAAATTTACTTCTAGAAATACTTTACTTAGAATAGTCAATGGCTATAGTTGGGACAGAGCTTACTCCTAGGTGGTACAGATAGACAAGGGGGAAAAAGGGTTCTCTAAGCAGGATCATGTCACCCACCAAAATGCCTGAAGTTCTCACAACTAAAATTTCATTATTTTTAAGTTTTAGAACCTGATTTTTAAAATAGCTTTATTGAGGTTAATGGACATGCAATAAACTGTACATATTTAAAATGTATAATTTAATATTTTTACATATTTATACACCTGTTAAAGCATAACCACAATCAAGATAATAAACAAATGCATCATCCCCAAAATTTTCCTCATATCCTTTTTTAATCTATTCCTCTCTTTCTTCCCCATCCTCTCCTCATGTCATCCCCATCCCCAGGTAACCACTGATCTGCTTTCTGTCACTATGCATTAGGTTGTACTTCGTAAGCTTTTATCTAAATGGAACCACACACTATGTACTGTTTTTGTCTGGCTTCTGTCATTCATCATAAGTACTTTGATATTATTTCATATTGTAGAGTATATTGATAGTCAATTCCTTTTTGTCACTGAGTAGTATTCCATTACATGGATGTACCACAATTTGTTTATCCATTCACCTGTTGATGGACATTTAGGTTTCTTCCAGTTTGGAGCTCTAATAAATAACGCTGTTAAGAACATTGGTGTACAAACCATTGTATGGATGGACATATGCTTTTGTTTCTCTTGGGTAACTACTGAGGAATAGAATAGCTGGGTCATATGGTAGGTATATGCTTAACTTTTAAAGAAAGTGACAAAGGAAATGTACCACTTTGCATTCCCACCAGGAATGTAAGACAGTTCCACTTCCTCTATATCCTTACCAACACTTGATATAGTCAGTCTTTTTAATTCTAACCATTTTAGTATGAGTGTTAGGTATCTCATTGGCCTGAAGAAAAGTCCCAGAGGCTACTTTTAAAATGCCACTTTGCCATTATGAAAAGAATTGGACTTTAATGGTAGAAGAACCAGTTACATATTTTAACAACATCATTTATTTAGGTACAACTTTGTCAAAGGAGGACATTCCACAGACTAGCACATGAAAGGATTTGAAAATACGAAAGAGCATGTGGGACAAATGACAACGGTTTGTCAGAGTGACAGACTAAGAAGTAAAGACTGGCCATAGATAACTCCATAAAAGCAAGCAGTGGGCAGTTCATGAAGGGTAGTGCATGCCATGTAAATAGTTTAAGATTCTGACTCTTGAAAAATGGAGATCCTTGATGGTAGAGAGTGCCGTAATCAGATTCATGAATTAGAACGGGCAGCTCTGTGAAGAACAAGCTGGAGGGAAGGTGAGACCATAGGTAGAGAGTCCTCTAAGAAGATTATTGCATTAGTGCAGCTCACAGATAATGAGGACCTGATCTAGGATAGCAGCAGCAGCGGGAGAGAATGGGAACCAAGATACAAAGGAAAGAGAATCATCCAGACTTGGGGATGATTCCCTGGAGTCGAATGACTTGCAGGTTTTTTGCTTTGGGCTGATAGATAAGTAAGGTGTCTCCTAGTAAAATAGGGAACAAGTTGGAAGGCAGATTTTTAGAGAAAGAGAATAAGTTCATTCTAGGACCCTGAGATTAAGGTGTCTGTGAATATGAAAATGGAAGCATCTGGAAGTCAGCTTTCACCTCATTTATTCAAAACAAATTTATTAATCATTGTCTCCATGCAAGGCATTGTAGGGAGATAGAGTTATATGGAGGTGGAAATAAGACTAGACTAGGAACTAGACACCTTGGTTTCAATACTGGTTAGTTAGTCAGTCAGTTAGTTAGTCAGCTTTCATTCATCTTAGATAAGTCTCTTAAACTCTTGGTTTACTCATCTATAAAATAGAGGTAATAATATCAGTCTTGGACGTTTGCAATATAGTAAAGAGCAGTACTATATGAGAACATAAGATGACAATTCAAAGTAGAAAGTGTTAAGAACCATACAAGAGCTATATAGGGTTCTGGAGACCCAGAAGGGTGTTTGTTTCCAATTGGCTCTGGCATCATATTGCAATATATAACTATTTATGTCCATACCATTTACAGACACAAGTGAGGGGAGGGTCTTGAAGGAATGAGCCGCAAATGCACGTTGATGAGGCAAAGAGAAGGCCATGGCACAGCATGCCAGTTGTGGCTCAGACAACAGGAGAAATTTGTTCTGTTCTTCCCAGAGGCCAGTGCTAAGCTATATCCAAGAGAAAATACATAAAGTAGCTCAGGACCACTATCACTATGTGACTTTGCTGGACAGCAGAGACTGTAGATTCGTAGGCTGGTCCCCAGCTATCGGGGTGCTTGTGTCAATGAGAAGAACAATTCTCTAGAAAACAGAAGAGTAGAAAACCAATCTCAGCACCACTACATAATAGCCATGTGACCTTGGACAGATCACTTACCATCTCTAGTTCTCTTTCCCCACATGTGAAAGAGGGGCTTAAATGATCTCCAATACCACTGCCAGTTTTAAAAATGAACATCTTTATGAAGCTTTTCTGGACACCCTGGCCTTTGAAAGGGGAGTTCCTTCCCTTTGCTGAGAAATATAGTCTGTTTGCTCAGCAAGATTAAAGAACATAATAAGTATTCAAGCCAGGCACTGTTTGGACTGAGACGCAGTTTAACAATGCTACTCTGCTGCGTGGTAGTCAAAGCCTGCAGCAGCGTCACATATTTATAAAGACGTCCTTATCATCCAGTGCTTGGGTCAATCACAAACTCACATTTGCATCTGTAACTACATTTAGCTATGTCCCTGTCACTGGGTTGTTAGCTGGGTCTTCAGCACATAATAGAGGTTATCTACGTAGAGGGAAAGTAAATCTCTCCATATATTTTGAGAATCTAAATACTATTTCAGGACTACTACAAAGTGGTCCAAGGTATCATTTTAGGGATCTGGATTTTCTGAGACTAGATTAATGGCTGCCCTGGTCTTGGTTAATTTTGCTAATGTCCCAGCTCAGGACCCTGGACAGGTGTACTACACTGAATAAGCCGGTAGGTGTGATGTGAAATCCTGCGAGTCTATTTGATGGATTGGAGAAATCTGCTTTTGAATTTAAATAGGGCAGCATATCTTTGCAGGCAACATAGTGGAAAACTACCTTAGTCAAAATGTGCATGCTCTGCAACTGAGAGGTTGCTATTTTCCAAAGAAGTACTCATAAAGTGGGGTTGGGGTGGGGGGCCTCACACAACTCTCATCGGTATCTATTACTGTAAAATGCCAGAAGCAATTATGATGTCATGTTTTGTCTAAAATTGGAGCAGTGAGACAGCTTGAGATGCAGTCAGAGCTAATAAACCAAATAAAATCCGCCGAGTTTTACTGCATCATATTGTTTCTTTACACAATTATAAGCAGCGAGAAAGGCATCTGTCACATTACAGTCGATTTATTTCTTCTTTATTTTCTCTCTTCTCTTTCCTTCCTTTGTTAAAAAGAAAGTATGAGAAGTGGGATTAGTTGAGGATAAATTTCAATGGTTACAGAAGGAAAAAGAGGTGCTGTTATTAAAAAAAAAAAAGTTTTCCTGGATAAAGCCAATGTAACTTATTGTTGCACGCCTTGAAAATATCCCCCTGATTAAAATATGCTTCCCTGTTTTGTATTTACTTTAGCATCAAGCATCTGAGAAGAGAGCAAAGAGCTTCCCGCCTTAAATGGGAAAAAGAAAATAAAAGAGATGCCAGTTACTCAGGATCTTTCTAATAAATTCTACCTAAGAAGGTCCAGCGCTAGGGGGCTAATTTCCAAGGTATTTCTTTAATCAGTTTCCTAAATACAAACATAGGCTTCTTTAATTTTCTTTGGATCTGACAGCATTAAGTCGACAAAAGTCAAGGGCTTATTTTCTCATTTTCTGTGGGATGAAAACATTCCTACTTTCCATGCGATTTTCAGATGAGATCAATTGTTTTATTTCTTTCAAATGCTAACAACAGGAGAGCTGCAAGAAAAATCTCAGGATCCAAACGCCACCAGGTTTCTTTTTCCCTGGTCCCCAGCCAGCCAGAGAAGCTACTTTCTGAGAGTCTAAATGAGGAATTTATTCAGAGAAAGGTTTTTTTGTTTTGTGTTTGCATTGTTTATTTTCCCTCACAAACTGTAAAATCCTTCACATCTCACTGATTAAAGGAAAAAACACATTGAATGACATCAGAATGTACGCAATCATTGGAACTGGACCCAAACAACCTTCATAGGTCATTTAGTTCTACTAACCTCAGGCTCCCTCACTTTCCATCCATCTCTCACCAGCCCTGCATATCGTGAAGGAAATCTTCATGCAAGAAGCGTACATGGCATTAATTATGCGAACTGCATCTGCACACAGGTTGTGGGAGCTCTCAGACCACATGTGTTGAACGCCAAGGCCAAAAGCACCCAACTCCACAGGGATGTTGTTTGCTATGCCCTTTTTGGTCATCAGTAGATTGATTTTCATGTTCTGGCTAAACAAACAGTTAGCGATTCTGAGCACTGTTTCTTCCTTTGCACTGAAGACCCAATTAGCAAACACAGTCAATGAACAGGTCAAGAGTTGAGGTTCAGATGGGCTCCTTGAGGCCAAACGTCTCTGTTTGAACAACTTTCCACTGACCTTTGTCCTCATCACAGGTGATCTCCTGTAAAACGTGTCACTAAACTCCACGTGCAGAGCCAGAGAGGAAATAAATCTCGGTTTATCCAAATATCATGTGTCACTGCACAGACAAATCAAATGTCTCCGGAAAGATCATTACTGACAAAGAATGAACTGCTAGCACAGAATTGTAAAGATCTGGGTCAGGAAAGGCTCTGGTTGCAGAAGTAAATAAATACACGGTGAATATTTAGAGCTGGCCTCCTTTAAGGGCAATTTAAACTGAACGTTACCATTAACTCATGATAGACCAGCTCTGCAGGTCTTGGTATGTTGGTGATCCCCTGTTAGTAAGTGATGGAGACATCTTGTCATTGGCTACACTTCAGTCTGCCACTGAAATTCACATCAGATTTACAGCTTTCTGAGCCTTCTTGGCAGAGTTATGGACCAATAACACGTCAAGAATGGCAATCTGGTTAGCTGTTTTACCTACCACACATTTTACAGATTATAGTCTTCAAGACACCAAGGGACTATAAGACCCAGATAATAAATCCACCAGGGGTCAGAGCTACAGGAATCACGTTAGACCTCTGACCCATAAAACACATTTGTGCTGATAGGATTTGTCTATTTGTCTCCTGTGAGGTGCTATTGCATAGCAGACCCATTGCTACACAGGCTGCCCCAGAGGGATAGCAAATTAACCATCCACCTAGTTCCTCTATAAGCTGACAGCAGGAGTGGTCTGGTGTCCTCTGTCGCAGTAGGTGCACCTGGAGTCATCAACTGGCTTACTTTGCCTTGTCCACATGCTGATGAAAACAGGAGACTCCCAAAAACCCAGAAGTCAACTATCTTGGAGTCTTTACAGCCCCCAAAACTTATAAGCTAACTCTTCTTGAGCACTGGAATAGAGAGATGGTGATTAGAGTGATGACATGAGTGGTCACACATAGACTGCCCTTTCATGACACTCAGTCTAACCTGTTCCTTCGCACCACACGATGGCGAAGCACACATCTCAATTTCTGGTGCTTTCTTGGTGCTACCTAGAAAGTAGACTCATTCTTGTACCATGCAAAGAGGAAGAAACCCATAGAGTCTAACTGAAAGGAAATTTATAATGACCTTTGAACTCAGGTATCCCCCTGCCCCTAATTCCACCATTAGAGAACGATTTGGTGGAGTCTTGAAGGATAGTTTTTATTTGCTTGTTTTTTACCAAAATCAGTCAATTAGAAATAAATCCCCAGTGAGAACTTAAATCTCAATCCATGTAACAGGAGAGGGTTCCCTCACTGTCTTGTCCCATCCAAGCATGAAGCTCAGGCTTTCCTTTCTACAACATCTCTTCCTCTCTGGGCATAATGACCTCCATCCTATATTTTGGGACTCTTATTTATGTCCCAGGCCACAGGAAAAAGTGCCTATCCAGGAAAAAGTGGCTACCTCCACAGAGTAGTTAGATGGCCTTGGTGAGTTCTCATCACAGGTATCTTCCTTCTGAACAATCCATAAGTTAGCTGCAGGCAGCAACCCATGAAAAGTCCACATCTCACAAGGTTAATGAGAATAATGGCTCCACTAACATAGCTTCTCTGCCTACCTGAAAATATACAGTACTCCCACTGGCAGCAAATGGTCTGCCCATGACGACTGGGCTCCCAGGGTACTTGCCTGTCTCTGCCTGGCTATTCCTATTATCTACCCCATACCCTCTCTCTACCTGGTTTGCACCACCATCCACCATTAACTCACCTCCCTCCTAACTCCCCTTGACTAAGGGGAGGGGACTACTCCCCTCCCACCCACACATCTTCTCTGTTTCTCCTCTCTTTCACGCAGGGACCTACTTATAGTGGGGTGGGGAGAGGTGTAGTCTGGCTTTCCGGTTCTTACTCTATCCTCTTTCCAGTTTTCTGGTATGGTCCTGCTTTCTTAGGACCCACTTTGGAGGTCAGAAAATCAAACTTGACTGTTTCTTGTGGTTCCTAAAAACTGTGGATGCCTCTGATTAATGGGATGGGGGTGGGTGGGTGGGGGTGATCATAAAAAGGAAGTGGGGAAAAAAGGAACATGGGCATTAATATTTCAAAACATTATCTGACTTCACCAGATAGTGGGATTTAACACTCGAAAAAAAATCAAAGGACTATGGATTGACTGTATTAGGTGCTAGAATATCCCCTATCTCATAGGGCTGTTAAAATGTTAAGATCATATATGTGAAGAGTTTAACACAGTGCCTGGCACATAGTAAGTGCTTGGTAAATGCTAGCTATTGTTATTATTATCAAGAAGGAAGACATTGAGTTGGAAGTAGCCTAGGAAAGAATTAAAAACAGGGAAAAACTCCACCACTGCTCAAGCTTAATGAAAGCCAATAAGACAAGGGCCACCATCTTGGTTTCTCCTCCCTCTCCGATTCCTCTTTGATAAGACTTTTTTCTCATGGAAGCTAGGAAGTTTCATCCAACTCACCTGCCACAAATTATTAGATCCCAAGAAAGTCCACTTTATCTACTACTCAAATCTCTGAGTTAATTTTTGGCCTATTCTTTGAAAATTTCCAGCAGGGATTTTGCTGTACGTGTAATTATATCAAAACACTCTTATAAAAATTCAATATCAGCCTTATATTGTGACAGATAATGCTGCTTCAGAGTGGCACCATTATGCCTCCAATGACAAGATGCTGAGTGAAGTGGTCCCCTCCAAGCCACAACAGAGACCCTTTGATAACAGGTAAATACTACAAAACTATTCATTAGAACCTGAATATAACATGCCATCACCACAGGGAAAGCCAGTTTAAAATCATAAATGTCAAGACATAATTAGCTTAAAGGTCAGGTTTAATTACAGTTGTTGAAACTGAAATACACTAATTACTGAAACCATGTCGGAAAATTATTTTAATGGTTTAGAATGTTTTGTTGGAGTCTTTGTTTCTACAGAATGATGGGTCTTGTTGCTTGATGAAAAAAATGGTGACGAGTGTTTGCTTCCCCTGATGGAAGGAAGTAGAGAACAAAACAGAGTGTTGATCAAAAAGCCTACAACTCCAGACAGCTCCACAGAACAATTGCTTCACGTTATTGTATTATTAATCATTTTCTTATAATCGGTGCTTTAGATATAATTTTAATGAAGCTTCAAGGAAAGCTCAATGCATTACACTGTAACAACAAAGGAAGCACATTTATCACTTGGTTAGTAGGTTTAGTGGCAAAACAAATTAATAAATAAACAACTGGTGAGAAAATAACTCAATAACTGGAAAAAGTTGTTTTACCTGTAGGATTTCTAAGATTTCTACCGGGAATATTTATTGGCTCACCTAAGTATTTTTGTTGAGTTTTTTATCATCTTTTTCCTCTGGGTTCCCCAAAACTAGAAAGTTTGAACAATCTTTCATTTAATTTTATTTTGTTTTTCCTCTTATTTTGTTTTTAAAAAAGTAAGTGATAATACCTTGCAAAGTTTGGCTCTGTTTCAAAAAGGAAATAAAAGAAAAAACTCCACAAGAAATTTAAGTGATAAGCAACCACAAGTTATCAGAAACTCCTCATAATTGGTAAGAAAAGTCCTTTAGAAGATTTGGTCTGAATGCTGATGTATCCCCACAGGGAAAAAGGAAATTTTATGCAGTGTAGTTTTCATATGGAGATTAGCACTCCCGAAGAGAACTAAAACATCAATTTCTGGAGGATAAAAAATCGTTAAAATGAGGCAAGAACCTACAGAATGTGTTTTGTCAAAATGGAGAACAAAAGGCTAAAGAAACAGTGTTTTGCAATTTGAAAGACACATCGAGGGAGACAGTTTTAGTTAAGAGAGGAGAAACTGCATGACACCAAAGCATTTAAAGAGCTCCAAAGAACCCACTCGTGACAAAGTGAGAGCTGAGTTATTAGCCAGTAAGCGACAGACAACGCAAGGAAAGTCTGCACTCTGTTCTAGTTCAATAATGGAAAAAGAAAACGACATTTAATTAAGAGTTGCCTGCCTTCCAGGTACTCACGACACTGAAATCAGTGTGGACATAAGGCATTAAAGCTGATATCAACATAGTTCACCCAAGAAGTCATTTAGTTAAGATTTACAACTGAGTGTAAGAGAAATGTGAAAATTTATGAAAGGTTTCCATCTGGCAGGCTATGTCATTAGTATTCATACTGATCACAGCAATGATTTAAATTTCATAATCTAAGTGAAGATATGCATCAAGAAATTCTTCTAAAATATGTTTAATAGCTCTAACTGACTTCTTTATTACAGTCTGCCTATGAAAAAAATGTCAGATATCAATGAAGTCATCAAATGTTAATTTCAGTCTATGCAACTAATAGAAATTCATAATAAAGTGGCATCTTCGTGGCTGAAACCCCCACCCAAACTCTCTAAAAGAGACACAATAAACAACTTTCATTGCTTTAAAAAATAAAACCTAATTGGGTTGTTTAATCTGATTATAGCAAGCATTTCAAGTCATAACAATGATTATTTATTAAATACCAATAGCTCTTTTGGGGGCTGACGGGGAGGAGAAAATGCAGTCTTTGGCAGGTGTTGTTCAGGGCCTGTGAATGAATCCTGTTAACGGAGAGGAGGAAATAAGTATAAATCTCCTGCTGCAGGAGAACCACTGTACCATCCATTTTTCTGAATTAAAACACAACTGTTGCTGCAAAATGCCCTCATGTTGTCAGAACAGGACTGTGTAAGAAGATAAACCCTTGATACCCTCTCTTAAAACTGTACATAGAGAAATATTTGAAACAAAAAGAAATACAGTTTAAATAGCAGAAAACAAAGCCAAGACTTAGAGTACCCTCAGATGATAATGGATAGAGATTAAAATGTGTTTAATTTTAAAAGAGGTTAATATAATTCCAGGAGTTTCATGTAAGATGCTACAGAAATAAAGAAGAGAGCAAGAGTTCCAGGAGACAGGCCAGTATTAAATTTGGTTTCACTACATTTTAGCTCTGTGACCTTGAGCAAGCTGTTTATCCTTTCTGGTTCTTCTATTTCCCCATCTGGAAAATAATGTCTAGCTCATAGGGTTTTGGGACTATCAGAGAGATGTTACATAGGAAGTTCCCTAAATAATGGTTCACAAAGAGTTTTTGACTACACAAAGCTTACCATGGCTTTTCAAGGAGCTGAAAATATGATGTGCTCTGTGAAGCCCCTAGACCCTTCCAATCCCAGAACTTAGCTGCAGGTGTTGAAGGAACAAGGTGTGACAGACACTGTTGGTTATCTCTCCAGTGACTACCCCTCCCTTCTTCTTGCTAAGGAAATGTCAATTGCATCCAGATATGTCACGTAAATATGCCCAGGAAAATAGGCCCCTCCCATAACTCTAGGAGATAACCATGGTTGATTTTACGTTGGGCATATATGTCCTAATTGGTGCTATTAGCCAAATATTTCTGGCTGTCTTCCCTACATGCATGAGGTAGCCTTGCATTTCCTGTATTTTTGTGTGTTTGGATGGGATCAGTTATAATTAATGTTATAATTAATCAGTTATAATTAATAAATCAGAAATACAAGTAACATCAGGACTTAACGGACTATATGAAGAGACCCTCCTTTCCCTCTGGCACAGTAGCCGGTTATGTTTAAGATGGTCCTGCTTACTCATCCTGAGTCTCCGAATGATGGTGTAGAAAGAGACCCCAGCCGATTCACACTGGACCCAGAGCGTGTGCAATAAATAAACCTTTGCTGTTGCAAGCCACTGAGACCCTGGAGTTGTTTGTTCCCATAGCAAGCCCTGAACTATTCTGACTCATGAAATAGATACCTCCTACTGGGATGTGATGAAATAAATGAGAAATGAAAAGACAGAGATGCAAGAGGAAAAGACCTCTTCCTTCTAATTTTTGTGCAATTGTGTAAGCACTCAATTCTACCAGAGGTGGCGGTGGAATATCAAGGTAGACTTCACAGAGGAAGTAATGCTTGAAATGAATCATGGTCTTAAAATATTTGAGAAGTTTACCAAATTGATTCAGGGGGTGAAAAACATTTCAGATAGAGAGAGTAGATTGAATAAGTAGATGGGGGTGGAGGATGGTACTCTCAAAGATCTGTCTAAAGAGATAAACAACATATCAGGGAAGTCCTTATATAGCCTTTATGGAATTTGGACTTTTATTCAGTGGGCCAGAGGCTTCTCTACTGTAAAATCTATGGCAATTGATGGTGAAACACAGGGCACATATCCCTGGACAATCCCAGATTTTGAGTGAAATAATGACATCATCACAATCATTGATGGCAGTTGCCACATGGTGTATCCCATGACATAGAAAGGGTAGGCTGCTGATTACACACAACCTTATCTTTTCCTATTCCATTCAGGAAGAAATAGTGGAGTTCAAAATTGTGAAATTCATATTAGAAAAGTAAATCACTGCCAATCTTCCATACTTTAACTCAATTAGTAACAGATATTCAGTTCACACTTCACAAATTATTCTACTGCACTGATAGGTCCTAGTAAAGAACTTCTGCTATGAGAAATGGGCACCAACAAAGGGTTTTCAGCAGAGGAGTGACATGAATGGAGATGCACATTTTAGCAAAATTTCCTAGAAACAATTTAGATGGGATGGATGAGGCAAGATGATGGTTAGGACATCATTTAGGAGACCATAGCAGTCATAAATTTTTTTTTGTTCTTTTTTTTGTGAGGAAGATCAGCCCTGAGCTAACATCCATGCTAATCCTCCTCTTTTTTGCTGAGGAAGACCAGCCCTGAGCTAAGATCTATTGTCAGGCCTCCTCCTTTTTTTCCCCTTCTTCTCCCCAAAGCCCCAGTAGATAGTTGTATATCATAGGTGCACATCCATCTAGTTGCTGTATGTGGGACACTACCACATCATGGCTGGACAAGCAGTGCGCCGGTGTGCACCCAGGATCTGAACCCGGGCCGCCAGTAACAGAGCGCCCACACTTAACTGCTGAGCCCCGGGGCCAGCCCTCAGCAGTCATAAGCTTTTATAGCTTACAAAGAAAGGCAAAATGGAGCAGGTACCCATCTGCCAAACTCCAAGAGAGAGAACATTTGTCTTTCTCTATGTCTGTGGTTATTTGAAAACCATCTCCAAATAAAATATTTTTTTTCCTCCCAGTGGCAATCTCTCAGTGGCAGTATTTACCCACCTGTTTCTACCATTTGTCTCTCCTTGCTCTCTCTCTCTCTCTCTTCCTTTACTGTTGCTTCATCCCTCCCATGAGAGAACTTATAAATATGTGTTTCAAGACCTTGGACAATTGTAAGTTTGTGGAGTGGAGTGTTCTCCTTTGCCTGGAAAACCATGGTGACAACAGTCCAGGTAAGATAATGAGGGCCTGAACTGAGACAATGACAATGAAAGGAAGAGGAAGAAATAGGTCTAGTTGAGGGTAAGCTACAGAACTTGATACACCTTGTGTATTCAGTGGAACCCACTTTTACGGTTTGACAGCCAGGTTCCTAGAATGCTATAGGCACTCAACAAATATTCTCTCAAAAAATAAATAAATTTGAGAGCAAAGTACAAAGCACTGAATGTATGTTGGGGTGAAAGATGGATTGGCAATGACTCCAGCTCCAAAAGAGTTTCCAGCCGCTGTTAACCTGAAATCTTAAGGCATGGATGGCAAATGCTTAGTACAAACGCCACCACCTCCCTTTCACTTCATGCACTCATAGAAATCATTTTAAATTGATCACTATAATTTTCCACTGTTAAACCTGGACACATTATCAGAAGACAATGCTTCAGAAAGTTGTTGCCAAATTCAGAAGTGGCAAGGGAAATGGGACTCAGTTGACTATTTCTCAGACTTACCGAATATTGAATCAGTTTGAAAGGAATCAAGCAGCAAACTGAAAAAGAAAGAACTGTATTCTGTGTTTTACTGCTACTCTCTTTTTAATTTTGTTTCTTGGGATTCTGTCCTAATGGAATTTCCAAATTATTCTGATGCACTGATAGGTTCTGGCAAAGAACTTCTACTGTGGGCAACGGGAGCCATCAAAGGGTTTTAAGCAGAGGATTGACATGACTGGAGATGCATATTTTAGAAAATTAGAAAACTAGAGCATTTGAGGTCAGCAGATGCTGGCTAACAGGTCTCCAGTCTCAAGAGGAGTAACAGTGAAGGGTGGGCCTGTGTGGGTTGAGAAAGGATGGAAAGGATGGAGTGCATGGCTCGGCCTATGCAAAGTGCTTATTTTGGGAGAAAAAGAAGAAATTTGTCCTGTTTGTTTTGTTAAAATAAAATCTGCAAAGATGCCTCCTACCCAGACCTTTTCAGTATAAACCATCTAAGCAAATAGTGTTATGAAAGCCACATCAGACCAGAAAGCATGAACCAGAACATCTAACCCTGCTCTCACAATGAATTCATAGAGTAACCAGAAATAATATCAATTACCCCTCAATTTCCCTATTAGTAAACTGGAGGTCAAAATTACTTTCAATAATGATAACAATCATTTATTGAATATATAATGTGCTCTAGATAATACTCCAAGCACTTTGCACATATTCTCAAAGCCAGGAGCATATCTCCCTTGGAACTAGGAATGGTGAAAAGGCATTCCCCATTTACTTTATTTGTATTATTATCCCTACTTGGCACATGACAGAAACCAAGACTCAGTAAGATTAAGGAACTTATGCTCACATGATATAAGAAACAAAGTCTGTCTGGTCCCAAAGCTAATCACAGTAACCACCATGTTATACAGAAACTGCTAAATGTCATTTTTCAATTACAGCCAGGCAGTTGGGCTAAGACTGAGGCTTTAGAAAACAGTACAATCCCCATGTGTCATGGTAACACTTCTGTTTAGGAGCATAACACTGACAAGGCTCTGAAAATGAACACCATTCAGCAGACCCAACCTGTTTAATGACTACCAGTGTCCTGCTGTGTGCTAGCTGACACTGGCATATAAGCAATTTATGAGGCCTTTATTGAACTGTTAATATCACTCTCAGGGCTAATGGAGTGGTACATTACTCACAATGGAACTGTGGAAACCTGTATCCAATGGCAATCACTAGGACTAACTCAGAAACATACAGTTAACCTGGGCTGGCTGCCATCAGATAAGTGGAGAACTTTGGCTGGTTAATCTTCCTTGGGCAAAAACACGGATACAGTAGTGCCGTGGTGAACCAACTCACTCTCTTTTTCAAGAAGTAGACACCTCTTTAGCATCTGCAATTACTAGATGGTTGTACATTGCATGAGGCAAGAAATAGGACATTCTGAAAATGTGCTTTCTCAACATTTGGTGCCTCAAGCCTAGGGGAAGAAAAAAACCTGGCAAAACTATTTGGAAGGATGAAAGATGTAAGCGCCATTATGAACCCCTCTCCAATGGTAAACAACCAAGCTTTTACCTAGTGAATGTAATTAGAGACAGATTTCAGTGCAGCTTGGATACAGCTGTTTCTGCCCTCCTGGGCCAGGCTGTTGCTGGATCATTCTGTGGCCATTAGCAATTTAGCCAATCAGTTCTGCCTCAGTGCACACAGCTGACCTCCCTCTTCACTGAGATGATGGACCTGCTTCACTGCTGGAATTCCAAAATCAGGTCCCCAGGTCTCAAAGGCACCTTGAAATATGCCCCTCTGCTGACACACCTATCAGGCTTTATCTTATATTAGTGTTTGTTCTGGGTGTGTTTGTGTTTTAGGAGGACCTTGAGAAAAAATTCCTACAATCAGACTGACAGGTAATGATTTTGCTTCTCCTGGAGATCAGAAAGAATTAAAAGACAGTGTCTATTGTATATTTTTCTGAAGAAGATGAGCCAAGGCCTCTACACACCATTGAGAGACAGACTGCAACAAAGAGGGGTACATGTAGACACTCAAGACCCCTTTGTTTTTAAACCATGATTGCTTGCTTTTTACGGATGTGTAAAACTGAAGAAAAGCTTGTCTCTCAATGTCCTAAATATGATAATATAAAATAGTGATTGGATGTCGCAACAGGCCCAAAGTTTCTGTGCCTTGAGTGAAGGAGTTGATGGCGTAGGAACATCCCTGGCCTTAGGGAAGTCATCAATTGCCCCTACAAGGACTTGGTTACAAGCTTCAGACTAACCCCTTCAGTACCCATCTTAACAAAAAAGCCTTATCAACTCCTGGTCCCAACACTCTTCAGACTGGACAAGTCCCAATTTCTACATAGGTCTCAGAATAATACAAATAGTACTTGCATTTTGTTTTCTAAACAAAAGAAGGGAAAAGCCTTAGACTAGTCTTTGTCTCTTGGTTTTCTACAATTTCAGACTCCTTGATTCAGATAGAATCAAGTGCTATCTGGTCAAGATAAGAGAGATACCACCAATTTGCACAGAGCCTAAAATAATCCATTTCTACTCTAGATTGTGAGTAACTAGAGGACAGGAACTGCTCTTCTGATCATAGTCCTTGCCTCACAATGCTAATCCCAGAACTGCTCCTTAGAGTTGCTTTACAAATGTTTGTTGGATTGAATTAGAGTAGACATCAATATACTAAACGTCCTTTTTTTAGTTTGGAACTGAAGAAGGTAACATTATTGTATAAAAGCTCTAAGTGTAGTCCTGTCTTTGTTTTCAAAGTGACTGCTAATAGAATGACTTCTTCATTCTATTGGTACTTGAATCATAAACACAAGGAGACTGAATACACCACTGTCCAGCAAACAGTCATTGAAGGGAAGTCTCAAGACATTACTTGGCCAAACTTCAAGCCAGTGATAGTTGCCAAGACCTCCTCCCCTTTCCTTTGGCTCAAAAAGGCATTGTACTTAGATAAAATCCAAATTCCTTACTATATTAGGTACTATTGCTACAAACATATGACCTCAAATTTAGCAGCTTAAAACAATAATCTATTATCTCACACAATTTTTAAGGCATCAGGAATCTGGAAGTGGTTTAGATGGGTAGTTCCAGCTCAGGGTCCAGCTCAGTCAAGCTGTTGGCTGGAGCTGTAGTGATCTGATGACTTGACTCGGGCTGGAGGATCTACTTCCAAACTTACCCGTGTGGCTGTTGATAGGAGGCTACATTCGCTCACCATGTGAACCTCTTCATAAGATTGTTCTCAAGATGGTAGCTGGTTTTCCCCAAAGCAAGTGATTCAAGAAAGAAAGAAATAGAAAGAGAGAACCCAACTAAAAGGGAAACCATGGTATCTTTCTTAAACTAATCTCAGATGTCATATACCATAACTTCTGCCATATTCTATTGGTCACACAGACCAACCTTGGTACAGCATGCGAAAGCATCACACAAGAGTATCATTGCGGGCCCTCTTGGAGGCTGGCTGCCACGTTTACCAAAACGCATCATGCCCAACATGATCTCATCCCTGCCTACCTCTTGAGGTTCATATAATGCCATTCTCCTCCATGAAAACTCTGCTCTAATAACATGATCTTTTGACAGTTCCCGAAATATTTCCTTCCTCAGTTCTTTTTTATTTGCTTTCCTATGCCTGGAATGCTTTTTATCAGTTCTCCAAATGAATAAATCTTTCTCATCAGCGGAAACACCACCTTTTCAGTTAAGCAGGTCTACCATCTACTTTAAAGAATCCCCTCCATCATACTATACCTTATTATTTATTTCTTTTATAGCACATTTGTACTTACTTTTATTCATGTATCTACTTTCTTATTGTCTTTTTCTAAATATAATGAGCATCACGAAGACAGGGACCCTGTCTGTCGTGTTCACAGTTGTATCTCTAGTGCCTGGCACAAAATTGGTGCTTGATAAACATTTGTTGTCTAAATGAAAAAGGCACAGTCAACAGTTCTTCCCAGTCGCCATCTTATACTCTAACCAGCTTGACTCTCATCTACACAGTGGGCCAGAGGACATTTTCCCAAGTCAGGGTCAAAGCAAACCTTAGGATACCTATTCCCTGCCACATTCCTCCATCTCATAACTCAGCTTCCTCTAAGTGCTCACAGACAATGATGTCCAAACTGGTATAGCACCCTTAAGATTTTCCTCACCACCTTCCAGTGTGGCATCAGGCTCTCCTTTGCAAGTCTCTAGAACATCAACCCATAGTCATCCCATAATCTTCCGGCTGACCTAGCCTTTCTTGCTCCATTGTACCTAGTTTATACCCAGTTACCTCATACTCAATTTCTACTGCTCAGACCAATATCTTCAGTTAGAAGATTTAGTGTATCCTGTCTGCGTGGGCTCTCAAACACAGCACCACCCAAGGATATGGAATTCCTGACCTCTCTCGGCTCCTCATTCTACAGACTTGTGTCAAGCCTGGCTCCACACCCACACTCAACCAGAACTCCTAAAATCCCTGCTTGGGTCCAGCAATTAAGCATCAGGCTGAATTTGAAAAATATAAGAAGTTCAGACAACTGCTTACTCCTTGTTTTTCTGTGGCTTCTTTTTCTCTAGAGATCCTATTATCATTTGAACTCCTGTGTACAAGGTTTTCAAATGCTGAAATTCTTTGAGTTTATCTTTCTTCCATTGGTTTTAGGTAGAGCATAATTGCTGATCTTAATCAGGTGCGGTATATGCAGAAACACTTTACTGAATGTTTGTTCTACTCCTTTAACCCTAATTCTGCATTGCAAAGTGAAATCTGCCAAGAGATCTAGGTTCTAGCCCAGACTTTAAATTTATCTTCAGTTTCCTGATCTATAAAGTAATAATATAGGCTTACATGCTCTCAAAAGCCTTCCTAAATTCTCTAAGTGTAATATACAACATCAAGGCATATATGGCTTTTCCTGGCTTTTTATCTCTGATCCTTAGGTACTTCTGAAACCAGACGCCAGTTCCCTCAGCAATGTGCATGAGATCCGAAGCCCCAATTTCCCCCTCTGCACTTGCTGCCTTGATCCAAATAGCCTTCTAGCTCTTCCTAGATCCTTGCTTCTCCTTCTTTCCTCAGAGATGTCTTAGAAGCATGAAGGTGAACAGTTCCCCACCCTGAGACTTGTGTTAACCTCCAGAGGCCTTTGTACAAATCACCTTTGCCAAGGTTGCCCCCATTTTTAGCACAGCTTGACTTTCCAACCAACTGAGACACAAGTTCCGTCACATTCAGAGAAGCCCGAAGCATTTCTCTATTAACTCCCTAGATGTATTCAGGGCCAGAGAGAAAAAAGGAAAATGAAGTAAGTAGTCTAAATTGTTTTAACCTGAAGGCCAAAATATAGAGAACTACACCCCCTTTCAACTCACTGTTGGAAGACATTTCTAAGCACATTCTTAAAATCAGTTTACATAAAATATTTTCAATTCTCTTTGCTTTCACGGTCAATAAACCAGAACTCTTGTGTCAGTTTTGCACTGTCAGAAGGAGAGCTGAGTCACACTCAGGAATTGTTAAATACTTGTTAAAGAAAAAAGGAAATCATAAAATAATATTCTTTACATATTACATTCTATGTTTGCAACCACATTACTTGAGCCTCCCCATTGATCTTTGTTACATTTTGGGTATACAAGAAATCAAAAGAAGAAACTGTACTGTCTTTACTAGTAAGCAAAGTGTCTTATCTTTTTGATAATTTTTAATTTAATGATGGTGCCTAAATCCCAGAGTCTTTTAAACTCCACACACATATACACATACACGCACGCACCAGAAAACCTTCCAGGAAAAATTTCTAGCTAATAACTATCACGACACATTTGAACGCATCTGCTTGCATTGCTAAACAATGGCTGACAAGCAAAAATACATTAATTCTACTCGTGCTTCAGGTACCTCAGGAAACTTTTCAAATTTGTGAGAGAGAAGACGTTGGTCTCCCTCAGTCTGAATCCAGTTTCTCCACATTCTCTTAAAACAACTTGTGTCGGAAAATACTTTTTTCTAATCTTCTTTTTTATTAAATCCTCACTGATATTTTTCTATAGAAAAACCAAGAGATATAGTTCAGAGTCTGTGGTTAAAGAAGCCCACTTGTGCGTTGCTATCAGAGGTTTTAAACTAAGAGGATTTCATCAAAGTCTATAATGAAAGAGTCTTTCAGTTATGCAACATACCAAGAGGAATAAAATGTCTCAAAATTATCTTCTCTTGAGTACCAGTCCCTTCTGCTTCCTGCTGCACACATTTTAGCTATAGTGCCATCTGTCTAAATTCATTATTAATTATTTAACTTTTCCGTTGGGGTTGTTAATTGTTGTTACTCTGCCTTCAGGACAGGTTAGGGTCATGCAAGCAAATGAACAACTCAACGCAGGAAATATACGTCACAAGCCTGCTTCATTGTCATAACTCATCCAATTATTTTTAATGAAAAGATGGTTATTTAATGGACTGGTTTGGAAGAACCAAGTGACTTTAGGTTACTCGGTACCCAAATAGTTCCTTTCATAGTTTCTTTAAATAGTGTATTAAGTAAGTATTAGAAATGTGATTGCCTTAGTATTAGATATCTATAGTTTTATACAGCTACAAGATATAGATATAAATTATATATATATAATCTATATAGATTTAGATTATAGATCAAGGCTCTATACAATAACCATTTGCATTAGGGTAAAAGAACGAAGAAAATCATTGTTTTACTTCACTGAATACATCAAATTATTTCATAAATACTAACCGCTGTACCCCAAAAAAGAAAAATGTATTATGTATCATATATCCCAAATGTTAAAAAGAGATTTCAATAAAAAAGGATTAAAATGCAAAAAAAAATGAAGTAAATTTTTGAAATCTTAATTTCTTGGAACCATTCTCATTTTTATTTCTGATTCTCCTACAAGCAGAACATATGATATGCCATATGTGTTTTTGCATTGCCCAAGAATATTCCCCCAAACTCAGTTCTAGATCTTTCTCCCTCTATAGTTGACATAGGCGCCTTCATCTGCTTCTATGGTACTCACTTCCCTCCATGGCTTAAGTTATCACTGATATGGCTCCCCATACATTTCTTCAAGCATCCCCAGGACAGTTCTGCTTGGAATTCACACCAACACATCAAAAACCAGTCTCTTAATCAAATCCAGCCTCTTCTCAATTTTCCTACCATAGACACAGAAATCACCATCTTTATGTCAATACAGGTTGGTGTTCTTGAAAATAATTTTTCATTTACCTATGTCTCTTTTCTATAGATGAGTTTCCAAACACTGTAGACTCTCAGCAAAGTGGTTGTTCTTAGTCTATTTCTTCTTTTCATTATTTAGCCAGTATCGTAGTCCTAGCTCTTATTTATGTTAAACCTAAATTATTTCATCTGCTACGTTCTGGTCTCCAAACTCCAACTCTAAAATAACCCCCTTCAATGCATTAGGACTTATCAAAAGATATCAAAGACACACACGTGGTAGCTCTCCAAGAGGGATGTCTTCTTCCTGAGTTTTTCCCAGATTCCTGAGCTTTCTCTATCCATGATTATGGCAGGGACCCACCGATCCCCTTCCAGAACACTTAGAAAAATTGCATTTTCCAACCTCCTTTGCAGTTGGTTTGAGGCCATTTGACTGAGTTCCAGCCAGTGGAATGGCAATGGCAATGATATCATCATCTTCCCTGCCTGATGTTTAAAAACATCCCACGAGATACCCCATATCTTTCTGTGGTTACATTGGTGGCCACTTGTTCCAGAAGGTATAGCAAAAAGATGGAGGAAAGCCACCCTACCTACATTAGACTGTAGTAGAAGAAAGAAATAAACTTATATAGTGTTTATCCCCTGAAATTCAAGGATTTCTTGTTACAGCAAGTGGCATTGGTACCTACCATCTCATTCTGTTTCCTGATACACAGGCCCTTAGGTGAGATAGCTGAAGACATTGGGAGCACAAAGTGAGTACCTTTCTTAATCTATATTCATTCTAAATGAGAAACAAAAACGGGACAATGAGGCAGGCCATCAAAATGGATCCAGAATAAGAAATTATAGGGATGTGTGACACAGTCAGGACGCTGCAAAGCAAGACATGAGACATACTGCTCAACTGAATTGTTGGCAATAAGGCTTAGCTTAAATCACTTCAAGTGCAAACCTGCTTGAGTCTTTCAGTAACAACAGAACAGGCTGCAAGCATCCTACAAATATTTACCACTTCCATTCTACAATGACTAAGAAAATCTCTGCAGGACTCCTCCCATCTTACAATTGAAATAAAATATCCAAATTCTATCCTTTCATGGCCTACTTTGTTCTCCAACCCCTTCCAATTCCCTTCAGACTATCTCATTGGTTTGGACTCTCTCCCTGGCTCTGGGTTTCAGCTTCTACCGGTAACACTGCCCTTTGAGTCTTCTTGGGCTCCAGGCTAGACAGTATGTGGCCATTCTCAGGGCTTGCTCTATAGCCAGTCCAAGATTTGGGAACTCCAGCCTAGACTATGAGGCCCAGGGGCACAACAGCTCCCTCTTATTAATTCTGAGGTACTTCACTCTCCCTTGTTGGGATCCTTAATCCTGCCCACACATCCGTAAATAGCCCCATCATTAAATCATCTTCAAATTACTACCTGAAATTTTTTTTTAGTTTTCTGACAGGAACTTGACTAACAAAAAAAAAGAAAAGGAAGAAACAATAGAAGCATTATGATGTTCATAGATTTGGCCATTATAAATCTGGAGACTTGTGCGGTTCAATTAGAATATCCCACTCAAGAAAAAATAGCACAACTATCAAGTGATTAAAAAGTAGTTCAGGGGCCAGCCCGGTGGCGCAAGCGGTTAAGTGCGCACTCCGCTGCGGCGGCCCGGGGTTCGCCGGTTTGGATCCTGGGTGCGCACCAACGCACCGTTTGTCAAGCCATGCTGTGGCGGCGTCTCATATAAAGTAGAGGAAGATGGGCACGGATGTTAGCCCAGGGCCAGTCTTCCTCAGCAAAAAAGAGGAGGATTGGCATTGGATGTTAGCTCAGGGCTGGTCCTCCTCACAAAAAAAAAAAAAAAAAAAAAAAGTAGTTCAATGCTATTTTGATCCACCACACCAGATACAAATCTTAGGGAAAGCAAGGGCCCACACAGGGTGGGTACAGATGCAGATATTTGGCAACAGAAGCAGCATAGCAAAAAGGTGTTATTTTTTATTTTTATTTTCTCTTGCTGCTGGGAATTCAGCTGTCAATGACATTTTCTATGTTAAAAAAATAAAAATAAAAGAATAAACACCTTCTTTTTGTGCTGCTTCCGTTGCCATTTCAGAAGAACTAACTACCCATAGGAGGAGTTATTTACAAACACTGGGCTCTCCTGGTTCTTGAACCAAACCCAGCAGCATCCAGGGTTGGGAAGAGCTACATCTTCCCAACCCTGGAGTGAACAATATCTCTACCTCTAGCCTTCCAGAAACTCTGAAAGCACTTCTCCCAGCAGACGCTTCTTTGCAATTGACACCACAGATGGCCTAAGTATGCTGTTTGCCCTGAAAACAAAGAAGGGTTTGCATTTTTCGAACTACAGTGTGCTTCATACCGAAGGGACAGGGATCAGGTTTTTTTTTACTTCAAAGCACGTTGTCTCTCTGCCAAGGGAAGGACAATGAACCATTCCCAATGACTATTTGCAAGGTGCAGGGTTAAAGTATTTTTTTGCATGTAGTTAAAACCAGGCAATGAGTCAGTGAAAAAAATTCCCCATGAAATGGCTTTTAGACATACTTGTTCATTGTTCATACAAGCATTTATCTATCTTAAAAGGATGTGCTCATCTGTTCCAGTCACTAACATTTATACCTATCTAAGCCACAATTAACTCCTATTGAAAATTTTGTTTTCAAGATTATTGTGGAACTTAATCTTGCTTACGGACTAAGCCAGTTAGTCATTTGAACCGGGCATCTCTTGTGGAACAGTCTGCACCACTGTGGACAGATCACAAAACACCTAGACAAATGCTCACCACAATCTGTCACCAAAGCAATGTAAAATCAATGCTCTATGGATAGAGAGATGGGGTAGTGGACTTCCCAAATATTCTTATTACCTTCAAGGGAACACTGAGATGTGTGTGTGTGTGAATATATAACATTTCAATATTGTTAGAATATACTTATATATTCCATCCTGTAGCCAAAATACACCAAAAATATTTCTATAGAAGTATGTGATGGGGCTGGCCCAGTGGTGCAGTGGTTAATTGCACGTGCTCTGTTTCAGCGGCCCGGGGTTTGCAGGTTCAGATCCCAGGAGCACACCGATGAAGCCTTGTCAAGCCATGCTGTGGCGGTGTCCCATATAAAGAGTAGAGGAAGATGGGCACAGATATTAGCCCAGGGCCAATCTTCTTCAGCAAGAAAAAAGAGGAGGATTGGCATCGGATGTTAGCTCAGGGCTGATCTTCCTCACACACACAGAAAAAAGTATATGATCTTTGCAGACATAGCTTTTATAAATCTGCAGATTCATGTGGTTCAATCAGAGCAGTTCTTTCAAACAAAATAGCACAGCTACCAAAATGGTTAAAAAGTACTTCAAACCCATTTGTAATCCACCACTCCACCAATATGTCCTCTCTCTTTCTCTATACTTTTCCCTCACCTGCATCTGCTACCAAAAGTGATTTTTTCAAATGGTCCAAAACTTTCTCCCTCACATAGCCTCTGTGGCTTCCACATTTATCATTAATGTAGATTGGCCTAATATCTCTCTCAGCCAACAACTTCTTTTTGGGAGTAGGGAAAAGAAGCTGGAAAATTGATGACAATAATACATGTGAGCAGTTTTTCCCCAACACAATGTTAATATTTAAGTAAATGTCATCCAAAATTTGTAAATTTTTACTCTAACCAACTTTCTATTGTGAGGAACAGAAATCCGTTCAAACTAGCTCAAGAAAAATGGGGGCGGGGGGTAGTTAATGCGAGGATACAACAGGCGTTCTTTGAGCATCCAAAGCAAGAGGTTAAACATAGTTGGACCTTCTTAGAAATTGTAAATTCAGAAACTGAGTCTTTTATTTCTGTTTCTCAGGGGCCTCTTTCTATCTCCGTTTACGTACTCTGTTCTCCATGTTTCCCTTCCTAAGTTTCTCTGTTTACTCATCTTACACATGACCATAACAGGGACCTCAGCCTCTGATCTTTCAGATTTGGTCCTCTTAGTCAAAATTCCTTCTATGTGTCTTAGTTCAAATGCCCAAGAGAAAAATTCTGATTAGCTACTGGTGAAACAACGGATTCACCGGCCCAATCAGCCATAGCTGGGAGATGAGATCTCATGGGACATAATACTTCCACTTGCAAAGAATATAGCCTACTCTCTAGCCACGCCTTTGGAATTCTGGAATCCAAGTGAGAACCAGCAGTATAGTCTTGATGTTTGACATGGGCTTGTGATGGGTTGTGGTAGACGAGTTCATCCCTTCCAATTTCCTTCTTATACTGCAGAAAGCTAATAGCTACATTTCCCAGATCCCCATGAAGAGACATTTCTGAATATAAATTAGTTTCCAACTGAGAAGTTGGAGGTCTTTCTTCTGCTTTGGTTTTTGCCATTACAAACACAGTCATGGAAATATTGGGGCTTACTGTAGCAAGATCTGATGTCCAGCCCCTGGCCTCATGTGAGTAGGGGTAGAAGAAGTCAGGAAGCTGGCCCTGAACCACAGCCAAGGTGGTATGTTCCTGACAACACAGTTCCAGTGGCAGCCTCCTAATTTCTCACATTCCTGGCAAAGGAAGCAGATTCCCTGGTAGGCGAGTCTAGCAGTTCTGTTCTGGAGTCATTCCCAGGGACCTCACCCACAGCTGAAACCTATAGCCCTTCCAAAGATTGTTAGCATCTAGATCCTTATGGTAAACCTCTTTTTGCTAAAAATAGTTGCAGTGGTTTCTATTTCCTACAACTGAAAGAGTCATTGGGCCCAGATAAATAGGATTCAGTGTCCCAATCAAAATCTAGAGAAGAGAAAAAGATGAACAATCAGGAAGTGTCTCATGGGGATTGGAAAACTACCCTGAGGTAACCAAGAGGCTTAGTCTCCATTCTGGTTGACTAAATGTAGAGGATACCTTTGGTTACAACCATGTAAAGTATTATACAAGTGTCCTCTGTTAAAGAAAAAACAGAGCTGGACAGTAGTTAAAGCAGTAAAAACATTTTATTCAGGAACTATTGCAATAAGCGGAAAGAGACCTCACTATACAACTGGGCTCAATTCCAATAACAACAAGGAAAAGGGGAGACTTACAGCCATGGAGTAGTGTGGGGTGTCACTGAATGGAAAATTACCAAGAGGAAATATCACTGATGGGGGTGAGGAATTCTGGTTACACAGACTTAACAGGATTCTTGCTGAAAGCAGAACAGGGTGAGCAGATACCACCTGGGGGATCGGACAGGATGAGAAATTTGACCAGATATTGGGGGTGGAGGATTCTCTCTAAGCTGATTAAGAAGGATTCTTGCTAAAATCGGGTGATGCAAAGATGCATATGAAGATTCAAAGGTTAAGGCCTAGGTGAGAAGAGGGTTCAGAGGAACTGGACTAAACTGTGGTCAAGGAGATACTCTTTGCCACCTCTACCCAAAACATATAAGTCCAGATTCTTACGGTGGAGGCCTTAAGGAAATAAAAGAGTAAGCCCAATCTCTTGGTAATTAAGTAAAGTGATTGTCACACTTTAGAACCTGCAAGTGAGAAAATAAAGTTAACACTGATGGGAGAAAAAAATCGTTCTCCTTGCGCCAGAAAGATGACCACCATGTTGAGAACAAGTTTAACAGCCACAGAAACCACAGTGAGATTACAAACTAGACAGGTGAGGGGCTGGCCCAGTGGTGTAATGGTTAAGTTTGCGCGCTCTGCTTTGGTGACCCAGGGTTTGCAGGTTCGGATCCCCGGCGCGGGCCAACACACTGCTTCTCAAGCCATGCTGTGGTGGCATCCCATATAAAATAGAGGAGGATGGGCACAGATGTTAGCCCAGGGCCAATCTTTTTCAGCAAAAAGAGGAAGATTGGCAACAGATGTTAGCTCAGGGCTAATCTTCCTCACAAAAAAAAAAAAAAACTAGACAGGTAAATGAAGACTAGCCAGAGTAACTCAGCAGATGAACTTTAGTGGAGATCAGATCATGAGACACAAAATAAGTAGGCCACTGTCCACTCTCTCATCAAGCAATGGTGCAGCCCAGCCCTCCTAGTCTGAGCCTCAGGGTCATTGCTACTGATATCAGTATGGGGCCATATTTCTGACCTTACAGTTGAACACACTCCCTTTATTTTCCTTGACAAAAGTAACACAAATCTAAAGAAAGATTCAACTAGATATTTTTTAATTGGGTTCTAGCACGGTATCAGAGGTAATGGTGCACGCATATATGAATGTGGAAGACAGGAAGAACATGCATGAACACAAATATATTTAGAATTAAGAGAAGAAGAAAAGGACTTAGATATTTTTATGACATAAAGAAAAAAATAAGAAGGATCAATTTCAAAAGGAAAAAGAATAAGGATGGCAATAGTAAAAAGGAATTTATTAACAAAATTTATTGAGTGCCTACTATGTCCCGGGCATTGTTCTAAGCCATGGGGGTATTGCAGTGAGTAAGAAATATAAGGAGAAAAGAGGTGGTAGGTAATGAGACTTAAGAGACTCTTAAGTAGGTTAGGATAAGATCAGTGAAGGCTTTTATAAAGCAGTTTTGACACTGGCCTTCAGGAAACAGGGAGCCATAGAATTTTTATTTTTTAAATTCAGATAGATAATTCTGGTCCATGTTAGAAATGGGTTAAAAAGAGGTAATATTTGCAGTAGATGAAAGAGTTAAGGGGCTATTGCAATAGTCCAAGCAAAACACATTAACATCATTATCACTATCATCATCATTCGATCTTGGATAGTTACTTTCTAATTTCTTTCATCACTTTCTATTTTGGATAATTAAACAGCATTAATCACGTTGGTAAATGCAGAATAGGAAGCATTTCCTGTTTTGGTTTGGGTGGGGAGGGGGATTCAGAGAACCACTTGTGACCTGTTAAATTTGAGGTATGTATATCATAACTAAGTTGAGATTAGTTCAATAGGTCAATGATTATATATATAGTTTGAGAATTGTGCCTCCCTTCTGCGCTTAATGGAAATGTTTGCCAGATTGAGAAAAATCAAAACATCAGTTTCTCCAGGGTACATACCACTGAGGACTTGGAGCTTCCCCTGATTCCAGGTACTACTCAAATTGCACTAACCCTATCTTCTCTCCCTAAGAGTTTCCTCCAAGGAATGAGTTCCCTGTAACTTTGACAAGGAGTTTTTTAATGAAAAAATCTTGGAGAATAGTAACAGGTCACTGACTCTTGAGCTAGGGGAGCTTGCAAACAGGCTTTTAAGTCAAGTCCAAGTAAACCAGGAATCAATGTCCAAAGGCAGCCAGAACAGAATCAGGACCTAGTACTGATGTCCAAAATGAATTTGAAATAATCACCATACTTTGTAGAAGTTTAAGTATATCGTTGGGACCAGGTATATCACATTATTTCCTTTCCCCCACATGATCCTCCACCTTGCCAAGCCTACCAGAAATATCATGTCCTGATGCACGCACTACATGACCCCTACACTTTTGACCATAGTTTATTGGATATGAACAAAACTAGGCTATTAGATTTTCTTTCCTGAGAATTCTCTCTCCTGGGAATCAATTAAAGCAATTCAATCTAAAAATTCATAAAAACTCGAGGGTTGAGACCAGCATTTTGAGGTGGTCCATTGTGAAGAACCACAGGCAGGCAGATGAATGACAGAGAACCTGGACTTCCATTAAAGAAAAATCAAGCAGATTTACAGCACAAATGATAGACCATATGGCCCAAGAACAAAAGAGATTGCAGCAGAATTTGTCTGACATTGTTCCAGTTCCTGAGAACTTCCCAATGACCTGAGGGCATCAGGGACAAGAAATATTAACATGTGGATGTTCCAGCCTTCCCCGCAATCTCCCTCTTCAAGGAAGTTTATCTCTTTGCTAACTAGTTTTCCTTGAAATTGAAAGCATAGGTAAAACTCTGGCAAGATGGGAGGAAACTGGGAAAAATTCTTTATTGAATCAGAAAGAAAAAAATGCCAGAGGACATGGACCAAAAATAGAAAAAACTTCTGGGAGTATTGAGTGTCAGGAAGAGTTCTAGAGGTAGTTTGTTGAAGTGAGAGACTCTGGAGAGGTCTGTGGGGGTCAAGAGAAACAGAAAGAGGATTTGTGAAAGTGTTGCTATGGTTTAAAAATTAGTTTATTTTAAATCATCTTCAAAAGAGCCAAGAAAATAATATTCTTATTTAACGTATTTTGGATGCTAGGCTATGCTGATATAGAAATGACTGGAGACTGAGACATAGCACATGAGGCCACTAGACTTATATGGGTTAAGCCTACATTAAATTTTCCATTTTTTAAGCTAAATTGAGTATATTCCCATGTCTTATTTCTGAAACCTTCTTTAGATATCTTCTTAAAAATTCTAAGATTGAATCCTGAACTTATCTTATTTATTGTACCCTCTCTCCACCGTTTGCTCTAATACAGGGGTACAGATCCTTGTTCTTATTTTTCAGAGAGAAAAACTGAAGCTCTGAAGTTCTATTTGGAATGGAGATATATGGAATTCAACTATCTTTTCCTTCAGCCTGACCTCCTTTTAATTTAGATGGAGTTTTAATATTTGTTGAAAGTAAAAATAAATGGATAAATATTAAATACTAAAACAAGTACTAAAACTTCTGTCTCTGGCTTTTAATTCCTGGTCCTGTGGCAGATTGTTCCCCCACACACACACTATTCAATGTCCCCTAAATTTAATGATATCAAGGCACTGCCATTTAAGTCTTTCCTTATTCAATAGCTGAGGAAATTGTCATTGGTATGCAAACTGGTCTCAGGCAAGGAACATTACTCTTTAATCTCCTAATTTTAATTGGTATGCCATCATGCAGACTGGGGATGCTAATGGCCTAGTTTGTAGATTAAGACCAGCAGACCTGAACTGTAGTATGCCATTAGTTACAAATAAAAAGAGGAAAAACACTGAACAATGATAAAAGAGGCCATTCCAAATCAGAAAGAAGATGATTCTTCCTCATCTTCTCCAAGGTTCATGACCCTATTTCAATGTCCATTTGTAACAGGATTCAGATTAATGCTTTCTGCTTGGTCAGATAATCTCAGAACAGTTGGTAAATTGAAATGATTTGCTGTGTATATACCAATGTTATTGGCTGGCATGGGAAATGTTGCTGAACAATTTGCTCACAAATGACATTGTTTCAACTGATAGAGCTGTTTCTTTCACTACAAAACAGATACGTTAAATGCAAAGAATATTTCATTATTTAAGAAAAATGTATTTTTCTCCAATGGAATTAACTGCCGTTATTACCTCTAGTGTCTCTTCACCCTCCAATAAGTAAAGAGTCTAATACATGTTAATCTTTCACAGAGTTCACACATATATCTGTCACCAGTGAAGAAAAGGAAAGTGCCAAGTGAAAAAAGAAATTTATGTGTAGATGTTACCAAACCAAGTTGGTTTTGCCTGCCAACCAAATCACCGAGACAACGAGTTTGCAGCAAAGAAAGAGTTTATTCACAAGGGACCAAGCGAGGAGATGGGAGAACAAATCTCAAATCTGCGTCCCCGAAAAATGGGAATTAGGGATATTTATGGGATAAAGGGGCAGGATAGTCTGACGTGTAGGCATAGATGATTGGTGGTAAGGAGAAGTTGGGTAATTGATGATTTGTGCAAATATAGTCAAGCTTCATGGCTCTTCACAGGATGCATGTTCACAAAGTGGCGGCATTACCATGATCTAAGGGTGGAGTTTTTGGCTCCTTGACATCAAAGGCTCACCTATCTGCCATCCAGGCAGGCTCAGTTGATGAGTTGGTGGTCTTAACCAGCCTGAACTAGACAAAGAGTTGACTCTCAGTACCTGAAAACTCAAATACCCGTTACCATGGTGATCCAATCGTCAGAGATGTTATCTATAGGGTGGGTTTTAGTAATGCATTATCAAACTATTTTTGCAAACAGACAACTAACTGAGTATAGCTAAAGCAAGTTGACCCACAGTTTCATAGATAGCTGGGTAGACGATTGATAGATACATACATGCATATATAGACACACAGACACATGATGATACATGCAAACATACATACATACATAGTTGATAGATAGATAGATAGATAGATAGATAATAGATAGATAGATAGATAGATAGATAGATAGATAGATAGATAGATGAGAGAAACAGAAAGATACTATGAAACAGGAGTGGAATAGTCTAATTAAGGGGTTAGTCTCTTTACCTCCCAGCCACAGTAAATAAGAACCACTGCCAAGGGCAAGAGAGTAGACAAAAAGAAAAGAAAGTTGCATTACTCCAAAAACAAAGGAAATAAAATATAATAATATACTAATGCCTGTTAAGGGTTGAATTGTGTCCCCTAAAAAGATATAATGAAGTTTGTTTGTCAGCAAACACCAGAAACTAGAAGAAGCAAGGCAAGATTCTCCCCTCAAGCTTTCAGAGACAGCACGCCCCTACTGACACCTTGATCTTGGACTTCTAGCCTCCAGAACTGTGAAACAATAAATGTCTATTAGTTAAGCCACCCAGTTAGTGGTACTTTGTTATAGCAGCCCTAGAAAACTAATACAATGCCTATCTTGACTCTGTACTCACTTCCCACTGTCATTATTCTAGCCTCCATGTGTTCCCTCCTCTTCTAAGGAATTTGGTTTTATAGGTCATAGAGAAACAATAGAGAGTAACTAATATCTCTTGAGGTCTTGTATAAACCATCTTATTTAATCCTTAAACAATCCTGAAGGCACATATCAATGTTCGGAGATGAGTATCTTGCCCAAGAAAACACAGCTAGAAAGTAATAGAGCTGGAATTTGAGCCAATGCCAAAGCATGCTACTATACGAAGCATTCTAGCATATCATACTGCCTCTAACAACTTTTCAGGGTGAGTAAAACAAAACAAAAAAAATTCTGGAAGGATTAGCAAAGTCTCTGGCAAATAGCTGCATCATTTCAAAACCAATGTTACTTCAAGCTAGAATGGAAGATTCTGGTGACTGAAGAGAAGGGTAGTTGTGAGGAATTGGTGAGGTGAGGGGATGGGAGGGTCCCCAAGATCCCCGTCCTCCTTGCCCTCTGAGGCCAGAGCACAGGATTCCTGGGCATTAACCCTCTCTGGGCCAGGGAAAAGCTCAGTGCAGGCAGCCTTGCCCCTCTGCTACAAAAATCATGACACCTTCACCCTACTCCAGAGATCCAGCTTAGCAATAAGAAAGAAAAAAAAAAGGCCGTTTTTGCAGAGATTGGCCTCTAATCAGACTTCTGGGCCCATTTTTGGAGCTGGTATTATAAATAGAGCAGGAAGCCCAGAAATCGTCCCTAAACGTGCGAAGCAGCTGAAGGCGTCTGGGGAGTACAGGGTGGTGTGGTGAGAGCAGAGGCCAGGAAGCAGACGCCTTTCCTTTGCCAGATGAGAGAAGTTTCCCGCCCTGACTGAGGCAGCCTGTTGCTCCCCCCTGTCACAGGAAGCTATTTGAAGCACTTCAAATGCCCCGGGGACCACCAGAGAATAAGGGCTCTGCTGGCCCCTCTCTCTTTCCTTTTCACAGCCACAATGATTGAAAATCATCACCGGCTTTGTGAGCCTGTCGGGATGGTTTGTGGTTGTTTGGTTTGGTTTGGTTTGGTTTTATGGCAATGACAATATTTTCAAACCTTGTGCCTCTGAGACAATCTCTAAAAATAATTGACAACTAGTACAACAAAAACAATTCACTTTTTACATAAGTAAAATAATAGTAATTTCTTAAATAATAATAATAACCATCACATAGTTCATGACTGTTACACATTAGGCCCTGAAGTGCTTTGCAAGCATTCAATCATTGGCTCCTCTCAGCAATCCAGGAAAGCAGTTGTTGTTATCTCCATTTTATAGATGGAGAGACTGAAGCTCAAGGAGAACAAATCAACTTGCTCAAGGCCAAACAGCTAGAAAGTGGCAAAGTGAAGATACAATCCTAGGTTTATTTGATCCCAAAGTCTGTGTTCCTTCCCCTAGGAATGAAGAGCTGGCCTTTGGATGGGAAGGTTCAGATAAGGAGGTGAGGGGCTGATTCACCCTGCATGAAGCTCCTTATCCCAGTCCACATATTGCAGGCTCCTTGGCCTCCAGAGATAAATCAGAGCTGGGCAGGTGAGAAGGGAGGACCAATAACCTGAGTCATGCGCAGAAGAGTCCTCATTTTCAGTGTGGACTTTATCAACTTCACAGCACGTGAGGCTCAGGAAATAGCAATGTCTTCCTGTGACAAATTAGAGCCTCTTCTTGTTGTTCCCTGAATGCCCCACATCCGGGAGGGGAAACACATGATTACCTGGCCTGACCAAAAAGTAAGGGAGTTCCTGTCATCTTTCCCACTCAGGCCAAGGTAACAGATAATGAATGTGAGGCTCCAAACCAGCAGATCATGCATTTCCTGAAGGAGCATCGCTATTGTAAACGAATGGTTCTCAGCCCTTTTTCCCGAGGAAGGCATCATTGGGCAAGTGCTGTCAGTGGATCTTTACATGCCACTATAAGTAAATGAGATGGTTCACAAGCCATGTCATGGGTTTATCAATCTCTTAGTCAATTAATGAGCCAAAAATTATTGATGGAATGCCTACCACATAGACAGCTCTGTGCTAGATGCTATAAATACCAAAAAAAAATCAGAATTTTCTTTCTAAAACACATACCTGATTATTTCCCTGGTAACAGATAAATGCTGCTGATAGGTCAAGTAAGACAAGAACTGAGAATTGACAGTCATATCTAGCAACTCCAAGGTCATTGGTGACCTTGACAAGAGCTATCTGGATGAAGTGGTTGGAGCAAAAGTCTGACTGACGGAGCTTCAGGAGACAATGGGAAAAGAGATGTAAAAGATGGTGAAAATAGACACATCTTTCAGAGAATTTTATTGTAAAGGAAGGAGAATGGGAAAAAAAGAAGGAAGGAAGGTGGAAATGAGTGGCATATCAAGGAGTAGGCGAGATGGAAGTACACTCTGGGGCACTATCTATAGAGAATTTTAAAATAATAAGACCAAACTGACTAAAAGTCAGTCTGTTTTATATTATTACCATGGGATAGCTGTTCTAAATAATATCAGTGATAAAATATCCCTACCCATTAGAGCAGCTTCTCTCCCTCCTCGCTAATACACTTTTGGTTTACCATTAAAAGGAAGAGAAGAAGGGAAAAGAATGCTTAAAAAAAAGAAAAAAAAAGCCCTTATTTTGGGCTTTTTCAACATAAACTTATTTTCAACATAAACTCCCTCTCTACAAATCGTGGTCATATAAGTGCAATACAACAACTATCATTAGCCCCTTCCTGACAATAGGTAGAATGGCACATTGGATCATTTCCCAGCCCCTTGATTTGGGGTCTTGAATCATTCCCTTTTGTCTCATGAGGGTTATAAATTTCCCAGACATGACACTAACAGAATAGAACAGACCTTCAGTAGCCTCTCTCCTATATTGTGTTGAGGAAGGCATCAGTGGGCAAGTCCCATTAGTGGATCTTTACATGCCACCATAAGTAAATGAGACGGCCCACAAGCCTTGTCCTGTGTTTATCAATCTATTAGTCAATTAATGAGCCAAAAATTATTGATGGAATGCCTACCACATAGACAGCTCTGTGCTAGATGCTGTAAATACCAAAAAAAATCAGAATTTTCTTTCTAAAGCATATGTCTGATTATTTGCCTGTTGTGGTAGACATGACCAGGTGTCCACCAAAGTCACCCCTAGTAATAGAATTGTGGCCAGGTCTTGGCTACCCAGCCAGACTGCAGTAGCTGTGTTGACAAGACTACGTTATTGTCGAAGGAAAGTGAGTAGCAGTGACGTGAGCCACTTCTGTGTCTGGGACTTCAGACAATGCAGGTACTTTCCCCACATTGTCTTTCCTCTTCCTCTTGACGGGAACCCAGAATGCAGCAGCGATACAGCTTTGAGCCTACAGAAGACGGTACTCAGGGGCTGAAAAGGGATGACTTGGCAAGAGCTGAGACCTTAAATGACCACATAGAACAAGTTTCCCACCAGGTTGTGTAAAATGAGAGGAAATTAACACCTATAGCCAGTAAGTCACTACTCTCAGGGTCTACGGCACTTTTGCATCCACCCTAACTAATATGCTTGCCCATTCCCAATACTTTCCACGGGTCTTCAATGCCTAGAAAATAAAGTGCCCATTGCTCAACACAGCACACAGAGCCCTTCACTGTCCAACTCCATCTTGCATCATCCTGCCTCCCCAGCCCCATTTTGTGTCACACTGAAGGAGTTAATGCTCATCAAGACCCAACACAGGTCTGGCGCATTGAAAAAAAAAAGTGCTCATTTGATACTAACCTGAAGGAGAACCTAAGGCCCTAAAGGATGAGAGGATGATGGCTTTTTTTTTCCTGTCTCCCTCAGGGAGTAAATGAGAACACAATTTCAAGATTGAGTTTTTTCTCCTAAATGGAGAAAATAATTCTGAACTGAGTAGAATGAGGGGGACAAGTTTGCAGGCATTTTGAACACATGACTTTTAAAATGTCGCCAACGCATTCCTCCCTTTATCCTCAAGAGAAATTCATTCCTGGACTATTTGTTCATTCTAGGAGCAGCCAGAGTGGCATTTGTATACTTCTGGTTCTGAACTAAGAGATTGACATGGACCCATGATTAAGAATATATTTCTATCTCCATAACAACTAGGAAGTTTGCAGCTAGATGATGTTAGGGAAAATTAATAATATTTTACAGTCACACTTCACAGTTTGCAAAATTTCTTCACATACATAGACTCCTCTGTTTTTGTACGTCTTCCTGTCTTCATCCTCTAGACTTTATGCTCCATGTGAGTAAGAACATGGTAGTATTTATTTCTGCGTCTCTATTTTTGTATCTATTTGTTGTTAAATGCTAAGCAAATGTTCTGTAAATTTAATTGAATTTGATCCTCACAGCAACTCTGGGAAAGGTGAGGCAAGTTGTGACATGACTATCAGACAGGTGAGGAAACTGAGGCTCAGAGAAGTAAAGGGACCTTCTCAAACAAGGTCCCTTCTTATGCAGTTCTTCTTATGCAGGTTGCAGAGTGGGACTATAATTTTCTTATTCCACCCTTGTTGTTCAACTTCTTCCAGGAGAAAACTTTAAGCTGTATCAGAATCTTAACACAGCATTTCCATTTATATCTCATATATCAAAGTCCTTGTCACTGGCTTTCTTTAAGCTTCAAAATATTACAATGAATAGGGATAAGAGAAGTATTTTTAATGATAATTTTATAAAATATCACATGCACTTGATTTTTTAAAATGCGAGCAATAACCAGCATGGAGTGAAGAGTAAATTCTCCCTCCATTTTTCAACCAGTCTCCAAAGAGTACAGTTTCAGTTTTCAGTTCTTCCTTCAGTAGATTAGACTCCAGCCCCTGGGTTTCTCAGCCTCTGCAAAAATGTCTGTGCCCTAACATGGCGTAATAAAGATGAAATGCCTGACATTGAGGGGCCACGTGATTTGTGGACTGAGGCGAGAGGGGACTCCTCAAAAATTCAGCTTTGTGTAAAACTCCCATGATCTTTGTGCTATTTGAATAGGCTAACCTAATGATAAAAGAATTTTGTGATTTCTGAGGCCAAAAAAAACTGGCATTTATTTCTTGCTGAAGTATTTGGATGCTCCCCAACAGCATTCCACATGATTACTCAGTACTCCACATGACCCAGCTCCTTCCTCCTTATGGCTCAACTCTCCTCTTAGACTTCAGTGGCCTCTTGATTCAGTTGGGAGAGAGGCAAGTGGAGTGGAAGGCCTGGCCTAGAAGTGACACACATCACTTCTACTCACATTCCAATAGCCAAAACTTGGTGACACTGTCACAACCATTTGCTAGGGAGCCTGGGAAATACAACCGAGCTATGTGTCCCAGAGGATGAGGAAGCAGGCCGGGCCCAATCTTAAACCACACGGATATAGGCTGAAAGAGAATCTCTAATCCTAACTATGATTGAATTTTTTCCAAATTGGCAGGGTAGAGATTGTGGTTTCATTTCATTAGATTTGAAGAAATAAAGAAATGTGACATTTCTTCTACATCTGGATTTTTGGAATACGATTAATATTTGCTACA
Source organism: Diceros bicornis minor (assembly GCF_020826845.1). NCBI lineage: Eukaryota > Metazoa > Chordata > Mammalia > Perissodactyla > Rhinocerotidae > Diceros > Diceros bicornis. The sequence continues at coordinate 22,064,274 of NC_080747.1, read as the reverse complement.
TGCTCCTGCCCTTATTTCATGATTTATCAATCTTGGATAGCACTTATTAACTCTTTGCTGTGAAAAATGAAGAATTTGGTTCATTTACACTGCCTTCCACCTTCCCTCCCTGCCTCACTCCCCAAATTTTGTTGATTATATTATTATATTTATTTCTTTTATGACTTGAAATATGACAAACTCTGTTTCCTGGATTTTCAACTTTAACAAGTATCTGTTAACTCCTTGCTGTGGAATATGAGAAAATTACTCCATTTACTTAGTTTTTTTCACCTCTCTTTCTCTTCTCTATCCTTATTTTTTGGCTGTTGTTATTTTAAACTGTCAAGGTTTATAACCTTTACATTCTGTTCTATAACTCCAGTCTCAAGTCTAGCAAGCTTTGTCTATATGTTAATGCACAGACTGAAAATTATAAAAAGCATTTTCATTATTATGCTTATGCAAGTATTATTCAATGTAGAATCCAGTAGTACGGTTCCAAGCACAGAGAAGAAAATATAACCCTATGCTACCGAACCATTATTGGTAAATGGAAAATCTTTTTAGTGTCTTACTTTATAGCAATGCTTCTCAAAACTGAATTTTCACACAAATAACCCCAGAATCTTGTTAAAATGCAGTCTACCTCAGGTGAGACCCAAGACTATGCATTTCTAACAAGCTCCCAGGTGATGCCAATGGTACAGGTCCATGGACCATGATCTGGGCATCAAGCCACTAATGGACCCTCTTTTTATACCTTTTCAACTTTCATCATTTCTTCTGGGTCGTGGTGAACCCCTAGTGTTTCGAAATCCATTATTGTCTTCCTTTCTTGAATTCCTATTTCCACCACTCTTAAGGTTTCTATTTAGAAAATTTGATATGATCTCGGTCTTCCATTTTTAATTCCCTATAGAAGAATGTTACTCATTTATTTAAGGTCACTTTTTGGGTCAATAGCATGCTTTGAAATTTTTAGGTGAGAGCTTTTTTACTTTGTTAGCTTAGTTCTCTTATGATCAACTCATGTCCATCTCTGAATTCACTCACTCGTATTTCCCTGCCTAGAACTCCAGAATTAAAAGATTCCAACCTAGTTCTGATCAAACTAGTTCCAAACAAGTGGCCAGAAAGTTTTTGAAACATGTTCATCAACGAAGTCAACTGCCTCCAAACCACCATCTCCATAAAAATATATCAAGTCAAGGCTTCATCTCAATTAAAGAGCTTCCTCCTTGAAATTTGGAAATTAGACCTGGCCCCTTGACAACATGATCCACACCCTGCCCAAGAATATATCTCAGAAAAATCATTATAAAATTGTTGTCTTCATCCCTGTGACACTAACAAATGGCACAGGGGAGAAAGCATCATCTAGTCATTTTAAAAAGTCCCTCTGAAAAGGTGTATAATTCTTTCTCATGTCACAGACTCCAACATGAAGAGAAATGTGATAAATAAATCCATTCTAATGAGGAAATATTGTTATGAGAAAGAAGAAAAGCATGCAGTTAATCCATTTTTAAATAATCTTAAAAAAATGCTGAGGTGCACCCTGGACTCCACATCTTGAGATATGACTAGTCATTTTTTCTTTATCCTACCAACCCTGATTACACAAAAGCAATAATGAGAAAATGTGTAATAAAACAGCAGGTGATGCCGAATGGAATTCAGGAAACGGCCTAAGGGGAGAAAAAAAGAGATTCATTCATTGCTAAGCATCCCTAAACACTATACTTTAGGAAGAGTAGTGAATATTAATTTTAAATATTTAGAAACCTCAGGGTGTGTTGAATACAGATCACCACTTCCCTCTATTTTAGTTTAGGAAAACTGAGTCAGCAATCCTCAATGGCCCTAAACTTCTGCAGGATTTAACCCCAGAAGGGCACTCAGAGCACAATTTGATTTAGAAGTGTAATTAGCAACCCTTCTTTTACTTAGCTGAGTCACCTGGTGTCTGCTTGCACACTTCTACTAAAATTAAATGCATTAATTTTTTAAATTGAGTCAAGGAGATTCCCATCTGCAGTGTAATCAACGTAATTATATTATCAAGTGTCAGAAGGTCCAAGACACAAAATAAAATAAGGTAAATATGTATACAAGACTAACAATGCCATAGACAAAGAGCTAGGAAACTGCTGATCATACTACTATTGAAGCCTTTACCAGCCCTAGAATACAAGGGCTGAGGCAGAGGCTGCAAATAATTTTTTTCCTAGTAGATAATTTGCTCCAGTGAGAAAGAAAACATACTAAGAATAAAATTGCTGGTTGGCTATTTGATGACATCTTGACATAAGTACTTAACTTTTTTAACTACATTTTAAAAGTCTAGTGGAGATCATTTGTAAGGTTATACATTGTCACCAGGTGGGTATTGGCTTCAGGAAACTTCACATTCTTGGGTCTGCTGTCTAACGAGACAAACTTCTCCACCCCCTTGCTTCCTACATCCTGTCTGTATCAATAAAGACATCTTCCAAAATTAGAACTCACTAGGGTCCAGGACTCCCTCTTAACTTTAGGAAAGTTCTATGATGAGCTCCCGCCCAAGGTGTCTCCTGGAGTTCACAAGCATTCATCTTGAGGAGTGAGGAAACTTGCAAGTTTATGGAACTCCCAGGGACCATTGACCCCTTCCATCTAAGGGACAGCAAGAGAAATTTTGGATATTATGTAGTTGTCAACAATCTGAAAAATACTGGGACTAGGGCAAGAAAGAAGGGAAAAGAACTCAGGCATTGGGCAAAGAAAGAACTAGCCAGAATACAACAGGATGAAAGCCCAAAGGGAAATGCAAGAAAGTATTCCTTCCACCAAGTTCAAACAAGTTGTCCAAGGCACAAGGAGTGGCAATGGCTGAATGCATTCAATGGGTGTCTTGGGGACATGGGACCATGGAAAACCACATCAACCTTTTCTGCTTCTATTGTTTCAAAATGGCTTCTGCTCCATCTTTCGATTCAGTAACTCACGGGATCTCAATAAAGCAAGTCACCCTAGCTCTTACAACATTAAGAATTCCTTGGTACACTTGTGTTTCCACAGTGATTCAGAGCAGGAGTTGGCACACAATAGTATGCAGGCCAAATCCAGCCTGTTACCTGTCTTTGTAAATGAAATTGTATTGGAATACAGCCACGTCCATTCATTTAACTAATATCTATGGCTGCTTTCCTGCTACAGCAGCAGAGTTGAATAGTTGTGACAGAAACCATATGGCCCCCAATGTTTAAAATGCTTACTATACAGCTCTGTACAAAAAATGTTTTGCTGACCCCTGATATAGACAGCAGACCCCTCAGCCCCCAAAATACTGTAACTAACTTTTGGATAGTACAGTGTGACTCTGGATTTGGCCCATCACCTCTAGTCCAAAGAGGTTTTAAGACATATTTGCTGATAACATTTGATCTACCATGCGTAGTGAAGCATTCTCACATACAGCTTAAGAGCACAGGGCCTGGAATTGACTAGTTGGGTTCAAATCCTGACTCAGCCACTTCCTAGCTGTGTGACTTTGGGCAAGTTGTTTACCATTTCTATGCCTCTGTTTGCTCATCCGCGGTAGGCAGCCACTGCCCCCACCTTCTGGTATGCATGTCCCTGTATATTCCCTTTCCCTTGAGTGTGGACTGGAACTAGTGACTTGCTTCTAATGAATAGAATATGGTAAAGTGATGACATGTCAATTCTGAGATTCAGTTACACAAAGACTGAGACTTCTGTCTTGTTCTCCTCTCTGTTCTCTCCTGCTTTCTCTGACGGAAGCCAGTTGCCACGTTGAGCGATGCAGTATGGAGAGGAGCACATGGCAAGAAATTGGAGGAGGCCTCTGGCCAACGCTGAGCAAGGACCCGAAGCCCTCAGTACAATAACCTGAAAAGAACTAAATCCTGTCAGTAACCACATGAGTGACCTTGGACTCAGTCAAGCCCTGTGATGACCACAGTCCCAATTGACATCTTGAGTGCAGCTGTGTGAGAGATCCTGAGTAAGAGGCACCCAGCCAAGACATGACTAGATTCCTGAACCACAAAAACTGTGAGATAAATGTTTGTTGTTTTAAGCAACTACATTTTGTGATAATTTGTTATGCAGCAATAGCTAGTAACTACTGTTATGAAAAATAAATGCATAATATAAAGTGCATACAATTATGCCTGCCAATGTCCAACAAATGTTAACTATTATTAAGTGAAAAGCCTTGTCTTCTTACTTCACTTCCACTTTCATTGCTTCAATTAAAGTGTAATAGTTTGGACCATGAACTAACTATCAGTTTGGCAAGTCACCTCACCTCTCTGAACTCAGTGTCCTCACCTATAAATGTAGATAAGAAAACAGTACCGGGGGCCAGCCTGGTGGCGTAGTGGTTAAGTTTGTGCACTCTGCTTCGGTGGCCTGGGGTTCACAGGTTTGGATCCCAGGCTCAGACCTACACACTGCACATCAAGCCATGCTGTGGCAGTGTCCCAAATACACAATAGAGGAAGATTGGCATAGATGTTAGCTCAGAGACCAACTTCCTCAAGCAAAAAAAAAAAAAAAGAGGAAGATTGGCAACAGATGTTAGCTCAGGGCCAATCTTCCTCACCAAAAAAACAAATGAAAATAGTACCAAACTCATAGGATTTTCATATGTGTTACATGATATATTCTTTTGCTAGGGCTGCCATAACAATGTACCGCAGAGTGGGTAGCTTATACAACATAAAATTATTTCTCACAGTTTTGGAGGCTAGAGGTCCAAGATCAAGGTGTCAGCAGGTTTGATTTTTGCTGAGACCTCTCTCTTGGCTTACAGATAGCCACCTTCTCACTGTTTGTTCTCCTGTCATTTCTCTATGTGTACATGTGTCTCATATCTGTGTGTCTCTCTCTGTGTGTCCTAATCTCTTGTTATAAGAACACCAGTCATATGGAATTAGGGTTCACCCTAACATACTTATTTTAACTTAACTACCTCTTTAAAGGCCTTCTCTCCAAATATAGTCACATTCTAAGGGACGGGGGGGTTAGGGCTTCCATATATGAATTGGTGGGGGGGACACAATTCAGCACATAACAAATGAATAATCCAAAGAAATAACTTGGAAAAGTATGAAGCCCATAAAAGGCACAAAATCCAGGTTAGTGCTTAGAAGTATTCTTTTCAGAGTATATAGAGTGAAGAGTTTTTAAGCTATCAAGGGCTTAAAAACAGAAGTCACAACCCCTTACTTTAGAGATGAGGAAAATGGTAGCCTAGATAAAAAGTTACATATCAAAAGCCACATAAAAACTTCTCATTTTTATGAGGCCAGCCTGGTGATGTAGTGGTTAAGTTCACGCACTCTGTTTTGGCAGCCCGGGGTTTGCAGGTTTGGATCCCAGGTGCAGACCTATGTACCACTTATCAAGCCATGCTGTGGCAGCGTCCCACATACAAAAAAGTAGAGGAAGAGGGGCATGGATGTCAGCCCAGGGCCAATCTTCCTCAGCAAAAAGAGGAGGATTGGCAACAGATGTTAGCTCAGGGATAATCATCCTCACAAAAAAATAATAATAAAAAAGAAAATAAATAAATAAAAAACCTCTGATTTTCTAACTTATTAGTGGATGCATTTACTAACTCTGAATCACAGGATAGATGCAAAAATCAGGGTATTTTCTTACTGGATGTAGAACACAGGCATTTGGGAATCAGAATTTCAGAGCTGGGAGGAATCTTAGAAAATATCTTTTTTAGTTTTTTTACAAAGAAAATACAAGGTGCACCAATCATCCAGTTATTAATGGGGGCAAGATTTGAACTCGTGTTTATTCTTTCATTGCAAAGAGTTAATCGAATAGCTACTATATGCCAGGCATTTTGCTGTACACCAAGAATTTAAGAGGAAATCAAACATACATGTACACTGTTTCCATAGAGCTTAGAGCCCAGCTCTAGATATAGACAAAAACAAACAAACAGAAAAAAATACAGTGCAGTGAAATAAGTCCTTTGCCAGCAATTCCTTTCCTGGACCACCAGATGTCGCTCAGTCCTGCCTCTTCTCTATCTCTGTTCCCTCCCCACTGACCTCATGCTTCCCATGCTTTTAAATATAATCTAGATGTTTATGACTCCCAAAGGCATGTCTCCAGCTGTGACTTTTCTTCTCAGCTTCCAGTTCCTGTATTGAACTGCATCATGGATATCTCTATTTTGATCTTTAATCAATATATCAAACTTCACACATCCAAAACCAAACACTTGGTTTTCACACCCAAAGCTCTTCCTTCCTGAGCCTTCTCCATCTTATTAGAAGGCATCCTTGAGTATCCAGTTGCTCAGGCCTGTAGCATAAGTAGGAGTTAGACAGGCAACAAACAGGACTATAAAGTAAGTGGGCTACAGCATTTGCAGGGGTGCAAAAGAAAGAAAGAAAATGACATATTCAAGAAATTAGAAGTTCAGCATGGCGTGACTTCAGAGCTCAAGGCAACGAGTGGCTAGGAAGAGCTTAAACTAGGAATGTGTGTAGGTCCTGTAAGTCCTGGTGAAGAGTCTGTATTTATATACAAAGTCATGAGGAAACATTGAAGTACTCTCAGCGGGATATCAATGATTAATAGTGATTTTCAAACACTCTGGCCACATTAAGTAGAGTGCAGAAAAGGAATAATACTAATGTCAGAAAGCATAATTAAGAGGCTATTGCAGTAACCATGGAAAAGGAGGATGATGATCTGAACCAAAGGAATGGCAGGGAGAATGGAAAGAAGCAGAAAGATCTGAAAGATATTACATAGATAAAACCAACAAATTTGGGGGTTGTGTAATTAGGATTGCATTGGGTGTCATGTAATGGAAGCTCTCTGCAATGGCTCAACCACATAAATGTTTTATTTTTCTCACTTTACTAAAGTCTGGGTGTAGACTATCCAAGGTTCTGTATCTGCTCAGGGAACTCATCAAAGATTAGATTGTCCCTCGTTTCCTGCTCTATCACCCTCAGCATGTGGCTCTTGTCTTATGCGGTTGACAATGGGCATGCTACTGGCAGGCATTCTGTCTCTGCTCAGACAGGGAGATGGGAAAGGGAGAAGGCAAAAATATGAGCCCACTCAGCCCGTTCTTTTACATCAGGAAAACAATAGCATCCTCAGGCATTCCAGGAGACTTCCTCTCTTATCTTGCTGGCCAGTACTGGATTACATCATCACCCCTAGAGGCAAGGGAGTCTGGAGGGGTGAGTATTTTTATTGGAGCATGTTGCCACACTTAAACAAAATTGGCAACCTGAGTAAGGAAGAAGGGAAGAACGGGAAAATGGGTAGGTAACTAGCAATGTCTATCATAGAGACTGATTGGATTTGATGACAAGAAAGAATCTAGACTGTGACTTGGGTTCCTGATTGAGCAAATGTGCAGGTGTTCACCCCCATAGTCACCACAATAGGAAGAGGAAGAACATGAGCAAGAGAAGGACATAAAGTTAGAAGGAAAATATGAGTTCCACTTGAACTCATGGGACACCACCTCACATAATGAGGCTCTGAAGCTCATGAGAAAGATCTGAACTGAAGATAACATGGCTGAAAGTACTACATGTCTAGTTCAAATTACTATGACATATATCTTATAGAAAGATATGTATCTTTCTATAAATATATCTGGCTGGTCTTGTAATCTTCAAAATCCTTACTTTAAAAAAAAAAACTCCAGGGGCCGGCCCAGTGGTGCAAGCGGTTAAGTGCACGCGCTCCGCTGCAGCGGCCCGAGGTTTGCAGGTTCGGATCCCGGGCGCGCACTGACGCACTGCTTGGCAAGCCATGCTGTGGCAGCATCCCATATAAAGTGGAGGAGGATGGGCACGGATGTTAGTCCAGGGCCAGTCTTCCTCAGCAAAAAAAGAGGAGAATTGGCAGATGTTAGCACAGGGCTGATCTCCTCACAAAAAAATAAAAATAAATAAATAAATAAATAAAAATAAAAACTCCAGCCATTTATGGCTGATGTTCCAGTGATCATCTCTAGAGCCATATAACTTTTTAATTATCCACTGATATTAGGTTTTACGTTGACCAGAATGCAAAGGAAATAAAATTTGCATAGCATCGAGCCAAGCAATTTTTATTTTATTTGCTAAATATAAGATCTTTCCCTGCTTTTGGTTTGTTTGAATTTTCCAGGATTATTCAGGGCAGGAAAAAAATAGCAAACTGAGAATCACTAGTTGCTTTCGGCAGAGGCTGACTGACAGGAGATATCCCTGCCCTAAAGTAGCATCTTTCGGCAGAGTTGACATTAGTTGACATGGCTCATCCTGGGATTGGACAGGAACATCCAGAATCCTACTTGAGCTCACAGGTAGCTGCTGATCCAGCTGCTATGTGGTTAGATCACCTTTGTGTCCTAATCTCTGCATACCACTTTTGGCTATTCCAATTAGATGATTAGATTAGATTAGATTAGGTCAGAATGTTGGTTCAGATATTTGTAAAAGTATTTCATCTGAAAATGAGGCAGATACTGCAAGTCTTACTGTAACCCAGTCCTTCTTAACTGGGTTAATCCTTTTCTTAACTGGGGCTAACCCAGTCTCTTCTTAAAACAGAGTCCGTTGTAGAGAATTCAGAATGGACCAAACTTAAAATGGGCCACAAGAGGGTAGTTCAACAATAGGAACTATAATAATACTCTGTGACAAAGTTTTGGGGCAGCAAGCCACATCTGCAAAAGATCAACAGCATAATCAACATGTGGCTTCTGCTGGAAACAGATTGATTAAAGGTTATCTAACCATGCTGGTGGGCAAGGGAATAGGAGCACCTTTCAAAATACATAAAACAATTTTTAATTGTAATCATGGAATCGTTTCACGTTATCAAAGAGCAACCTATAGAATTCCATGTTAATCATAGCGGGGAAAGAGAAACGCAGGGTATTCATTAAGTTCCTCTAGAAATGTGCACAATATTTTCTCTGTCTCATCTCTGCTCTTTTGCTCATGTTAATTATTTCAGCCTTGAGCGTGGTAATTGCCAGATCATGACCTTTCTAGCCTTCATTTTTAGTTCTAGACCCACCTGCCCAGATCAGGAAAGAAGAGGGTGGAAGTCATGAATGCTCTTCACCAAATATTTCTGACTCTCTGTCTTCCTGGCCACTTGTGATTGGTGGAGCCATGTGACTAGTTCTGGTCAATAAGTTGTAAGCAAAAACATGTGTCACTTCTGAGCCAACATGAGATTTTCCTGCATTCTGTTGAACTGTGCCACTTTTCTAACAACATCCAAGATAGAGCTCTCAAGGAGACCAAGATGAGCAGATCTCCCACTTCCTCTCCCATCCAAAGATCCACAGTGGACATGTATCCTCAATGAGAAATAAGCCTTTACCTTTTAGGACATCAAGTTTTGGGGTTGTTTGTTACCACAGTATAACTTGGCCTATCTCCACTAATAAAAATAGCCATTTTTTCTGGACTACTCAAGTATTGTTCAACATGTTTATTCGTGTACTTTTGTTAAAAAAAAAAAACTTTTAAAAATCTAGTTTAACAGAGAAAAAGCATAGTTGGCAACAGCACTATAAGGGTGACCTTAATTAGTACAATTGTTACTGTTAGCGTCTGTTCATTTTTAATAATTACAACAATGCTAATTTCATCTGTAGGAGTTTTGTTCTCCTATAAACAATTTTTTCTGATTCCAAAATTAAAATATGCTTACTGAAGAAAAAATGAAAATACAAAAAGCATAAATAGAAATTTAAAACCACTCATAATCCCTAAACTCAGAGATAAATCACTATTAATTTGGGGCATATATCCTTCCCGTCTTTAAAGTCTATACAGCTTTATAATCTACTTTACTTGACAAGGTAGTGTCAACATTCGCCCTTATCATTAAATATTCTTCGCCTTCATTTTAATGGCTGAATAGTATTCCATCACATGGCTATGTAGTGATTTGTTTAATCAATTCCTTACTATTGAATACTTAATTGCTTTTAATTATTTTCTACAAAATCAGTATTTTCCTACATCTATAATAATTTTCTCAAGACTAGTTTCTATAAATTGAACTGCTCCACCAAACACTATGTAAAATTTAAAGCTTTCTGTTCTATTTTTGCCCAATCACATGTCAGCAATGTAAGTACATTTCTGAATCCATCCAGCAATATGTGAAAGTATCTATTTCTTACATGCTCATCAACACTAGAAATTCACCAGCATTGTCTCAAACATGATAATCAATTTCAAATTTCTCTAATTAAGTGTTCAATTTTTATATGTATTCAAATCTATTCCTCTTTTCCTTTTTGTTTTCTTTCTTTGTTAAAAATGCTTTCTTAGCCCAACGTCAAAAATACATTTACCTATATTTTCTTCTAGATCTTTTACTGTTTCACTTGTTAATATTTGTTTAGATAAGCCATCTAGGATAATTTATTTTTTAGTGTATAACGTGAAAGACATTTAACTTAGTTGTTTTACTAAATAGTCGTTTTTTCTAAGCCACCTAGTAGACAAACTGTACATTATCTCTGTAGGTTTAGCTCTGTTTGTTGGCTTGTATCAGTTACTTAGTGTTTTAATTACTGAGACTTTCATAATATTTTCTTAACATCTAAAAATGCGTACACACACACACACACACACACACATATACACCCAGGATAGTCATTTTTCTTCCTCAAATTCATCTTTCAGTTCTTCAGAGTGTTTTAATTTCTATTCTTTTGATGCTCACATCAGGTGGGAAGGTGAAGACTGGGGCCTTTCTTGTTACAGGCAACCCCAGAGCAGGTGCAGGAAGAAATATTAATGGAGGAAGCTTTAGACGGCTCTGCAGGGCAGACGATGGCATGATCAGGGCTCTCAAATATTGCTTCTTCCCAAACGAGGTTTTATTCTTTCAGTCTAAAAGATGTTTATTTAGTTCCCTAATATTTGCCTGTGCAGTGGACAGGATACTATCCCTGTCGTTCCCGTGATAGAGTGAGAGAAACAGGTAAAGAAGCAATTACCGTATATGTTATCAATGGCTACAACAGAGGCGAGCACAGGACTCCCTGAGAGCATGTACTTTTAACAAGCAAAAAGATTGACTCAAGTACAGTGATCACAAATAGCCAGGTCACACTTTAGGAAACCACAAAGAAAATGTATTGAAAGTCTCTGTCCCTTCCACAGGAGGGTCAGGATTTTTTAAACACCAAGTCCCAAACTGGGCAGCAGGTCGAATCTGGGTGATGCTAGTAACATATGATAACTATCTACCTTCACCACTGATTTTATTAGGCACGCTCCACTACAAAATATAAATACCAAATAATTTACTTAAAGCACTTTTTTACTGGAAATACCATGCACGGTTAATTTTGCCCTTGATAGTGAGGTGCAAGCTGCATTGTTTCTAGCTAATTGGCAGTTCCTTTCAACAGCTTAGTTTCATTAGTAAACACTTGTCACTGCTTTTCTTGATGCAAAGTAAACATCACGATTCAGAATGTTTTTAGGCTTAAGAAGAGATTTGCTGCCTCTGACTCCAAAGAGAGGCAGTTTCATAGACGGCCCCTTAAGGAATGTGAACTAAGACCTTGCTATTCACCACGTGGTCAGCTTCCCTCAACAGCTTGTTAGAAATACTGAAGCTCAAACCTCACACCAGACTTACTATATCAGAATCTTCATTTTAACAAAAAACCCCAGCGATTGTTGGCACGTAAAATAGGAGAAGCCATGACCTAGAAGACATGGGAAAAACTCAGGGCCCCAAATATCTTCTTCCCCTCATTATTCCATCGTGATGGATTTGGGGCTCAGCCGCTGGATGTGCAATGTTCAGCACAGAGACAGGGTTTCACCAAAAAAAGATTTTTAAAGAACCGCTCCCAGTTTTGCCTGAGCCTGTGCCTCCTCTGAGAAGCTGTCCTGGACAGGCCGCCAGACCACTGCTGTTAGGATGTCCATCCAGGGCAGGGGCCAACCCAGGTCTAATGTTGTTTTTTAATGTAGAAAATTAAAATATTCAACATTAGATATTTGCTAAAAATTTTTTTTGATTCTTCCACATAGTGGAATACTCTCCAGCTACAAACAAAAAAATTATTATAGTAGATGATAGGCAATAAATGGCATCACACCATAGTAAGGTCTTTGTTAGAGACACTCTTCATCCCCCTCATGTTTATAGAATTCTAGAATTTCAAGGTTAAAAGAGATCTCAAAGGTCTTCTGGATCTTACCTCCACCTTCCACTAACTACTCATCCAGTCTCTGCTTGATCTTCTCTGATGATGGGGAACTCACTACCTATAGCAAGGTGGCTCATTCCATTTTAAGGAAGTGCAATGGGTAGAAAGCACTTTCTTCTTTTTGCCTAATAAATATGCTTCTCTGTAGCTCCTTTCCTGTGAGTTGGGGTTCTGGTCTTTGGAATCCATGGTATAACTCCACCTCTTCTTGCACAAAGTAGTCCTTCAAATTTCTGAAGCCACTCGCATGCCTTCTCTTCTCCAGACTCAACATCCACATATACCATGGGGTGTAAGTGGTAAGAAGGGAAAATCAACTACAATTAAGATTAACAACAATTTCTTGTGGTTTGAAATTCTCTGGCCCGGCTGCTTTCCCCTGAGTACACTTCAGTTTATATCCAACAGCATCTGTGTGTTAATACTTTCATTCCTTTATTTAGCAAATATTTATTGAGTAATTGCATGGTTTTTGGAAGCCAGGCACCATTCTAGGTGCTGGGGATATAGTAGTGAATGTAATCAACAAAATTCTAGTCCTCATGGAGCTTACATTCTAGCTGTGGAAGATAACAACCAAATAATAATAACAATAATAATAATGTTAGACTAGAGAATAATAATATATACTAAACAAGAGAATGATAATTGCTGTGAAGAAAACTAAAGTTATATAGGAGTAGAGAATTGCTATTTTATTATATAGGGTGGCCAGAAAAGCCAATATTTGAGCAGAGACCTGAAGGAAGTAAGAAAGGGAATCATGTGGATATAAGAAAGAGCATTCCTTGGAAGAGGAAATAGTGGGTGCAGAGGCTCTGAGGAGGGAGCACACTAGGTGGATCATGGAAGAGAAAAATAGCCAGTGTAGCTGGAAGTGAGTGACCTCAGAGGTCAGAAGTCAGGAGCTGATTGTACAGAGACCTGTAAACCATTGAAAAGACTTTGGCTTTTCTTCCATGACATAGAAAGTCACTGGTAGGTTATAAACAAATGAATGACATAATCTGACCTAGTGTTAGATGGACCCCTCTGGCTGCTCTGTAGAGAATGACTGGGCAAGGTGGGGAGGGGAACAGAGGGGAAACAGAGGAAAGAACAGAGAGGAAAGCAGGAAGATCAGTTAAGAGGATATGGCCAAAGCCCAAGAGAAATATAGGGGCTCAGATGAGAGTAGTAATGCTGAGGCTTTGAGCGAAAGTTATTCAGCAAGTAATCGTTCTAAAGTGGTGGGAGGGGGAGTAAATGAGTAGAATTTTTATAAGCAATGGAAGTTTTTATCAGCTTAAAATGCAGATTGCTATAACCATAAGAAGTTTATGTAAGCCCTATGATAACTACAAGGAAAATACTTATAGAAAACACACAAAAGAGAATAAGAAAAGAATCAAAGCATGTCACATAAAAAAAAAATCAACAAAACATGAGAGCAGACAGCAAGAGAGAAAAAGAGTCACAAAAAAGCTACAAGACAGCCATAAAACAATTAACAAAATGACAATAGTCATTCGCTATCAGTAATTACTTTAAATGTAAATGGATTAAACTCTTCAATCAAAAGAAATACAGTCGTTGAATGGATATTTAGAAATTCTACTATATGAATTTAGATGCAGAAATTCTCAACAAAATACTAGCAAACTGAATTCAACAACACATTAAAAAGGTTACACACCATGACCAAGTGGGATTTATCCCTGAGATGCAAGGATGGTTTGACAAATGAAAATCAATCAATGATCACAATGATCACATACTGTGATACATCACATTAATAGAATGAAGGGTAAAAATCACATGATTATCTCAATAGATGCAGAAAAAGCATTTGACAAAATTTAGCACACTTTTGTGATAAAAACTCTCAACAATTGGGTATGCAAGAAATGTACCTCAACATAATAAAGGCCATATATGAGAATCCCACAGCTAATACCATTCTCAATAGTGAAAGGTTGAAAGCTTTTCCTCTAAAATCAAAACCAAAGCAAGGATGTCCACTCTCATCGCTCCTATTCAACATGGTCCTGGAAATCCTAGATAGAGAAATAGGGCAAGAAAAAGAAATAAAAGTCATCCCAGGGGCCAGGCCCCTGGCGTAGCGGTTAAGTGCGTGTGCTCCGCTGCTGGCAGCCCGGGTTTGGATCTCGGGCATGCACCAATGCACCGCTTGTCAGGCCTTGCTGTGGTGGCGTCCCACATAAAGTGGAGGAAGATGGGCATGGATGTTAGGTCGGGGCCATTCTTCCTTAGCAAAAAGAGGAGGATTGGCATGGATGTTAGCTCAGGGCTGATCTTCTTCACAAAAAAAAAAAAAAAGAAAGAAAGAAAGGAAAGTCATGCTAATCAGAAAAGAAGAAGTAAAATTGTCCATATTCACATAGAGAAATAGGTCAAGAAACAGAAATAAAAGGCGTTCTAATCAGAAAGGAAGAATTAAAATTGTCCATATTCACAGATGACATGATCTCATATGTGGAAATCTAAAGATGCTACCAAAAAATAAACACAACTTTTAGAACTCATAAACAAATTTAGCAAAGTAACTGGATACAAAGACAACACACAGAAATCAGGTGCATTTTCTACACACTGACAACAATTTGAAAAGGAAATTAAGAAAACAATTCCACTTAGCATCAAAAAGAATAAAATACAAATAAATGTAAGCATTGAAATGAAAGACTTGTACACTGAAAACTACAAAACATTGCTGGAAGAAATTAAAGAAGACACAAATAAACGGAAAAACATCCGATCTTCATGGATTGGAAGACTTAATATTGTTAAAAGGTCCAAATTACCCAAAACAATCTATAGATTCAATGCAATCCCTGTCATAATGGCACTTTTTTGTAGAAATAGAAAAAACAATACTAAAATTCATATGGAATCACAAAGGACTTTTGAATAGCTGAAACAACCTTGAGAAAGAAGAACAAAGCCAAGACCTCACACTTCCTGACGTCAAAACCTATTACAAAGCTACAGTAATCAAAACCTTATGATACTGGCATAAAGACAGACACATAGAACAAAGAAACAGAACAGAGTCCAGAAATCAACCCATGAATATATGGTCAACTGATCTTTGACAAGGGTGCCAAGAATACACAAGGGGAAAGGATAATCTCTTCAACAATTAGTGTTGACAAAACTGAATATCCACATGCAAAAGAATGAAACTGGACCCTTATCTTACATCATATATGAAAAATAACTTAAAATGGATTAGAGATTGAACCATAAGACCTGAAACTATAAAATCCCTAGAAGAAAACATGAGGGAAAATCTTCACAATATTGGTCTTGGCAATGATTTCTTAGATATAACATGAAAAGCTCAGGCAGCAAGAGCAAATATAGACAAATGGGGTTACATCAAACTAAAAAGCTTCTGTACAGCAAAGGAAACAATCAACAGAGTGCAAAGGTAATCTACAGAATAGGAGAAAATATTTGCAAACCATGTATCTGATAAGCGGTTAATCTCCAAAATTTATAAGGAACTCCTACAATTCAATAGCAAAAAATCAAATAGAATTAAAAAATGGACAAAGAATTTGAATAGACATTTCTCTAAAGAAGACGCACAAATGACGGATACCTATAAGTAAAGATGCACAACATCACTAATCATCAGGGAAATGCAAATCAAAACTACAATGAGATATCACCTCACATCTGTCAGTGAGGATGTAAAGAAAATGGAACCTTTCTGCACTGTTAACGGGAATGTAAAATGTGCACTTGCTATGGAAAACAGTATGGACATTCCTCAAAAAATTAAAAATAGAGGGGCCGGCCCCGTGGCTTAGCAGTTAGGTGCGCACGCTCCGCTACTGGCAGCCCAGTTTGGATCCGGGCGTGCACTGACGCACCGCTTGTCATGCCATGCTGAGGCGGCATCCCACATACAGCAACTAGAAAGACATGCAACTATGACACACAACTATCTACTGGGGCTTTGGGGAGAAAAAGGGAAAAAAAAAGGAGGAGGATTGGCAATAGATGCTAGCTCAGGGCTGGTCTTCCTCAGCAAAAAGAGGAGGATTAGCATGGATGTTAGCTCAGGGCTGATCTTCCTCACACACACAAAAAAAATTAAAAATAGAACTACCAAATGATCCAGCAATCCCACTTCTGGGTATCTATCCAAAAGAATTGAAAACAGGAACTCAAAGAGGTATTTCCACTCCCATGTTCATTGCAGCAGTATCCAATTACCAAGAGGTAGAAACAACCCAATGTCTGTTGACAGATGAATGGATCAAGAAAATGTATATACCTACAATAGAATATTATTCAGCCTTAAAAAGGAAGGAAATTTTGACACCTTACAACATGGATGAACTTTGAGGACATTATGCTAAGTGAAATAAGCCAGTCACAGAAGAACAAATATTTTATGATTCCACTTATAGGAGATATCTCAAGTAGTCAAACTCATAGAAGCAGAAAGTAGAATGGTGGTTGGCAGGGGCTGGAGGGAGGAGTATATGAGGAGTTGGTGTTCAATGACTACAGAGTTTCAGTCACATAAGATGAAAAAGTTCTAGAGATCTGCTATACAACAATATGCATATAGTTAATAATACTGTACTGTGCTGTGTACTTAAAATTTTAAGACAGTAGATTTCATGTTAAGTATTTTTTACCACAATTAATAATAATAAAAACTATGCCAGCAGTAGTCACACACATATGCATTAAGTACATTTTACAAAATTGGATAAACCATTTTGGATGAAGCTTGTGCCTTCAATCTAGAATGCCTACTCCTTAGTTCTAGTTTCATTAATAACCAGTTATGCAACTATGGGCAAGTTTCTTACCTTCTCTGACCCTCAGTTTCCTCAGTAAAATGATTAAAATAAATTAACTCGAAAGTTCATTCCAACTTAAAGTCTTATGACTCTGAGTTTCTCATTTACTCAATGTAATCTTCGTGATAAGAGTCAGAGTGATCAAGTAATTGTCCTTAGACAAATCTACTTTTATATTTTCAAGAAGCTTATGGAGGCAATTTCTTTCCTAGTCTGTTCTCCTGTGCTGAATTTCATAAGTTTGGCACTCTATATATCTGTGTGCCTCAAGCAAAACAGTTAACAGAAACCCATGAACCCATCATGCCCTGAGTCATACGATGTAATTGCCAATAATCCTAATTCTGGTTCACAGTTTGCTTATCCATAATTACAGCTGCAGTCAAATGCTTTTAGCGTTAATATCAGCAGGGAGTTGCTGCTCTCTTCTTATCTTAGGGAAATGGAACTGTGAGTATGTTTCAAAGCAAGGTTTGCTGCTTTTTTGCCTGGAACACTTTTTAATTGGGTATCATTTGGAAATTTATAAATCCCATTTTGGAGCTCCTGGTCACTGCATTACTTACTGAAGCCTGAAAAGCTAGTTTTGAGGCATGACTAAACCGTGCAAATGTCAAAACAAAAATTACTATCATCTCTGATTTCTTCACAACATGAAAAGAGGCATCATCTTGACCTTTTTTTAATATATACTGATAGGAACCAAAGATAGCAAAGCTGCAAGAGAAATCGCTCATGAATTTGGCATTGAAATTATACTTCTAATTTAAGGGTCTTCCATCTAGTTAGCAACGTTCAAAATCATTGGGTTTTTCAGAAGCCCACAGACTATGTAAGCGTGCAGTTTTGGTGTATCCACCCAAGCGCCTGATAGAAACCTTAGTCATCTTTACCTTTACACTCTCCTCCCCACCCACATCTAGTGAGTCAACAAACCCTCCTCATTCTACCTCTCTAATGATTTGGGGCTCTACACCTCCGCCTCCCACCCCCATTACCACTGAAAAGG
The DNA here is from genome assembly GCF_020826845.1 of Diceros bicornis minor. NCBI lineage: Eukaryota > Metazoa > Chordata > Mammalia > Perissodactyla > Rhinocerotidae > Diceros > Diceros bicornis. Next base: position 22,046,210 of record NC_080747.1, on the reverse strand, counting down.
CAATTAAGGATCTCATTACTTCTTACGAGGGCAAGTGGTTGGCCTGACCCCAAGCCTTCCCCACCTCCAAACTCTCCTACACACAGACCCAAGAGATGGGTTTACTAAAGCACAAATTGGAGGCTACTCTCCTGCTTTAAAATACATGATGGCTCCTTGTAGCACCAGCTAATCTAAAACCTTAGCTTGGTACTTCCTACTTCTTCAGTTTCATCTCTCAAACTTCCCCCTCATCCCCTCTGGCTTTCTAAAACCCACCCACAAGGCCTATTATTTATTAGCCTCTGAATCCCCAAATGTTCCATGCACTTGCAAACATTTCTCTTGTTAGCTCTTTTCTCTTCTAGGAACTCTCAACTATAGACATCCTACTCATCTTTTAATATGAAGCTCAACCATCATCTTCTATGAAACCTTCCCCAATCCTTTTAGATCAGTTCAGTTCTCTTTCTGACATGCTTTCCTAGAACACTAACTTATTCATTCATTTTTTTTTCATTCACCAAATCTAAGAAGTAACTAAGTTCTGGGGATATGGCCATAAATAATGGAATCCTGGTTCCTGATCTTGTGAAGTCTACCTTCTCGCGGACTGTCTCTACCATATGTATGCCAGTCCATTGTCTTTTTAACAATATTTTAATGAGCGTTCTGTTTCTTTCATTGGACCGCAAACTTCTTGATTAAAGGTTTTATGTTTCATTCAGTGCCCAGCACAATGAGTGAGTCCCAGCTAATATCTATTGAGTTTTAAATTAAATCGGCTTATCACTTGAGTATACATGTATTTATACAAATATGTATTTGTACTCATACCAAGTGGTTTACAATACCTTGTACGTTAGTAGCCATACACTATCCTAGACATCCCTGAAGTGCCCCTACCTATCTTAAAACAAAACAGACACTGGCACAAATACCAGTGGGTATTTGTGCATTATGGGAGATAATGTACAGGAAGCACTTATCACAATGACCAGCATCTAAAAGTGCTTAATAAACACAAACTCCTTTTCAGCTTAATTTGAATAGCCCTTCATTTTTCAGATTTAAAACAAGCTAGTCTTTAATTTTGATGAACTTTTTCAGTAAGAACTTCCAACAAAGCAAGAGTTTTCTTCCGATCCATTTCATCCGATGGTTGCCATTCAATCAGTAATATTAGAGGAGCTTGTAAATAGGAATGGAAAAAAGTGAAAGTTTAAATTCCTGGTCCCCATATTAAACTTGCAAACAGGGCTGGGTGATGGAAGACCTGGCTTCCAGGACCAGCTCTGACATGAATAACTTCTGAAAAATCACCTCATTTCTCTGTGGCTCAGTTTTCTTATCTGTCAGGGATAAGGATATTAATAGAACTTTCACCTCCCTTGAAGAGTTTTGTGGATGAAAATATAATACCTGTGAAATTACCCTGAAAAAAAAGTAAAAGCTTATCAAATATGAGGTGGTATGTGTAATAGTAAGAACTTATGAAACACTCTCATGATAGGACCATCTCTCAGGGATGTCCTCAAGCATATGTGAGGCTGCTTGGCAAATTAATACACATATGGTCAGGGATTTAGTGGGAAGAGATAATAAACCCTCCCCAAGTCCTTTTGGGGCAGATAAGGAACAAGCATAGCCAACCCTCAGGGACCTGCGATAACAAGGCCGGGGATAATATGGATAAACGGATTTCACAGATTATCCAAAAATATAACTTTCACCATTACGACCTCTAAACTTTTGCAGAAATTCCTTAAAAGGAGCCAAATTATTTTAACCTGGACCCATAACCTATGTGAGTTTCACCACCAGTTCCTACAGCTATCCGTGCCCAGATACATCTGCAAAAAACAGAGTAACCAGTGGAAATGCCGGAGCAGCTGCTATAAAAATTGCTAATCTACCTGAGAGAGCTCAGTACATTTTGTTCCCAGAGACCTATGGGATGCTGACCCTGTCTGCATTTTCCTGGGGCAAAGAAGAAGCAACCAGGGCCTGCCAACCCAGAAAATTCTGTGAGTGACCTCAAAGCATGGTGATTTCCCCAAGCCACCTGAATGAGCTTGTCCCTTCAACTGATCCCTGGGCAGCAACAAAATTAGGTCTTTGATAATTCCTAGTCCAGAACTATTCTACAGATGTTTCCAAAGCCGAGACGGGAAATGGCTTAGAAATAAGTAAATCTGTTATTTGAATTATTCAACAATTCTTTCCCTGACAACCCTATGAGAGAGTTGCCTTCCTGTCACTTCTCATTATGATAGCTTTTCTTTCCCTTCTTGTTGCCACTTTTCCTGAAATATTGGCAAGATGATTCAAAAACATTGTGAAAAGCATCTTGGGAAGGACCATCTGCAAAACAGCAGCCCTATAGGTTACACACGGCTTAATCTCACTCTGTAATTCAAGACCAAAATCTGGGCAGGTTAAAAAGCAGAAAACCAGTGATACTCTCTTAATGGGAATTAGAGTAACAATGAAAAAAAAAAAGACTAGTGATACTCCTACTTCAAGGGGCTTGCATCCATCATTTGTTGATTCAATGAATGTTTGTTGAGTGTTTGCTCCTTGCCAGTCTGTCCAAACAGAGCACTTGGGACCTGTCTGTCCAGTTTCTAGAATACTATCAATAACTGCAGCATGTGATTCCCCTCCAACTCTGTCAATTTTGCATTTTTGCCAGTGAAATAAGGAACTGACACCTGGGAGACAAAACAAGATAGACTAACCAACCAACCCAGTTTGCTCAGAACTAAAGGGTCTGGGACATACGACTTTCAGTTTTCAAACTGTGAAAGTCCTGGAATGAGTTGGCCACTATAGCATGAGGTCCAAACCAGACCTAAGAGTTTCAAATCTTCCGTTAAATGGCTAGATTTGACGTTTGGCCATCTTTTGTGTAAACTTTGATGATTTTTTTAAATCTTTAGGCTTCCGTTTCCATATCTCCAGAATAAAGTTGCAAGACTAGATTATCTCTAAGGATTGCCTTCCAGCGTGAATATTCTAAGAGCGAATTTAACATCTTTTTAGGGTTAAAATGGGTCTGAACGTGCTAAAAAGGTATAGGGAGCTTCTTGCAAATCTCTGTTCACAAATAAAAATATCTCCAAGTTGAAATCTTGTCCCATTCCCCACAATTACAATGATCTAATCTAAACTTAAGCCACTCCTTTTAATTAAGCATCACAGTCCTTTGCCTCAGTGCCTGGGTAAACTTAGCCCCACACAGAAAAAGTTCTGTTCAGAAACTGGCAGAAAGTCCTAGAGTTTGTTTTGGAAAAATATAGTTCAAAATTATATTTAGCTGGGTTACTTTAGCAATTGAGAAGAGTGATGACCTCAAAGTATTTCAGGTGAAATAGACCTCTGTTGCCAGGTGTCTTTGTATCACGGGTAAGATTGTGGAAGGATATGAAGTTCACACACCACATGAACAGCGGTTTCTTTGAAAGAATTGTAAGTAAAAAAATAAAGTGGGGGGGGGCCTGATCCGAACTCTAAGACTAGTTTGGAGAACTAGCTTACTTTTCTTGGACTTTAATATCCTCATCTGTAAAATGGCCAGATGACATACTTCCCAGGGTCATGTGAGGGTAAATTTGTTTTCTTTTATTAAAATTGGGAATACAATATATGTCCACATATATATGTATATATATATTCATATATTTATTCATCCTTGTATTTTATATACATGGATTTATATATGGATGGATTTTATTTTATATATCTATCCTTAAACTTTATATATATAGTGTATATATTTATATTTATATATACTGTATGTACAAAATATCTATATTACATATAGTATATAAAATATCTCTGAAAACACATATATACATATGGGTATAGGTATATGTATATATACATACACATATAGAATACCTACTATGTGCCTGTCACATTCTTAGATATAAAAAGCATTTCAAAATGTCAAAAATCTAAAGGAATATGTTGTGAAAAAGTAAGTTCCAGAATCACTATCTTTCCCTCCTTCAAATCCTATCAGATCAGTTTTTTTGGCTAGCCCAACACAGTCACCCAGATTAAAATAGGAAGTAAGGTGTCACCAAGATCACCTCCGCATCTCTGAGCAGTATTTACCCTTAAATTGTTTCGGACAAAGAACAATGTAAGAAGATCCCACAACCCATAGAATCCCATGCTTAGAAAGACCTCAAGAGACCCCTTGTCTGCTGACGCCTTCTCCAACTTGGACAAAGTCTCACCCAGTCCCTGCTTAAGAACTGTCAGGAGCTGAGAATTCATATGCCCAGAGGAGAGTCCTTCTTGCCTTTACTTAATGCATCTTCACAGATTGAGCTCATTATTGATCCACCTGATTGCATTCTTTGGGATGCCTGAAGTCATTATGCGCTCAGCCCTGTGACCTCACACACACATAGTAGGTACTCAATAAATGATAGTGTCTTTCCTCCCTTACTGTTTCTCTTTCCTTCATAACTTCTAGCTCAAGTTAAGTCATGGTCAGCATTCTTTAAAAAACAGTTTCCCTGAGGGGCCGCCTGGTGGCATAGCGGTTAAGTGCGCGAGCTCAGCTGCTGGCGGCCTGGGTTCAGATCCCTGCGCGCTCGAATGCGCTGCTTGTCAAGCCATGCTGTGGTGGCGTCCCATATAAAGTGGAGGAAGATGGGCATGGATGTTAGCTCAGGGCCAGTCTTCCTCAGCAAAAAGAGGGGGATTGGCATGGATGTTAGCTCAGGGCTGATCTTCCTCACCAAAAAAAAAACCAGTTTCCCCAATGTCCCTGAAGATCTACTGTGGGCTGACAGCCAGGATGTTCCCCTGGGGATTACCAGTGAAAACTCACGAGGAAGACAGGAGAGTGAGGCGGCAGTTTGGCATCAGGATCTGAATTCTATTTGCAACCAAAAGAGGCTCTCTCACCCTTAGATTGGCAAATAGCCCAAGAGCTGCTGAAATTCCAAATCAGTGGTGAAAGTCTATTGCCCTCCCAGTCCTTACACTGATGGCATCGCAATGCTCTCCTGAGTTGGATTTAACTTTCTTGCCAATACGCGGAACGGGTTGTTAGAAAACAATCATCTCAGGACCTCCCTCAAAATTGCGCTGGTTTTCAACCCCATTAGTGTTGAGATAGCAGTGTACAATTGCAGGATGATTTATCTCTCAATCCTGATCTGTTGCTACATTACTGGACATTTCCTCCACAGCTGATTCCATCCATCATGCAATCCTCTGAACGGCTCTGCAGCCTGTGCTCATCTGACACAGCCGCACTTGCTATTTATCTTACATGCCATCTCTCACTCTTGTCAGTTTTAATTCTGCTCCATTCTCATTCTCTTCTCCTGTCCCCTGCGGGCGCTGTCTGGGACATATTATTATTTAGTATTTACAGGGATGTCACTTGAAAAATGTCACCATTGCAAATTAGAAAAATTCAGGGATTTGCACAGAATCATCTGCACCCCAGCCACCATTTTGAATTTTTATACCATGATGTAAATTCCACAACTACCCATGAATCTTTAAAACTTTGACCTGGTTCAAAGGAAGCCTTAGGGCAGGAGTGTGGCAGTTGCTAAAATCCTTCAAGTTTAATTGTAAAGTTTCCATTTTTGAGGATGATTTATTTAATTCTCTATTTTTAGAAAAAATGTAATTTAGAAATGCTCCCACCATTATTGACATTGTCACTCAAGTCAAGCTGCAAGATCTATCCTTAAATCTCTAAAATGTATAATAATGAATTGTCCACATCTTACTGTCAAATGTGTTTCTCTTCTAATGAGGAAATTTAAACACTTATTTTAGCTAACACCCATGTAGCACTTCTGGTGTTTCAGGATCTGTTGTAAGCATATATACACACACATATGTCAATCCTCTAATCAAACTTATGTTCCCCATTACCATCATAGGGGATATTTGGACAAACTATTTAAGTAGGGGGGAAATCAGATTTATTCAACACGTACTAGACATTTGGCTTTTCCATACACGTTGTCTTTTGAATGCTGACCACATTCTGGAAGATAAATATAATTATCTACATGTTCATAGATGAGAAAGCTAAAGTATTAAAAGGTTAGCAGACTCAATGTCAGTCTCTATCTTTGCCTTTAGAAAGAGATCTGATGAGGGGCCGGCCCGTGGCTTAGCGGTTAAGTGCGCGTGCTCCGCTACTGGTGACCTGCTACTGGGTTTGGATCCCGGTCGCGCACCAACATACCACTCGTCTGGCCATGCTGAGGCAGCGTCCCACGTACAGCAACTAGAAGGATGTGCAACTATGACATACAACTATCTACTGGGGCTTTGGGGAAAAAAAAGGAGGAGGATTGGCAACAAATGTTGGCTCAGAGCCAGTCTTCCTCAGCAAAAAGAGGAGAATTGGCATGGATGTTAGCTCAGGGCTGATCTTCCTCACAAAAAAAAAAAAAAAAGACATCTGATGATATTCTAGGTTATTAACAAAAATTCTTCCTTGCAGTTTATACTCAATCTTCAGCCTGGAGTAACATCTTATCAGTCAAAGATCAGCCATCTTTTTACACTGGTTTTGTTCAGATTCATCATGAAAGAGGCAACTGAGGTGGAAAGTGTGGTTGCCTTTTCCCCAGACTGGACGAAAACGATCCAAAATTCTGGAGTAGTCACTGGGCCTGCATTGGTGCCAGGCCATGTGAGCTGATCCAGCTTCACAAAAAAGGCATCCTCTTCATGGTCCAGACAGGCTCTCTGGAGTTCTTTACCTCGGTCTGGGGCCCAAGGCGAAGCTAGTGGAAAAAATTCACTTAATTTGCTTTATTTGGTACAACTATTTCTCCTAAAGGGTATACATGGGACAGTGACCGGTCAATGCAAGATAAGAAGTGTTTCTTGGTCCTCTGGCCAATATCAGCCTACCACAAACAACATGGAGGAAGTTAAATGGGCCAGCAGAGCCAGGAATTTGCAGCATGCAATGGCCAATCACGTGGGCAATCCAGACAGGCCACTCAACTGCAGGGAGGCCCCACAAAGAGGATCAGGTGGCAGGAGAAGACTGCACGCCAGTCTAATAGGAAGGTGAACGTCACGGGAGGCAAATGTGGGAGCATTTACAGGAAACCGATGTATGGTCTGCAGAAGCAAGTCTCCAGTCTCCCAGATAACTTAAGGGAGATGGATGGAGCCCTAGTCTCCAAGAACCCAATCTTCTGGACAAGTTGTCAAGACATACTACTAATAATAAGTGCTTAGTCTACTGAGGGCACTTTTGTTTTACGTGCTATTAACTCTCTTAATCTTCTCCACAATCCTATGAAGCAAGTGATATTCTATTCCCAATGTACATATAAACTCGTCCAATGTCTCATATCTCATATTTGAATGAACTGGACATTCCAAACCTGGACACAATGGTTCTGGAACCTATCCTCCTAACCACTTCCCCACCTACCACCACCTCTTGGGGTTAAGGTGAGGACTAAACAGCAAGCACTTATGGACTGAGATCTGAAGTGGAAAGCACTAGTCCAAACATTTGTTTTAACCCATCAAACTTTTATGACAACCCTATGAGATAGTGTGTTGGTCAGCATTCAGTCAGGAAAACAGAAGCTACTTTGTATGTTCCAAGTATCAATAGTTCCAACGCAGGGAATTAGAGGCTTACGCAGTCTTTTGGGAAGTCTGGGCAATGGAGTTCAGGGAAGCTACCAGGACCTACTGCATCTATGCAAATGGGCTCAACTCCCACCTTGGAGTTGCTGCACATCATCAGGGCTCTGGGAAGTTCTCACTATCTATCTTGGCCAGCAGCTCTGACACAGGCGATTCTCAATAGGCTCTCCTGGAAGTCACTTTCAACTTCATATCTGCATGCCCACACATCTGCCTGCAGCTACCTCCTTTGGAACATAACAGCCACTCCTCCTCTGCCAGGAAAATCTCACACAAGTGCTTTTCCTTGGCAGACTGTACCCAAAGCCATGAGAGGATATTCTAGGAACGGCAGTTCCTGGCTTCTTCATAATGCACAGGAGACTTAGAAGGTGGCACAGATATATCAAGCCGACAGTAGGTAATCTGGTAGAGTTAGGTATAATTCTTACCCCCATTTCACAGTTGAGGAAACTGAGGCACAACGAGATTAATCAATTGATTTGCCCCAAGTTATATAACTAGTAAGTGATAGAGCCAGTTTCAATTTCAGAGTCTGGCTCCAGAATCCATACTCTCGCCATTGCATGAGATTGTATTTTGAAAGACATAGCCCAGTCAAGTTTGGCACGGATTACACCCATTAAGTGTTAGCTTTGTTGTTATTGTTATTATTATTATTATACTTCCATTATTATATTTGTTTTTCACATGATTTTCACAACTGGGACTATTCAGTTATTACCCAAAGAATGTTGAACACCCCCACCGACAGTCTATCCCACACTAGCCACCTCCCAAGGCAACCTAGGTGGATTTCCTTCCCCGGTGAATGTCCCTTTATGATTTCTAAATAATTATCAACTCTTTAAAACACCATTGTCCTGAGTAGCCACAGATGTGTGTGTATGAATATGAGCATACATGCGCACACTTACACAGGTGCACATGCTGCACATATACACACACACACTTTGTGAACAACAGCAACATAACTATTTCAGTTGATGCAATTGATAACAGTGAGTTCCAGGAGCTTCACCAGGCAATCCCGGCTGGCTAATTATTGCAGGCAACCTGCTCCCACAGATTCACCACACAGAAAACATGTCAAATGCACTTGGAAACAACTCTAGGCTACAGCACACTGAGAAAGGGAGGCTGAGCGTCGGACTTGCTGGCTTTGGGCTGCCTGGCGTAGCCCAGAATGCATGTGTAGTCTGATTTTATCTCCAGATACTGCAGGGAAGGCTCTGTAATTGGAAAATGCTTCCCAAGCAGAAAGTCTGCCCTGTTTAATAAACAGTGCCCTCTGAAGAAGTTTAAAATTTAGCAGAGGATAAGCGCAACCTCGTGTTACCGTCAGTGTTCTAGAATTAGTTGAAATTGATCCGAGGTTTCAGCTGCGTTCTTTCTCTTACAGCTCATTTAACCTTGCAATTAGGCAGTTATGTAGATGAGAACATTTAAAATTAAACATGCTTCTCATCAATCCAGTGGCCAGAACTTTTTACTTTAAATGATCAATTTCCTCTTTCTTCATTTCTCCCCATTCATTCCTACCGTCTCCAATCATGCTTAGAAAAAAAAAGGGAAGAAACAGAGGGTGTTTATCTTAACTCAGCAATTTCATGATTTCTATCAGATGGTAGGAGCAAAAATAATAAATTGGAAGATTTCAAATGGAAAGGCAATAGAGCAGAACAAGGTCAGATCACGTGGCTAATAATGTATTTTGTAAATGTAGGGGAGAAAATTATGCATGAATACCAAATTTCCATGATAGGAAGGTGAACAGCCTGTTTAAGGCCTGCAAATTCAATGCTGGAAATCACATCGCTCTGAACAGGTATACAGTATTATATTCCGATTGAGAAAGGAGTGCCACGCGAATGCGCTCGGCAGAAAGGTAGCAGCAGAATACTGCATCTTTAATAGGATTTTTGATTCAAACGTGCTGAGCCAAACCATTTAAAATTGCATTTGAATAGTAAACAGATAACATCATCATTTTAAAAAACCTGCACACTTGTGCCAGATCAACAGAGAGCCTCCAAAATAAAGACAGGGAGAAGGAGGTATCAGCTCTGAATATACAATAAAATTAGATATGACTTCTCAGCCAGGAGGCCTTCTTCAGGCCTCATAAAGGTAAAGCAGGGTTAACTCAATCCTTTGTCAGCCCAACTCCAAGATTTCAGAGCCAGCTGGTCCCTCCTCCTCAAAGTATCTTTTTCAAACACAGCTTTAATTTGGGCAGAGGTTTATCATGCTTGTTCCACCAAATTGCTTTAGTTTTATTTGTCAATTTGCATTATTGGTGTTTAGTATGTGATATCAGGGAAAAATGAAGGAAAAATGCAATCAGGAAGTTGCCCCACGGGATTAAAATGCCAATGACTCAAATGAGGAAAACACCTGAGGGAGTCCAAGAACCCATGTTAACTACCCACAACCACTGCTAGCAAAGCCCCAGTTTTCTGGAATCCTCCCAAATGAATCCTTATGTTTGGCCAAGTCTCTGCATAACTGAAAGCTAGCTCTTTGTGTGTGCTGACTTTCCCATAGCCTAAGTTTCCCAAAAATCTTTTTTAAAACAGCATTTCCCTATATAGAGCATACAGACTAATGCTCTGGGGGTTTAGTCTACTTTAAACAGCATTCTTCAGGAGAAATTCACATGGGAAAGGAAGTATTTCAGGAGTAAGAGAAAGCATAGATGACTGAAAGCTGAGGAATTCCTCAGCTTTTTAGAGAACTTCTGAGCCCAGTGTTTTCTCGTCTGCCCATTAGGCAATGTCATTTTTCTCTTCTATCTGCAGAGCGTCTCATCAGCTTGCCATCTAGGCTTCCGGGCAATCTCTTTTCCTTGAGAAAAGCATCATCATTGAGGAGTCGGAAATTTATACCTAGAAAGGCTGACTTGGAACTTTCTGGTGTATCCCAGGCAAAAGAGGCACAGTCTGAAGCTTCGGGAAAACTCCAGCTTGCCTGTGAAGCAGCCAGAGGCATGATCAGAATCCACACAGCAGAGACATTAGGTCATGTTTTGCTTACGCGATGGCTTGAAGGATTTTATTTTATTTTTTTTTTGTCATGGACCAATAACTTTTACATTTTTATTTATAAATTTTTAATAAGTTAATAATGATTAAAACATCAAAACTATAAAAAGATGTTCAGAAAAATTTTCTCACTGTTGTCTTCCAACTGCCCTGTTCTGATCCCTTTGAACAGATGACGATCTGTTATTTTATTATTAATATTCATCTTGCCAGAGTTTTTAATGTGTCCAAGTCATCACATCTTGGCTTCCTCAGTATCTTCTAGGCTTTGACATTCTTGACTTCTCAGGTCCTGATTTGCTTCAAGGGTCAGACTTCTCAGGTTTGATATTGATCCTCTTGCAAGAAAAGATTATCTTTTCATCTTAACTCAGGAATCACCAACAGGAAGATGGTAAAAATATTTTCAGACACAAACTCAGTTTCCTAGGGTAAGTTTGGTCATTGTTTTGGAATAGGAAAACTTTGTATTCCTCAGGTAAATCCATGATTCTGAAATCTCTCACTAATGATAATAAAAGGAGATTAAAACCAGTCTTACCCACCCATATGTTAATAAGTTCTCTTAGAATTAAAAGTAGATTTTATTATCTCAGAAAACTCACAGAGGATGATATTTGCTACTGTTTTCATCTGTGGTGAATATCTGTGGGTTTTGTTTGCCCAGCAATCATTGCCCCTACTTTGGGCAATGTACCCTATTTTCATCTGAAGAGCAATTCCCATTCTCAGTCCACGAATTTTATATGGAGCTGACACAAGCCCCACACCTCTGGAATGGATATGTGACCCTTGCCAGGCCAGTCAAGTCAGATTTCCCCTGGCTACAGGGATTTGTTCCGGGATCATCACATGACCCAAGCAGGCCAATGAGAATCTGCTCTGGCCCTTTTGTTGGCTCTCTTGGAAAAGAGAAACTGTCTGTATCCTGGAGTTGCTAAGCCAGTAGGTTTGTCCACCTGGAGCTGCTGGAGCCCTTCTTTCCCCACCATTGGAGGACCCAGCAGGAGAATAAAGCCATCACAAAGGAAAGCAAAACTGAGAAAGAAAAAGAAACTAGTGTTTGATACCTGCATCCAAATCTCTCCTTTTCAAAAATGTAAACTAACTATTCCCCTTTTTGTTTGTCATTTGAATTGACTTTCTGCCACTAGCAACTAAACAAGTTCTTATACAATATTTAATTGCATTAGCAATTGACCTATACTTATTCTATTTAAAGCTGAGAATTGGTTTGCTTATATCACCTATACTTCTGTAAGATGTAGTACACACAGACAGAAAAATAAACCTCCCCAAATAGCATTTCTTACCTCTTTTTACAGACACTGAGCATCAAAATATGCTGGTACCAGGTACCAGCTGGTACAAGGTATTCAGCTGGTTTAGAAATCTAATGAATTTGCAGCTGGATTAATCCTTCAGGTTCTAAAACATATTCTTCAGGGGCTGATACTTGAAATTGCAAGAGTTCATCTAGGCCAGTGATTTCCATTCCAGTAGGTTCCGGGTCCACCTGACCCCAGAATCAGAACGTACGGGAGCAGGGTCCGAGATTCAGTATTATTAACAAAAGCCCCTTGGTGGGCATTATGCATGCAGCTCAGCACTAGCCCTCTGATCTAGCCCATCTCTTATTATCAAATGGACCCTGATAGCTGAACCCTACCCTTGCCTTCATGAGATCAAAAAATACTTCTTCCTAGTATCTAAATTCCTACTGTTAGCATTTTACTGTTAGGTATCTTCTTGTTCCGTCTCAATAAACATGCAAGCTTCATTCACAAGGAAAAACAAATCACAAATAAATTGTGTCAGCCTACTAACCTGCATCAATGATCAGCAAATTAGTAGACCCCTCCTACCTTTGCTGTTACTTCTATTTACAACATTTAAAGGTTGGTTTTTTGAATCCCTCATTAATAACTTTAGCACACATCCAATGGTTAGACTGGGGAACAGAATCTTAGAAGAAGAATCTCATGATCAAATTCATCATTATGCTCAGCTCATGATGCATTAGAGTTTCATTGGTGTCAATGACCTAGCGCAGTGACTGGTGTGACAGTACATTTCAATAAATATTTGTTGAGCACAAACAGCTACCAGTTAAATGAAGAAATTCACTAGATCAAGACCAAAACACATTCTCAATCATCTCTCTTCTGAAATAAAAAGCACTCATCTTGCATTCACCTAAGGAAATCATTGAAGGAAACAGCCACTCTAGAGCACAAAAGCCTGTAGCCATCTAGCATAGGGCACTCTCAGGCAAGTGTCCCAATTTCAAATCCCTTAGAGGTCTCAGAGATTATTTATCTTTATCCCAAATAGATCAGAGACTGTAAAGTTAAATGCCCACATGAGCTAGTCACATAAAGGAGTAAAGTAGGGGAAGCGTAGGACTTAACGGTGTTCCAATTTTGTCATATATATTTTTTTTTTAGTCTCACAAAACATACTCAATCTCAGTATTGGAGGACCATAAGGTTTAGAGCAGCATGCATTCTCCATGGGTGTGATGTCATTCCCAAGAGGGCAAAAATTGGTTCTTGAGGATACAAAATCCTTAGATATTTACAGTGGTTTGTGGTCCTCCAAAGGGCCATGGTACATAAACAAATATACAGTATATTCATAGTATTAAAATTCCATGGAGATGGAAAGACAATTTAAAAGGAAAAAATATGTCTCTAAAGCCTCCTTAGAAGAGCAAAAATGAGAAAAATTTTGAGAAAAATGAAACTGGAGAATTCAGATATCTGAAATGGCAGCCATTTCTTAGCTCTGATTCGTAGCTAGGCGAAAATACGGTATGGCCGTATTTTCCAAGAGAAAGCATAAATCCAGGTATTTAGATAAAATTTCCCAATTGTTAAATGTTGATTTGTTTTAAAAGGAAATCAGCAAGAGCCCTTTATGGGCCAAACAAAATTTATCTCCAGGACTGGGTGACCTGCCAGCTGCCAATGTACAGTCAATACCCTCAGGGGAAATTTGAAGGAATTGTTATATCTTTAGAGCATTTGTTAGCAATCAGTTAAGGTAGAAAAAGAGTGAAAACATTATTCATGTTGCTCCCTTTTAGGAAAAGTATTCAGCGTTTAATGCAAAAATGAAACCATTTTCCCATTGGCAACCTTGAGAAACATTTTTATGGCTCTTCAATGTTAACCAAGGTGTCAATAATCTTTGAAAAGGGGCCATAGTCATTCCAAAGCTATTTTAAAATGAACAGAACAATTATCCCATGGGAAGCATGTTTAGGATACATTCAGGCTTTGCAAGTTCCTAGCAAACCCAGCTCCTGCATAAGTAGAGATTTGTTTATTCTGTTTATCTCAAACCATAGTGAATATTGTCCCTGTCTCTACATGGTCAGATTTCTGCATATCATATCTTAATTCTGCCTTAGAAAGATAATTCCAAAAAAGTTAGAGACTGTGTTTACTGAACTTATACTCACACAAAAGGATGCTAAATATTTGATGATAATCTTCCTGTTCTTTGAATTAATGAGTGCTAATCTAAACAGCATATGTTGAACAAAAATTTCATTTTAATTGCATTTCCTAAGTTCCCTTCCCTTCACATAAATTCTAAGAATAAAATTAATGTCAGCTCTAAAAAGTATGTCATTCCTCCTCTAAATGACATGAAGACATTAGTTTCGCCTTAATCACTTTTCATTTGAGCAGCTTAGGAAGGCTCAGCATGAATTTTTTATGTGTCAAATATGCTCCTCCACCTACTCAATCCCCTCCTGCTGTTTTCCGCATTACTCTCCCGTCATCCTTTGACTTTGGATAGTCTATTTCTTCCAAGATATTTGGTGTTTTTGTGAAGTACTTTTACCCCCAGTTAGCTGGAGCAATGCTGAATATATAGGAATATTTGGTAAACTCAGCTATTCAACAGACAAAAATGGAAAAAAGTGTCAAAGTCATTGGAGAATTTGGAGGCCACCCATTAGACATTTCCCCCTGGGCTTGAAGAAGCCCTGAACAGCCTGGGAAGAATTCTCATTTCCAAGATGGTTGAGGACTTTGTAATTTCCTCTCTGTGCTCACCTAGAGGAGTTAAGTTTGGGAATTAAAATTTAATGAAGAATCAAGTTTGAAATTCTGCACCAGTGCACAATGCTCATAAATACACCACACTGATACTACCCGGGAATTATAAATAATACATGTAATGTTGATTAAAATTTTGATGTAAATTTCTAAAAACTTTATTAAAGTTGTAAAATAACTGACATGGGTTGTTTACAGTTAGGTGACAACTTAATTAATCAACTGCTGTCTCCACTGCAATAAAGACCAGAAGTGCATATTCTCCACTTTATTTTTATCCCTGAAGCATGAGTCAGAAAACACAAAATTATCTCCTTTTCGAAACACCAAATTATCTTTCTTTCAAAACAGTCTGAGTATTAATTGTGAAGCATGACAGCACACAGTCTTTGCCTAGACTAATAATTAATCTGGAAAATACAAATGTCTGACATTCCACTGGTGAAGAACTAAGGTGATAACCAGGGAACATTTATTCACACTCAGTCCAGAAATGATACTTTTTGTCTTGATATAGAGAAAATTTTCAATCTTCAGGTCACCAAACAATTTAATTCTGTATTAGAGATAAAACTAAACACACAAACATCACCACATGAGAGGAAATACATAAACATATATATTGCACACTGCTTGTTTCAGGATTCTTGCTTAATAAGACTTTCTCCTTTTTAAATGAGAAATCCCAGAACAATATTGAAAATAAATAAGATGATGGCAAAACTAATACTTTAGATAGTCAGTCTTTTATTACTTTATGATTGCTCTTTTCCAAGAGTTTCATTACAAATGAAATACTTTAGGAATTACAAGACACTACTTTTTAAGAGAAAGTGTTTGTAATTGTTGATGCTTGCTCTATTCATTCATTCCTTCACTCAACAAACTTACTACCTGCAAGACACTACAGGCGGTATCTGGAGGGTTGCAAGGGTCAACCAGATGCAGTTGCGCTGAAAGCAGCTACGTAGATAACATCTCCACCCAGACGCCTAACAGGCATCTCTAACCCAACGTGTCCCAAACTGAACTTTTATTCTTCTTGCCTCATATATTAGCAACCCTTTCCTTTTTTGTGGTTACTCAGACCAAACTCCTTGGAATCATCCCTGACTCCTGTCTTCCCCGCATACCCCACATCCACTCTAACTGCAAATTCTGTTGATTCTATCTTCAAAATACAACCAGAATCTAACCACTTCTCACTACTTCCACCCTGGTCGAAGAACCATCACTTTTGGCTTGGATGATTACAAGTCTCCTAACTAGTCTTCCTGCTTCTATCTTTGCTCCCTCTACAGGCTATTCTCAGCACACAAACGAGGATCCTGTAAGCTAGATGATGTCACTCCTCTCCTCATACTCTCTAATGGCCCTCATCCCATCAGAACAAAAGCTGACTATTTTGCAATGGCCTGTAAGGCTCTGCAGTGTCTTGTTCCTTGTCTCTACCTCTCTAGCCTCATCTCCTACCATCATCTCCTTGTTCACTCTGCTTTAGCCAGACTGACTTCCTTGTTATTCCTGAAACACACTAGAGCCTAAAACAGCATTTGCCACAGGGCAGGTATTTAATGGCTATTTGTGGAAGGAAGAAAGGGAGGAAGGAGGGGAGGGAGGGACAGAGGAAGAGGAAGGAAGAAAGAGAGTAAAAGAGAAGAAAGATGGGAGGGAGGAACTGGAATATGGCTCAAAAACAGCATTCAAAAGCAAAGTGGATATTTTAAAAATAATATGCTGTGTTATTTTAACAGTCAATAGAAAAATTCTTTAGAATATATCTCAGCAGAATTTGGATTTTTATACTAGCTTTAAGACTAAATTGTAGGTTTGTAACCATTGTTACTATTCAGTATTTTCAGACAATTATTTAAGTGTCCATGGGCAAATGGAATGGACACATTATAGATCCTCAGAATGATTTCAGAAACAATCTAAGCATTTTATACAAAAGAAAAAAAATATTCTGGAAGATTACTTAGAGGAGCACAGCTCTTTATTTCATGGACAAATCAAAAATGAAATGCTGAATAAATTGATGTTATGCCAGGAAAAAAAGTATACAACTTAAGGAGAAAAAAATAGGCTGAGAGAATAGAAGTGACCAAGTTATGATATCAGATAAAAAATTCAAAATAAGTATCTACATGCTTGTAATAGACACCGTTGTTCAACACTTCACAGATCCATTTTAAAAGCATTCTCATTGTGCTGCAGAAACCACGTATCTGAATCCGTAAAACTTCAGTTACTGAAATTTTTATATCCTTGATATTGTTTTAAGAAAAAGCATCATAACTTCAAAGTCCACAAACTGTGGAAACAAAGGAAATTTTGGACCTGAACGATGAGCTGGGAGATTCTGGAAAGATCCAGGGCAAAGTGAACGGATTCCTATCGAGAGAGAGAAGCAAAAGTCTGATGTCACCACTCGCGTGACAAAATTAAAAGTGATTATTCAATATTTGATATAATTGCTTAGGATGCTGCCTGATATGACAAAGCATTTGGCTCCTTTTTTTATGCGTCTAGTCCATCTAAGTGATTTTTCCAGATAACTAAAGCTTACATGATTAACTGTCAGCTCTTTGTTTAAATATGCCTAAAGTATATTACCTCCTTGCCTACATCTCAAGCAGAGTTCATTGGACATAATTTATTTCTGAGGGATCAGCTGCTGCCAGAGAGACAGGGTGATGTAGCAATAAGGAATTGGACTCTTCTTTCAGCCTTATTGAGGTGTAACTGACAAATAAAATTGTAATATATTTAAAGCACGCATAGTGGTGGTTGATGTATGTATCATCGTGAAAGAATTCCACCATCTAGATAATCATACAGCAATTACCTCACATATTTATCTTTTTCTTGGTGAGAACATTTAAGGTCTAGTCTCTTAGAAAATTTTAATTATATAATACAACTTATATATACTATAATAAAGTCTTATATAAATAATATAATATAGTGTTATCAACTAGGGTGACCATGTTTTACATTAGATCCTCAGAATTGATTCATTTTATAGCTGAAAGTTTGTACCCTTTTACCAACCTCTCCCTATTTCTCTTACCCCCCAGCTTCTGGCAACCACTTTTCTAGTCTCTGTTTCTATGAGTTTGACTTTTTTTTGGGGTTCCACATATAAGTGATACCATGTAGTATTTGTCTTTCTCTGTCTGGCTTATTTCATTTAGCATAATACCCTCAAGGTCCATCCATGTTGCTGCAAATGGCAGGATTTCCTTCTTTCTCATGCTAAACAATATTCCATTGTATATATATTTACCACATCTTCCTTATCCATTCATCCACTGATGGACACTTAGGCTGCTGTCATATCTTGGCTATTGTGAATACTGCTGCAATGAATATGGTGCAGATATCTCTTCGAGATCCTGTTTGCATTTCCTTTGGATATATAACCAGAAGTGGGATTGCTGGATCATATGGTAGTTCAATTTTTAACTTTTTGAGGAACCTCCATACTATTTTCCATAGTGGCTGCACCAATTTACATCCCCACCAATAGCACACAACGGTTCTGTTTTCTCCACGTCCTCACCAACACTTGTTATTTCTTGTCTTTTTGACAATAGCCATTCTAACGGGTGCGAAGTGATATCTCATGTGGTTTTGATTTGCATCTCCCTGATGATTAGTGATGTCGAGCACCTTTTCCTGTACCTGTTGGCCATTTGCATGTCTTCTTTGGAAAAATGTTTATTCAGTTCCTCTGCCCATTTTTTAATTGGATTGTTTGGGTTTTTTGCTATTGAGTTGTATGAATTCTTTATACATTTTGGATATTAACCCCTTAGCAGATATATGATTTGAAAATATTTTCTCCCATTCTATAGGTTGCCTTTTCATTTTTTTGATGGTTTCCTCTACTGTGCAGAAGTTTTTTAGTTTGATGTAGTCCCATTTGTTTATTTTTGCTTTTGTCCTTTGCTTTTTGTGTGAAATCCTAAAAATCATCACCAAGACTATGTCAAGGAGCTTATCCTCTATATTTTCTTCTAGGATTTTTATGCTTTCAGGTCTTACATTCAGATTTTTAATCCATTTTTAGTTTACTTTCGTGTGTAGTGTATGATAGGGGTCTAGTTTTATTCTTTTGCATGTGGCTGTCCCATTTTCCCAGCACCATTTATTAAATAGACCATCCTTTCCCCCATTGTATAATCTTGGCTCCTTTGTTGTAAATTAATTGATCACATAACAACACCCATTCATGATAAAAACTCTCAACAAACTGAATCTAGAGGAAATATACCTCAACATAATAAAGGGCATTTATGACAAGTCCATAGCTAATATCATACTCAGTGGTGAAAAGCTGAAAGCTTTTCTGCTATGATCAGGAACGAGACATGGATGTCCACTCTTGCCACTTTTATTCAACATAGTACTGGACGTCCTAGCTAGAGCAATTAGGCAAGAAAAAGAAATAAAAGGCATTCAAATCATAAAGGAAGAAGTAAAACTGTCTCTATTTGCAGATGACATGATATTATATGTAGAAAACTCTAAAGACTCCCCTAAAAAAATGTTAGAACTAAAAAAAAATTTCAGTAAAGTTGCAGGATACAAAATCAATATGCAAAAGTCAGTTGTGTTTCCACATTGCTTAGATACTGACACACTTTCACTAATCCTAACCCCACTTGGTCCCAACTTCTTCCTCTTTCTGGATTGTCTGCACTGATGTCCCAGGGTGCTTTGCAGCCAAAACTATCATTTTGGTTTGCTACAAACTGAATGCTTATGTTCCCCCAAAATTCATATGTTAAAGTCTAAATCCCCAATGTGATGATATTTGGAGAGGGGGCCTTTGGGACATAATTAGGTCATGAGAGTGGAGCCCTCATGAATGGGATTAGTTATAAGAAGAGACACGAGAGAGAGGCTCTCTTTCGCTCTCTATCTCTCTCCGTCCACCATGTGAGGACACAGTGAGAACACAGCTGTCTATAAGCCAGAAGGAGGGTTCTCACCAGGCACTGAATCTGCCGGCACCTTGATCTTGGATTTCCTGGCCTCCAGAACCGTGAAAAGTAAATTTCTGTTGTTGAAGCCACCCAGTCTATGATATTCTGTTATAGCAACTCAAGCAGACTAAGACACGGTTGTAATGGTTCTCACATAGCTTTGTTAGAGATTTTCTGGCTCCGCCCTTGTTTCAGGGTATTGCCAGCGTCATTAGGCCCATTTTTTTGCTCTCCTGATTTAGAGCCTCTAGTGTGCTGTGATTAGCATTAGTTACGGGTCACTATGGTTGTTAGAATTCCCTAAGTGTAAATGCACTCCAGATCTCTGATGTAAGTAAAGAACCACTATCAGAGGCACAGTGCCGACTAGTGACAGAAAGATGAATAATTAATAATTGCCGATATTTACTGAATTATGTCTGCCATTTTAACTAATTATTTCCTAACATTATTCCATTTTGCAGATAACTTGCCCAAGTTCAACATGCTAATAAGTAGCAGACCTGAGATTCAAATTTCAGCTAGTCTGACTCAAAATCCTTTGCTGTTTCAACTGGGCCAAACCACCTCCCATACTGCCCTCCAAAAACCCCTCAGTGATCAAGTGAGCTTGCAGAAAGAATTCCAGGCCGAGGGTTTGCACTCCTAATGGAAGCTCGTGGAAATGTACTGGGAGATGAAGGACAGGTGAGGAGGTGGCTGAGGGAGATAACTGGAAATTAAGGAAGCAAGAGGAAGAAGAACGAACTAGGCAAGAGGGGTTCAGAAAAAGTAGGCAGTGGTGATCAAAACAGGAGGAACAACTGCAGCCCCAAACCTATAAACACCCACTTGGAGAACAGTATTTGATGCCTTAGGCCACATCCTCCAAATAAATCTAATATTGTCTATGATAAGATAGGCCACATCTTCCTAAGCAATGTGAAATGTAGCACAATATTAATCCCTTTGGTCCTCAAGGGTGGGGCCTGGGAGATCAGAACCTCCGGATAGATCAGTTCATTTATCCCAACATGCCCAGACAGCACAAGTATTATCACGACGTGAAAGAGATTGGAAAGCTATTCCCATGCCTTGTCATTATCATCATTACTCCATTGGGCTCTGATACCTTCAGATTCCATAATCTGATATAATACTTCTGTAATCTGAACCCTACAACTGTCAAGAAAACCTAACTTAAAGTGTCAAGAACTGAGAAAACACACATGAAATAAGATGGCTCAAGCAGGTGCCAATATCTGAAAGGATCCAATAGGGCAGCAAGTAACAAAACAAATGCTTCCACAAAAAATAATGTGGATGGTTATAGCAGGTTCCTGATGATCTGTTGATTGACAGGACACCCAACCAGAGGCCAGAGATGCAGCAAACAGGGTCCCCCAGAAGGAGTAAGGAGGGGCTCACCCTTGATGCTTGTGATTCTGTGTCCAAGGCAGCAAGGTGCATTCCAGATCCCGTCAGGTGGGGAAGCTGAGGTTGTGGATGCATTTCCTACCCAGGCCTGGATTCCCTCAGAAATTGGGTGGGCCCAAGGGTGGAGAAGGGAGATCACCGATTCAGTCTAGCAGACTCTCAGGAAGACACAGGGGAGCATAATACTTTCCCCCATGGCCTTGCATCTTGAAAATTGTGGCCCTGATTAAAGAAAGTGGTGTCCGCCAAGGAAAGGACACAATTAATACATGCAAACAGAGGACCACACCTCATCTCACCCCTCTTGGACTGGACATTTCATCCACTAAACAGGGAAGAGAACAGGAGCATAGCATCTACCACTCTTTTCTACAAAACCAAGCCCAAATACATAGCTTAGTTTAAAGGCCCCTTCAAAATTAGAACTCTCTGTCACTGCAGGCCTCCTCCCTCGCCAACACAGTGGTTTCTATTGCCTCTAATTTATGTTAATCCATCTTAGCCCCAGTGCAAGTCATGAAGCCACGAATCATGGAGTTTTCCACCACACTTCCAGGCCGGCAACCACCCTGCCTCTGTGGGTAATTCCACTTTTTCAATTCTGCAAACCTCATCCGTGCTTCTGACGTAGGCTTCTGTAGGAACCCGTGCCTCATTACTGGCAAAACCGGGAAAATGTGTTGGCAAGTCTTGCTGGATCTCTGGCTCCATGCGAAACCACTCATTCCCACAGTGCTGACGTACCGTCCCCAGGTGCCAACTATAGTATGTCTATGGAACCCACGATGGGCTCTAAGTCTAGGAGAAATAAATGGTCGGGAACTGAAGCAGCATTCTGCAGCCCATTGATTATTTAGCCCATTCTAACATATTGTCTGCTATTCCCTTCTATTCTCAGTCTTGGTTTATTTTAAGAAGGAGCCTCTTGTCTTCTGTCCTCCCTTCCTTTTTAATAGCCAAGAATGTCACCTCTAAAACTTTTTCCTCACCCCGCTTTGACCAAATAATGCACCTTCCCAACATCCTCCCTTGGCATTCAATATCATATCAAATTCAAATAAATCACAGTTGATTTTAAAACCCTCCAGCAATTCATGTCTGCCTACATCAACTCCCACACTCTTCAGTTGCTCATGTCACACAAACCCTCTCACAGCCGTCTTTCCTCCACTATTTGCAATGCTTTACTTTCCTTCCTTGCTCTCTCACCCACCTGAATCAACCTTCCATCACTAACTATCAAATTACTTATTTTAGAGGCAGCAGAAAAGGTTGAGTCAGGTATCTTGGTTCATATTCTTACCCTGCTAATTCCTAACCATTTGACCTTGTGAAATAGCAATAATAGTAACGAGAACAAAAATATGCATTTATCAAACACTTTTATGTGTTAACTCATTTAAGCCTCACATAATCCCTGTGAGATAAGGACTACTATTATCCCATTTTAAGGATGCAGAAAATGAGCCAACCTCTCCAAGCACAAGTTTTCTTATTTAAAAACTGCAAATAATAATACCTACTTCCCAAGCAAGAAAATTATAAAATGCACAGCATACAATTTATGTCAATTTCCTTCCTTCCTAGCCCCATCGCCAAACCCACCTTATTCACTATATCCCACAATTTCTGTCTCAGGAATCTTAACTCAGCTGAATAAAAGAAAGAATAGTGCTCTTCTCCAGTCATTAAATATTGTCCCTTCCTTCTCTTCACAATGCATAAGAGCTAACCACCAGGAAACAGAGGTTATATCTGCTCTGCCCCAGAAACATGATGACCTTCAGTTCCGCACCACTGCTCCATGATCCTTGGCTGGAAACAGAAATAGGACTTTACATTTAGGAGGGGTAGGCAACTGCCTACCAAAGGTGAATTAAGGCATTTTCCCGCTGCAGGCTCCCTCTGGAGAGAAAACCTCTTTCCCACCTGTTTGCTGAAATGACTTCACCAGGGGACAAAGCTTTTCATTCCATGAAACCAGGTTTAAAATGTAAATATCATTGGATGAGCTAATACTTTGATGTGACTCCAAGTTACTGGTTTCATATCTCTTCTTGCCAGCAGGAGTTGGCAGAAATGATGAAAATACCAGCAAGGGAAAGAGGGCAGTTAATGAAGGCACAGAGACAATTGTGTCCTCTTAGCTATTTGGCCCACTGTTCCTCACCATGCTTAGGATACAAAAAGGCTCCAGTAATAATCAAGCTGAAAGATACCAGTTTTCATGTGACTTCTGAACGAAGATTGATAAACTATGATTACAAGCTACTTGTAGCCAGCCTAGAAGACTTACCTCAGTTTACAAGGTGATTCACCTTTGCTTCTCCTTTATAGCCTTGACGTTATTTGATAATTAATGTTCGTACATCCAGAAGTTCTCTAAAGTCATTGAAATTACCAGTATTTCACTTATTTCACGATAGGGCTGGAATTTACCTTCCCTAAATAAATGGCATTTAGTTGTAAAGATTACTGTTTTCTATTCCAGCAAAAGACACAGAATAAGTATCTGTGATAATTTTTCTGAAATAAATAAGGTGAAAGAATATTTAGCGTTGTGGTAGACAGCCTCTAAGATGGCCCTAAAGATCCCCACCTCCTGGTTTTAAATCCTTATATTATCCCCTCCCCTTAAGGGTGGGTTGAAATTATTTACATGCTTATAATTAACAGAATAAGGCAAAAGTAATGGGATGTCCCTTCTGAGCTCAGGTACAGAAAGACTGTAGCTGCTGTCCTGGGTGTTCATTCTCTTTCATTCTCTCACTCACCTTGAGGAATTCAGCTGCCATGTTTGGAGCTGCCTTATGAAGTCCACAAAACAAAGAAATGAGAGAGGAAGCTTCTAACCAACAGCCAGCAAGACATTGAGGTCCTCATTCCAACAGACTGCAAGGAACTAAGTCCTTCCAACAACCACAGAAGTGAGCATGGAAGTGAAGCCTCCCCTAGTTGAGCCTTCAGATGAAACCACAGCTTCAGCAGACAGTGTGACTACAGCCTTGTACCAGAGACACCCAGACAAGCCATGCCCAGATTCCTAACCCAAGACAATTGTAAAATAATCAATATTTGTATTCTAAGCCACTAGTTTTGGGGTGATTTGTTACACAGCAATACAAACCAAAACAAACATATTTTGAACTCATTTTCTTTCAAAGCCCCAAAGGATTTCACTGTGGCTTTCAGAATCATAAAAAATAACTAATTTTTATTTTCTATTTTTTTTAAAGATTTTATTTATTTATTTATGTTTCCCCCAAAGCCCCAGTAGATAGATGTATGTCATAGTTGCACATCCTTCTAGTTTCTGTATGTGGGATGTGGCCTCAGCATGGCCAGAGAAGCGGTGTGTCGGTGCGCGCCTGGGATCTGAACCCGGGCTGCCAGCAGCGGAGCGCGTGCACCTAACTGCCAAGCCACGGGGCCGGCCCAAAAATAACTAACTTTTATTTTAATGTTTTATTTCATTTTTAATGAGACTCGAAGCATCAGACAAGCTATAGCTTCCTAGTCCTCAGTTACTTTTTCTAATGTTAAAATGAAAATAAGCATTAGAACATTCTGGTTTTTATAACTCAGAAACTTTAGGGGTTTTTTTAACTAGTGTTAGAGCTTAAGGATTATGTGATATAGTGGATTTTCAAATATCAGTTTAACTATATATCTCTCTGATAGGCGTCCATAAGCTTTCTTTGAGAACCACAGCATTTTAGAGTGTATGGATATCATCTAGACTGTTGAAATTTAAGCAAACTGAACCTCAGAGAAGTGCCTCTCATGTGGTCACAGAATCAGTGTGTGGCCGAGCTCAGACTGAAACCCACATTTTCTGACTCCAGACCATTGCTCTTTCCATCTCACTACTTTGAAAAACCAAGAAAGCACGGCCAGCGGTAATAATCATGTCCATTTTACCCAAATAAAAATAGAACATCATTGGAGAAAAATTAAAATGCCCTACAGCAGCACAGCGATCCCTGGCTCAGTGTCATCATTTGCAATTCTCATGTTGCATCTCCATAGCAAACAGCTAATTGACTGACCAGTTTATAAACACTCTTGATTTCACTAGTAGATTTTACAGGGCAAGAGCTCTCCTTGGGGTTAACTTGCTCTTCGAATAGGTTAATTTAAATGGCAACGAAAATTTAGCTTGAAAGGATAATTACAATATTTCACGTCCTTTTATCTCAGGTTATGTAAATGAGGCTTTAATCTTCTCACAGTTCATATTTTATTAATACAGGGAATAAAAAGATCTCGATATATTGTGTGCTGTCAATCATTTTAGAAGAATATGCTCACACAATTGTAGTGGGCACAAATTGGGCTAATCCTCATAACCATGAGCTGTGCTTATTATCAACAGCAAACAGATGGACTTACAGCTTGGCAGAGCACTCACTTGAGCAATGTAAGCTGTCATTTTTATCAGATTGCAAAGTTTTGGGGGCTTTTTTGACATTTCTCCGTTATCGAGAGTGTTTACTAGACAACTAGAGATAGCCCCAAAGAAGCAAATTCAACTTCTGCCCCCTTTTAACCTATGATTTTCGCATCCTGCCGAAGGCGATGAAAGCACTAACCCTGAGTGACAGGCCCGGACGGCAGCCGTATCCTCTCCTTTGCACCATAACTCTTGTGGGAGATGCTGTCGGTCACAGTATTGAATAGTGAAATGTGATGGTTAGAGAAAGGCAGCATCATCGGGCTTCATAAATATCAAGAGGAAGCTGGCGGATAAGCTCTAACCCCAGGGCATTTAAAAAAATCAAAATGCTGTTCTCTATCCACATAGTGTTAACACAACACAGTGTGTTTAAACTAGAGTTTAGAGAGAAAGAATGACTAAAGTTTTTCTATTATACCTCAAGGCCAAGCTTAAGGTCTAATTCCTCCAGGAAGCCCTCCATGATTATCCCAATTCTAAATAATTACTCCTTCAAGTGTGTGACCACAGGACATTACTTGTTCCAGTGAAAGGCAGTATATAATCACGGTTAAGAGTATAAGTTCTGTGAATAGACTGCCTGGCTTCAAATTCCAATGCCACTACCACTAGCTATGGGGCTTGGACTAAACACCTTACCCTCCATAAGTCTCAGTTTCATTTATAAAACGGGGATAGTGTCTGTTTCATAGATTGTTTGAGATAATTATGTAGAGAGATTGGAACTGCACGAGGCGCTCCATAAACATGAGCTCTTGAGTGATTACTGCATGTCAACAAGGAACATTCACCTATCGTAGCTCTGTATCTCTATCATATTGTAACAACCCTCTAAGTTAGATACAGCTAACCCCATTTTACAGATGGGAAAGCAAGGCTCAGAGAGGTTAAGTAACCAGCTCCCCCACACACAGTAATTTGCAGGGATAGTAACTGAATTATGGCATTTTGGGTCCAAAGCCCACAGCCACAAAATCTCACAGCTCTTATACTTCTAGAAAGTACTATCTTTAGTCTCAGTAACTTAGTATACTTGAATACATACATATCTATCTCCCTGACTGCGCTGTTAAGTTGCCCTGGGGCAGGAATTATTTCTTACTCTTCTTGGGATTCCCAATGCCAAGATAACACTTAACCCATAATAGATGCTCATTGTATTTTCGTGAAATAAAATGAGTTAGGAAAGTTGCAGCTTCCCTATAGGAACTATGACCCTTCATTAAGAGAAAATTTCTACCAAAAAGGAAAGGCCACACATTTCCTTGAGCAAAGAAAATTGTTAAAAGATGAACAGACACAGTCGTGGGCCCTGAGCTGTCAAAATCAAAATGGAACTGAGACTCTGCCAGAGGCATCCCTCCTCAATCCCATCAATCAGTATACACTTATTGATTATTTTCTAGGTGCTAAAATAACCTCCTGATATCAGTGGCTTCCCAACAGCTAGGTCAAGCTTATTTCTGACATTCTGAGGGAACTGTACAGATGCCTATCTAACCCTAAGGACACTGGAAAACCTCTATTTCAAGTTATCCATAAAAGTGTACAGTTCATAACAAGTTGTCTGTCACACATAAGTCCCCTCAGAGAGAGAAGTTACACTTTTCAGATTCTTCTGAGAAAAAGAAGTTTGTGGATGCTGCTCATCTCTGGAATAATAAATGCCAGAAACGTAGTTAACCCTTAAAGAGTGAGGTGATGAGAAGTTTATTTTGTCATATTTTTCTGTGTTGATTAAAACTAATTCTTAAAGCTTTAAAGACATTAACAAGAAAGAAAAAGTATTTCTGAGAAGAATAAAGAATCAATTTCCACATGCAAAAGAATGAAGTTGGACCCTCATCTCACACCATATACAAAATTAATTCAAAATTTATCAATGACCTAAATATAGGGGATAAAATTATAAAACTCTTAGAAAACAACATAGAGGTAAATTTGCATGACTTTGGATTTGGCAATGGCTTCTTAGATATAAATACAAAAGTATGAGAGCCAGTCCTGATGGCCTAGTGGTTCAAGTTCGGTGTGCTCCACTTCAGTGGGCTGGGTTCAGCTCCTAGGCACAGAACCACACCACTTGTCTGTCAGTTGCCATGCTGTGGTGGTGGCTCACATAGAAGAACTAAAAGGACTTACAACTGTAATATACAACTATGTACTGGGGTTTTGGGGAGGAAAAAAGACAGAGAGGAAAATTGGCAACAGATGTTATCTCAGGGCCAATCTTTCCCAGCAAAAAAAAGAAAATCGCATTTCTTTAAAAAAAAGAAAGAAAAAAGGTACGAGCAAGGAAAGAAAAAGAAGATAAATGGGACTTCACAAAAATAAAAACCTTCTGTGCATCAAAGGTTGCTACCAAAAGAGTGAAAAGAAAACATACAGAATGGGAAAAAGTATTTAAAAATCATATATCTCATAAAAGCTTAATTTGCAGAATATATAAAAAACTCCTACAACTCAACAACAAAAAGACAAACAACCCAATTAAAAAATGGGCAAAATATTTGAACAGACATTTCTCCAAAGAAGATATACAAGTGGCCAACAAGGACATGAAAAGATGCTTGGCACTATTAGTCATTTGGGAAACGCAAATCAAAACCACAATGAGATATCACTTCATACCTACAAGGGTGGCTACAATCAAAAAAGCAGAAAGTAACAAGTGTTGATGAGGATGTGGAGAAATCAAGATCCTTATACATTGCTGGTGGGAATACAGGAGAAGGAAACCTCTGTGGAAACAAGTTTGACAGTTCCTCAAAAAGCTAAACATAGCATTATTATATGACCCAGCAATTCCACTCCTAGGTGTGTATCCAAAAGAATTGAAAACAGAAACTCAAACATAGTTGTGCACCAGTGCTCACTGCAACATTATCCACAATAGCCAAAAGGTAGAAATAACCCAAATGTCCATCAACAGATAAGATAAATAAATTGTGCTATACACATGCAATGGAATATTATTCAGCCATGAAAAGAGATGAAGTCCTAACGCATTATACAACATGGATGAACCTTGAAAACATTATGCTAAGTGAAATAAGCCAGTCACAGAAGGACAAATATTATATAAATCTACTTATATGAAATATCTAGAATAAGCAAATTCATAGTAGCAGAAGGTAGATTAGAGGTTACCTGAGTCTAGGGGGAAGAGAAAATGGGGAATTATTGCTTAATGGTTACAGAGTGTCTATTGGGGGCGGGGTGATGAAAAAGTTTTGGAAATAGTAGCAATGGTTGTTGTGATTGTTAAATATAAAAATGTTATATTTTACTAACATAAAAAAGATTTTTTTAAGAAAAAATATGAGTGTTGCCCTCCCCAACTCAAACAGCTCTTTGAGTTGTCTTTCTCTAACCAGTGGAAGCATGTCACCGTGGTGATGCATGTGCTGTGGGACCTCGGTGAATGCTTGTCATCTTATATACAACCTCTTTCATCACTCCTCTTCCCTCCTGCCCCATGCAAAACAGAGCATCATGGCACTCAGCCAGAAATTACTTCCTGTTGTAAATTTTATCCATGAAGAAAGGGCATACAACTTAGCTCAAGTGAGATTATCTCATGAAATGACAAAAACCAAGTTATCCTGAGTGTAGTCTACATTCATTACAGAACCCAGAGGGTAAAAGAAACACCACAAGAATTTCACCCCAAGGTTTGCAGTGAAAATGGTTTACAGCAAAATGTTATTTTCCTCTTGGGGCTCGATCTGCTGTTTTTCTTTAAATATCTTACATAAACTTCCCCCGAGCAATAAAGTGGCAATTGTAATAAGTAACGGCATATATTTAGACTCTTAAATGTCTTTCAAAATGACAAAACATTGACTTACTTGGAAAAAGATAGTGAGTGATTAGAAATGGCCTAGTAATCCGTGATGAGACTTCTAAACCCAACATTTTACCTTACACATCCCACATGACAGTGAACAAGAAATAGCTGTAAAGTAAAACCCTGAAAACAACAGGGCCATACATTAATCTTGGCGAGCATTTTGCGGAACATGTTGGAGGAAGCAATAACTTTGATTCTGCTGCCCCAGACTGTGTGAGCAGCACTCCTTAGAGAAAGAACATTGAATTAGTAAGACTTACTTCTGACGAGTGGCCTTTACACATAGATCCCCAAATCCATGTTTTAAAACAACACTTCTGACGAGTGGCCTTTACACATAGATCCCCAAATCCATGTTTTAAAACAACAAAGATTTACAACAGTAGGCAAGACAAACTGATATTTATGTTTGTAGTTTTCACAAAGGAGCATTTGAGACTCTTCTCACCCTCACTTTTCATTTATCCCTGACCGTTATATTCAAAACCTCTCGTGAGAGAGAATCTTTACATGTTCTCAACACCACCATTGTCTATGCACCACACCTTCAGTGATAAACCTTGTTGTGGGACATATTTTTGGAGAAGAACTAATTCTTGACAAAATTCATTTGTTTATTCAACAAATAACTTTTGGAAGTCTGTTATATGCGAGGCAATTTGAAGGAGAGAGTGTATTTTTGGTGTCTCTCTCTTTCCCTGCAACGTCGACCCTTTATAATTTATTTATTCAAGTAGAGTGATTGATACATATTTTCTGATGAATGAATAAATAAATGAATGAATGAACTTTACTATGTCTATTGAAATAAACAAACTTTGTCTATATGTTCTCAAAATAACTAGCAAGAATAAGCGTCTTTCTTCTTTAGAAAAGAGTCATACATTTGGATGAAGGGAGACTGAGGGAGTGAGATAAGAAAATCTGGAACCAAACAAAATTATGTTTCTTGCATCAGTTTTTGGTTTCTCATGGTTTACTTTGCTTTACTTTGGCCCTTTAAATTTCAACTACTAAAAGATGAAAGATATGCATGGAAGAGATGCTTCCTCTATAACATACTTACCTATAATAGATGATAACATCATTATTGGAGGAGTCTGTCAAGAGCACATGACCATCAGTTGACCCTCAAGCTTGACCTGGGCAATCAGAGGCACCTGAGACCCACCTCTGCGCTCGGAATGTGCATTCTGCCCACCATTCCCACAGTGGGAGCTGTTTTCAAGAACACAGCCTTGAGAGAGCAATGTGCTGTTGAGACCGTCTAGACAGTATATGTGACTGAACCCCATTAAGACCTCTACATAAACTTTTAAGATTCTGGAGGGTGGGTGCAGAGGTCTACTCGTCTTGTGGCTGCCTAAGACAAGCCTCGTATGTAAGTTCCACTGCTTATTAAACCAGCCACCTCCCAATCTGGAGGGGTCTGCCTCTCTCTTTGGTCTCTCCTTGCCCTCTGTGTACGGGGGCCGG
The DNA here is from genome assembly GCF_020826845.1 of Diceros bicornis minor. Taxonomy (NCBI): domain Eukaryota; kingdom Metazoa; phylum Chordata; class Mammalia; order Perissodactyla; family Rhinocerotidae; genus Diceros; species Diceros bicornis. Next base: position 22,015,248 of record NC_080747.1, on the reverse strand, counting down.
TCTGGGAACCAACAATCGTACACTCACTGGACAGGGAAGAATCCAACACAGCCTTTTGTCCTTGCCTTTTAAAGTAATATTTAAAGAGAGGAGCTTATGCTAGTTACTGTATAAACTAAGTCCTAAAGCTGGGCTTGAATATATTCTATTTTTAACCCTCACTCTAATTGCGGTATGTTTATAATAAAGTTAACTTATGTGCCTCTTCTCAATAAAAAATTTAATCGCATAAAAGTGACATACCATTTCCTCTTTCTGCAGTTCTCACCAGAAAGAAGTAAGCTGAGCCTCTACCCAGATTGGCCCCTGCCAATCATAGGGTGGCTGTTCCCTAAATGCAGGCAAAATTCTTTAGAGAAATTGCCCTGAAATTTCAGAACCTGTTTGGTAATCAATGTTCCAGACAACTGCAGTCAAGGAATTATTGCTACTGATATGTTTGATGAAAGGGTCATAAGCTTTGGAGTCAGACAGACATACTTTTGAATTGAGTTCTATTTCTTTCTAACCATAAGAAGGAATAATAATTTCCATAGGCAAGCTATTTAACTTCTTTAAGCCCTAATGTCCTCAGCTGTTTAAAAGCTTGTGTGAGGAGATAAGAGTAAAGTGTCTAGCACAGAGTAAACAGTCAACAGATACTAGCTACTAGGAAAATGACGGTGGAGATGGAAGTCAGGGGAGGTGGGAATAGTCAGGAAATTCATGTCTGCACATAACAAATAGTGGCCTGGAGAACAGTAGGGAGCAACAAAGAAAGACAAAAGAAGTATGTGATTTTGACCACCCATCATGTGCCAGGCAGAGCCCCAAGTTCTATTAACACATGTCTTCACAGCAGGCATAAAAGATAGCTACCATCATCTCCTTTTCAAAGATGAGGAAATAAGGCCCAGGGAGGTTTTATGTAATTTACCAAAAGTCACTTACCTAGGAAGGGGAAGAGTTGGAATTCGAACCTAGGTCTTTGTGACTTCAAAGTTTGAGGCCATTTTAGGATCATAGAGTAGTTTACAAGATTAACGGATCTTTTAACATAGCCCAAAATATAATCATAGTGAAGCACTCAGCTGGGTTTCACTAGGCAAAAAGATTGAAGTACTATAAATTCCATATAATAGCCAATCATGGTAGCATTATGTGGCCATATTATCAACATCTTTCATGTCGCACTCATATTTTTAAGCCTCACCTCAGCATTATCCAGCAGCAGGGAGTCATTCCCTTATGATAACATGCAGCGACAATGATGTTATCAGTTAACTGGGGACATTCAATTAGTGAAAGGCTAGGTTCTTCTATTGAAAACACACCAGGAAAGATTTCTAGATCTCCAGAAACTGACCACAAACCTGAGTGGCTTTTAGAAATAGAAGACTTGTGTTGAACTATTTGGAGCTTTGGGCTTTCAAAATGCCAATCCCTTTGTATTTGTCTCCTTTTTCCTTTCAAATGTGAGGGTGTCATCATACCACTGTTCATGTTCTACCTTATTTATAACTTGGACGGGTTCACAGGGAAGCACATGAGGCAAGATAGGCTGTCTGTGGCATGATTTGGTGTTGCTCACGAGAATACATACAGCATGATAAATTAGACAATTATAAACTAAATTAAATCACAGCAAGGGAAAATACAGGCATAGCAGGAGGATAAGACCAGAAGGAAAAATTAAATGAAGGTAGGAAAGTGATAATATCTTGGAAATAATGCTGAGCCAAAAGTAGAGCTATCAGGTTCTGATGGCCAAGAATTTACCTTTTTAGATAAATTAATTTGATTATAATTTCCATATTTTCTTTGAGAAAAGAAAAAAAACACATACAAATTCCTTAGAGGAAACAAAGCTTTTTCCTGAAACTTTAGTCTGTCCCAGAGCTGTCCAATAGAAATACAGTCATGTGCTACAAAATGACGTTTCGGTCAATGATGGAGCACATATGCAATGGTAATCCCATAAGATTAGTACCTTACAGCCTAGGTATGTAGGAGGCTATACCATCTAGGTTTTTGGGGGTTTTTTTTGGTGAGGAGACTAGACCTGAGCTAACATCTATTGCCAATCCTCCTCTTTTTGCTGAGGAAGATTGGCCCTGGGCTAACATCTGTGCCCATCTTCCTCTACTTTATATGGGATGCCACCACAGCATGGCTTGACAGGCGGGACATCGGTCCACGCCCAGGATCCAAACCTGCGAACCCCGGGCCGCCAAAGCAGAGCGCGCAAACTTAACCACTACACCACTGGGCCAGCCCCCTATCTAGGTTTTGTAAGTACACTCTATGCCGTTCGCACAACGATGAAATTGCCTAATGACCCATTTCTCAGAATGTATCCCTGTCATTGAGTGACACATGACCATATAATGTCACATATGCAATTTTAAATTTTCTAATAACCACATTTAAAAATGTAAAAAAAGTGACATTAATTCTAATAACATTTTATTTAACTCAATATATCCAAAATATTATCATTTTGACATGTAATCAATATACAAAATTAGTAATGAGTTTTTTTTACATCCTAAGTCTTCAAAATATAATGTGTATTTTACACTCACAGCACATCCCTGAGGCACTAAATTTTCATCAGAAATACTTGATCTATTTTAGATTTCATAAAATGTATGGTTGAAAATGTAGATTCACATACCCAAATTGTTCCAATACACTTAAAAGTTTTCCAACTGCTGAGTATTCATTCTTAAATTTGAATGAATTCAAAATTAAATGAAATCTGTTTCCTCAGTCCCACTAGCCACATGTCAGGGGCTCAGCAGCCACGTGTGGACAGTCCAGGTCTTCGGAGAGGGTACTGAGTAACACAGTATACGGTATCTTCAGCAATACCCCTACCAAACTGGATTTCTTCAGGACATTCCTCAGCGTGAGCTGAGGGCACAATGCCAAAGTCAACCCAGCGTTCAGCAAAAAGTCAAGGCTGTGAGGTCCACTCACTCTGCTCTCTGATGATTTGTTTGAAAGGACCTCTCTGAATGCCCTTCAGTCTACTCTCTGTCTATATCATCTCCCTTGACCGAGTTTTTGATTCGCAGACTAGGGAAGATAATCTCCATAGGCAAGAGTCTAAAATTCAAGTAACATTTTTCTTGATTAAGAATTATCCATGTGTCTTGAAAGTCATCTGGAGGAAAATTGATAAGTACAGCAAAGAACTAAATCTTTGGAAAAAATAACAAAATATACAAAGTTCTCTTTAGAATTAAAGAGATTACTTTTTTTGTGTGCATGTGAGGAAGATCGGCCCTGAGCTAACATCTGCCAATTCTCCTCTTTTTGCTGAGGAAGACTGGCCCTGGGCTAACATCCCTGCCCATCTTCCTCTACTTTCTATGGGACGCTGCCACAGCATGGTTTTGACAAGCAGTGCCTCAGTGCGCGCCCGGAATCCGAACCGGCGAACCCCGGGCTGCTGCAGCAGAGCGCACACACTTAATGGCTTGCGCCACTGGGCCGGCCCCAAAGAGATTACTTTTAAAAAGCTCATGAATCAAATAGAAATAATACATAATTCTAGTACTATTTAAATACTGTTTAAGCAGAAAACAAAAGACTGAAGAAAGCATCCTAATTTATTTTTATCGAACCACTATAACCCTTACATCAAAGCCTAAAAAATATTTCACAGATAAAAAGTAATATAAATTAAATTTAATTTGAAATGACAAATTTCATGTATAAAAAAGTGCAGTTTTGAATTTCGAACGTATTTTGAAAATCTTTTGCACTATTTAACTCCTCTCAATTCCCTGCTCTCTCTAATCCAGTCATGGACATAGATGAGCTCGAGCACATTTATGTTGAGGGTTAGATGGAGAAATGGAGAAATGACCAAAATATAAGCATGATAGTAAGCAAAAAAAGAAGGCTTAATCAGAATTCCTAAAGTGGAAATATAAAGAAATTTCTCCCAATTTTCTCATTTGCAGGAAATTAAAAATGCCAGTTCTGTCTACAAATCAGTTTTGCGAGCAACTTTCCATTTAAATTGACACATCCATCTCTGGAGAAGGATCCCATCAGGAAGGGGTCCTTGGGTTCCGCATTACTCTAGTGCATGTCCTCCTCCTCTGGCAGCAGAGATGATTATCTACACCATGGGGCGCCCAGAATAAATAAAGGTTAAATGATTATCAAAATGTGACCAACATCTGAGCAAACAGCATGCACCTTGGCAGGAGGGATATCAGCATTAAGGCAAATCACATCCAACTGTGGAAATAAACTCGTCAGATGCAGGCTGTGCTGCAATCCAGGCTCAGACCTTCTGGGCTGGCCAGCCCCTGAGAAGAATTCCACAGTGGCTCAGCGGCACCTGGACCTGCTTCCCACGGTTCCCTGGCTGGTTGCCTTGGCTCCTGTCAGTCCTTTCCATGGCTATTCATGTCAGGAATGACAGACTCTGAGCTCACAAGTCCTCATTAGAGGGAGCTTGTGCTAAGGAAATGACAATATTTGTGTAATTTAAGTGTGAAGTCTCAGGAGGGAAGAATTTTTGAGTTGTCTCCACAGTTAGGCAGGTGAGAGATATTTGGGGCAGACAACACTGAAAGGAATGAGGTCTCTCTCAGGGGGACTTGGTGGGGCAGGCTTACTGTGTGCTGTGCACCATCTGAAGAGCATGACTTATCTCATTTAATCCATATGATGGCCCTATGGAGTAGATTCTATTATTATCTCTATTTTTGAAATAGAGAAAGTTACAGAGAAAGTAGGTAACTTTCCCAAGGTCACACAGCTAGGAAATGGGGGAGCTGAGGTGTTAACCCAGGTGGTGACTCTAGAAACTTCCCTCTTAACAGCAATGCCACAGTGCCACCCTATGGGCCTGCTGGGAAAATGTACTTAATGAAACCCAGTCAAACAAGAGTTTCATCAAAATATAACGACGTACACAAGAAATTTCTATAATGTTATAAACCAATGTTACCTCAATAAAAAAATTTTAAACCTCAGGAACGGAAGAGCACATTAGCAGGACTGATGGTAGATAGAGACTGCATTTAAATATAAACAAATATTGGACAATTGCATGAATTACAGATATCAAAGAGAAAGGAAATGTTGGACATTACAAAAGAAATAATATAATCAACAAAAACGGGGAGGTGAGAGGAAATGGGAGAATACTAATCATTCACGGCAGAAACTCAAACTCCACATGTTGTTTTGAAAAAATGATAGTGACTCCAACTTGTTGATGTTTTTCATACTCTCTTTAGTGGAACCTTTGAGTAAATAATGTCTCTTTTGGAAAAAAAAATCCATTTAAAATTTCACCTTTTATTTTCATTTTTTCTTTTGTTCAATTCAAATACAGTTAAAGTTAAAACTCTCTTAAAATAGCACCAATAATTGTATCCATTTTTTTTTTTTTTTTTTTGGTGAGGAAGATTCACCCTGAGCTAACATCCGCTGGCAATCTTCCTTTTTTTTTTTTTTTTTTTGCATAAACAAGACTAGCCCTGGGGTAACATCCATGCCCATCTTCCTCTACTTTGTATGTGGGATGCCTCCACAGCATGGCTGATGTGTGGAGTGCGCCAGCGGCAGGGGTCAGAACCCACAAACCCAGGCCGCCGAAGTGGAGCATGCAGAACTTGAACCACAGGGCCAGCCCCTATATCCTACTTTTATAGAAGTATATATAGAACAATACTTGGAACGATGAATTCCTAATGTGAGTGGTATTTATTTCTGGATGAGAGTATTTGGGAAATTTTTCATCTTATTACTAATATGGCTATTATTATTATGCTAGTATTTTATTTATTCCATTGTCATACATTTATTGAGCACTTACAATATGCCAAGAATTGGTCCTGGCTCTGGGGAGACAGCAGTGAAGGAGACACCCTGGTCCATCTTCTGCTCCAGAGGGGAGACAGATGATAAACAAACACACACATACTCCCATGTGAGGTGCTGAAGAATGAGAAGAGCTGGAGGGATGACAGGTGGAGCTATTTTTATTAGCATGATGAAGGAATCTCCCCAAGGCAGTAATATTTAAATCAAGGACCGAAGAAGTACAAGAGAGAGCCATGCAAGGACCTGAAGAAAAACATCAATGTAGAAAGAAAAGCCGATACAAATGTCCTGAGGCAGGAAGGCTATAACAACGTAATAAAGGACATCACTAAATTCTAATACTGAAGCTTTCAAACTTGAACCAAGTATTTTGTAAGTCAGATGGCATGGGTAATTTCATGCTATGTAATACATCGGTAATGTCTAAGTTTGATCTAGCTTTTATTCATTTTCATTTTTCCATTGCTTCCTCTACTTTCCCCAACCTCAAATAACAACCTCTTTACACTGGATGCAAGTTCTTATCCCCATGGAGTATTGAAATGAGCTAGATAACCTGTCTGGGTCTTTTCCCAGAGCAATAATTGCCCAAGTGGAGTTGTTAAATGCTTCCTTAACTAAACTAATGGCAATGTTGAAATTTTTATTGACATTAAACCCCTTCAAATGTATCTGACAACCTGGCTAAAGCATATATACTGCGTGAATCTCCTTCATTTATGAGGCAATTAATCGTGAGAATTAGCAAACTTCGTTGAGAATCAAGTGAGCTGCTCTGAGGACGGAGCTCCGGGCCTCTCCCCAAATCCCCAGTCAAGAAAGCAGCACCTCACAGCCGAGAAGGCCTGGTGTGATTGACAGCTCTGCTTATTGATTTTGGATTTTGAGAACAACTCCCAGGGGGCTGATATCCGCGAGTCCGAGGCAGAATTTGATGAGGCAGATGGGACCTTGGGGGAAAACCTCATAAGGCGGAACAGTGAAGTGCCCCTTCCCTGACCCTCTCAGGCTCGATAAGAAATGGTCTGGTTCTCATTTTTACAGGGATTCATTCCCACCAGGCTGCATTTGAAGAAGATGACAGCCCAAAAGAGTCTTGCTCTTTGGGGGGAAAAAAATTTTTAAGCTTCTTACATACAAACTTTCAAACTGCCACCAACTGGCATGTGCTTCAGGGAAGAAGGTGAAAACAAAATATCTGGTGCCCAGGCTCACCCCACATCCAGTCTGGATTGTGTTGTAGGTATTAAAGTGCGTGTGTGTGTGTGTGTGTGTGTGTGTGTGTGTTCTCTCTTCCCCTTGTGAACAGATTCTAGCAGCGTTTCTAAGGAAGTATCTTTGTAAGGGAGGCCCCTCACCCAGCACCCCACATCACCTGCCATCAAAGGCAGATGGTGAGATGATTCTAATCAAATGCAACAGCAGGTCGTCCCTGTCTCCTAAACAAACCATGCTCAGGTAGAGGCGCGCCTGGGAGTCGTCGAGGTCTTGCCACACACACAAAATAATGATGTGCTTAATTCTATCTTACAAGATAGGAAATGTTTTCTCTGGCAGAAAACAAGACTACATGATATGTATGCAGTTAAATCCCAACCAGAAACACACAGGTCCCTGAAATAAAATGTGAATTGTTGATCTAAGAGGGTTGTGCGCTTCTGGGAAAGGTTTGTGCATCAACTTCCTCTCGATACATCATGTGTTCATTTGCTTTCTCATCTCTCCACATTATCTGTATTTAAGCATTAGCAGGTACCTAAGTTGTAATTTAAAATTATGGGAAGGCAGTTTTAAGTTGTAAACATTCCAATATAACTGCTAAATTTGTTGCTTCTACAGAAAAGGTCCCCATTTATGGTTTGATTCCAGAAGTAGAACAGCTCTGTCCAGTGTGGTCAGCGGGAGAACAGTGTGAGGCTCACACCACAGCTCTCAAGCTGCCATGGACCTTTCTTCCTCTTGCCTACCACCCGCTCCGCCCTGCTCCCGGCAAGCCCAGTGTCACCCCCAATAAACTTGAAAAGGAGTAGAGGAAATCATTGGGAATGTGGTGAGACTGCAGGTTGCCCACAAAATTCGTTCTCTCAATCTTCCAAACTGAATTGAACAGAATTGAAGGTGAGCACGTTGCTGCCTAGCTAGACGACCTTCCCAGCCTCATTTTGTCCCTGTCAAACTGGGTTATAGGACATGGGATGTGCCTCCTCCATGTGTCCTCACCGCTTCCCAATGGCTAGAATTTGAACTTGGCATCAGTCCAACTTCAGCCATGCAGAGAATGGCAACACCCCAGGAGACGGCAGACCAACAACTTGGAAAGTGGCTACCCTGCCAACCTGGACTGTTCACATCAGGACTGTTTCATAAGAGAGAAATAAACTTCTTTGTTCCTTAGGCCATTGTCTTCTCAGGTCTCTGTTGCAGCAGCTTAGTCTTACCCTATCTAGAAAAAGAATTAATCCAAAACCTACACTGTGAATACACAGGAAATGCAGCCATTAGTTGCTACAAGGCTCTTAATTCCGTGTTTAGCACTTTTCCTGGTTTGCTAACCTCTCCTTTCACCTATTTAAATCCCCCTCCCCTCAAGTTTGTCTCAAATGCCACCTTATCCAGGATGAGAGCCAGCCACACTGGCAGGCTGTGCCATAGAAGCTCACTATCATGTTAGTTAAATGCCTCCTATAGAGCCTGGCTCATAGAGGGTGCACAGTCAGTTCCCTTTCTGTCAATTTTTTAACATCTACAAACACAACAAATCAAGCTCTTATTGTGAACTTAAATATGACTTTGAGGGATCTAGCTTGGGTGACCATTTGGATGGTGTACCACTTAACTAAAATGAAGGACACAGCAACTGTGGAGAGAAAAATGAAGGTAGGCTGGAGAGGGAAGTTCAGTCACCTAAGCAGTCCTCCAGAAAACTAGCCAGTTCCAGGAGAGAAACGGAAAGATGCTTTAATAAGGAAAATCAATAAGGAAAAAAATTTAAAACAGCTTGTCAAAAATAACAACCAGGAGTGATTGGGTAAGAGAGCCAGAGCTGAAAGGAAGAGAGAGAGAAAGAGAGAGAGAGACAGAGGCCAGCAACCCAATTGCCTTTAATTTAATAATGCAATTTACAGACAAGCATTATAATTGATTCTGAACAAAAGAGAAAGCACCAGGCGCTATGCCTCACACTACAGTCAAAGCGAGTGGGACTATGGCTAGTATCTCTGAAGACAGAAGGGTGTGGGCTGGGGAATGGGATAAAAAGAAGTTTAGGATGTTGAACAGGACACGGTGAGGTGTTGAAATAGGAACCTGGAAAAACAGTAGCAAATGCAGACGTTTTTATCAAACATACCCCTTACTTCCTTTGCTCTCCTCCCAGCTCTGCCACATACACACACACACACACACACACACACACACTCGCACGCACAACCCAGTCCCACTGGGACACGTGCACTGATGGGACAAGGAGAGGGACCCCACAGGAGGGGAGGTCAAGCTGACAACCTGCACACTTCAAACAGAAGTTGAACAAAGATGGTTTATGAAGTCATACAGCTTAGCACATGCTACGGCATCAAGAATAAACTTTCATAAATACTGCATGATCCCACCCAGATGAGGTATCTAACATAATCAAGCTCATAGAAACAGAGAATACAGGAGTGGTTGCCAGGGGCTGGATGTGGGTGGGGGGCAATGAGGAGTTGTTCAATGGAAGCAAAGCTGCAGTTACGTTAGATGAGTAAGTTCTAGAGATCTGCTGCGCAACATCGTGCCTGTAGTTGACAATACGGCACTGTGCACTCCAAATTTGTTGAGAGAGTAGATCTCACGTTAAGTGTTCTTACCACCAAAGAAAAAAAGCACTCAAGATAAAAAAGCCCACAAAGAAACTTTGGGAGGTGGTGTATGTGTGTATGACTTGACTGTGGTGGTGAAATCAGGGGTGTTTGCATATGTCCAAACTCATCAAATTGTACACATTAAATATGTGCAGTTCTTTGCATATCTATTATACCTCAATGAAGTTGCTTTTAAAAAAAAAAAGTAAGTTGTAACAAAATTAAAATGTTTTTCTTAATGATGCCACTAACCTACACACCAGATGTTGTAGGTTTCAGACTCAATGGTTTATTTGTTTGTTTGGTAACTAACTATTTATTAAAGTACAAATTACATACCCGATACTGTGCTTGACCAGCACAGTTTAGTAGGTTTTTTTAAAAAATTCACAAAATCCTAAGTTTAGCTTTTCCTTCAGGTAGGGAAGTCATTCACTGGCGAAGGACAAAGCATACTTGAGTCCATCCTATTTGGAAAACCATTAGAAAATTATATTCTAATAACTCTCCTAGAAATTCAACAAGTGTCTGTCGAATATCAGTCATTTCCAAAGCACAGTGCTGAGCATTATAGGTAAGACAAAAGATGAAGAATCTCACCTCTGAATGCCTTATATGTGGCTGACGGTTTAAATGAATTCATCAAATGCGTACACTAACCCTATGTGATACGTATGATTATCGTTGGTGTCAAGATGAGAAAACTAAGGTCTAAGATCAGACAGCTGACAGAAGGCAGAGGCCTAATTGATGCTAAAGGTTGACTCCCTGCACCACAGCATCATTTCCTGAAAGTGAGAAATCACCCTGTTTGACTATAGCATTAGTTGATGTAGGATTTTAATAGGAATTAGAAAAACAGTCAGAAGTAGATTGTGGACAACTTAAATGTCAGAAAATGGAACCTGGAATTTATGCCCCAAGTTAAGGTCACTCAAAAATTTTAATAGGGTCCACAAGTTCCAAAATCCATAGGAGTGAGGGCATCGTTAATTTTTATTGATAGTCACAATGAGTTGGAAGTATCCCTACTTAGTAAATAAATGGATTCAAACGTGAACCCAGTGCATATCTATTTTCCTTTTGTTAATAGTCTTTCATAATGCCTGCATTCCATGATGTCATCTTAGTGGAATTAAACTCCAGTGGTTGAATATGATAAAGTGATGGTTAGCTTAGATTGCAACCTGACCCCACAGAACTGAAAGTGGTCAGGACTCAGTAGCAGAAGGGATGTGTAGTTAGACTGAATCAGCCTATTTGTTCCTGGATGAAAGGTACTTAAGTAAAGTGTATTTGCTAAAATCTGAGATGGGCTACACCCAAAATATAGCCTGGTCAGAGCTCACGTATTTGGATTCTTGGTTGCAGATAACAGAAACCCAACTCATTCTGGCTCAATCCCTCTCCCACTCCAAAAAAATTTTTTTTAGGGAATTTGTCTCCTATAGTAGAGAAATTCAAGAGGATCTAGACTTCAAGGTTACAGCTGTATCCAGGGCCTAAATTACATGATCAAGACTCTTATCTATTTCTACTCTCATATCTAGTTTCCTCTGCTGTGGTTTCATTCTCCAGCTGCTTCTCACCATATTGTAACAAAACAGTTTTCACCAGCAGATGCGAGTCTATACTATACTGGAGCTGTGAAAATTACCATTTTCACAGCTCCAGAAGAAAGAGAGATGTTCTCCCCAAACACCTCCAACACAAAGTGGGGCTGAGTCGGGTCACGTGCCTAGGGTCATGTGTCCATCTGTGAATCACTCATTCTGACTCATGGCAGAGTCAGAATGGCCACACCTGAGGGAAAGCTGCTTGTATCAGAAGAAGAAAGATTGCAGAGCAGGCAAAAACGACAGGTGCCTGCACATTTTATCTGCCCAATCAGTCCCTTCCTTCCTGCCACACACTCAGGAAGTCCCTAGACTTTAACAAAAAACTAAATTAATAATGTTATATGCTGAATTATGTCCTTCCCAGAATTGATGCGTTGAGGTCCAAACCCCCAGTACCTCAGAATGTGATTGTATTTGCAGACAAAGCCTTGAAAGAAGAGATTATATTAAAATGGGACTCTTGGGGTCGGCCCTAATCTGATCTGACTGGTGTCCTTATGAGAAGAGGAAATTGGACACTGAGAGACACCAGGATGCACACACACAGCGAGAAGGCAGCCATCTGCAAGCCAAGGAGAGAGGCCTCAGGAAAAAAAAACAAACCTGCCAACACCTTGATGTTGGACTTCCCAGCCTATGGGACTGTAAGAAATAAATTTCTGTTGTTTATAAGCCACCCAGTCTGTGGCATTTTGTTATAGCAGCCCAAAAAAAACTAAGACACAGCCCTAGCAATCTAATCTGAGTCAAATACGGGGAAATTGTGGTAGATTAATATCACCACAAGTTATATGCAGTTTCCTCCATCAAAAGGAGAGGTCCCTCACCCCACATCTGGAATCTGGACTGGCCTTGAGACTTACTGTGTGCCATAGAATGCAGTGGGAGTGACACTGTGTGACTTCTGAGCTCTGGCCTCTAGAGGACTTGCAGCTTCTGTCCTTGAAACTCAGCTGCCATGTGAGGAAACCAAACCAGCCTCCTGCAGGATGAGAGGCCTCACTGGTAGAGACATTATGTGCAGAGAGAGACCAGCCATCCCAGCCATTCCCCCCAAACCATCTGAGGCCCCTCTTCACTTCTGAGTGAAGTGAGGCCCTCTTGGATCAGCCAGCCCCAGGGGGCCCACCAGCTGAACTCAGCCACATCAGGTGAAATCAGCAGAAGAACCGCCCAGCCAAACCACTGAACCATGAGAAATAAGAAATTTTTGTTACTGTAAGCCACTAAGTTTTGGAGTGGTTTCACATGTAACAGTAGATAACTGAAACAGAAAAAGCGCAAATGGACCAACAGCATTTTGTTTGTTTAGTAGTTTATGTGATATGTACAAAACCATGTTACAACCAAATCAGATTTGTTAAATATTGCAAGAAAAATTTTATGTAAAAATAAAAAAATTATTTTTATTAAACATTATGTTTTTAATAAAATATTGTAATATATGATCAACATATATAAATGTGATTTTATGATTTAAAATAACAACAGACAGTTTTCAGACTTTTCATGGTGCTAAGAATAAGTCCCTTAGGCCGGCCCTGTGCCTTAGCAGTTAAGCACACTCGCTCCTCTGCTGGCGGCCCGGGTTCGGATCCCTGGCGCGCACCGACGCACCACTTCTCCGGCCATGCTGAGGCAGCATAGCACATACAGCAACTAGAAGAATGTGCAACTATGACATACAACTACCTACTGGGGGCTTTGAGGAAAAAAAAGGAGGAGGATTGGCAATAGATGTTAGCTCAGAGCCAGTCTTCCTCAGCAAAAAGAGAAGGATTAGCATGGATGTTAGCTCAGGGCTGATCTTCCCGACAAAAAAAAAAAAGAATAAGTCCCTTATTCCTTCAAATGTCCCTTCCCTGTTGCTTTCACTGTCCAGCTGATGGATCATTGCAAAACAAGAATGTTCCTGGCATCATTTTCACTCATCTCTAATGACTCTGTAGGTACTGTGTTATTCAGTTTCTCGTCAACCATCCTTAGCTTATGCTTCATTTAAAAATGTATCCATGAGCAAAATGTATAACAATAGAATTCACAATAAAGTCATGAATCACCAGTAGCACATAGTGTATCATATATTTACTTGAATACAGACCATCATTTTAAATTTTTATTTAAATAGTTTTTAATTATTTGCATAAATGCTATTTATATGTTGCTAAACAGTGTTTCCCTGACCACTGTTTGCACAGCAGAGTCCCAAATAATGCCTAATGACCACAGCCATGAATTCTACATCAATGGTGACCATAAACTGCTGGCAGGAGGTAGAAAATCTGCTAGCTGTAGGCTGTTCTCTGTGTGTTCCCCAGACCCCACACTCTCTCCCCTACTCCAGGAGGATGTTAGAATACAAGTGACAGTGACACTGTTGGTAAAGAAAATTGTGACTACCTCTTAAGACATTTGAATTCTAAAATTAGCAAAAATCCCGAACTCCTGTTCTGTAACTCTTATTAGGGAAAAATTGTGTACAGCATACAAATTTTGCCTCATAGTAGTGGGTCATAGAGGTAAGATTGAAACTACTGCTGTAGATTGTCCGGGATCTGAATAGAGGGGAAGAATCAGAGGGTTCTGAGTTATGTGGTCATTATGATATGTTGACCAATCTAGAAACAAAGTGAAGAATGAGTTAGGGGTCAGCCCCGTGGCCTAGTGATTAAGTTCAGTGTACTTAACTTGAGCAGCCCAGGTTCACAGGTTCAGATCCCAGGCACAGACCTACACCACTCGTCAGCCATGCTGTGGTAGTGACTCACATATAAAACAGAGGAAGATCAACATAGATGTTAGCTAAGGGCAAATCTTCCTCAGTGAAAAAAAAAAAGAATGGGTTAGAATAATTATGTGGATGCTGAGAAACTAACTCGTTAGGCTCCAATTACAGCAGCCCAGTGAGGATATACATAGTAGCTAGTATCCAAAGATGGACACCAACAGACAACACCTCCCAGTATTCACTCCCAGTATAGTCCCCTTCCCTTGAATCTAGACTGGCCCTGTGACTCACTCACAAGCATCAGATTGTGGCAGATGTGTTTCCAAGACTAGGTCAGAAGAAACCTTGTATCTTCTATGTTGGTTTCTTGGAACACTCGTTTGGGGGGACGCCAACCACCATGTAAGAAGTCTGACTACCTTGAGACTACCTTGACATGAGGAAGCTCTGTGGAGAAGCCACATAGAGAGGCCACATGAAAAGAGATGTTCAGCCAGCCTCCAGTTCTTCCAGCCACCATAGCCCAGATGCCAGATTTGTGAAGGAAGAAGCCATCTTGGACATCTAACCCAGATGACTCTTCAAATAACTGTAGCTCCCACTGACATCTGGCTGTTACCTTAAAAGAGATCCCAAGTAAGAATTGTCCAGCTGAGCCCAGTCAAACCACCAAAAAATAATAATAATAGTAATCACAAATTTCCATTTTAAGTGAATAAGTTTTGAGGTGATTTCTTATGCATCTATAGATAACTAAAATTATAGGAAATATTACCTGCTGATCAGATAGAACATTGTCCTAAATCATGTCTGTTTTCCTATATAGTAATATTAAACTAAGTATATATTAAAAACTCAGTGTATTAGTTTGCTAGGGCTTCCACAACAAAATACCATGGACCGGTGGCTTAAACAACATAAATTTATTCTCACACATTTCTGGAGGCTACAAGTCCATGACCAAGGTGTCAGCAGGTTGGTTGGTTTTCTCTGGGTCCTCTCATCTTGGCTTGTAGATGGCTGCCTTCTTGCTGTGTCCTCACATGATCTTTTCTCTTTCTGCAAGCGTCCTTGATGTCTCTTCCTCTTCTTATAAGGACACCAGTCATATTGGAGTAGGCCCACCCTAATGGACTCATTTTAATTTAATTACCTCTTTAAAGACCCTTCTCCAAATACATCCTGAGGTGCAGGGGGTTAGAGCTTCAAAATATGAATTTGAGGGGAGGGGACACAATTTAGGGGACACAGTTAATTAGTTCATAACACTCAGTAACCAGAACAATGTTGCCACAGGTTGTTTCTATTGTGAAATAGCATCTGTCATCTGTTAATGAACACAGACAATAAATAATTGAACAGGGAAGGGCTATAGGGACTTACTTGAGTTTGAAGAGGATTTACATGGATGACTCAGTGCTATACATTCTTAGTAATATACATATACCCCTCCATAACTCTCTATATCTCCATCCATCTAGCATACAGATATATCTGCTGTGTCTTACTACTATCACCTTAATGTTTAAATGGGGAAGAGATTGAATGATTGTAAGTCTGCATGTCTATTTGGTGCATGGTCATGTGCTTGGCACTGTGAGCGTTATAAAGCAAACTAAGAACTTGCTTTTCTTGCTCCTGCAGTGCTCACAATCCAGTGAGGGCATGGAGAGAGCACAAACAATCTCAGTAAAGGGCATGATGGGGTAATAAACACACAAAGTGCTCTGGAAACCAGAGGAAGGGTGAAGAGAGAACTCTTGTGTATTCTATGTGTGCAAGTAAGCATGCACCCACACACACTCTCACATCCCGTGCTCCACCTGGGGTATCTCCTTGGCTCTCAGGATAATATTTGAGACACCAGCACAAGTCAGCAGAATTATGTGATTTTGTTTCCAGCATCAGTATTGATTTACCTCCTGCCCTATGAAAAGCTCTATAACCTCCCAGGGACATAATCCCCCATTTTCACTGAAGGAAAGGCCTTCTTGACAGATGCATGGGGAGAGTCTATTAACTCGCTCTCACAAGCCAGGGCTTCAGACCACGCATGGACAGCTTAGTTTTCAGGCTTTAGTTCCCAACTAACGAGTCTGCAGCCTCAACTTTGGGTTTAAGTTTTCCACTCCTGGTTTAACTTGACCCAGACGGCTAAGCCCCTCCTTGGATGCTCTAATATGAAATGCAGCTCACGTTCCTTGAGGCTTAGTTAAAGCTAACTCCTGTGAGTTTCCGTGTTGCTCTCCTATTGAGTCAGCAAAATATAATCCTCTATTATATGTCCCTTTTCTTATTCCAGAAGGAAACTCTACTTCAGATCAATAGATAGACCCACTTTTGAATATTATCTATTAACAAAAGTCAAAACTCTTTACCCACTCCCTTCTCTCACAGCACTTACCTCAAACCTAAATTAGAGTCCTTTCCACACTCTGCTTTTGACTGAGGCTGTTGGGGAACTGCCTGCCTCCTCCACCAGACTCTCATTCTCATAAGGGTCAGAGTCCAGTGAAGGCTCCTGAATTTCAGGTGCAGGGGCGGGGGTTGATAATCTGATTGGAAAGAGAGGCTGGGACTTACCTTGAAGCTCTGTTTGCATAGTAAGCAAAGTGGTTCTACTTCGATTTTATATATTTATGTGGGGTTGTATGAAGCTGCTTGCATTGCATGCTCCCAGTTTTGTTTTGTTTTCCTTCTTTGCAGGGGAAGAGTCACCCTTCGCTAACATCCGTTGCCAATCCTCCTCCTTTTTTCTCCCCACCAAAGCCCCAGTACATAGTCTGGTATAGTTGTAAGTTCTTCTAATTCCGTGTGAGCGGCCGCCACAGCATGGCTACTGACGGCGAGTGGTGTGGTTCTGCCTGGAAACCGAACCTGGGCCATCGAAGCGGAGCACACCGAACGTTAATTGCTAGGCCATCAGGGCTGGCTCGCAAGCTCCCAGTTTTTACTTCTACTCTGTGATGGTTAATTTTATGTGTCAACTTGGCTGGCTATGGGGTGCCCATATAACACATTATTTCTGGATATTTCTGTGAGGATGTTTCTGGATCAGGTTAGCACTGGAATCAGTAAAGTAGATCGCCCTCCCCATGCGGGTGGGCATCATCCATTCCATTGAGGGCCTGAACAGAACAAAAGGTGAGGAAAGAGGAATTTGGCCTTTTTGCTTCCTGCTTGCTTGAATCGGGACATCTCGTCTCATCTTTTTGGCCCTGAGACTGGGATTTAAACACTTGGCTCCCCTGGTTCTCAGGCCCTCAGACTTGGACTGAATTATACCACTGGCTTTTCTGGGTCTCCAACTTACAGACAGCAGATTGTGGGACTTCTCAACCTCCACAGTTGTGAGCCAATTCCTCATGCTAAATCTCCTTTGATATAGATAGATAGATACCGTAGCTGTTCTGTTTCCCTGGGGAACTCTAATATATACTCTGTGTTTACTTTGGATGGCTTTGGGACAGTGTTGGGAATTAGGGGGACAGTAAAGCCCCTCCTCAAAGTTACCCTTGGAGCTCCAATGTCTGGAACTAAGTCTTGTTCATAGTCGTATTTCACAGAACACCTGGCACAGTCCATGCAGGAGCTGCAACATTTGGCTCCAGAATGACACCTGAGATGAATGTATGATCCAGAGAAGGACACAGCAAAACAAAGCTTGAGAAGGCACAGGCCCACAGCTGTGTGCTGGGCCTAGTGCAGGTTCAGTCCAGATGATTACAATAGGGCAATGCCCAAGACAACCATGTGGAGGCCTGCAGAAATATTAAGTAATAAAGTCAGCCTAGTCTCATCAGCACTTCCACTGATCCCCAGGAAACACACAGTGGGTCACCTTTAGGCAAGCACTCTAAAAATTACGGGAGAAATGTCAGTGCTACCAAGTGGCAGTAAAACATTAGAGCAAATTTAAGTTTCTCGACTCTCTAGCACCAACCTCTCTCCATAGGCATTTTGCCCATTAGCCCACCGGTGTCTTGATCCAATACCCTTGAGGTCTCTAAGTAGCAACTTTACAAGGGTAATTGAAAGGGTATTACTGGTTGTCTATTTATCATCTCTTGATCACCTAACACCATGGTACCTATTAGGAGGAGCTAGTAGACTCTGGCTAAAGGTTGCCTCAGCTGGAAGCTTTTCGCCTGCTTATGCAACAGGAGACAAACAAAGCAAGATTCCCCTCAAATCCTCTCATTTTGGACCAATCTTATGTGCTAATTAATCACGATTACTCCATACAGTAAGCATATTTGAGGAGATTAATCTGCACTAGCCTTAGGTAGTGTTCTAATTAACAATATGCTGAAGCAGCGTTCTCCTTGTAAGTGTAAATACAGCATCGATGTTATTTGCAAGACAACAATATGACTGTTTATTAGGCATGCATGCTAATGTGTGCTGCACTGGTCTATTAAAAACTTTCTGTCCTTTGGCCTTTCTGCCTCACTGTCTTGGCTGGGTAGTTATGCACTGTCAAATATTGGCAGAATGTGTGGCTCAGCTTCTTAGGATGTCTTAATCCAAAAAAAGAAAAAAAGAGCATGGCCAGGAAAATGTCATAGAGTTAGGAAACTTTAAAGATCAATTATTCACCTTCCCCCCCCAGGCCTTGAGGGCTGAAACATCATCACTGTCCAGAGCTGACTTAGATGTGATAGAAAACGCTGATAATACATTTCCTTACCTGCTCTGCATGTTTGTTAATAGGGAATAAAATAGAACCAGCTGTAAGAATAGATGACCACCCGCTCACGTCCACTTAAGCTGCATGCGGCCTTGGCCTTCCTCTAGCTCCCAAATCTCCCTCCACATTTCACTTTTCTCTACACCCCAGGAGTTTCGCATTTGATCTAGGACTCCCACATCAGGGACAAAGAAGAGGAAAATCAGGGAGAGTCCAAATTCAATGTAACCTCTGTACAAAGCTATCTCAGATTTGGCTCAATTTTCTCATACCTCCTGACCCTACTTCCAGGAAAGAAAGGATCCTTCACAAAGATTAAGCTGGAATGAGGGAACAGAGCTGACAGTGACTTCTGATTATTATTTGTGGGTAGAGGCCAGAAAGCTGATAATGGAAGAAATCATGTGTCTACTGATTCCTCCAAAGCAAATGGGCAGAGTGGAATAAAGGTGTATATTGGTCCAGAGAAGTCAACATCTGTGGAAGGGAAGAGAAGGAAACAGTATTAGGCAGAGGGAAAAGTTGGTTTATGATAAAGTCTCAATCAAAGCCTCAGCGCAACCCCTCTGGAGCTGAGATGGTCCTTCAGATTCACAACTAGATAAGGATAAAAACATATTATTGCATTTTTATGTTTTAAAAATGATAGATTCTTAGTATATATGTGTACATGTTGTTTCAGAGTAAGTAAGTTCCCAGGAAAGCAAACTCTGTGATGGAGGTTAGCATGCGGGAAATGTAGTGGGGAGGGCTCTCAGGAACAACACGAGGGAAAGGAAAGGGAAGGAAGCACTGTTTTCCAGGCCAATATAATAGATTCATTCATGGAAAAAAAATTCACTGAAAGCCTACTAAGTGCCAGGCACTAGCCATTGAGAATACAACAGTGAACAAAATCCCCTAAGTCCCTGCCCACATGGAGCTTTCATTCTGGTAGAGGAGAAAGACAACCAGCACACACAGATATATATTAGAAGGTCAGGGACTTGTAAGTATTATTAAGAAAATAAACAAAAGTAAAATAAATAAAAATTAAGAAACAATAAAGTAAGACTAGGGGTAGAATGGTGCAGACAATTACTTTAGATGAAGTGGTCAAGAAAGGCAAATCTGACAGGGTAATAATTGAGTAAAGACTTGAAGAAAGTGAGAGAAGGAGCCATGCAATTATCTGAAGGAAGAGTATTCTAAGGACAACACGCAAAAATGTTCGAGAAACACATCAATATTTTTAATAACTTACTGAGGTTCCATAGGATGGATGCCCCATCATTCATTCACCTACTCCCTAATTGATGAGGATTCAGGATACTTCCACATTTTTCCATTGCAAAAATTTTGCAGTGAACAACTTTGCACACATGTCCTTAATTACTGTTTACTTTTACTTTTATTTCTGAGGGATAAATTAGTGGGCTATTTCTGGGCCAAAGAATATGCTCATTTTTTTAATAAATACTTTTCCACAGTAGATAGCAATGCATAATCCCACCAACAATATATGAGAGGTCTCGTTTTCCCACATCCTCACCAGCACTGGTTGTTAACAACTTTTCAAAATTTTGTCAATCTGCTGATCAATACAGGCACCTCATTCTTTTCATCTGCGTTTCCATGGTTACTAGGCAGCTTTTCATGTTTACTGTCTATATATTGTTACTTTTCTGTGAGTTGCATATTCATGCCTTTTACTTATTTTCAGCTGAGTTGTATGTCATTTTCTTGTTGATTTCAGAGAGCTTTTTGTAGATTAGGGATCTTAACCTTTGCCATTCATGTGTGTTGCAAATATTCTCTCCCAGTCTATTGTTTGATATTTAATCTGTTTAGGATGCATTTTTTTCTATGCAGGAGTGTGTAATTTAAAATGATCAAATCTATCAATCTGTCTTTTATGGACTCTAATGAGATGAAATTTAGCAGAGATAAATGCAAACATTGTGATCCGTTATCAAACAGAATTAAAGTTCAGAATATCCCCATCAGAAATTTTGAGGTTGGGAAGTTAAAATATCAAAAATAGAATTCAAGGAACTGAAATCAGAATTAAAGCTATAAAAGCCCTTTAAATATTTTTTGCATTCACAAAAATAAAAGAATAAAGACATTATAATTATCTTAAATTAGTAATAATGGATACTATAATATTAATTTCCATTTAACTTTCTTGCTTGCAACTTTTGAGAGTTTCTTAAAATTTCAGTGAAGTGCTTGTAAATTCCATTTTTTTCTTTGCCTGGTTCTCCATTCAAATGATCAATGCCTTCCTGATTGCATGACTCAGAAGACGCTTCCTACCGGCTCCCTGGATCACGTGCCTGTCTAATCCTCTCTCACATCTCAGCTCTCGACTCCTCAACTCCTCCTCACAGATGTCACCTGAATATCCTTCTCAGTTTGCTGTGCTTCGTCTTCCTTTGTCTTCCCCAAGGATTCACCATAGAAATCTCTATTCTTCCTCTGCCATCTGCTTTACCTCCCCTTTCAGTCCCAACTCCCAATTTCCTCTCTTTCTAATTGTCCCCAGCAGAAGTGACTCACAATCTACGCAATTTTGTTTTTCTGGAACCGAAATTCCAACAGTTACCAAACAGGTGTACATCAGTAGATTTCACTCTATTTTAGCATATTTTGAAGTTGGAAAGATTATCGCACTTGAATTTAGTTCAAAAAAATCACAGGCACTAGTATGGAAGAAGTAATCTGGCTTAATGACTGTTCATGTAAAAATTTTCTAGGGGTATTTGTTTTATACAAGTTTGACATGAGATAACAAAATTATAATAGTAACAGAAATGGAAAAACTAGTATACATCAGTAGAAACATATATCCAGATCAGAAGAAGGATTCAGTCCTCACAGTGGCAGTGGAGGGTGGGAGATTATCTTCATCAATCTCCATCTTCCTAAACCAACTGTAGTCAACTAGCATAGCACCAAAAGGATGGGCTTAGACCAACTGATTCTTCACCCTGGGCTGGGACTAGGGCTAGGACCAGCCTCCCCTGAAGCACATGGTCATGGAGGAGAGTAGATTCCTGCAAACGTGAAGTGCTGTTAGAAAATATAAGGAGGAATGCTTGTCTCCCACTCCTCATGTTTCTTTCCATATTGTAGGAAGCTCCATTAGTATAAATCTCCTGGGTCCTCTCTACCCCCTAATCCATTCAACTCAGGTTGATGGGAAGGGAATGGATGGTATAACTAACTGGTAAGTTTAGGAGGATAAACTGGCCAGGCAGATCCCAACACCCCTTCCCCTAACCCCTTCTTGTGATTTGAGAAGCATGCAATCTCCTCTATGCCTTCCTACTCTATATCTGAGAGGAGCAGGACCCCATGCAGGAAAGTCCTATCATTCTGCAGGGGGTGGTACATTCAGTTCAGGGAACAGTTAACTTCTGGTGCATGAGCCAGGAACATTGAGAAATAGACAAGCCATAAAATATAGGGCAAGAAAGTCTTTGTGAACTTATTGAAACTTCTGATATACAAGGACATCCAGTTTGGGGCCTCGGCTATGAGTGTACAGACAGGGTGCTACGCTCTTGTTGGTTCTGAAATGTTTATTTTGATCCATACAACTCTTTCTTACAGATGTGCAGTAGGCTTTAACTGCTGAGGCTAGACCAAGAGGAGTTAACTATCTTAGCAGCACAGTTCATGACTGCTCAGAGCAGCCTCTTCCATGGCAGGATCTACAAGGAAGTCTACAGCAAAGGCATCTGGGTATCATCAAAGGACTGGGAGTCAAGGGCCTCAGTAAAGGCAGAAGTCATAGGGCCCCAGCCAGGAGGGGGGTCTCACCAAGCACAGGCCACACAGGGTTTAGGAAAAGACAACCCCGCCCTTCTCCCTTCAGCAAATGCCTGTGCCTTCAGGAGGCAGAGACTGCCTTAGGATGCAGATTACTCGTGCTTGACCTTGAACCTTGCCTCAGCTTCTCCTAAGCAAGCATTATGCTAGGTCAGGTTCCCCAGAAGCAAAACCTAAAACAAGGATTCATGCATAAGCAATTTATTAAGAAAGTGCTCCCAGGAGAAACTGATGAGGGAGGGGAGGAGCCAGGCAAGGGTGCAATTTCAGGCCAAGTCCTGGCCTCAGTCTGAACCCTCAGGGCTGTTCTGGAGTGTAAATTATACTGCAGAATTTGTCCTGACTCAAGGCAAGGACGCTGGGCAAGCATACCCCCAGCACAAGTATGAAAGCACTCCTTGGTCCTATGGAGATGAGATGTTGTCTTTTCGAGAATCTGGTCTTGATTCTGTATAACTATTGAGGGCCAGGTTGAAATTCTGCTCTACCTAGGGATTGAAAACTCTTCTAGCTAAAACTGAGCAGAACAAGAAGTTGACATGATGCATTTGGACTCAGTGCAGATGTAGTAGCTGGATCTCCAGCAGCCCTCTGGTGACCTTGACAACGGAAGCCACACACCAAAGATGGATTGGAGCAGAAAGAGAGAGAGAGTCTGGGTCCCTGGCAACTTCATGAAGCCGCTCCACCTAGAATGGACTTCTTAACTTTGGATTTTATTTTATAGGAGAAAATTAACCCCCAATTTTAAGCCCCTATTGTTGATTTTCTGTTCCTAGAGGTCAAACAAAATTCCTATCTAATACAATTGATTAACTACTTTAAGGAATTTTTTAACTGAAATTTATAAAAATGTTAGAAATCAAAGTTCTGTTTTGCATTCTGGTTTTGGTTTTTGGAGGTTCAGATTGTTGCACTTTTAATTCCCAAAATTATATTCAACATGTTACATACATATTAATTCTTTCATTCATACGTTTATTCATTCACTCCTTCAGTAAATATTTATTGAGCACCTGCAGCCTGCCAAGTACTGTGCTAGGCTCTGGAGATGTTACACAAACATGACAGAGTCCCTTCCTCTAAAACGTGCAGATTTAGTAGGAGAGGCAAAGCAGGCAGACAGATAATACAGTGCAAAGTGTTAAACACTATGATAAATGTCTGAGCAAAGGAGCTGTGGTATCCCAGAAGAGATGTGTTATTTCTCCAGTCACTGGAGGGAAATGTACAAATAGCCTCACACTCAGCAAGAGCCACGAAGGAAAAGACTATGTCTGTCCTCACTCAGCTCTGAGAGGCCTCCAAGTCATCAGCTGGGTGTTGCAGCTGCCCCTTCTGTTAGGAAAGGAAGTCCAGGAGCAATCACACCTGTATGCACAAAGAATAAATAAACTGAAGGCTGGAGGTGGGAACATGGTGTGACAAAGCTACCAGCCACACACGCCATCCTTTCTCTTGGCCTCAGCTTCAAGTCCATTAAAGAAATTGCAGGCAAAAGTTGTCCTTGAGAAACCCTTGCAGTCTCCTTTTTCTCTGTCTTATTTTACTGCATCATTGTAGTTTGGTCTTTTTATCTTTTTCCATGAAGATGCCCTTGTGAAATTTACCACACAAGATGGAGTCTTACCTCTAGAGATATTTAATATTTTCAAACACACAATGAGTTTGTATCTAAATACAGTACACTTGTGCCCTAAGATGAAGTTTTTTTCTGAATCACTTAAAAGGGTTTTTTCTCTTGCAAAGTTTTCTCTTTAAGTTCTTTGTTACAGGAACCAGTCATGTATGGTGAAGCTTGAAGAATAGACTCTTGGAATAGGCTTATCCAGGACAGAAAGGAAGGGAGGAGAGGGAATGAGACATGCTGTTTTTCCACCATGATATTCCCCCCAGTGGGTCCACTCACCCTCCAGTAGCTGGGAGATGGGCTGGTGGGAGTGTTGGCTATGGATCACACCATTCTTTTCACCAATTACTATCTTGATCATTACATGGTGACCACACATAGAGCTCAAGAAGCTCTTTATTCAAATATTTCAATAATAAAATCATAATTCTCAGAATAGAGAGGGACAGCAGTGAAAATCTACATCCATCTTTTACATGATTAAACAGACAAAGAACACACCCATTTTTCAGAATGTCCCCACTTGGTTATTCCCTATTCCTGCCAAGTGCTGACCCCTCCCTAAACTCATATTTCCTTTTCTCTTATCCAAAGTCTTTCACTCTTTTAGCTCACCTTTTTTTCTCTCCTATTGAAGTCTCCTGCCTTCACCCATGTGGGTTGATGTGAGTCAAAGCAAAGGAAACAGCAGAAAGAGTGATGATAATAATAATAATAAAAAGAAGTGATAATAACAGCTGAGAACTTCCCAAACCTGGAAAATGAGCTAAATATGCAAATCCATGAAGCTAATAGGACATCCAATTTTCTCGGTGCAAAAAGATCTTCTCCAAGACACATGATAATAAAACTATCAATAGTCAATGACAAAAAAAAGAATATTAAAGGTAGCCAGGGGAAAAAAAGAATAACCTACAAGGGAACCCCCATTAGGCTATTAGCAGATTTCTCGGCAGAACCTCTGCATGCCAGGAGAAAGTGGAATGATATATTCAAGATATTGAAAGATAAAAACTGTCATCCAATAATAAAAATCAGAGTGGAAATAAATGAAATAGAGATTACAACAAATAGAAAAAAATCAATGAAACTAAGAGCTGATTCTTTGAAAAGATAAACAAAATTGACAAACTTTTAGCTAGACTCACCAAGAAAAAAAGAGAGAAGGCTCACATAAATTAAATCAGAAACAAAAGGGGAGAAATTACACAGACACCACAGAACTATAAAAGATTATAAGAGAATACTGTGAAAAGCTATATGCCAACAAATTGGATAATCTAGAAGAAATGGATGAAGTCTTAGAATCATACAACTTTCCAAAACTGAATCAAGAAAAATAGAGAATCTGAATAGCCAATCACCAGTAAGGAGATTGAAACAGTAATCAAAAACCTTCCAAAAAACAAAAGTCCAGGACCAGAAGACTTCCTTGGTGAATTCTACCAAATATTCACAGAAGACTTAATACCTACGTTGTCAAACTATTCCAAAAAATTGAAGAGGAGGGGAAGCTTCCTAACTCATTCTACAAAGCAAACATTACCCTGACACCAAAACCAGACAAGGACAACACAAATAAATAAAATTACAGGCCAATATCACTGATGAACATCAATGAAAAGTCCTCAACAAAATACTAGCAAACTGAATACAACAATACATTTAAAGTATCATACACCATGATCAAGTGGGATTTATTTCGGGGATGAAGGGATGGTTCAACATCTGCAAATCCATCAATGTGATACACCACATTAACAATATGAAGAATCAGGCCGCCCCTGTGGCTTAGCGGTTAAGTGCGCACGCTCCGCTGCTGGCGGCCCGGGTTCAGATCCCGGGCACGCACCCACGCACCGCTTGTCTGGCCATGCTGAAAAAGTCCCACATACAGCAACTAGAAGGCTGTGCAACTATGACATACAACTATCTACTGGGGCTTTGGGGGAAAAAAATAAATAAATTAAAAAAATTAAAAAAATAAAATAAAATAAAATATTAAAAAAAAATATGAAGAATAAAAATCATATGATCATCTCAATAGAAGCAGAGACAGCATTTGACAAGATATAGCATCCATTTATGATAAAAACTCTGAATAAAATGGGTATAGAAAGAAAGTACCTCAACATAATAAAGGCCATATATGACAAACCCACAGCTAGTATCATACTCAGTGGTGAAAAACTGAAAGCTTTCAGAACAGGAACCAGACAAGGATGCCCACTTTCACCACTCTTATTTAACATTGTATTGGAAGTCCTAGCCAGAGCAATCAGGCAAGAGAAAGAAATAAAAGGGATGCAAATTGGAAAGAAAGATGTAAAATTATCACTATTTGCAGCTGACATGACTTTATATACAGAAAACCCTGAAGAATCCACCAAAAAAACTATTAGAATAAATGAATACAGTAAAGTTGTGGGATACAAAGTCAACATACAAAAATCAGTTGCATTTCTATACACTAACAATGAACTAGCATAAAGAGAAAATTAAAAAACAATCCCATTTACAATAGCAACAAAAATAATAAAATACCTAGGAATAAATTTAACCAAAGAGGTGAAAGACCTGTACACTGAAAACTATAAAACATTGTTGAAAGAAATCATAGAAGATACAAGGAAATGGAAAGATATCCCATGCTCGTGGATTGGAAGCGTTAACATAATTAAAATGTCCAGACTTCCTAAAGCAATCTACAGATTCAATGCAATCCCTACCAAAGTTCCAACAACATTTTTCATGGAAATAGAACAAGGAATCCTAAAATTTATATGGAACAACAAAAGATCCCAAATAGCCAAAGGAATACTGAGAAAAAAGAACAAAAACTGAAAGTATCACACTCCTTGTTTTCAAAATATACTGTAAAGCTATAGTAGTCAAAACAGCATGGTACTGGCACAAAAACAGACACAGAGATCAATGGAACAGAATCAAGAGCCCAGAAATAAACTCACACATCTGTGGACAGCTCGTTTTCGACAAGTGAGCCAAAAACATACAATGGAGAAAGGAAAGTCTCTTCAACAAATGGAATTGGGAAAACTGGACAGCTACATGTAAAAGAATGAAAGTAGACCGTTATCTTACACCATATACAAAAATTGATTCAAAATAGATTAAAGACTTGAATGTAGGACCTGAAACTATAAAACTTCTGGAAGAAAACATAGGCAGTATGCTCTTTGACATTGGTCTTAGCAGTATCATTTTGAATACCATATCTCACCAGGCAAGGGAAACAAAAGAAAAAATAAACAAATGGAACTACATCAAACTAAAAAGCTTCTACACAGCCAAAGAAACCATCAACAAAACAAAATGACAACCTAGTGATTGGGAGAAGATATTTGCAAATCATACATTTGATAAGAGGTTAGCATCCAAAATATATAAAGAACTCATACAATTCAACAACAGAAAACAAACAAGCAGAGGATCTGAACAGACATTTTTCCAAAGAAAATATACAGATGACCAATAGGCATATGAAAAGATGTTCAACATCACTAATTATTAGATAAATGCAAATCAAAACTACAATGAGATATCATCTCACACCCACCAGAATGGCTATAATTAACAAGACAAGAAATAACAAGTGTTGGAGAGGATCTGGAGAAAGGGGACTTTCATACCCTGCAAGTGGAAATGTAAATTGGCGCAGCCACTATGGAAAACAGTATGGAGATTCTTCAAAAAATTAAGAATAGAATTACCATATGATCCAGCTATTCCACTTCTGAGTATTTATCCAAAGAATACAAAAACACTAATTCGAAAAGATATATGCACCCCTATGTTCACTGCAGTATTATTTACAATAGCCAAGACATGGAAATAACCAAAATACCCATCAATGGATGAATGAATAAAGATGTGGTATATGTATATATACACAACGGAATACTCAGCCATAAAAAGAGATGAAATCTTGCCATTTGCGACAACATAGATGGACCTTGAGGGTAGTATGCTAAGTAAAATGTCAGACAAAGACAAATACCATATAATTTCACTCATATGTGGAAGGTAAAAGAAAACAACAACAATAACAAACCAACCCAGAGAACAGATTGGTGGTTACCAGAGAGGAAGGGGGGCAGCAGGTGGGCGAAAGGAGTAGAGGGGGACATTTGTACAGTGACAGATAGAAACGACTTTTGGTGGTGGACACAACGTAGTGTATACAGAAGTTGAATTACAATGATGTACACATGAAATCTACATAATAATATAAACCAATGTCACCTCAATAAAATATATGTTTTTATATATATATATATATATATATATATATATATATATATATATATATATATAACTACGTCTTATCCAGGCAACTAAGGAACCAGGAAA
The DNA here is from genome assembly GCF_020826845.1 of Diceros bicornis minor. Lineage (NCBI taxonomy): Eukaryota > Metazoa > Chordata > Mammalia > Perissodactyla > Rhinocerotidae > Diceros > Diceros bicornis. The sequence goes on along the minus strand of NC_080747.1, from coordinate 21,986,717 downwards.
TCAAAAGAGTGAGATTTATAAATTGAAATTACAAATCTTTCTCCTAGTCAATTCTCTACCCAAATAAGATTTCTCACTTAAGGAATCACAGTCAATTAAGAAAAAAAGCAATGGCTATATTTTGAGACTCTGTTACTATATCCTAACAAATTGAAGCTAAGAACGAGAAAGGAAAATAAAAGGCCAAGAAAAACACACGTGTGCGCGCGCGCGCACGCGCGCGCACACACACACACACACACACACACAATATTAGCCAAGGAGACCACTTTTGTGTACCAGGATCTAGGCAAACCTACTCTTGCAAATAGAAATGCTAATGAGTCCTTAACACTTGATAAAATATTAGCAGTGCTGTAAGTACAGTCACTCATCTCCAGGAGACCACGCTTAATGAATATAACTCCCTGACCTTTAAGATTTTACTTATATTTCTCAAGATGCCCCTGAGAGTCCTTACTCTGTTCCTATTTAGCCATTGGTCATGGGATAACAATACTTTGTGATATAAGTAATTGCTTGTAACAGTCATTGCCCTCCAGGGTTTCTTTCTTCCCTAGAAGGATTGTGTCTCCAGGATTGCAGGGACTTAGAGAGGTCATTTAGTCTCTTCGGGTCTTCAGGCTGGAATATACTTAATAGCTGTCCTGAAGAAAGAAATCTGAACTTCACTCAGTAACCCTTTCCAATTTTTATCCACTCTCCCTAGAAAGGAATTCTGACTTCGTTTAATCTAAGTATGTCTCGTTGCAGTTAATTCACTTTCCTTTCATTTTGGCCTCAGGGAAACAAGAAATATTTGGCCACCACCAGTATTCTAAATTCAAGAGCCTTTTGAAAATGTGGAGCTCCAATGCATAAATTAACGTTATTGAGTACCACACACATGACTGAGCCTCTACTTGGCACTGAGAGTATAAAGGTGGACAAGTCTATTAGCTGAGAAGGTGAAAATGATTTGTTGGTTATAATGAAGTACCAATATTTTCAAATAATGTTTCTTAAAATGTATTCCATGGTCCCTCTTGAACAATGAACCTCAGAATAGTATAGACACAATGTGCAACAGTGTGAGTCCCTCCTACTAGAAATCAACCGAAATCAGACATTAGGATATAGAGAGAGGCTATAGAGAGACATTGTCACAGCCATCTGTAAACTGGTTGTGATTGGCTTGACCAGGCAATTAGGAAGCCATCCCCAGCACTCTTTCAACTCAATGCCATTCACAACAATTCATTGAGCAACATCTTGGGTCAAGAATTGAGCTAAGTGCTATAGTAGACATAAATGAGGGCAAGGCTTGGTCTCTGCCTTCTGGAAACTAAAAGAAGGGCAATCTATTTCAGGAATGGTAATTACATTTCCCCTGCATATCAAATCTTATTGACTGATGGTGGCTGTGCTGAGTGCCATGGTGAGAATTATGAAGCTTGGTCTAACGTTGGTGAGAAAGCACCAGGACTAATTAGCAGTGTTGCAGGATGGAATATGGGGCTGGCTGTATATATTCCAGTATGTTTTATTTCCCCATGTAATATGTTAGACTAGGACTCTACCCAGATAGGGGAAGACTGCTTCCCCTGCCTCCCGTTTTCCATTATTGAAGTTTCCTTCAGGTCCTTCAGACAATGATAAGGTCCCAAGAGGAGGCCACTGGGGCCTCAGGTAGTTGGTTGGCTAGCCCTTATATTCCTCCTGTCACCCCAGGAGGGAAGCAAGCATTTCTGTTATTTTTCTTTCTTCTCACAAAAAGAACACTTGAATAGCACAGAATCTGATCTTCCCCCATATATGTTTGTTGTGATGATGCCTGAAATCAAAAGCAGGTACAAGGTGGAATTACAGAAACAAACATTCTCAATATCCAAGACAGAACTTTTTTTTTCATTTCTCCTTCAAATTTTCTCACTTTGACTCTACTCCCACAGAAGAGGCCTCTGTGGCTCTCCCTTTAAAATTGTGACCTGAGAGTGAGCAAACACATCATTCCTGAGACAGCCTGACATTTTCATAAAGAGCTTTATTAAAATCTAAGAGAGAAAAAAGAAATAATTATAGAAATGCAAATAGCGTAAAAATAGTTGGGTTTTCAAAGCATAGGTCTGTGATCCTCAGCATCCCAGTAAATTACAACTAAGAAAAATGAGACTCAAAATCCCTCATCTTCAATTCACTGCCTCCTAGGTCTGCGTGGGTTGGCAAAAACCAACAGAGGCCTTTGCTAGCTTACAGCTCATCTCTCAGAAAGTTACCTTCAGGTGACTTTTGTCATCCTGACCCCCTGGGATCTAGTCTAGGACTAATCCCAACTCTCTTTTCCCAGTTCCTCCCTCCCTTCTAGAGTCCTCATCCTCAATTTTGGATCTCAGTCACACATCCTTTCCCAAAAAATATTCATGGCAGTGGTAACTGGCACTTGTTGATATCTAACCAAGGACGTTGCTCTCTCCTTTACCTGCTTTCAGTGCATTCTGTAAAGATTTTGTTGAATGATCCCCTATCTCCCCACCTATATATGTGCAGAAATTGTCTGACAGAAGTCCACCCATCGAAGTTTTAATATATTCTAACTCATTCCCCAAAGCATGTCGTGTGAGGCTCTGGCCCTGATTTGAGAGTCTGGGGCTCAGCCAGGCTTAGTGGGAAAGAGTACAAAGATCAAATAACAATGTCTGCCATGAGAGTGGGAAGTCCATTGGCATTATCCACAGATCTATTTAGCAACCCCAACTTTACTTGCATAATAACCATAACCCCAATCCAGAGTTAGCAAATAAGAAAAGGGCCCTTCTTTCCTGGTTGGCTTAGCCAAAAAGCATTTATTTAGTCTGTAGGAGAAAGCAGCTACAGCAACCACAGAGGAATATAATGCTAGGTTTCTAGACTGATAATTAATCCACTTTTCTAATTAGCTCTAGGCCTTCTCCATCACTCCTACTCTACCTTCAGCCAAAAAGTAGATCTTTTTTAAGAAAACACATATTTGTTCACCTGATGCTTATATTCATCCTCTGCGGCATGGATATGTTGGAAATGCTGTGGTGAGAGCTTTCTTTAACATAATCAGGTTGAAACTGCTGATATCAGGCAACTTCCTGAGTCATCCAGCCCTCCAGCTCCAGAGTAAAACTGAGAAAGATCATTGGATTGCAAAACCAAATGGAGTCCACCACAAATTAATCTCCTGACTGAAAAAGTTACGGTTTCAAGATCCAAACTGATAACAATTTTGTTAATTAAAAAAAGGACAAGTGATTTCACTCTACCAACAAATATCCAGGATTTTAAATGCAAGCATTGGGCCGGCCCCGTGGCTTAGTTGTTAAGTGCGCGTGCTCCGCTGCCCGTGGCCCGGGTTCGGATCCCGGGTGCGCACCCACGCACCGCTTCTCCAGCCATGCTGAGGCTGTGTCCCACATACAGCAACTAGAAGGATGTGCAAATATGACATACAACTATCTGCTGGGGCTTTGGGGGAAAAATAAATAAATAAAATTATAAATGCAAGCATTCTCACAATGAGTATAAAATAAAAGCCAAGGATCCTATATCTAGTGCAGGCTTCTGCTCCTCACTTTGGCTCCTACACAGCATGAAATAGGAGAAAACAGTATTCTCTGTATGTTTTTATGCCATAGACAACTATATCAAAAAGACTGTAAGAAATGAGGAAAAAACTAGCAGTAGAGAGAAAAAGGCAAAAAGTATCCTACATATTGTTAAAACTCTCAGGTAGCAACAGAGAATATGAAAAAAATGAAAAAAAGATATATTCTCTAGTACTTCTAGCATTTATCAATACCTTGTTAACATCTTGCTAAGAGTCTCCTAAGATCTCAAGGTTTTCAGGATGTGAAAAAAGTCCCATTGAATCTACATGGTAGAAGATGGACTAGGAACGAAGCGATGGAGGAAGCAGCTACAAGATCAAAGAAGTTTGCCTCACTATTGAGACAAATTCTTGATATTAATAGTACTTGGGGTTCTGGGGAGGAATCATCAAAGAATTTAGAAATAAGGAAAATAAGATTGGAATTGTGACTTTAAGACCAATAAAAAAAGATCAGAGAAGAGATAAGTAAAGTCAACTTAAGGAAATAGAGTAGCTCATACAATTAACTCCCTTAATTCAGAGTCCATGCTGAACAAGCAAACTTTCGACTGTGATTTTATTTCCCATGTGATCTGTAGTGGGTTGAATTGTGTCCCCCAAAAAGATATGTCCACATCCTAACACCCAGTACCTGTGGACGTGACCTTATTTGGAAGCAGTGTTTTTGCACATGTAATTAAATTAGGGATCTCAAGATGAAATCATGCTGGACTTAGGGTGGGCCCTAAATCCAATTAATAATGTCATTGGATTTATAAGAGAAAGGAAAGACAAATTTGAGACAGCCAGACAAGAAAAGAAGGCTATATGAAGATGGGGGCAGAGATTAGTGTTATGCTGCCATGAACCAAGAAATCCCAGAAGCCACCAGAATCTGGAATAGACAAGGAAGGATCTTCCCTAGAGCCTTCAGAGAGAATGTGGTCCTTCGAACACTTTCATTTTGAACTTCTGGGCTCAAGGACTGTGAGAGAAGAAATTTCTTTTGTTTTAAGCCATTGATTTTGTGGTAATTTGTTGCAGCAGCCGTAGGAAACTAATGCATGGTCTGCTTTAAGAAAAACAATGCAGTGACCTAAGAATTCAAACATCTAGTCTTAAATAGTCATATTTACCCTTGTATGTTTTAAAATTAGCATTCTATTTCTATACAGCAATCTCATGCACTTGGTGAATTAGACAGCATAGATTAGGTTATGCCATAATGATAATCCCAAAATCTGTTTTAACATGCTACAAGCCCATCAAGGGTTGGTAGACGATAGTGCTCTACATAACATTTAAGGACTGAAAAATCCACCATGTTGTAGCTATACCATGTGAAACACAAGGCCTCCTGAGGTGCAGCAGCAAAAGAGAGTGCATAGAAATTCCACACCAACTCCTCTATATTTTAGCCCAGAAGAGAAAAATACAACTCTGTTCAAAGCCCACCAGCAAAAACTGGTCACATGGCCTTGCCTTACTTCAAGGGCAACAGAAAATGTATGATAGTAAATGATATATTTTGTGGACATTGGTTTTACTGCTGCAATTTGTTAACGTGAATCCACATGAGTAAAAGAAAGACTTTCTCTTAGTAGACTCAAGTAGGGAAATTATTGAGTTTATGAGATTGAAGATTAGTCCTTGAACTTTGGCAAACTTCTCTTACGCTTCTTAGGGACATCCCAGGTGGCTTTCTCTGGGCCACGTACCATCCTACTATTTCAGCACTATGTGCAAAGAAAATATTTTAAAATCGTTTTTAGTTTCTACAGTACAAAAATACTGAAAAAGCTCCCCAAGATTCATCCCAAACCCAGCATTCTGTAGCTTTAATTCCAGACATTCTACAGCTTCCGGCACCATGGTATTTATGTAGAAGCCATCCCATCCCCGCTCCTGCCAGGTACTATAAAATTTCCATTCCCTGGGATTCTCAAGAAAGAGGGCATCCTGGGACACTGAAGTTCTTGTCAATTGCAGGACTAAGATCAAGAAAATTTTTAGGCTAAACCTTTACCACAAATTCTTCCTGAAATATCTATAGACCACTGTGACTTGCTAAATGGGGTCAAACATGAAAGAATCTTTGATACTCTGAATCATATTGTGTCTGAGGGTCATCATTCTTAACAAGACACTGTGCTCAGAGAAGGATTACTCCTCCCAAAGCAAGAGGGAAAGACGTCACCTGGACGGGTTCAAACCATGGAACTCTTCCAGATCTGTTCTCTCCTTCCAGAAATCATTTGGAATCACATCTGTCCGATTTCATCCAGATCTCAAGAGCCTGAATTCGATCCAAATTTACATCTCACCATTTTCGAACAACAACAACAAAATCTGGATCCCAATAATTACTACTAAGTATGATTTAGGGGAAAAAAGTAAACATCTTCAGACTGCGATCTGCTGCAATTTCCAACTGTGGTAAACAAGCCTCACAAACACAAACGTTTGCAGAAAATTCTTCCTGTGCTGGTAAAAACTGTTTAAATTGATGCAGGTGGTCCTGGTGAGACTCCAGTATAGCATTTGGGTATTCTCTTAAGGGCATGCTCCCTTCTTGCTATTTCACTGTTATTTCTGTCTACAAATTAATAGGCGCAGTTAACCTGGAGTTGGAATTTAACTGGTGAATGGGGAATTGGGACCTCAGAGACTACTACACAAAAGAGGGGAGCTAGGTGTCTCCCAGAAGGCACTGTCAGCTCCCTATAACAAGGCCTTAAGGTTAGAGATAAATGGCTTACCTTGCAAGGGAGTTAGCCTGAAGGAAGGGCAAAGGAGATCTCATTTAACTTACAGCAAACCATCCAAAAGTGGTGCAACATGTTAGAAGACATGTTGTGTCCTGTCATCAGCCTTGCACTGTGCTGTTAACCATTGAAATCAAGAAATCTAGAGACCTCTTCTTACTACCTTTATTCAATAGCATTATTGGACACTACCATGATCAAGTTCCCAAATACTGTTACAAAGCAGAGGAAACCAGATTCTGACCCCAAAAGACTGGCTAGACAGGTGACACGGATCTTGACCATTGATTAAAGAGAAACATGAGTACTGTGTGTATTGGCGGGTAACTTCCTTATGGTTAATTTAGACTTGAAAACAAGGCCGTTAATACTAAAGGTTCTGAACAATCCTGCATTAGCACATTCTTATCTTGAGTTGATAGAAATAAATGTGTTACTTTGCCTTCTCTGCAGATTCTGATGAAAGTTTGATAAATCCAAATGATAGTCCAAATTTAAATGATCCAGATTAATCTATCAATAAATGATTCCCAACTATCTATTGTGCTAGACTATGGAGCATCTTTCACTCTTTATAGAAACAAGAGCCCAATTTTGTTCAGTGAAATACTTCTTCCTTCACTCTCATTTGATGATGTTTAGATTATATTAACCCCGCATCTGGCCTGACTAATGAGAACATTACATTCTTCGGCCACCGTGATGAGTCAGGGGTGGATAAGCAATCCAATTAAAACCAATGACTTTTGTTGAAAACACAGAGAGAGAGAGAGGGAGAGGTTCTATTATCTTCTCATCTTCTGGCCTCAATTAGTCAGAGCCAGGTTGCCACCAAGAGGGAGAGGCCTGAGCTAATGACCATAAAAACAAACTATAGGAAGTAGAACCGAAGACTGGAGGGATACCAAGACCTGACAATCATTTATGAAATCATTTGAGCCTGAATCTGGCCATGCCTGAAGGTGAAAATCTCTAAACTTTTCAGTCACTTAAGTAGAAAAATTCCGTTTGTTTGTTTAAACATGTTTGGCTAGGGATTTTATGTTACTCCACACTGAAATAATAAGACTTACACAATAATGTTCTCAACACTTTGAAAGTAACTCTAAAATACAAAACGCATAGGCTAGTCCCCCAAGAAATTTACATGCTAGGTAAAATAGCACATATCATGGTACTCAGGAGTAGACATTCATTGTTATGAATTAAGCAACCTGCCACTCTGAGAAGTTTTCACGAAAATTAGGAAAATAGAGCCTGAAGAGTTATTATAGTTCCATGAGGAAAGAAACTGGGGTTACCCGAGGTCCCATTTTTAATTCTGGCTACCAAGTACAAAAAAGACCCATTCCAATGATGATGTGAGAATCTTGTTAGGGTGGATTTAGAGACCTTGAAACCTCCATCCACCACCATCATTTCTTGCTTTAGTGTTCATAGTACATGGAGCTTTAGATTCTGAATTCTAAGCTCCTCGGGGTAAAGATCTGACACCGGAATCTCAGCTACACAAAGCACAAAAAATGTCAGAGATACTATATAAATTATACACAGCATCAGTGATGAGAGGAAAGGAGTTACAAAGCGATTGTGCTCCTTAGAGTTTTATGAACATAATATTTCAAACTGAAACTAGAAACTGGGAAACAATTTGTACTACATAAGAGTGGAAAAATTGGGGAGTTAAGGTTTGTATTTCTAATATGTTATTATTAAACTAGGAATGGAAGTAGAAATTTTATGATCTGAATCATTCTCCCTCAGTAGAATAATGTCTTGTACTTATTTTTGTAAACTATATAGAAATGAATCTTCAGATTAAAAGTCTTAATCTTTTCATGGAGACATTTCTTCTATGTTCTATGTAGTTATAAAATGGGCATATAAATTAATATAGTAAAATAAAAACTATAAAACATTTTCATGAGCATTTAGAGTTTTGATGTTGTATTTCAGAAAAATATATTAAATTACAACGAAGTAATATTACTCATAAAGTTTGACCGACACGAAATGACACAAGCAAAAATGAAGGATCATAAAAAATATTTACAAAAGATAATCAAACAAATGTGAGATACAGACATAAATTGACTTCGCCACCCTCTAAAGTTTTCTCCATTTTCTCCCTCTACTTCCTCCCCCAAAAAGAAATTAAATGGTCCATAATACACGTACTCAAAGGGCAGTTATGTGCACCCTGTGAAATGTCCAAGTTACCATTCACTCTTTGTGGCATCTAAGAAAGCAAGAAGGAAAAATTGTGATCAGACTCTTTTTAAATAACAGCTTTATTGAGACATAATTCACAGGTAATTAAAGTTCACCCTTTTAAAGTTTACAACTAGTGGTTTATAGTGTACTCACAAACTATCGAAACTGACTCAAGAAAATCTGTAAAGAGTTTAGTAATTTGTCCAGTTCATTTAGATTATCTAATTTGTTGGCATGCAACTGTTTATAGTAGTCCCTTATAAACTTTTTTATTTCTATATGCCAGCAATGATGTCCCCTCTATTGTTCCTGATTTTAATAATTTGAGTCTTCTCTACTTGGTCAGCCTAGCTTAAAGTTTGTCAATTTGGCTGCTCTTTTCAAAGAGCCAACTTTTTGTTTCATAGATTTTCTTCATTGTTCTATTCTTTATTTCATTTATTTCTGCCCCAGTCCTTATTATTTCCTTCCTTCGGTTTGCTTTGGGTTTAGTTTGCTCTTCTTTTTCTAGTTTCTTAAGGTGGCAGGTTATGATATTGATTTGAGATCTTTCTTCATTTTTAATATAGATGGTTAAAGCTATAAAGTGTCTTCTAAGCACTGATTTAGCTGCATCTCATAAGTTTTGGTATGTGTGTTTTAAATTTTATTCATCTCAAAGTATTTCCTAATTTCCTTTGTGATTTCTTCTTTGGCCCATTGGTTATTTAGGAGTGTCTTGTTTTATTTCCACACATTTATAAACCTCCCAAATTTCTTTCTGTTGTGGATTTCTAATTCCATTCTATTATGGTCACAGAACATATTTTATATGATTTCAACCCTTTTAAATTTATTGAGACTTGTTTTATGGCCTAATACATAGTCTATTCTGGAGCCCGTTCCATGTGCAGTTGAGATGAATCTGTATTCTGCTGTTGTTAGGTGTAGTGTTTTATAAATGTCTGTTAGGTCTAGTTTGTTTCTAGTGTTTTTCAAGTTTCTTAGTTCCTTGTTGATGTTAAGTCTGGTTGTTCTATCCATTGTTGACCGTGGCTTATTAAAGCCCTCAACTATTATTGTTAGATTGTCTATTTCTCCCTTCAATTCTATCAGTGCTTGCTCATGTATCTGGGGGCTTTGTTGTTAGGTAAATATATGTTTATAATTGTTATGTCTTCCTGATGGATTTAACCTTTTATCATTATAAAATGTTCTTCTTTGTCTCTAGTAACAAATTTCATCTTAAAGTCTATTTTGTTTTATAATGTAGCACTATAAGTTCTGTACTTATAGTACTATAAGAACTTAACTCTAAGTTCTGTACAAATGGTATATATTTTCCATCCTTTTCCTTTCAACCTATTTGAGTCTTTGAACCTAAAGTATGTCTTTTATAAATGGCTTGGATCATAGTTTTTTATCCATTTTGCAAATATCTGCCTCTTAATTATAGAGTTTAATCCATTTACATTTAATGTAATTACTGATAAGGTAGAATTTATGTCCACCATTTTGCTGGGATTTTTTTCCTGTGTACCTTATGTGTTTTTTGTTCCTCTATTTCTTTCATGTTAAATAAATATTTTCTTGTCTACTGTTTTAATTTACTTGTTTTATTTACTATATGTTGCAAGTTATTTCCTTAGTAGTCACCATGAGGATTACAATTAACATCTTAACTTAAAACAGTCTAGTTGCATTAAAACTAATGTAATTTCAATAGTATACAAAAGATTTACTCCAATATAATCCCATTCTCTTTGCCCTCTTTTGTGCTATTATTGTCATACAAATTACCTCTTTATACATTACAAGCACATCAACACAGTTTTGTAATTATTGTTTTATGCAATTCTTTTAAATCAGATAGGAGAAGAAAATAGTTACAGACAAAAATGCATTTAAACTCTCTTTTCTATTTACCTAAATAATTACCTTTACTAGTGCTCCTTTTATTTCTTCATATGAATTCAAATTAATGTATAATGTCCTTTCATTTCAGCTCAAAAGATTTCATTTAGTATTTCTTGTAGAGCATGTAGGGGGAAGAGGGAGAATCTCCCTCTGCCCTTTCCCTTAAGGTTCTTCTGGCTGGCCAAATAATCAACAAGACAGGTTAGCAGGAGAAAATAATACCAAGTTTAATAACATGTATACATGGGAGAAGCTCAGAAATGAGCAACTCGTCCCTCTGTCTAAGCTGCTTGCTTAAGTATTGCAGCTAAAGGTGAGGAGCGTGTTGGGGGTGGGTAGTGGCCTGGGACTTCAGAGGGCAGGAGGACAATTCTTTTCGGGGTCATCTATAGATAATGTGGTCAGGGAGAGACAGAGTTTTTTTGATAAAAGAGGCTTGGTGCCCCTCCCATTGTAACATCTATTTTACATTATCTTTATAGCCATCATGATAGAAGATCTGTTCCAGGAAGGAGCCACCATGTCAAATTCTTTAGGCAGTTAGTGGGGGAGGTCAAATGTCCTTCAGAGAAAACAATCAAGGTAAAGAGATATATTTCAGAGTGGCCAAATCTTGATCTCCCACAAGCAGATCTGCTAGTGATGAATTCTCTCAGTTTCTGTTTTTCTGGCTATGTCTTAATATTTCCTTCATTTGTGAAGGATAGCTTTGCTGGATATAGAATTCTTGGTTGACAAGTCCATTTGTTTCAACATTTTGAATGTGTCTTCCCGTCTGACCTCCCTGGTGAGAAGTCAATCTTATTGAGAACCCCTTGTATACAATGAGTCACTTCTCTCTTGCTGCTTTTAAGATTCTTTGTCTTTGTCTTTGGACAGTTTTACCATCATATGTTTGGTGTGGATCTCTTCTTGGAGTTCATTGAGCTTCTTGGATGTACAGATTAATGTTTTTGCCAAATTTGGGGAGTTTGGGTGTTTATTTCTTCAAATACTCTTTCTATTCCTTTCTCTCACTTCTCTCCTTCTAGGACTTCCATTATGCATGTGTTGACATACATGACAATGTCCCACAAGTCTCTGAAGATCACATTATTTTTCTTTTTTCTTTTTTCTCATTGTTCCTCAAACTGGATAATCTCAATTTGTCTTCAAAAATTCACACATTCTTTCTTCATCCAGTTCAAATTGAATATATTTTTCATTTTCATTATTCTACTTCTTAACTCTAGTATTTCTATTTGGTTTCTTTTTTATAATTTATATCACTTTACTGATATTCTCCATTTGGTGAGATATGATTCTTATGCTTTCCTTTAGTTCTTTAAACATGATTTCTTTTAGTTCCTTGAATATATATATAATCACCGAGTTAAAGTCTTTTTTTAGTAAGTTAAACACCTGAGGACAATTCCCATTTATTGCTTATTTCCTGTGTATGGACCATAATTTTCTGCTTCTTTGTCTCATAATTTTTTTGAAAATTGGACATTTTAAATACTATAATGTGTCAACTCTGGTAATCAGATTCCCCTCTCCATGGTTTGTTGTTGTAGTTGTTGTTGTTGTTGCTGCTGCTGCTGCTAATGCTGTTTGTTGGCTTAGTGACTTTCCTGGACCAATTCTTGGCAAAATCTTTATTCTTTATCCTACGCAGTCACTAATGTCTCTGCTTGGTTGCTTAGTGGTCAGCCAATTATTGGACAGAGATTTCCTTAACGTTTTGGAACCGATAACTCTCCCAGTCTTTGCCTAAGGGCTGTCTGTGTCTTATGTTAAAACACGTATTCAATGCTCCTAAAGGCAGTTTACAATTCTGCCTCAGCCTTTATGTCTTGCTTGTACAGAGCCTTAAGCTCAGCCACAAATGAAAGCAACTTAGAGGGGGCTGGCCCCATGGCTTAGCAGTTAAGGGCACAATCTCCACTACTGGTGGCCTGGGTTCGGATCCCAGGCGTGCACCGATGCACCGCTTGTCCAGCCATGCTGAGATGGCATCCCACATACAGCAACTAGCAGGAGGTGCAACTATGACATACAACTATCTACTGGGGCTTTGGGGAGAAAAAGAGAAAAAATTAAAAAAGGAGGAGGATTGGCGATAGATGTTAGCTCAGGGCCAGTCTTCCTTAGCAAAAAAAGAGGAGGATTGGCATGGATGTTAGCTCAGGGCTGATCTTCCTCACAAAAAACAAAAAAGAGAGAGAGCAACTTAGAGTTCTCTCAGGTCTTCCCTGAGCATGCCTTCTAGATTCTCAAGACTATGTCAGAACTTTCCAAAGCCTCCTATGGACAACTCTTTTCCCAGTTTTTCTCTTTAAATTTTGTTGTCAGCCTCCTGTTAGCCCCGACTTGTAATATCGTCTCAAACAACTGTGATGTTAAGCAATTGTCACTGATTGTTTTCAACAAATGACTTGCAGGTAGGCTGTTCACAGAGTGAATCATGAGCCAAGTCAAATAATGCCCTGAGAATGGAGCCCTTCAGTGAGCTACCAGATAGGTCAAATACTGACAAAGAGGCTTTTAGGGAACTCCAACTCCATTCTGCCTTCTACAGTGGCTGCTAAGCTGGTTTTCACAGCTATCATAGTCACAAGACTGTTTGTTTTCAAAGCTATCACAAAGACGGGGAAAGGATATGAAATTAGGGCAAGTTAAAACACCACAAGGCTCATTATTTTTTACCAAGACTCAGTTGTTTTTCTTGAACAAACATGCCTTAGATCGTTGTATTAATAGATTGTCCCTTAATCAATTTCCAGTGTTCTGAAAAAGTTTTTTTGACAAGTGTTCCCAAGGTTCTCATTGTTTTTATGGAGAAGCAAATTTTCAGAGGCCCTTACTCTGTCATTCCCAAAGTTAGATCTAATAGACAGTTATTGTAGCAAGTTTCACTTAAGTTGAAAATAAAATTGTAGAAATAAATAACATAACATAATTGAATATAAAAATAATAGAAATCATATAGTATAAGAAAATATAATAGAAATAGATAAGTAATAGTATATGGTTGCTATTATTTTCTTCAACATTTCTAATTTCTGATCTCTATTGACAGATTAAATATTCAAGTGGTGCCTGACATCACATTTCACAGATAACTGACAGAAATTACTCCTGAGATTCTCAAATATGAGCAGATATGATTCTATCACTCAATAAGAGAGGTAGTGTTACAATAGCACAATAAAAACAAAATCTCAATTGCTTAACCTTAAAATTTTGTATCTCACTCACAATGCATATCCAATAGTGGGGCAAAGTGAGGGGATCTCTGGCCATCACAAAGAGATCCAGGCTGACAGAGGCTTCATCTTGTTGGGTGATTTCAGGATCAACACCACAAGGGAAAGTAAACCTTCCATTGGCTCTTAAAGCTTCTACTCAAAAGTAATATCACTGCTCCTCTGATTTCAGTGACTAAAACAAGCTACATAGCCATGCCTAACTCTGAAGGAATCAGAGAAGTATAATTCTATCATATAACAGGAAGGGGAGAAGAGCCAAAATAATTGTGAACAGCTAGAATGTCTACTGCGGTGAGTCTTATCATTTTATTCTTTATCTTTCTTAACTTAACAAGGACTATTGAGAACTAAATATATATGCCAATTTTCAGAAGGCTACTTAGCAAGTAAACACAGAAAAAACTATCTGGGAATGTATTAAATTCTAGTCATCATTCAATTTATTTCCCTAAAGAAATTCAAGTAAAATAAATTCCAGTGGGAGAATTCTGGGTTCCTCTGTTAGAAGTGACAATGATGACAATTCTGGGGATATTGTGGTCCACAATAACACTTGGTATAAAGGTTAAAAGACAGAGATTCACTGTCATTCTTAATACCTATTTCTTCACTCAACAAACGTTTATTGGCCAACACATACAGATCTTTTTCACTCACTTAACAAAAATTCATTTGACAGATTCAGCCCTGCAAACATGTATTAGAACCCATAACGTACTGGGAACAAGGAATGCAAAGATGAATTCAATCCAATCTCAACCCTAAAAAGAGTACATAGATCAGTGGAGGTGGTGCTCATGCGATTGACCAACTATAATGCAGTGGTAGTGTTCCAGGGTCAGGAATTCTGTTTTAGTAGCAACACTGGCTTTCCAGACCCATGGAAAGCCTCAGATTTTCTGCCCTCCCCCACTTCTACCAAAAGTAGAGTGGAGAAAATAGATATTTGGGTAAGATGAAGTAATGGCCTTTTTTCTAGGTAGTTGATTCTCAAATTTTAGTATATTACAGGATTACCCAGAAAACCTGTTAACAATACAGATACACAAGGCCTATCCTCCTATGTTGTGATCCAGTTGGTGCAGACCATGCTATCAAAGACCCGCCCATGTACTCTCCCCCAAAATTCATATGTTGAAGTTCTAGCCCCCAGTTTCTCAGTATATGGCCTTATTTGGAAATAGAGCCATTACAGATGTAATTCATTTTAAGATGAGATCACACTAGAGTAGGGTGGGCCCCTAACCCAATATGACTCTTATCCTTATGTATTAGTCGGCTGGGGCTGCCACAACAAAATACCACAGACTGGGTGCCTTAAACAACAGAAATTTATTTTCTCACAGTTCTGGAGGCTGGAAGTCCAAGATCAAGGTGTTGGCAGGCTTGGTTTCTCCTGAGGCCTCTCTCTTTGGCTTGCAGATGGCTGCCTTCTCATTGTGTCCTCACATGGTCTTTCCTCTGTCACACACACCCCTGGCGTCTTTTTATTGTTCAAATTTCCTCCTCTTATAAGAATACCTGTCAGATTGGACGAGGGCCTACCCTAATAACCTAATTTTAACTAAACCACCTCTTAAAGGTCCTATCTCCAAATACAGGCACATTCTGGGGTACTGGAGTTAAGGGCTTCCATATATAGATTGGGGGGTGACAAAATTCAGCCTATAGCATCTTAAAAAAATGAGTAATTTGCACACAGAGGCACACAGGGAGAATGCCATGTGAAGATGAAGACAGGTGATGCAGCAAAAGGCAAGGTACACCAAAGATTGCCAGCGAACCACCAGAAGCTAGGGGAGAGGCATGGAAGAGATTCTCTCAGGATCCTCAGAAGGAACCAACCCTGCTGACACCTTGATCTTCAATTGCTAACCTCCAGAACTATGAGACGATAAATTTCTGTTGTTTAGATCACCCAGTTTGAGGTACTTTGTTATGGCAGCCCTAGCAAACACAAACACTCCTCTTTCCCACCACAGCAAGTGCTAGCAGAGGTCCAACTTTCAGTCCTGCATGTCTTTGCCTGGCTTTGCCTGCATTAACTTTCCTGGCTTCCAAAGTTTGCTTTGCACACCTGTGTATCAGGACAGAAGTGCTGTAGTATTAATGCCCCCAGAGGCCCCAGTAATAGTGCCCTCCTTCAACTAAGGAGTGATAGAAGTTGGTGCATAAATACCACAGGTCCCTCGCCCCCTCGGGGTGATAAGTGTACCCTAGGCACAGAGTTTCTCCAGGGTATTAACTTCCAGTTGCCCACAGTGGAAGGTGGCTTAATAACACGCCCATATTGGCAGTTCTGTCTTCACTGTGCCCTTCCCACTCCTCTAGTATTTCTTTCACCACCTCAACTTCACTCGAATCCTTGTCTCAGGCTCTGTTTGGGGGGGATTCTAAACTAATAGATAGTTCTGGGGTGGGGCCTGGGGATCTGTATTTCAATGAGCTCTCTCTGTCATTCCAACACAGGTGGTTCATGGATTACTCTTGGGGACAGACTATTCCAGGGATTCCAAGTTCTATCCCTGAGGCCAGTTAGAAAAACCCGAGGTGAAATGATGACCTTATATTGGTTCCTTTCTGGCACAACATTTTGCTGACTTGAACTTTAATGTGACAACCTTGATCATTACAAGTGAAATAGCTACTGAAAACTACTTCGAAATTCATCATAAAACTCTCATCATGTATATATAATATCCCTCCCAAGATTTTTTTTTCTCTAAGTATTTTATGCCAAAAAAAATTAAGTCCCCTCTAAGGAGCCAGGGTGCTTCTCTGTGATAATGAGAGCATGCATTTGCCTTTTTGCCCTGGTGACCAGGAAGCTCTAAGACAAATCTCACTCACTATATTTATGAGCCTACTTTCACATAATATTTGCTTCTCTTTCTTTCCATGCTTTTACATTTCAATTCTATCTATATTTACTTTCTGAAAGAGTCCAGGGAAAGGAAATAAAGCAAAGATTAGAGTATGACCAAGGAATAATAAATTCTCCAAGGTTACCAAAGCACCAAGCCAAATAGCTTCTCCTCCTTTGCATTTTCTATGACAGACTTTCCCCAAGAAAATTTAAATGGAGCATTTCTCTGGCAAAGGAAACCTGTGTGAAAGGGACTCTGAGTAAAAATGATTAACGGCATTAGAATATGAAATGCACTTGACCTGAGCCGGTCACCCAATGACACCCATTTGGCCTCTAAATCCAAATACACCCTACACTAAAAAATACTTTCAGAAGAAGAAAAAAAAGCTGACTCGGTCAATAGGATATCCAAAGGGAAGTTCTACCACTGTGAAGAGTTATTGGTTGGGAAAAAAAGTAACCACGCACATTTCCTCTCGTTGAGAAGAGACAGAGTTCTGTTTTCCTGTCAGTTCAACTCTGGAGTGGCCCACTTCAGACAACTGCTGTTTTATATACTGAGTCAGACTCTCTGAGTCCAAATTCCTGCCAGCCCCTTGCGGGCTTAGAAGAAACCCTTGGAGTAGTTTCTGTGTAAGAGGACAGCTCCATGGTGCCCTGAAAGGGATAACTTCTCTTAACAAAATGAGATAAAGAGAGAAGATGCAGAAATCGATACTCAGAGACAGAGAGTGCAAAGCAGAAGCATCCTTTCTATCCACTGTCTTGGCAGAAAGTTCAGCACACAGTAGGCACTCAACGGTTGTTTGATGAAATTATTTATTTAATCTTTTAAATGACATTCTCGTGAGACAGGTAGGAGGAAAAATTATTTTTATTTCATAGGTAGGAAAATAGAGCAAAGAGAGATTGTCTCTTATTTGAGGTCGTATAACGCAAACGACTTGGGAGAAGTTGTCCCCCATCTTCTCCCAACAACCTGCACCTTCTCCTGTGTTTGATGTCTCAGTTAACATCACCACCCATGCCATCCCTCCGGTTGAAGTTCTCAGAGTCAAGCACAACTCCTTCTGCTCCTTCCCCTTCTACACAAATTGTCACCAATTGCTACTGAGTCTGCCTCAGAATCTTGCCTCTCCTCTCTGTCCTCACAGCCATGACCTTGGTCCATCCTTGCCTCGCACCAAGACATTCAGCCGGTCAGTTGGTTACTAATCCACCACATTTTTGAGCACCACATGGTGCCAGATTCTGAGCTAAGGAATTAAGCATACGTGTTAGAGGAGGGAAAGAAGTATTCCCTGCTGCAAAGGAACTTACTGTCTCAAGGGGAAGACAGAAAAACTACAGTGTGTGAAAGTGCTACAATAGAGGTAAGAAGATGGTGCCATGGGTGCACTGAGCTTAGGCATTCATTAATTCATTCACTGACAAAGACTTTAACATTGAACAAACTATGTGTCAGGCATTAGGCTAGGTACTAGAGATCTGCTGTGCTCAAGACCACTATACATTCTACCCATGAAGCTTATACTTTCTGAGGAGACAGACAAAAAAATTGCATAAATGATAGATGATGAGATAGATGACAGATAAGAGAGAGAGAGCTAGATAGATGATAGATGATAGATAGATAGATAGATAGATAGATAGATAGATAGATAGATGATAGATAGATAGAGAAGATAGATAGATAGATGATAGATGATAGATAGATAGATAGATAGATAGATAGATAGATAGATAGATATAGAAGATAGATAGATAGATAGATAGATAGATAGATAGATAGATAGATATAGAAGATAGATAGATGATAGATGATAGATAGATAGATAGATAAATAGATGATAGATATAGATAGATGATTGATTGATAGACAGATGATAGATAGATAGATGATTGATAGATAGATGATAGATAGACGATAGATAGATAGATAGATAGATAGATAGATAGATAGATAGATAGATAGATATAGAAGATAGATAGATAGATGATAGACGATAGATATAGATAGAGAGAGAGATAGAGAGAGAGAGAGATAGATAGATAGATATAGAAGATAGATAGATAGATAGATAGATAGATAGATAGATAGATATAGAAGATAGATAGATGATAGATGATAGATAGATAGATAGATAGATAGATAGATAAATAGATGATAGATATAGATAGATAGATGATTCATTGATAGATAGATGATAGATAGATAGATAGATGATAGATAGATAGATGATAGATGATAGATAGATGACAGATAGACGATAGATAGATAGATAGATAGATAGATAGATAGATAGATAGATAGATAGATAGATATAGAAGATAGATAGATAGATGATAGACGATAGATATAGAGAGATAGAGAGATAGAGAGAGAGAGAGAGAGAGAGAGAGAGAGAGATAGATGATAGAGAGAGTCAAGTAATATTAATGGCTCTAATGAACAATGAAGCAGGGAGACTGATGAGCACAGGTCCAAGTATAAACAGGGTGATCAGAGAAAGCCTCTCTGAGGAGCTGTCATTGGAGCTGAGACCTAGAAAAAGTGAGGGAGCCTGCCAAATACCTCGGCGAAGGCTTCTGGGCAGAGTGAACAGCGAGTTACAAACCCTGCAATGGAAATGTGCATTTCCCTCCAACCAGGACCCAGGGACAATTTTGTGAAGATGAAGCATGAGCTGCCTTGAAGAATGAACGAGGTGCCAGATGGAAATGGAGAGGAGAGCATCCTAGCCAAGGGCAGATGCAGACAGAGCACAGAGCCAGGAAAAAGGAATGGTTCATTCTGGGAGCTCCAAGTAGTTGGAAATCTCCAGCCACCGAGTAATTTGAGTTCTGTGCCACCAGCTTCCTATCCCCATGAACTCTCCAGGTTTTTTGCCTCATCTTTGCTTAATTTGAACTGTCTTTCTATACAGACATTTCATCCAAGGAAGCTCTTTGTGATCAGCTGCTCCTATTAAAAACTGGCCCAGCCAGGCTCCCTGGTTAAGGCTTTGGCTCATTTCCACATGCTGGATTGGCCTGAAGTTTCTGATGTGACTTAAGAGATGGGCAAACCTCAGATGTGGCCACAGGTCCCCGGGAGGTGCTCTGCAAGTCATGAGGATGCCCCATTCTCCTTCCTGAGCATGACTTCGGAGCAAGGGGTCAGGCTTTGCTTTGCTTCACTGACTCCTTTGCAAGAATAAGCATTGCCTCGGTTTCTCCTTCTGTTATACAAGGACCAATAGTTTGTTCCCTCGTCCAGCTTTTCAGAGCCCTAGGAGGTTAATTAAATGTAGCCTACAAAGCCTGGTGAATTCCTCATGGCCTTATGTAATACTAGATTAAGCCTTCAGCAGCGGGCAGAGGGCTGGTTTTCGTTTCTACATCAGCGATCTTTATTTTTTGCTACAGAAGCAATTCCATAACACCAGAATTCACAACTGGAGAAAAAAATCATTTCTGATTTTACTTCCATATAATCCAGAAACTTATGGCCCATAGATCTATCACAAAGGAAGCCAGAAGGGGCCAGGCGAAGCATCACCAGGCAGAAGGAGCCCAGCACGGGGCAAGTGCCACCGAGACAGCATGAAAAGAAAGAAGTCATTCGGCCAGACCGCAAGAGAGGAAGGGAAAGAAAATAGGGCACACAGCACAGGCGGGCAGCCACCCCTCACTGCAGCCTCATTCCCAGGAACGGGAGGCCTGGAGAAGCTCCCATAAAACCACAACCAGCTCATCACCTCATCTCTCCAACTGACTACTCCCACTCTGGGACCCCCTTCAATCAACAGAACCACTCATGTCACTGTCACCTTGCTAAGAACTTGAGTGTCATCCTTGATTCTCCCTGTCCTCTCACAATCTAATCAGCCACTACGTAAGGAAGCTGGTGATGCATGAGGCAGGGCTTTAAAGACAACCCCTAACTGGGCAAACAGGACTGCCCTACCCCAGAAATGCCGGCCTCCTGGGAGGCAGGCGCCCAGCCGGAGTTTGCTCCTGTTCCCAGTCGCCTCATCTGGTTTCCAGACCTAGGTCCCCATCTTCCCGTCTGATGCTTATGCCTGCTCTACATGACCTTTGACATCTCAGACAGGGCTCAAACCCCCTTGATGCATTTCTGGCCCCGACCCCTGGTTTCAGTCCCATTATGTCTCATGTTGAGGGAAGCACACCAGCTTCTGCCTCTGCAGTAATACTGAGTCCTTTATCCATTTTGTCACATGTATTTAGAGACTAGGTACAGGGCTCCTACTGTGTGTTGCACACTGTTCTGAACACTGCGGACATAGGTACACAAGACGGGGAAGATCCCTGCTCTCAGGTAGCTCATGTGCTGTAAACAGAAGAAATGTCAATAGGAGAGAG
This sequence comes from Diceros bicornis minor, assembly GCF_020826845.1. NCBI lineage: Eukaryota > Metazoa > Chordata > Mammalia > Perissodactyla > Rhinocerotidae > Diceros > Diceros bicornis. Next base: position 21,965,759 of record NC_080747.1, on the reverse strand, counting down.
GTGGTTGGTGGGGTGTCTGACAACTTAAGACAGGTGGTCAAGGAAGACCTCTCAGAGGAGGTGATATTTGAAAGATAAGAAAGAACCAGCCATGCAGTGATGTGGGGGATGAGAGTTTCAGAGGGGGAGAACAGCCAGTTCAAAGGCCCTGGGGCATGATCAGGCTACATGTGAAAAGCAGAGGGAGCTTGTGTGGCTGGAGCACAGGGAAAGAGGAGATGGGTAGGGAATGAGAATAGAGAAGTTCATCAGGCACCAGAGAGATGTTCTAGGGCCTCCTTGGCTACAGTAAGGATTTAGGGTTTTATAAGTGAAATGAGAAGGTACTTAAAGGCTTAAAGCAGGAGAGTCATTTGTTCTGATTTGGATATATTTTTAAAGATCAGTATGGCTGCTGTGTAGAGGGCACAAGTGGAAGCAGAGACCTATCAGGAGGCAGCCACAGGGTCTAGATGAGGGGAGATGGTGGCATCGGCGAGGGTGTCGCCATGAAGATGGTGGTCCTTGCTGTAGTTCCTCCACACTGCCTTCACCTACCCTCCTGGAGACCTTCCTCACTTTTGCCCAGACTATTACAGCAGCCTCTGAGTTCTTTATCTGTACTCCCCAATCACTCTCACATCAAATCAACTGAGTGCCACTACCTGGTAACACATCCTGAATTACAGCTGTGAAGACACTGCTAGGTATCTATCCAACCCCAGGCTCCCTCCTATTCACACGTCTCCATGACCCAATTTGGGTTAATGAGATGCACATGGAAGTCAACAGGGTGTGGCTTCCCAGAAAGCTATAGCTTTTCTGATACAAACAATAACAGACTCAGCTGGCACAAGATCTTTGCCTGGTTTTCACATACGGTACAAACACCATGTCTGGGGGTGGAATCACATGTTAGGGATGGTAGGGTATGAAATTCGAAGGGGCCTAGTTCCTGATGGCATCTTTGAGCCCCTGGAACATCCCTGTACAGCCTACCTCTGAACTCTTTGTCAACCAAGGACAATAAGCCAGTATTTGGTTAAGCCAGTGCAGTTGGATTTCTACTAAAGCAGCAGAACACATTTCCTCACGAAAATAAGGAGCTCAGAGACCTAATTCACCTGCAGCAATAGAAGACTTTAGTTCCAAGTGTGTTGGCCCTAGAACAAAGGGAGAATCAGGTTCTAGGGGCAGGTACGTCACTACCATGTGAGAGTTTCAACGACCAAACTCTTGATTTCTGTGGGGTAACTGCTAGGAACCCCCAGTCCCTATATAGGCAGATGTGCTAATGGAAGGAGAACACTGGGCCTAAGCCCAATGAGTCCGCTCGTCAGAGGGGTTTGTTCTAGATACCAGGATTCTCTCCCTTAAGTTCAGTGTATTCTGGGAGCATCTAGAGAGGTCTCCGAGCGTGAGCTCTAGAGCAGTCTTCTAAAGACAAACCATTGCTGGCAGCTGCTGTGTATCAAAAAACCAAAGAGGGTCTAGAACACAGAGACAAGTTTCTCCCTCCAAGGTCCAAAACGGTCTCAGAGGTGGGACCCCGAGCAGCACGGAGGCTGCCAGTCAGGCCAAAACCACATTACAGACCCTGGCGGTGGGCCCAGGCAAAGCAGACAGCATCCCAGAGGCCCAACAAGTAGAACACAGAAGGTTTCCCAACAGGGAGAGAGCAACAAATACAAATCAGTGGGGATCATGTTCAAATAGATTCCAAGTCAGTTGGTCTGGGGTGAGGCCGAGGAGTCTGTATTTCTAACAGCTCAGAGGATGCTAAGGCTGCTCGGCACAAGGCCACAGTTCATTAACAAAGAGGTGGCACCCAGCGTTAGGAAGTGGGGCTGCATGGAGGTAATGAGGAAGCTCCTGGAAGGTGCATATGTCTCTATGTGGTGTGTGTGTGTGTGTGTGTGTGGTGTGCACATATGGATGCTCATATTTTGACAGTAGGGATCAGTTTGTGACTCAGTAGGAATCACATGAGGGAGAAATAGAGACGCTCTAATCTTAGATGACAATCTAAGAGTGGGCTGGTTGCCTTGGCAGAAACTCAAAAAATTGCTGAGGACAAGAGAATCCTCTGGCACCCACAGGAGCCCTGCCAGCTGCCATCACCGCAGCCGGTGAGTGGGAGTGGCACCCCATTTACAGCCTCAGTCTGGTGGCCGCAATCCACAGACTTGACTCAAGTCGCTGCCCACTCCTCCATATGCGAGTCCGTTGTAACCAGGACTGACTGCTTGGAACGAGTAAGGTCCTGGAGTCCTTGGACTTGACACAGGGTAAAAAGTAGACCCCAGGAAGGTCAGTGCATCCTGCAATAGCACGTTGGAGCCCAAGCCATTTTATTCATTATTTTATTTAAATATAAAAAGAGATTTGACCTCAGTCTGAATTCTAAGGCAGTAAACCAGACAGATTGCTTACCTTTATGATCAGTGAAAACAATAAAGCTATTTCATTTGAAAGAAAGGAAAAGCGCAGAAAGGGCCTGGCCTTCTGAAAATTGCTCCTGGCTGACCGCAAACCCAGCCTTCCCACGCTCCTCCAAAATTTAACCCGTGCCAGCAGCTCCAATGCTCGAAGTCACAAGAATGTTTTTGTTATTTGTTCTTAAATGTGAACGGGAAAAAAAATGAGTAAGAGAAGGAGACTGGATCTAGAGGAAATAGAAAAGCTGGAGTGGGTTTGTCACCTGCTCTGTCAAGCCTGTCTGGGGCTGTGTGAGGAAAACACCTGGGCTGTTCAGCCGCCCTCCGCACTCATGTGAGCTGCACAGAGATCATATTTGAATAAACAGAGCACAAGAGAAATGCTTCTGAAAGGGCCCGTGTGCTGGACGGGACACATAAAAGAGGAAGGAGCCCCAAACAGGGGTACCTTGGGGTTCAGAATCAAATCTGAGGACCCGTGAAGCCTGTATTTCCTCTCTCAAGAGTTTCATTTTTCTTTTTGTCTCAAATTCCGGTGTCTTCAGGGGTTTGGGATGGGAAGAGTAAATCTGGGATTGAGCATTGGATGATGATTCATCCTGACGCCTGCCGGGAAGTCAGGCCAAGGCAGGGAGGCGTGCCTGCCTTCTCCTGCATCTTTCTCCTGTGTGACTGGACTTTGCTCTGGGTTCCAGGTGTGAGTCTTGGCTGGTTTCTCAGGAGGCATGTGTAAGAATTCCTTTACAAGCAAAAGAAATTCCCTTTCATTCTTACCTCTTATTACTTATGACAGGCATAAATCCACCTGCCACCTTGTCAGCTGAGAGCTCATGCAGACCTGAGCACATCAATCTCTATTAAGGAGGGAAAAAATTAATCTTTGGTACAATATAAACAAGGACAGGCTGTGGGAACACTGGAAGTTTTCAAAGCCATGTACAAAAGTGAAACTAGATGTTTTCAAATATTTCTTATCAAATTTGTCTTGTGAGCACAGAACTGCTGTGAATCAAGAACATTTTGAGGGAGGAGAGATTAAGGAAGTAGGGACTTGCAAAGGTTTAAGTCAATTTGCTCTGGCATTGCCGTCACGTAGCAACCATAGCCTTACTTGTGCTGCCTGGGGTTCTGGCGTCCCAATTGTAGTTTCTGTTAAACTTGCCTCCTGCTCTATTACAGCCAGAAAAAACAAGAAGGGTCAGAGGGGCCTTCCAGGTAAGTAAGTCTAATTGATAAGAACCAAAGGAAAAGATCCATTTTCATATTTCCAAAGGACGTAGAAAGGTGTTTTAAGTTCAGCTCTTCTGACAGTAAAAAACTCGGGAACTCACCTGAAAGATGTGCCCCAAAAAGCAAGTTACAAAGAAGAAGTTAAAAGTGAAGAAGTGATAGATGAAACTACAATGTTATAAACCAATGTTACTGCAATAAACAAAAAATTAAAAAAAAAAAAAAACATGATAAAAAAGTGAAGAAGTGATAGATGAAACTAGAAAGAATAACGGAGAGAAAGCACATGGAACAAGGCTAGATCAAGAAATTCCCTGGGCTGGAGGATGAGAGGCCTGATGGGACTGAGCAGAAGTCTCGAGAGAAAGCTGTGTGGGAGGGTCCATGCCCTGAGTCTGCGCACAGCAGACACCTCTTCCCCAGATTCCTTCGGGAGAGACTGGCGGGGCTGTGGATATAGTGCTGCTGTGCTGCACGGAAAAGAACACCGGATTGGGGATTCAAGGGCAGCATCTAGTCCTAGGGGGTGGTGAGACTTCTCACACAGTGCCTATACTAGAAATACTTATCGAGTGTCTGCTCTGTGCCCAGCACTGTGATGGGCATTAGGGTGCAATCATGACCAAGACAGACCCAGACTTTGCACTAGCAGAGTTGAAGACCTAGAAGAATGACTTAAAAATATATTTTTTAAATATACACACGCACACAATTGCAGAGAGAGTTATGAAACGGAAAGGACAGCACTAGGAGACCTGATCTGACCTAGGGTTTAAGGAAGGCCTCCCTGGGGAAGCGAAGAAAAAAAAGAGGAGGAGGAGGAGCTTTTAGCATGTATTAACTCATTTAACTCCTACAGCTCTAAAAACATGCACTGTTATTATTCCCGTTTGATTGATAGGGAAACAGAGGCACAGAGATGTTCAGTAGCCTGCCCAAGGTCATCCTCCCTGTGTATCACAGATGTTTCTAGTCACCTGCTCTATCTATAAAAGATCTCAACTTACTTTTCAAAAAAAGATATGCAGAAGACAAAAGCAAGTGCCAGTTGGAGTTTTTAATCTCTCCAAGCTCCAAATCATCCTGGACAACAGGAAGAGGCAGCAGCAATGGCCGTGTGGGCTGCCCTGGAAGGTTCTCCTTCGCCCTGCAGTCGTGGCTGATAGACTCTGTGGCCAGCCTGCCCAGGCTCGAATCCCAACTCCGGCACTCACCAGCTGAGAGGTGTGGGGCAAGTTACTTCCCTCTCTGTGCCTCCATTTCATCATCCACAAAGTGGGGATAAGAATAGCACCTAGGTGGTCAGGAGGATTAAGTGAGTTACTGTATGTAAAACACAGAGGACAGTCTCTGGCACATATTTAGAGCTGTGTAATTGCTCAGACATTTGCCTGACAGGGCCTGTTAGAATTCAATACCCCTACATGTTCCTGGTGAGCACACATCCAAGGTGAGGAACAAGAGTCCTCAGGGAAGAGTGTAGAAGCCCCAGAGCTGACAGAAAACCAAGCAACCTCTACCTCTGTCCCATTGTTCATCTTTTATCCAACACACATCTGTGAAAACCTTGCACTGAGCCAGCCCCTCTCAAGGGAATGTGAGGTGTGTAGCTGGGAATAACAGGAAGCCCCAGGGGCACCACCACATTTTACCCCATCCGTCAATCACTGAGATCAGGTAGAGGCAGAATAGCTCAGTGGTTAAGGGCGGGCACTTTAAAATCAGATATGAGCTTGAATCCCAACCTTACTGCCAACCAGCTGTGTGACCTTGAGCAACCTGCTTAACCTCTCTGTGCCTCCATTTCAATATCTGTCAATGGATGACAATAATATTATCTACTTCTTAGAGTTGATACAAGGAATAGATGAGTTAAAATGTGTTTGGAACCAGGTCTAGTACATCATAAGTTCTCAATGTTGTTATTATTACTTCATGATGTTTCAATGAGAAAAATGCATGGAAAGCATTTAGCATTGTGTCCTACGTACACAGCAGATGCTCAATAAATAGTAGCTATGATGATGTCCTTTCCACCCACCGCCCTGCAAGGTGGTACGAGAATACCAGGGAATCCGAGGCTGTTCTCAGGAATCCTTGCATTCTAACTGGGGGAAAGAGCTGCTGTGCAAGAAAGTCTGGAGAATACTTCAAGAGGAGGCAGAATATTATTCATTCATTCAACCATTCAACAAAGATTTATTGAACAACTGCTAAAGTGCAGGACACTCAATATTTTCACAACAGCACGGAACACTTAGTAAATAACTCCTGCCCAAGGCCCCAGCTGAGCATCCCTGCCACCCCTGCTCTGGGGCTTCTGCAGAATCCTCGGACGTCCCTCCAGTCCCCATTCAAGGGGTTTCCCCTGGCAGATCCGGGGCCTCCAGGACCTCAGGACCCACTCCAGGGCTCCCATTCTAAAGGGCTAAAGGTACCCACGCCCCGGCAGTTATTGGTACTTGAAAACAGCTATGTTCCCCCTCCACAGTCTAGTAGAGAAGGTAAACAGTAAACAGTGAGTTGCCAAACAGTGTGACAAGAGCTGGACTAGCACTCCTCACAGAAATGAGGAGGGGGGGCAACTCTACCTCACGGATGGACCATCAAAACCGGCTTTACCAAAGACGCGATTGCTGAGACCAGGCGTGACTGGGACAAGCAGAAAAAACTGCATCCCAGGCAGAGGGGCTACCAGCAGTAAGGTGCAGAGGTGAGAAGGAGCATCGTCTAGGGAAAACCAAGATCTCAGGGCATTTGTTAGAGAGCACTGGGCAAGGAGACTGGAAAGACAGGTGGAGGCTAAGTGTTGGCTGGCCTTGGATGCAGTGAGGTCTCCCGGAGGAACAGGAAGCCGGCAGTGCCTTTTGGTAAAATCACCGTTGCAGTGGAGTGAGATGTGGCCCAGAGGGACAGAAGGATGGAAGCAGAGATCTGGTGCAGGAATCCAAGCGAGAAATGACGACGCTCCCGATCTAAATAGGGACAGAGGAGATGAGAGCTGATGGGGAGTTACAAAAGAGGCAGAAATGAGTGGATGAGGATAAATGAGGTGAGGCAGTCTAGGAGGAGATGCAGGTCTCTACCTTATCACATGGTAGAAGGGACACCATTCCTCAAGCCAGGGCAGCCAGATTGGAAGGATGACAGCCAACGACATACACAGAGAGGGCTGTGACACACACAGCCACACGACCCTCCTGAGATGTCAGCCAGAGGGACTTTTTACAAATGTGAAAAAGATTACATCACTCCTATCTTAAAATCCTACAATGGCCTCCCATCCCACTCAGAATAAAATCTCTGCCTGATTCCCTGACCCACATAATCTGGCCCAACGCCTCTCTGACCTCAGCACCCACCCTCCCCGGCTTACTGATCTTCAGCTGCACTGGCCTCTTTCTCATCTTGAACCAGACCAAGCTCGTTCTTGCTCCTAGGCAATTTTCCATTACTGTGCCTTCCATGTAATTGGCATTTTTCACAATTTTTCTTGTCATTCAGGGCTCCTTTTAGCTGTCATCTTCCCAGAAACACTTTCCCTACCCCATTATCTGAAGTTGCCCACCCATTGACACCCACTCAGCTATTTTCTGCCACATTCCTTTCTTTCTCTTCTTCGTAGTGAGATGATCTCAGGTTGACTCCTCTCTTTTTAGTCTCCCACTAGCATGTAAACGCCGTGAGGATAGAGGCGGGGTCTGCCATTCACCCCTGTATTCCTAATGCCCAGAACAGTACTGGCTTATAAGAAATAGTCAATAACTATCTCTGAATGAATGAAGGGGCCAACCTGGGTCATGTGCCTATCCATGGTGTTCGGTTTTAATTTCGGAGGGATACTGAGAGGGAATGGAGTATGCTGTGTATCAGTCAAGATGATAACAAGAAACGGTGCACTCAATGGGTCAACTGAGGAGCGTTAAATAAAGGTGTGGGCAGGGATGGGGAAATTTACAAAGGATAACGCAGTATCCCAGGGCCAAGAACAGCCAGAAGCTGTTACTTCCCCGGGCATAAGGGACATAAGAGGAGACAGTCACCAGAACACAAAGGCAGTCTAGGGCACCTGCAAGAGCCAGAGCAGGAGCTTTAGTGAGGAATGAAGTCAGCCTGCAGCAATCTGGGAAAGAGGGAGCCAGAGGGATAACCTCACTCTCCCAGCTCCCACTTCCTCAGTGCCTCTCGTTGGAAGAATCCAACCAGAAGCCAAGGGGAAGGGAGCCCAAGTGATGAGGGTCATGCAGCTCAGCCTCCCAGGAAGCGGGGGTGGAGAAGGGCAGAGTGTGGATCTGGGGGGCAAAGGGAAGTTACCCCGGTGATTTTATTCACACCATCAGATCCATGCAATAGAGGAGAAGGAGTGATTCACCAAAATGATACTAGACAAACAAAAGAAACCTCTTTCCACGGTGCACACAGATTTACAAAAGAGTCTCGTTTTCCATAATCTCCCCCTGGGCCCTTTGGCGTCTCGCCTCCTCTTTCCTCCCATCCCTGCCACAGCCTCTCACTGCCCCTGGCTTGTCCGACATGGGAAACAGCACGGTGGCTACAATCTGTAGGATCATCCTTTACATGTTGGTACTGCCTCGGGTTGTGGTGCAGAATAAACTGGAGGCATAAAAAAGAATAGTGTTGTCAAATCTCACTGAGCTCAAAAGCAGCGGGAGACGGTAGAACAAGAGATTTGAATTTCATGCCCTCCATCACCTGGGCTGCTAGTTTTGAAAATGCAGAATTCCTAAAATGCTGACCTAGGAAATGACAGGACTCAAGCACAGAATCTTCTAAAGGATTTGGGCTGCTCTCTGTTTTCCCCCCAGATTCTGGCGTCTGCTTTTTCAGCACCAAGTTAAAGCCTGCAGACGTGGGTGCACAGATTCCAAAGATTCATTGAAGTTTTTTGTGTATTTATTTCTTTGGCATCTAATTCAGTGTTTTGCCGCAGGCTTCATGTCACAGGCACAATCAAGTATTGTCTAATAAAATCTTTAAATCTAGCCGGTGCTTAAAGTGCTTTTCTTTTTTGTTTGTTTGTTTTTTGGTTTTTTTTGTTTGTTTTGTTTTGTTTTGTTTTGTTAATTTTATTTATTTTTTTTCCCCCAAAGCCCCAGTAGATAGTTGTATGTCATAGCTGCACATCCCTCCAGTTGCTGTATGTGGGACGCAGCCCCAGCATGGCCGGACGAGCAGTCCGCTGGTGCGCACCCGGGATCCGAACCCAGGCCGCCAGCAGCAGAGTGCGCGCACTTAACCGCTAAGCCAAGGGGCCGACCCTAAAGTGCTTTTCTTAATGTAATAGAAACTTAGGGGAGAAGGGAAGAGAGGAAAAATTTCATATTCAAACTTCCTCTCATTTAAGGAGGCAAATGTCCCACTGGGATGGACATCTCTAGCTGAGGAAGGGCTGGTGCACGTAAATATTCCTGCATTCCAGTAAATGGCAGCACCAAGCCAACCTGGTCCCCAGGTTTCCAGGTGCCCTGGGGTTGTCATTTGCTGCTAGATTTCCCCATCACCATTGAAGACATTTCCCCACTGTGGATCCCCCCCTCTGAAGGATTTCCGTTTCCTGCAATCTGCATCATCAATATCAAAGATCAATGCTGGGTTCTGGGAGGGATTTTGCAGGGCCAATTCAGTGCCCCTCATAAATTAAGCAGCAGCACCTTATAATCGCAAAGGTTTCTTTTTGCAGAGTCACCCCCAGACTTCAGAAATAGCACCCGACATAGGGTCTGGGAGAGCTGTCTACAGGAACTAGCCAAGTGCTGGGTTCAGTGATGGCCCTGCTAGAGGCTGCCTGAGGCCAGGCAAGAAGCAAAAGTGGAAAGAGAGAGAGAATACGAATATGGGAGGGGCAAGGAAGGAGAAGAGAAAAGGGAATGAAATGAAGATTGAAATGATTTGTCCATGGTCTAGTAAGTAGACGAGACAGGACTTACATTCAAACTTTGTTCTCTTTGACTCCAAAGCCCAAATTCCTTCCTTTACAACAGGCTTGAGAGGTGCCACATGTGGCTCCCAGCATAAGAAGGGTGCTCTGGTAAGGAGAGTTCCCAGTTGATCTGTTTAGTGCTGTTGATTTTCACCAAAGCCTTTTTAATAGACCTTAGTGTGTGCCAAACAATGGGCCGGGTGTTTGGGCTCCAAAGATAAACAAGATATACTTCTCACTCTTGAGGAGCCCACAGTCTCCACAGTCTAGTGGGGGGGGGGATGTGCAAAAAAATAGCTATACACAAAAATGTAGTAAGGATGAGAACATAAACAAGTATAAAATGCCGTGAGATCAGAGATGAGGGAGTAACAATGGATCCAGAGACTCTGACAAAGATACATAAACATTGGGACATTTGATCTGGATTTTGAGGGATAATTAGGAGTTCAGACAGCAGACGATGGCAAGAAAAGGTATTACAGACAAAGAAACAGTTATTCCAAAAGACAAATATGGAAACATTATGTGGAAGTGATGAGGTGGCAGAGTTGGCTCAATAAAAGCATAAACAGCCCAAAAATAAAGCACTGCCCCAGAAAGCAAGAAATTCTCCATTGCTGGAAAGGTCGGAGCAGAGTGTAGACAAGCCCATGTCGACAAGATAACAGTCTTAGACTTAGATGTTCTGCTTAGACTCCTTGATGGTCTCTAATGTGTGCCCGACTCCAGCTCAGCTCACGGTGGAGTTGGAGTGTGGTGCAAGGGTGGAGGCACAGCCTCGAAATCAGACAGGCCAGCTTGGAATCCTGGATCTTCACTGACTGTAAGCTGGGGGCAAGTTATTGAACCCGTCTGAGCCTCAGGCTCTCCATCTGTACACTCTAACACCTGCCTCACCTGGCAGAATTAAATGCACTACCGGTGTAGAGCACTTAGCAGTGTCTGAAGTGAAAGAGGAGTCCACAATATATAACCATGAACAATGACTTCATTATTACCACAAAAGGTGGGAAACACCACTGAGGTAAGTAACCCTGACCTGCTCTTATCACCTGAGCAAGGTGCTCTTGAGTGCTGGGGGGGGCAGCCACTGGCAGAAGCCAGGTAAGTATGTCCCGTGGACCAGGCAGGGCTGGGACACAGGTGATGAGAGTGAGGTCACACAGGTACAGGGTCAGATCCTGTCTTTATTTAAAATTTTGGTATTTTGTTCATCATAGATGTTTTTGCCTTAATTTTGATTTTCTTTAAATATTGCATTAATATATTATGTATTTAATTTCTGAGCTTTTTAGTGCCTCAAATTTGGTGCCCAAGGCAAATGCCTTATTCCCCTCCTCCTGTCCCCTCCCCATCCCTTTCCCTGCTGCTTTGCGTGCCAAGCACCCACATAAGCTACCCCTGTGGGCTCCAACCCTTGCTTTAAGGTCTTTCATCCCAGGTCTCCCTATTCTGTGCCAAGGGCCCATGAGACCCCAAGACTAAACAAAACAGCTCTCAGACTGCTAATACTTGACTTCACTTAGTTTGTCTTCTCTTTTTTTCCTTTTCCTTTTTCTCTTTGCTTGCCCTATTATGAATTTTATAGAATAAAAAAATTTTAAAAACTTTAGAATTGGACGGCTGAGAGCTCTCCACTTGAAAATCAGCCTAAATTGTATCACTATCCTGAGGAACCAGAGGAGTGAATTGAAACGAATACATAAAATTCACATCACCTTCAAATGAGTGGTCTTAACGCAGTTTTTGCCAAGAGCCTGTGCTCAAAGGGCCTGTTTTCCGGGTGTACTGTGCAGTAGGCTTCCACTGAGCGATGGCCGGGCATGTTTTGCAAAGTGTAGAAGCCTAATCAGCCTCAGTGTTAGCAACTTTCTTAAATCCTCATCCCACTGACTTTCCCTCTGCACAGCCCCCAAATGATGCTGTTAAGTAATTCAGTTTGAAGAACTCTTATGGAGATCAATTTTATTAATGCGCACATAGCATAATAGAGGCTGGGCCACTGTAGAGTAAAGAAGCTCTCTCTCTCTTTTTTTGAATTGGAGAGCAAGAACAGGAATTACCGATCAGGTTGGAGCTGCGGCCTAGGCATGACATCCTATGGATTAACATTTCCTGACTTGGCACTTTGCAGAAAGGGTACAACTATTTATGTTATGTGCAAGCTGTGCATAGCAACTAGAACCACTACACAGCTTAAACTGGGACACTTGTTGGGATTTCAACGCAGACATCAGAGTCCTTGAATTCCTGATGAGGGTTGTCACTCAGAATCGGCAGAAAAGGCCTACATTTTGCATATATTGTTTTTCTTACTGTACATAAATGTTCTTGATTCTTTTACCAATTAACCCTTCTGTTATAAATTTTTATATTCTGAATATAAATAGTTACATTGTGAAGTCTGTAATTTAGCAACTATCCAGCAAGAGGAGATCTAATTCAAAGACAAACCTTGGTCATGTGTCAAGACATCTTCAAAACATGCTGTGTTAAGAGAAGCCAGGAATCAACAAATGGCAAAACCCATAGAAACAAAAAAAGCATTTTAAAAGGTAAGGGGCTAAGATATTCTAGAAACCAGTCAGGATGAACTTTATGGATGAACATAAAGAACCTGCGAAGCTCATGCATCTTAAAATCTTATAGTTTCTGATTACAGTGAGCAATCAATTAAGATGCAAATACCCCAGCATTGGTATTATATGGAAAAACCATTCTCCTAAAAGCTATGATTTCCCAGTAACAGAGCTCCCCATTTGTATGCCTCTGTGATTCAGATTTTCCCAATATAATTTTGGCTATGTATTAAGTACCCATTCAGCTTGAGCCCATGGAAAAGTAGGACATCAGAGAAGCATTAGATCAGCCAGGCCACTTCATACCACTTAGAAGATTAGTAATCTAAAAGGGCACACAAAACCTGCTTTAAAATGTCTTTTGCTTTCCAGCATCTAACTTGAAATAGGCTTCCAGGAAGACGAGATAAGGGGATGGGAGAGAGGGAGGAAATTAACATTGATGGAGGTCTGCTCTGTGTCAGACGCCATGCCAGGCACTTCACAGAACTTCTCATTTAATCTAGGTCATAATGATTTGAAATCATCAATCCTCTTGCCTTTTTCCTTATTTTCAGAGAAGCTCATTCATTGCAAAGTACCTTATGTATCCAATTTTAATTATTCTTTTATTAGTTTGGATGCAAGTGACAGAATCTCAGTTCAAACCAGTTTTGGCAAAATCAGAGATTTATTAGCTCAACTCCAAAGAAAAATTGAGAAACCAGACTATGAGAAGGACAGGAATGCAGCCCACGTTTACCACAACTGGAGCCTAGAGAGTGAATATCACCAGGATTATCTTCCTAAAACTTGTCTCTCTTTCTCTCTGGGTGTTGGTTCATTCTTCTTCAATGTACGCTTGGTTTTCTCTACATTTGGGGGGAGACATGGCCCTTCCCAAAGCACTTGAGCTTGACATCATAGAGCTTCTAGTTCAGGAGAGGAGCTGACCAATGTCTCTTATGTCAAGACCAAAAGTCCCAGCGAGAAGACAATTCTTGATGGACACTATGTGCCAGTGGTAGTCATGGTGATGGGAGGCAAGCACTTTCTGGAAGAAAGGGGACCGTGTGGAGCAGTCTCCTTAAAGTTCCCTACATCCATCTAGAAAATATTTCTCTTTAGTGAATGCCTAGTTTAATTCGTAGCATATAACAGGCCTCCAGTAAATAGTTACCGAATGTAAGAAAGAGAAGTGAGCAGAATAGACAAAAGGCCCGGGTTGGCACTGACTCCAGTTTAAAGAGACATCTCTTCCCTGCAAGTGAGCTCACTCCCTACAAAAGCGTTACTGAGCCCTGGGGAGAGTCACTTGTGTGTGTTCAGAAGAAGCGAGGATGCCTTTACCCTCAGCTGACTCTCAGCTGGTGCAGACCCTCTGACCACACCCACAGGCTCTCCAGCGACCAGTGTTTCCAGGCTTATTTTATCTTCCCCTGCAATAATACTTTTTTTTCCTTTAGCAGCTGGTATGAGAATCCCTCCTCCAGGGAGAGACCCACTTTCATCTGGCAAGGCTTTGAGAAAGCCGCTCAGGGGCTTTGGTCAGCTGTTGCTAGGATTAGAGTAGCATGTGGGGCTGCTCTGCATGAGATGAGAAAACTGACTGCTCTGCCCCTGAAAGGGGGGGAGGCGGGAGGGGAGGAAGGAGGGGAAGAAGCAGAGAAAGGAGACTCCAGTAAATGGCACAGCCAAAGGAGCCTGGGAAGAAAAGAGACACGTGTTCAACATGCTTAACGGCGTAAGGTGCTCTGGGCTCTGCTATGCGAGCCCTCCTCATGACCACAGGCATCCCTGATAAAACAACAGCAATTCCCATTCACTCACAGGGTGGCCTTCTTGGAGAAGACTGAGAAGGGAAGAGGTTCTGTGTCAAGGGCAGAGTGGGGCACATAAAGAGACTGACCATGCAGGCAAAAGGGGCTACATCTGGCTTAGGTTTCCAGTCCACAAATGTGAAAATGACCCGCATGCCATGCCTTAGTCTGCAGCTGCTGGGAGCCCAGGCAGGCACCACTGCTAGTGTTCAAGGTGAAGACAGCTGGCCTTCCCTCCCTGCTCCTTAAGGGAACGAGTGCAAGTTCTAACAGCAGTTCCATCTGTTAAGTCTAGCTCTGTAAACAGGTCTCAAGTTCCTGTTACTTTGCTGGTTTTTCTGACCTGAGGTCCTCTCCTCTGTCTCTCTTCCTCCTCCCTCCTCCAAGCCATGGAGCTTCATCTCCCTCAGTCTTCTTCCCTACCCAACTCCCACATTCACCTGGCAAGCTCCTCTTTATCCTTCAGATCTCACCTTCTATGTTCTTTTTTCTAGGGAGCCTTCCCCTTGCCCCTCAAGGCTAGATCCATGACCATTTTGTGTGACCATGATTTCCTGACTTATTTCAAGCATCACTCTGATCATGTTGAATTAAATTGTTTACTTGCCACTTACCTGCCAGTCTCTCCCACTAGACTATAAAGTCTGTGAGGTCAAGGCTGTGTCTGTTTTATTCACCGCTGCATCCCTAGCACCAAGCACAGCGCCTGTCCCATAGCAGGTGCTCAATAAACATCTGTGGAATGTGTTGAATAAATGAGAGACCTTTAGAAGAAACCTACCAATTTGCTAACTTCTGCAATCCACCTGGCCACTGTTACAACGTCCAGGAAATGTACACATGGGTATTTTGAGCATCAAATGTGTCCTCTCCCTAGAGCATCTGGGTGACCATAGAAGCAATAGCAGGACCTTCTAGAAGGTTCTCAGATGTCTTGGCTCTCTGAACACATGAAACAGAACACAACATGGCCCCCATTCTCAATGAGCCTGAACTCCAGCTGAAAAGATTGGAGACCACAGAAAGCCAAGGAGCAATCCAAGAAGACAACAGCAGAGAGAAGGCAGTAAGTGGTTAAAGCCCACAGAAGAGAAGATTCCTCAGAGAGTGGGCAAAGACAATCCCCCAGGGGACTTAGAAAACAAGTAGCAGCTGAGTAGATGGTTAGAATCAGGAAGGTGTAGAAGACATGAAGAACAGAGTCGGCAAAAAGCCAGAAGTAGGAACACCTGAGGACCCTTGGAGCCGGGGAAGAAATCACTATAGCAGGAGCGGGTGATTCATGGAGGAAGAAGAGAAGAATCAGAGTCCTAGGAAGGGTTCAGATTGTGGAAGTTTGAGCTCCAGGTGATAGAGTTGGAACCTTGACTTCTTGGTAATAGGGACCCTTTGAAAGCTTCAAGCCAAGTTCCCCTCACAGCAGAGTTTGGGGACAAGTCATCTGGTAATGTGAAGGACGTGTTGGGAGAGGGAGACTGTGAAGACACAGGAGCAGGCTAGGAAGCTGCAGCATTTGGGGTGAGGTGAGAAAGGCCTTCTCTCTCTTCTAAGTGACCAAGGCAGTGGAGACAAAGTGAGGAAGGGATGAGGTCAGGGGGAAAGAGAGCCAGGCTTGGGACTGGATTGTAAGCAAAGGAAAATTTAGCTTTATCTGAAATATTTTCATGTGTGTGTGTGTGTGTGAAGAGGAAGATTAGCCCTGAGCTAACACCTGTTGCCAATCCTCCTCTTTTTGCTGAGGAAGATTGGCCCTGGGCTAACATCCGTGCCCATCTTCCTCTACTTTATATGTGGGATGCCTGCCACGATATGGCTTGATAAGTGGTGCATAGGTCCACACCTGGGATCCGAACCTGCAAACCCCAGGCCACAGAAGCAGAACATGTGAACTTAACCACTACGCCACCAGGTCGGCCCCTGAGTTATTTTCATTTTTTACAGGGACAATGTATTTTTGTAGTACTTGAGTGATTGAAAAGTAATGAAATTATTTGAAAGGAAGGAAAGAAGGAAGAAGCAAGTGAGAAAGAAAGAATTAAAGATGAAAGACAGAGAAATACTGAGGTAGAAAAGGAAAGGAGGAAGAGAGGGAATAGAGAAAATAAGAACGAATATAATGCAGTAGATTCAAGAGTATTCATTCAAGAAATATTTACTGGGTGCCTGCTATATGCCAAGCACTCTTATAGGCACTAGGATGAAAAAATAGATGAGATAGAAAAAATTCCTTCCCTCATGGTACTTACATCTAATGGAGAAGACAGACAAAAAGTTATGAACTAAATAATTATATTCCAAATAGTGATAAGTGCTAGTGATAAAGCTAGCAGCATAAGGGGATAGAGAATGTTATCTTTTGCTGTATAACAACCAACCACCAAACAGTGGCTTCAAATAATAATAATCGTTCGGTTTTGCTCATGATTCTCCAGTTTGGGCAGAGCCGGGTGGGGACAGCTCATCTCTGCTCCACTCGGCATCACTGGGGCAGCTCAAAGGTGGGAGGCTGGAATCAGCTGGAGGCTCATTCTTTCTCCCACACACCTGGAGTTGATGCTGGCTGGCAGTGGGGAACTTAGCTCGGGCAGTTGTCCGGAATGTCTTCACATGGCCTCTCCATGTGGCATGGGCTTTCTCACAATATGGTGGGAAAGTTCCAAGAACAAGTGGTACTGAGAGAGAGAGGGAGAAAGCATCAGGCTAACACTATATTGCCTTTTCTAATCCAGCAGAGGTCATGCAGCATCACTTCCATTGCATTCTACTCACAGAAGTGAGTCTTAAGCAGCCTTAGGAGCCAGCTCATGTTCAACAGGAGGGGAATTAATCTCCACCTTTCTAGGGGAGGAATGTCAACGAATGTGTAGACATCACAGAGAGTAATATGGGAGGACAGTCTTTTATACCAGATGGTTAATAAAGGGCACTCCAAAATCAGTCAGGCTTCTCCAGAGAAATAGAACTGAGAGGAGATTCTATATGTACAAACACACACACATACATATATATGTATATGTATACACGAATGTACACATACATACATATAAAGAGATATTTACTTCAAGGATTGGCACGTGCAGTTGAGAAGCTGGCAAGTCTGAAATCCATAGGGCAGCCTATAGGTAGAAACTCAGGAAAGAGTTAAAGAATTGGAAATCACTGGAAGATTTTGACCAGGGTGGTGTGATCTGACCTGATCTGATCACGTTGTGCTGACATGAGTTCCAGTCAAACTTTCACCCACCTTCACATTTCACTGGCTCACCATGCTCAGGAGAAATGCTTAGAGAAGTTGATGTTTTCAGAACTAAACACATAATGACTGGAAACCTCGTTAAAGAGACACTTGAAAGATAACCACATCAAAATAAACAAAGTTTGTTATGGAAACCATGTACAGACGGCACCAGCTGCTGGGGGAGGAAGCACGCTGGAAGAAGGGTTGTCCAGAGTTAGCAGCCCCTTGGACCCAGGAGCCTGAAAGGAGGGGACAAAGGAGGACAATGAGGGACGGCCTGTGCTTTGCAGGCCAGCTGACCGAGCGCTGTCAGCGGTGGGACAAAAATGAAGAAATCAAAATAAGGCTCCCATTTTAGGAAAGTAAGGTCTTAAATGAACTGTTCAACCCTCTTGAATCACAGCAGTAGGAAATTCAGGAACAGAGTTGGTGGTTGGCTCAGGGCTGCACCAGCGTTCTGGAAGGCATTGCTCAGAAGTGATCACTGGAACCATGGCATGAGAGGTTCGCCAAGGAGAGAGAAGAGAGAAAGCAGAGTACACTCCAGTGGCCAGCTCCTTGTGATTATCTAGTCCTGGCCACGGAGAGGGGATTCAAGTAGCTGAAGGAAGAAAGAGAAAACAGTTTGAAGAGAATGCTTCTCTGTTCTGTCTCCTGAAAAGGCCAGGCATGTGATGAGGTGTTAAAGGCAGTCGGAGAGACAGCTGAGAGGCAAGCAGCATGCATTACTTACAAGACTCCACTGAAATGTAAATTGGGGTGAGTTTATTGGTTCCCTTGGTCTTAAATGGAATCATCAAGTATTCATTGGGTCCAGCCAAGGCCTTTCAGATCTGGAGCTCTGTGAGAAATATGTGCCATGCTAGGGTTACATTAATAAAAAATAAATAAATCCATGTCCCAGAGACTCGTGCTTGTGCACTATAAAACTGGCCATTCTGTAGATATTAATGTTTAATGTGTTTGTAAAAAGCAATCGGCTTTGCCAAGCACAGCCAACAAAAATGTCCCGCCAACCCTCAGTACTTAACATCTCAGCACGTCGCCTAAGTGCTCTGGTGGAGAACACGCCGCCAGGGTGGGAAGGGAGGTAGTTCTGAGCAGCAGCGAGTGCAGCCACATTAAAAAGTTGCTTCACTCACAGGAAACGTGCTCGCTTGCTGCTGACGCACGTTAGAGTCAAACTTTCACCCACCTTCACGTTTCACTGGCTCACCACGCTCAGGAGAAATGCTTAGAGAAGTCGATGTTTTCAGAACTGAATACACAGTGACTGGAAACCTGGTTAAAGAAAGACTCTTGAAAGATAACCACATCAAAATAAACAAAGTTTGTTATGGAAAAAATCTGGTAAACACTCAGCTCAGAGAAGCAAAGGTACTTTTTGCTTCAGATCACTTATACAACCCCAACTGTTTCCTAGACATTTCTAGAAGGAGCGCACCGATCAATCTAAATCATCGCTTTCCATGGCCGCTGGGCAGCAGGCTACACATCAGAGAGGCTGCACTTGGTAGCTATGTTTTGCTTTTGGTCCCAAGTCAGTGCTGAGAAATCTTTGCTTCCCCTAAGCCGATTTGCAGTCAGGAAATTCCTGCCACCTGCTAGATCTTGTCACCTTACCATGTGCCTCCAGGTTACTTTTCATCCTGAGGCATCACTTGGAACCAGACAGTGAAATGAGAATGGACAGGTGCAGAGAACAGAGCTGAACACTCAGGAATGGCAATATATACTTAAGCCAAGCATCAGGTACTCCACCTCACTCACTAACTGCCGAGCAAATAGCAGGGATCTGCAGAAATGGAGTGTGGACGACAGAAAGAGATAGACTCCCTCTTCTCTCTCTCTCTTCACATCTTGGAATTCAGCAGACCCATTTTCATTTCTGCCCAAACTTCAGGGCCCGTTGACAGCGTCCCTGAAGTCAGGGACCAAGCTCTCAGAGAGATTTAGATCACTTAATAGCTTGAGGAATGCTCAGAGACACCTGGAGCTCTGCTTCTTACTCTAAGAAAGGGAGCCTGGCTTATGACCCTCCCAAGGAAGCTTTGCTTCTCACACCCGGTGTTGTGGGTTGAACTGTGACCCTCAAAAAGTTCCGTTGAAGCCCTAACCCTTGGTACTTGGACTTACTGCCAATTTTGACTTGAAGATTAGAATATTAATAATAATAATGATGAATAACAATAATAGTCTCTTCATCTGGTTTAAGAGGGGACACTTTGCTTACTGTGGTGTTTTGGTGCAACTGGGTGTTTGAAGATTTTACTCAAACTTATGTTTAAGAAATTCTTCTTTCTCAACATTAATGGAGAGCATCAATGCAGGAGCTGGCAAGTCCCTGCTGCAGGATTCATGGGGCACTGTCTACAGAGGAGAGGGGAAGCTCTGCAGGTGCATCTGGGACCTGAGTTCTAGATCTGGCCTCTTTCTATCCAGCAGTGTGACCTTGGGCAAGTCACTGCCCCTCTGTGAGGATCTCAGTATCCTCATTTGTAAAACGTTAGTACTGGACTAGGACACAGTGAAGATCTCTTTCCAGTCTGACAAGCTATAAGAACCTCCCAAGCTTCTCCTTGTGCTTGGATCATACACGCTGCATTTCTCCTGGACTTTGGCATGAACAGTTACGCCAAAGGCAGCTCCAGGGAGAAAGACAGACAGACAGAAAGATGTGGGTATGAGTCTCAGTTGTATACTTGCTGGCCATCTTTGGGAGGTGAATAGGTTGAATTGTGTCTCCCCAAAAGATGCTAAAGTCCTAACCCCCAGTACCTATGAATGAAGGGCTGTACTATGAATGTGACCTTATTTGGAAATAAGGTCTTTGCAGATGTAATCAAGTTAAAACAAGGTCATCGTGGATTAGAGTGGGCTTTAATCCAATGACTGGTATCCTTATAAGGAGAGAAAGATTTGGAGACACAGGGAAGAAGACCATGCAAAGACAGAGGCAGAGTTACACCGCCAGAAGCCAAAGAATTCCAAGGATTGTGAGAGTCACCAGAAGCTAGAGAGGCAAGGAAAGATTTTTCTCTAGAGCCTTCAGAGAAATCACGGCCCTGCCCACACCTTGATGTCAGACTTCTAGCCTCCAGAACTGTGAGGCTCTGTTTCTGTTGTTTTAATCTTCCCAATTTGTGGTAATTAGTACAGCAGCCCTAGGAAACTAACACACCCAAGGACACGTGGTGGCAGCTCAGGAATGAGCAAGAGAAATCCCCGAGGCCAGTGGCTCCAACGAGCCCTGCAGTGAGGATGGAGATATTCACAACTGTCCCCAAAGAGACTTCCAGACAGGGTCGCACTGAAGTTGCCCAACAAAATCCCACCTAAGCAGGACGTGATCAGAGCACACCTGTCCGTCTGAAATGTCTGTACAACATCAACTCTAACAAAGACATCTCCAAGAGCCTTATCAAGGCAACAGAGAGACTGAGACAAGAGAAGGGAGTTGTTGGCCCAGGAGGAGAGTAGAACTGCTGTGTGCCTGGGCAGCCACATCGCGTTCTGGTTGGCTCCAAGGAGGAGGACGGCTGACTGACCCAAATAGTCCCCCTCCATCCTACCATAATCTTTGGTTTGTTTTTAATGTGCCTTACCTAGGAAGAAGGAGCACATAAAGCACTCCCCAGTGCTGGCCTGACTGTTCACCACTGGATCCCAGTGGCTAGAGCAGGGCCTAGTAGATAGTTGGCACCTGGTAGATATTTGTTGATGGACTGAAAGAATGAAGGAAGGCATGATTCAATAAAAGCAGAGAGAAGAGAGGGACCCACCTGGATCCCAGAGAGAGAAACTGAGAGGAATCAAGGGCCATGGGAAGACAATTGAGGAGACTTCTGGAAATGGTGGGCTGAATGGGCACCTTCTAGGGAAGCTCTGAAATGCCAGGAGGACTTGGTGACCTGGTCTTTACCAACCCTCCAGCCTTCCCTCATTCCCTTCCTCCTGTCATACTTATGACCAGTCATTCCAAATCATTTCCAGCTGTCTACACTTGTCTTGTTACTTTAGGCCTCCAGGCTTTGCACACGCTCTTCCCTGAGCCTGGAATGCCTGCCCCTTTTGTCATTCTCCAAACACACTGCTTGTCATCCCTTCATCTAGGAAGCTTTCCTGGATAGCTCCCATCCAACTGTCTTCCTTCACAGCCCTCATCATCTTGGGCATATCCCTCAGTATTGCAATGATCTGCCTATCTGCTGGGGCTCCCTCTGAGACCATATCTGGATCCCCAGTGCCTGGCACCAGATAAATTCGGGGTTAAGGTTTAACTGAACTGGGATGGGGATGGAGTGGGGTGGGAAAGGAGAGAAGGATAAGGATGAGGATGGGGAAGACTCAAAGAGGGGAAATATGGCATCAGGACAGATTTTGCCTAGAATGAGCCTGGTTTGGGTCGTATGTTCATGACCTTGACAACAGAGTGTGGGCAAGCTCATTGGGGAAGAAGCTGCTGAAGTGTGAATTACTGAGTTCTTCACTCTGATGTACTCACAGTTTGGCTTCTGAGATCTGCCTCCCTGAAACAGCCTCACTCTGGCCTGCGGCAGTGAACAACGTTCTGGGCAATTCACTTCAACCTTTCCAGAAAGTTCACAGCTTCGTGGAGCTGAGTCTGCCATTGGCTCGCTGGAATGATCCCAGCTATGTCTCTTGAGCAGATGAATGAGTGAATGAATGAATGAATGAATGGAGTTTACCATGGCAGGATAAATAACACCTGGCCCTAACAGTGAGCATAACAGAGCATAAAGAGCACAGTCACACACTGTGACTTTTTAGAGTCACACACTGGATAGCTGTGACCTTCAGCAAGTGACTTAACCTCTGAAAACCCCCATTCCCTCTGCAGCAAAATGGTTGTTGGAGAGAACTAAAGATAAATAGGTGAAGTTGCTAGCACCTAACAGGTGCTTAACACCAGGAGATTCTTTCCTCATTCCTTCACCCTTCCCTTCTTTATTCCTTCCTTATAATAACTAACTAACGTTTGTTGAGTGCCCCTGGATGCCAGACCCTGCGTGCAAGGGGCTTTCCTACACATCATCTCATTTAATCTCATGCCTATGGGTTAAATGGCCTCCTGTATTAGTTTGCTAGGGCTGCCTCCATAACAAAGTATTACAAAGTGGGCGAATTAAACAACAGAAATGTATTTACTATTAAATAAATTTTAATAATATCACAATTAAATACAGTTCTGGAGGCTACAAGTCCAAGATCAAGGTGTCAGCAGGGTTGGTTCCTTCTGAGGCTGTGAGGGAGAATCTGTCCTATGCCTCTCCCCTGGCTTCTGGTGGGTTGCTGGCATTCTTTGGTGTTCCGTGGCTTGAAGAAGCATCAACCCATTGCTTCCTTCATCTTCATAGGGTGTTCTCCCTATCTGTGTCTGTCACTGTGTCCAAATTTCCCCTTTTCATAAGGACAACAGTCATATTGGATTAAGGCCCACCCTAATGATCTCATCTTAACTTGATCACCTGCATAGAACTCATTTCCAAGTAACGTCACATTCACAGTATCGCCCTTCATTCACAGGTACTGGGGGTCAGGACTTCAACGTCTTTTGGAGAAGCAAAATTCAACCCATTCACCTCCCAAGGGTGGCCAGCAAGTATAGAACCAGGACTCACACCCATATCATTCTGTCTCTCTGACTTTCTCCCCAGAGCTGCCTTTGGTGTAACTTTTCATGCCAAAGTCCAGGAGAAATGCAGCAGGAACAATCCAACCACAAGGCGGAGGCTGGGAGATTCTTATAGCTTGTCAGACTGGAAAGAGATCTTCAACGTCTCTTAGTCCACTACTGCCATTTCACAAACGAGGATACTGAGGTCCACACAGGGGCAGTGACTTGCCCAAGGTCACACCGCTGGATAGAAAGATGCCAGGTCTAGAACTTAGGTGCCAGATGCACCAGCAGAGCTTCCCCTCTCCTCTGTAGACAATCCTCCCTCAGTCTTGCAGCGGGGACTTGCCGGCTCCCACATTGATGCTCTCTATTAATGTGGAGAAAGAAGACGTTTCTTAAACATGAATTTCTGAGTAAAAGCTTCAAACACCCAGTTGCACCAAAACACTGCAGTAAGCAAAGTGTCTATCTTAAACCAGATGAAGAGACTATTATTATCGTTATTATCATTATCATTATTCTAATCCTCAAGTCAAAATTGCCAGTAAGTCCAAGAATGCCACTTTCCTCCCATGTTCACTTTCAAGAAAACAACCCACAGAAACTGAATCACAGTTTCAACTAAATACATATTTAATTCCTTATGTATTTTTTATACTTTGTTTTGTGCAGGACTGTTTACCTAGTTAATGACGAAGTAGAATGTATTGTCACCAAGTTTCTGGGTTTTTTCTTACTCAGTCTTGAAGTGCCCCCTAGTGAAATGTTTTTATATTTAAGAAGCTGAGAAATAAGTTGAAAATAAGATTTTCAGAGAGCTGAAGAGAATTTTAGAAAGAAATGGGGGCAAAATTGGGGGTTTGGAGGATGGATCCTTTGTTTCAAGGAGATTTGAACAGGATTCTTTTAAAATCTAACTCTAAGCCCTTTCCTATATGCTCACTCATGCAGAGTGCCTTGCAGACTCATCCCTGAGACAGGAAGGTTTAACCCACAGAGCATACGCCAGACAAATCCCGCAGGCCCACCCACAGCCAGGCTGATGGGGCAGCCAGCATGGCCAGAGAAGCCAGCATGGCTGCGGCCACACAGAAGCCTGGGATTCAGCCAATCGCTCAAGCAGGTGCCGTGAAACTTCCGCCAACGCTAGATTTGTGCATGAGCGATTTTAGCGAGCCTCTTTCCAGGAGAGGAAATCTGAGAGTCATCCTTCGGTTATGTCAAGTCAGGCAAATTCGTATTGAAAACAACATTTGATGGGGGAAGCTGTGTGTATGTGGTTGTGGGGATATATGGGAACTCTCTGCACTAAAACATAAAGTTTATTAAAGTTTTTTTAAACCTACAGCATTTGATAAAGCAAAGAAAACCACAGGACCTAAGAAACAGAGAGGTAACTAAACATCAGCTTCATCCAATTGGCAGTCGGCAACCCGGCCCCTGCACCAGAATCACCTACACAGCTTTTTAAAAATACCCATTCCCAGGGCCAGCCCCATGGCCTAGTGGTTAAGTTCAGTGCACTCCGCTTCGGCGGCCCAGATTCAGTTCCCGGGTGTGGACCCACACCACTCATCAACAGCCATGCTGTGGCGGCGACCCACATACAAAATAGAGGAAGATGGGCACAGATGTTAGCCCAGGGCAAATCTTCCTCAAGCAAAAAGAGGAAGATTGGCAACAGATGTTAGCTCAGGGCCAATCTTCCTCAGCAAAAAAAAAAAATTACCCATTCCCTCTCCCCACCCTCAGAAGTTTGCATTTGATTGGTTTGGGGCAGAGCAGGCATTAGTCTGCTTTCAAAAGTCCCCCCAAAGCAACATGATGTGCAGCCGGGGTTAAGAAACACTGACCTAGATGATGGCCCTTGCTCAGACTCTAGATCTCACCAAGGCACCTTCTGAGTGGTGATTTGGGCTCCCTTGGGGTCCTCCTACAGGCAGGAGGACAGAGGACTGGCCATGCAGAAGGGATGGGTGTGCAGGTTTCCAGTATGCCCTGTCCCCTGGACCTCTGTGGGAAGTCAATAAAGTGGCTTGATTCTGGATTGGCTTCCCAGGTGAGTGGGTCACAGGGGGATTAAGATCTCTATGTCAACTCAAATTATCAGGGCAAGTCCATCAAGCGGACTGGGCCACAAAGCAACGCATTCCTTAGGGAAATGCACCGGACACCTAATGAGCTGCCAGGGACAGCCAAGTGGATACAGTGAACTGTGCAGGAAGGCTTCTATAAAATGAAGATTCCCAAGCCTCCCCATGCTCCTCAATCAGTCTCCAGGGGTGGGGCTCAGGAATCCATATTTTATAAATGCTCCCTGGGTTATTCAGATGGCTTTCCAGGCATGGAAGCCACCAGCATATGAGAAACAGCCCCCCAGCTTTTAATTCAGATAGATCTGGATTCAAGCCCCACCACTTCTTAGTTGTGTGGCCTGGTATAAGTTGTTTGACCTCTCTGAGACTCAGTTTCTTTATCTGTAAAACTGAAATACATATGCCTTCCCTCACAGAGTTGGGGCGAGGCTTAAATGTAAGAGTGTTTGAAGGTGCCTGGCACAGAGGCCCATGTATATAGTAGGGCTCAATCAACAGCCACTTTATTGTCAAGCTTCAGCCCTGACCATGCTTGGTGGTGGTTCAGAATAAGGCTCTAGACCCTCTTACTTGGGCAAGCTACTTAACTTCTCTGAAGCTCAGTTTTCTCATCTTAAAATGGGGATAATAATAATAATAAACGATATAGTTGTTTTGAGGATTAAATGACTCTATTCATGGAGAGCAAAGCTCTTGGAACTATTCTGGTATACAGTAAGTGCTCAGCAAATGCTAGCTCTTTTTATTAGGTCCAGCTTCGGTACCTTTGCTCATTTCATTAACACATTTCTTAAAGCCTAATGAACATCCCACCCCCGTGGTTACCCCAGCCAGCCACAAAACGCCATCAAAATGCCATCTAAAGCCCAGAGCTATGGAAGGCAGTAGTCCTGGGTTCAGATCTCATACGTGGCCTCAGAAGTACATGTCCTTGGTTGTCTTCTTCACGTCTCTGAACCTCAGTTTTCCCATCAGTAAAATGGGCATATAAGGCTCTCTAGACTTCAGGGATATCACTTCAACAGCCATCTAATGTAGTCGGAGGCCCCGTGCTATGACTCTTCTGGATCCTTCTCTCTTCACATTTCTGAGAGCCTTTAGGGAGCATTCCTGTGTTGCTCAAAGCAGTTCCAGCTGCTGCTTGTCAGCCCTCGCTGCAGACTCCTGGGACGCGTCTCTTCTGCTCCCCTCTTGCAGTCGTGTTGTGACCATTTCTTCCAGCCATGATCCTCCCTCCTTTCTACTGTGCTCCAAGCATGGGAAACACCCCCTTTCCTAAGTTTCCTCCAAGCACAGACAACACAGGCTGTGGTGTTTGGTAAGTGTTGACTGGAAGCCTGAACTACACATCAAGAAGTCTCCGTATTAAAAAGGACAGTTTCAAACAGGACTATCAGATGTCTCCACTCCCAAAGTCCACCAGGCTTGCCTCTTTTGGGGGGGCTCTGCTGAGAGAGAAAGGGGGATGGAGCTTCTTGAAGGATGAAGGGACGAGGGGGACGCAGGGATAGGCCCCCTGGAGAGCTCTAGGTGACACAACAGCGGTCTAGGGGACCGCACACGTTGGTAGCTGATCCTAAAAATGTCGCCCATTAAAGAAGAGGGGCCTTCGCCCAGGAAAAGGCGAACGAGGGGACTCTGAGAAGGACCACTGCTGAGGCCTTGTCAAGGCCAGTGAGCACACGGACGCTGAGTCCTCACCGCTGGCTGTGACCACCGCCTCCACAGGACCTGTGGTTCCAGTCAGTGCAGGAAAAGGCGAGCTCCTCAGCCACTGGCTGTGCAGCCAGAGCGACACCTGTCCATGCCAAGGGACTGCTTGGCGTCATCCAACTGCCCTGGTGAATACACACACCCCTCCCACTAGCCCAAGAAAACGTGAACCTAAAGGTTAACGGGCAGGAACATCTAGCTGGGAGATGGGGATGCTGGAAACCTCTTCATCTGTTTCAGAGGGAACCTAACACCTCTCATAGGGGTTTGTGACACCCCTCTTTCTGTCTGAGACCAGCTCTTCTTTCCCCATTGGACAGGGACAAGCGACGCTGTTCTCAGACAGTGTGGCACTCATGTCCCCTTTGCACAGCCCACAAGGGCTCCAGCCAGAGGCTGAGTGCTACTTGGAGGAGGCACTGGGTGCTCCCAGGAGGCCCTTCCACACTGTGAAATGGCACCCCCTCCTCTATGTTACTGTAATGATGGATAAAGGACATTATGCATTTGACAAAACCTATAGAAATGTACAACACAGAGACCCCCAATGTAAACTCTGGACTTCAGTTAATAACAATGTACTAGTATTGGTTCATCAGCTGTAACAAATGTACCACACTAATGCAAGATGTTAATAATAGGGGGAACTGGAGGAGGGGAGGGGAAGCCAGTCGAGGAGAACCCTCTGTACTTTCTGCATAATTTTTCTATAAACTTAAAATTGCTCTAAGAAATAACATCTATTAATTAAAAAAGAAAAAACAGGCACTCATCCTATGAACCTCCCTTGGAATGAAAAGTATAACCTTACCCATCAGAGTAATAATCAGTTAAAATGTCAAATCATCCCTGTGAGGGAGAATAAAGCCCACTGGAGCAAACACACACTTGTGCGCCACCCCCGACACACAGCCCTCCCAGCCCCCAGCATGGTGGCCTCAAACCAAGGCACCAGCCTCTTGTGCAAAGTCCCCAAGGCAGAACTTCCCGAGCTCCTCTCCTGGCATCAGAGAGACTTGGACCCCTCCTTAATCATAATGAGTGGTGCTGTCCCCCTAAAAGCTTATATTCAAGCGTCAATGCACCAGCCTGGTGGAGATGGCTGGTAGGGGCTTTGGTATTACAGCCCAGCTGCTCCCCGGGCTGGAAGTTATTTCCTCACAAAGGTAAATACTTTCTTCAGGGCTGCTTCCCACCAGCAACATTCCCCACGCCTGCTTCCTGACGGATGTGTACCGAGGACCACAGCCGGAGACTCTGCACGCCCCATTGGGCGAGCCACCGGGAAATCGATCCAGGACCGATGAAAGCTACATCTGCCCACCCCGGCTTAGCCAATTTGTTTGCCCAGGGGGAACAAAAATTACATTGAAAAGAATGGCCAATTTTAAGACAGAGGTTGCTTTTTCATTATTGTGAACCATTTAGAATAAAAGGATATTTGTCACCCTTTGCTCACTGCATTCCACTCTGGTTGCTAAAAATAAGGAGGCTAATGTTTCCATTATCCTGAAGGTGGTTATGCTTGTGGTAACAAAACTCCCAGGGGACTGAGTAGCATCCAAGTGTGTACCAGGAGCACTGCCAGGTGAAATGTTTACACAGCACCCCCAAGAGGTGCCTTGACAAAAACCAAACAACCACTGATCATGATAATGAAGGAGGAAGGAAGATCCTAGTGGTTTTAAAAAAATAAAAACATCCCTAATGCAAAATTTTCCCTCTGTGCAGGACACACAAAGGGATGTTTCCAGTAGGCTGTCCTCTTCTTTCCACCTTCGGATTATCCTTTCACCCACCCCAGTCACTCTGCCCCTCAGACAATCTGGGTGGGTATAGGATTCTCCACTTTCTCTGCTCAAATGCACAGCTTTACAAGAGAAATTCCAGCAAGGTGTTTGCTACCACTTCCCCTCCCCATTCATGTCCAGGAGGAGCAGAAGGCCTGGCCCATAGGAGATGCTCAACAAAGGTTTGTTGACTGAGCAAAGAAAGATGGGCATCATTGGCCCCATTCACAGGTAGGGCGAAAGCAGCCTGGTTCCAATCCCTTGGGTGAATATATTTAAGAAAAGTTTCTCAATTTTCAAGAAACCCCAAAACTGGGAAAGATTGTTGGTGATGGTTGCACATCACAGATGTATAAATGCCACTGAATTGTACATTTTAAAATAGTTAAAATGCTAATGTTTCTGTTTTGTGTATTTTACCACCATGTTTTTAAAAAAAAAAAAAAAGCATGGCATGCATTAACTTCTAATAGCCTTTGATTCTCTGCCAAGTCCCTTCTTGCCCTGTAATTCTTCCCCAGGCCCCTCCTTAGCCTGAGAAGGGGTATTTCTGAAGAAGCAGTTGGCTTCTTACAGGGTGGCTCTGACACTATTCCAACAAGTCACCAAGACCCTAGAAGAGGGAGCTGAAGCGTGCTGGACAAATGGGCCTGACAGGACTCCCCAGCTTTCTTTAAAAGAAAGTTTGTAACCTGCTTCTTGACTTAATATACCATGAACATTTTCTTCTATCCTTTCAATATGATTGTTAATATCTGCATAGGGGCCGGCCCCGTGGCGTAGCGGTTAAGTGCGTGCACTCCGCTACTGGCAGCCTGGGTGTGGATCCCCGGCACGCACCAAAACACCGCTTCTCCGGCCATGCTGAGGCAGCGTGCCACATAGAGCAACTAGCAGGATGTGCAACTATGACATACAACTATCTACTGGGGCTTTGGGGAGAAAAAGGGGAAAAAAAAAAAAAAGGAGGAGGATTGGCAATAGATGTTAGCTCAGGGCCAGTCTTCCTTAGCAAAAAAACAGGAGGATTGGCATGGATGTTAGCTCAGGGCTGATCTTCCTCACCAAAAGAAATATATATATGTGCATAATATTCCATTTCTGAAAGTATCCTAACATGCCTCAATGTTCTGGTTGTGTTACCAAACCAGAGTGGGTCTGCTTTCTGGTGCATTGAACACAGAGCCTGCGCAAGAAGTAGTTGTCACACAAAGTAAAATTTATTTGCAGCAAATAGGAGACCACATAGAATCATTTCCAAAGTCGTGGCTCCCCTCTCCCCCCCTGAGCTGGGGACAGCAGAGGCCTTTTATTTCAGATGGGGAATGAATATTCAAAAGAGAAAGGTGGGGGACGGAGTCAAGATGGCGGCGTAGGCAGACTCTGAACTCACCTCCTCCCACGGACACAGCCAATTTACAACTACTCATGGAAAAATTACCCCTGAGACAAAAATGAAAACTGGATAAGAGGAACTTCTGCAACAACGGACAATCCTAACTGAGGTAGAAGAGGCAGAAACTCCCTTCTGGAGAGGAAAAATGCCGCCTTCACAAGCCGCAGCGCCTCACGGCCGCCCGGGAGCAGCCCACAGGTACGCAGCCTCCCTGGAGGAGCGGGTCCCTGAGCCGGGGAGCGCCCCCGCTGTGGGCATTTTGTGGACCCAGCACAATCGAGACAAGTGGCATAATATCTGCCTTTGCCTGCTACAAAGACATTGGGGAGCACCCCTAGAAAAGCTGGTTCACAAAGAAATTAAAACTGGCTCTTAAAGGGCCCACGCACAAACTCACCCGTTTCAGAAAGCAACCTAAAATCACCAGAAAGAAAGGTGCACAGTGCTTTGGTGAAAAGAGACTCACCTGATAAGCCCTGAGTGCATCTCGGTGAGAGGTGAGACATCTCCAGGGACTGGGACATTGGCAGCGGCCATTGTTGTGGCCTGGTGTGGGCGTGCTGACACAGACGCCATTGGAGTTCTCCCTGAGGCCTGCTAGCCCACGTCTGCCCCACCCACTAGAGCACTGATTTAATCCAGCTCAGCCAGGGCAGGCAGCCCACCCTAGAGACTGGCCCCACCCAAGAACAAGCCCTCAGGCAACTTGTGGGCCTGCATAGATTTGTGACTGGATTCTCTGCAGCCTGGCAACTGAGCCCACTTCAGTGGGGCAGGGTGTGCACAAGGAGCTGGTGGAGAGTGTGGGGCGGCAGTGGAGTGTGTGGGGCTCCGGCCGTGGAGATACTGGGTCTGCTTCCGGAGGTCGGGGTGCGCACACGGGGCAGAACTGTGTTGACTGTGTGTGTGGACCTGTGGGCGGCAGGACTTGTCAGCTGCAGAAGACTTGTACTTCTCAAAGACCCACATAGGTGGGGTTTGCCCCACCTTCCAAAGCCTGAAACAATTGGGTGCTCCCGTGCATGAGGCCAGCCCCACCCAGCTGCAATCTTCAAAGAGCTGACAAGAGACCTAAAGGCTGGAGGCTTATAGCAATTGTAAGGCCCTGAGCCTAACAACCTGCCACGCTGGGGGCCTACTCACTTAAAAGAAATACTGCAACATAAATGTGGTATTAGAACTTGCAGCCAACTCTGCTGGGGCTCCCCACACCTGATAAAGAGACTGAAGGGCCCACAACAACTACAAGCAGCTGAGCATTACAACAGCTGGCCAGGAGCATAACGCGGCCTCCCTGAGCACCTACAGGGAGAGCAAACAGGCCACAACAGAAGGACACACGTAGCCCACATAGGGATCACCCCTGGAACATTGAGAACTGAGGGAAGCACACTGCAGGCCTCCTAAGCCATCACTTACATAAGGTCACCTATCCAAGAGCAGGAGACGTAGCTGACCTACCTAATACATAGTCACAAGCACAGGGAAAGAGGCAAAATGAGGAGGCAAAGGAATACATTCCAAGTAAGGGAACAGGACAAAACCCCAGAAAAGGAACTAAGTGAAACAGAAATGAGCAACCTACCTGACAGAGAGTTCAAACTAAGAGTGTTAAGGATGCTCACTGATGTGGGGAGAAGAATAGATGAACTCAGTGAGAATGTCAACAGAGAAATGGAAGATATAAAAAAGAACCAATCAGAAATGAAGAATACAATACTGGAAATGAAAAATTCACTAGAGGGACTCAAAAGCAGAGTAGAGGATACAGAAGAATGGATCTGTGAGCTGGATGAAAGACTAGAAGAAATTACCCAAGCTGAACAGGTAAAAGAGAAAAGAATTAAAAAGAGTGAGGACAGTCTAAGGGACCTCTGGGACAACATCAAGCACACTAACATCCGTGTTATAGGTGTCCCAGAAGGAGAAGAGCGAGACAAAGGGGCAGAGAATCTCTTTCAAGAAATAATAGATGAAAAATTCCCTAACCTAAGGAAGGAAACAGACATCCAGGTACAGGAAGCACAGAGAGCCCCAAACAAGATAAACCCAAAGAGGCCCACACCAAGACACATCATAATCAAAATGTCCAGAATTAAAGATAAAGAGAGAATCCTAAAAGCCGCAAGAGAAAGTCAAGTTACATGCAAAGGAAACCCCATAAGGCTATCAGCTGACTTCTCAGCAGAAACCTTACAGGCTAGAAGAGAATGGCATAATATATTTAAAGTGCTAAAAGGAAAAAACTTACAGCCAAGAATACTCTACCCAGCAAGGTTATCATTCAAAATGGAAGGAGAGATCAAAAATTTCCCAGATAAGCAAAAATTAAAGGAGTTTGTCACCAAGAAACCAGTGCTACAAGAAATGTTAAAGGGACTGATTTAAGGGGAAAAGAGAAGACCACAAATAGGAAAAATTATCTATTTCCATGATAAGAGGGTAATGGATACAAATGCACAAAAAAGAGGTTAGATATGATAACAAAAACATAAAAGGAGGGAGGAGGGGAGTTAAAGAGTAGAGCTTTCAGACAGAGGTCAAACTAAAGAGACCATCAATTCCGTATAGAAGAAGGAAGGAACAGAGAAGGACTACTAAAACACCGAGAAAAAAAAAGTTAAAAAATGGCAGTAAGTACATACTTATCAATAGCTACTTTAAACGTCAATGGACTAAATGCTCCAATTAAAAGGCATAGGGTGGCTGATTGGATAAAAAAAAAACAAGACCCATATATATACTGCATATAAGAGATATACTTCAGACATAAAGACACTCACAAACTGAAAGTGAAGGGATGGAAAAAGATACTCCACGCAAATGGCAATGAAAAGAAAGCTGGGGTAGCAGTACTCATATCAGACAAAATAGACTTTAAAACAAAAACTGTAAAAAGAGACAAAGAAGGTCATTACATAATGATCAAGGGAACAATCCAACAAGAGGATTTAACACTTGTAAATATCTACGCACTCAATGAGGGGAGCCTAAATATATAAAGCAATTATTAACAGACATAAAAACAGAAATAGACAGTAACACAATAATAGCAGGGGACTTTAACACTCCACTTACACCAACGGATAGATCATCCAAACAGAAGATCAATAAGGAAACATTGGCCTTAAATGATACACTAGAACAGATGGACCTAGTAGATATATACAGAGCATTCCATCCAAAAACCGAAGAATACACGTTCTTTTCAAATGCACATGGAACATTCTCCAGGATTGATCACATATTAGGCCACAAAACAAGTCTCCATAAATTTAAGAAGATTGAAATAATACCAAGTATCTTTTCTGACCACAACGGTATGAAACTAGAAATCAATTATAGGAAGAAAATCAGAAAAGCCACACATACGTGGAGATTAAACAAAATGCTACTGAACAACGACTGGGTCAATGAAGAAATCAAAGAAGAAATCAAAAAATACCTGGAGACAAATGAAAATGAAAACACGACATGCCAGAATTTATGGGATACAGCAAAAGCGGTTCTAAGAGGGAAGTTTATAGCGATACAGGCCTATCTCAACAAACAAGAAAAATCTCAAATAAACGATCTAACAATGCACCTAAAGGAATTGGAAAAAGAAGAACAAACCAAGCCCAAAATCAGTAGAAGAAGGGAAATAATAAAAATCAGAGCAGAAATAAATGAAATAGAGACCAAAAAAAAAATAGAAAAAATTAATAAAACCAAGAGCTGGTTCTTTGAAAAGATCAACAAAATTGACAAACCTTTAGCTAGACTCACCAAGAAAAAAAGAGAGGAGGCACAAATAAGTAAAATCAGAAATGAAAGAGGAGAAATTACAACAGACACCTCAGAAATACAAAAGATTATAAGAAAATGCTATGAAAGGCTATATGCCAACCAATTCGACAATCTGGAAGAAATGGATAAATTCTTAGAATCATACAACCTTCCAAAACTGGCTCAAGAAGAAGTAGAGAATTTGAATAGACCAATCACCAGTAAGGAGATCGAAACAGTAATCACAAACCTCCCCAAAAATAAAAGTCCAGGACCAGATGGCTTCCCTGGTGAATTCTACCAAACATTCAAAGAAGACTTAATACATATCCTTCTCAAACTCTTCCAAAAAATTGAGGAGGGGGGAAAGCTCCCTACCTCATTCTATGAAGCTGACATTACCCTGATACCAAAACCAGACAAGGACAACACAAAAAAAAGAAAACTACAGGCCAATATCACTGATGAACATCGATGCAAAAATCCTCAACAAAATACTAGCAAATCGCATACAACAATACGCTAAAAAGATTATACACCATGATCAAGTGGGATTTATTCCAGGGATGCAGGGATGGTTTAACTTTCGCAAATCAATCAACGTGATACACCACATTAATAAAATGAAGAATAAAAATCACATGATCATCTCGATAGATGCAGAGAAAGCATTTGACAAGATACAGCATCCATTTATGATAAAAACTCTGAATAAAATGGGTATAGAAGAAAAGTACCTCAACATAATAAAGACCATATATGAGAAACCCACAGCTAATATCATCTTCAATGGTGAAAAACTGAAAGCTATCCCTCTAAGAACAGGAACCAGACAAGGATGCCCACTGTCACCACTCCTATTTAACATAGTATTGGAAGTCCTAGCCAGAGCAATCCGGCAAGAGAAAGAAATAAAAGGGATCCAAATTGGAAAGGAAGAAGTGAAACTGTCACTATTTGCAGATGACATGATTTTATATATAGAAAACCCTAAAGAATCCACCAGAAAACTTTAGAAGTAATAAACGAATATGGTAAAGTTGCAGGATACAAAATCAACATACAAAAATCACTTGCTTTTCTATACACTAACAACGAAGTAGCAGAAAGAGAAATTAAGAATACCATCCCATTTACAATTGCAACAAAAAGAATAAAATACCTAGGAATAAACTTAACCAAAGAGGTGAAAGAGCTGTACACGGAAAACTATAAAACATTGCTGAAAGAAATTGAAGAAGACACAAAGAAATGGAAAGATATTCCGTGCTCTTGGATTGGAAGAATTAACATAATTAAGATGTCCATACTTCCTAAAGCAATCTATAGATTCAATGCAATCCCTATCAAAGTTCCAACAACATTTTTCACAGAAATAGAACAAAGAATCCTAAAATTTATTTGGAACAACAAAAGACCCCAAATAAGTAAAGGAATCCTGAGAAAAAAGAACAAAGCTGGAGGTATCACACTCCCTGATTTCAAAATATACTACAAAGCTACAGTAACCAAAACAGCATGGTACTGGCACAAAAACAGACACACAGATCAATGGAATAGAATCGAAAGCCCAGAAATAAACCCACACATCTATGGACAGCTAATCTTTAACAAGGGAGCCAAGAACATACAATGGAGAAAAGAAAGTCTCTTCAACAAATGGTGTTAGCCACAGGCAAAAAAATGAAAGTAGACCCTTACATTACACCATACACAAAAATTAACTCAAAATGGATTAAAGACTTGAATGTAAGACCTGAAACTATGAAACTTCTAGAAGAAAACATAGGCAGTACACTCTTTGACATCGGTCTTAGCAACATATTTTCAAGCACCATGTCTGACTGGGCAAGAGAAACAATAGAAAAAATAAACAAATGGGACTACATCAAACTAAAAAGCTTCTGCACAGCAAAGGAAACCATCAACAAAACGAAAAGACAACCTAACAATTGGGAGAAGATATTTGCAAACCATACATCTGATAAGGGCTTAATCTCCAAAATATACAAAGAACTGATGCATCTCAACGACAAAAAAACTAACAACCCAATTAAAAAATGGGCAAAAGACCTGAACAGACATTTCTCCAAAGAAGATATACAGATGGCCAACAGGCACATGAAAAGATGTTCAACATCATTAACTATCAGGGAAATGCAAATCAAAACTACAATGAGATATCACCTCATCTCTGTCAGAATGGCTGTAATTAACAAGACAGGAAACAACATGTGTTGGAGAGGATGTGGAGAGACGGGAACTCTCATACACTGCTGGTGGGAGTGCAAACTTGTGCAGCCACTATGGAAAACGGTATGGAGATTCCTCAAGAAATCAAGGACAGAACTACCATATGATCCAGCTATTCCACTGCTGGGTATTTATCCAAAGAACTTGAAAACACCAATGCGTAAAGATACATGCACCCCTGTGTTCATTGCAGCGTTATTCACAATAGCCAAGACTTGGAAGCAACCTAAGTGCCCATCAAGGGACGAATGGATAAAGAAGATGTGGTATATATACACAATGGAATACTACTCAGCCATAAGAAACGATGATATCCAGCCATTTGTGACAACATGGATGGACATTGAGGGTATAATGCAAAGTGAAATAAGTCAGAGGGAGAAGGTCAAATACCGTATGATTTCCTTCATTAAGTAGTAGATAATAACAACAATAAACAAACACATAGAGACAGAGATTGGATTGGTGGTTACCAGAGGGGAAGGGGGGAGGGAGGAGGGAGAAAGGGATAATTCAGCACAGGTGTGTGGTGATGGGTTGTAATTAGTATTTGGGTGGTGAACATGATGTAATCTATGCAAAAATAGAAGTATAATGATGTACACCTGAAATTTATACAATGTTATAAACCAATGTTACTGCAATAAACAAAAAATTTAAAAAAAAAAAGAGAGAAAGGTGGGTACTCACTTGCACAGACTCACTTGGAAAACATGCTTCCACGTACTTCACATATTATAGTAATAAGGCCTAAGCTCCTCCTGGGGCAGAGATCTTAGCATTAAAACGGAGTCAAGGACGACTTTAGGTCATCTCTCCCTTCATCTGCGCAGCTGCTAATCTTTCGGTGGGGCCCAGTCTGGTTCAGGGTGGTTGGTGATTGAATCTCTTAACAAAAAAGAGAAAAAAAAACAATTTGGAGAAACAGTTAAATGCTTCCAAAACCTCCCTTGATTTCCTCAGGGCAATTAGTCGGTGACAGTTGGTCACCTTTACAAATACACTGCAGTGAACATCATCCTATGTACGTCTCTGTGCCCTCTCTGGGTATTTTCAAGGCTTTTTTTAGTGTCCACAGAGAAAGCCACCTCCTTTGCTCCTCCTGATACTGTGTCCCTCAAGCCCTGCCCAACAAGGATCTCAGAAGCTCACCTTGGCTCACTGTATCCAGTGAAAGATCTGGAGAGATCTCCATAGCATTTCTGGTCAACCCTACTAGGGCTTCACTGGCGAATATATTCCTTCCTTTAGAGGGCATTTACTGATCTTCATTTGCCACTTTAACCAGTCCTCCAGAAAGCATTTACAAACATTGTTCTATGACTTGGACGCTAAATCAGGGCACGGGCAAGGAAGGTAAACCCAATATTTAATCAAAGCAAAGAGGAAAAACACCTTAGTGGGGGCTCTCTCAGTGCTCAATAAATTCATCTGAGTTCTTTTCTTTGCAATAAATTCATCTGAGAACGATACTAGCTCGAGTCATTTTTAAAGCTCTTTCTCTTTAAAAAAGCAAACGTGAAGAAACGTGTTTTATGCCATGAGATAGCTGCAGAAGGTTTGTGTTTCGTTTTGCTCAGTATTAATCTCCACGTTCAAGTCGATGCTGCTTTCGCTGAGTCAGCGCCATTCCTTTAAGTGACCTGATTCTGTAATTCCATTATTAACATTATGAAAATGGCTTTCCTCTACACTATTTTGTGCTATCAATGGAAAACCACAGTTCCAAAATGCATTAGCTGTTGCGGGCTCCGGCAGGATTATTTGCATCAATATAAACCGATTTAATCATCGGCCTATTTGAATAATCAGTCACGTGGCGCCCCGCACCTGCCCAGGGCTCAGCCGCACCTCGCCCGGAGCTTCAGCATTTCATTTGGGTCCCGCATTCTCTAAAGCTCTGCAGATTTCCCTGCTCACTATCCGGCGACATCTCGCCATTTACTTTGCAATTTTTCCTCTCCTTCCCTGACAGTGATGTAAGCCGGTGCCCAGCCCCCTAATTAGCAGGTCGGAGGTGGTAAATGGCAAGTGTTAAAACCGATAAGCAGGAGAGAAAGAAACGTTCATTAGGAAAAAGAACAAGCCCGGGGAGAAGAAACGTCGGAACAGCAAAGATGCCTCTTATTTTTTCACATTATTAAATTGCCTTTGGTATCTTAGGCCTTGAGGTAATATTTTACTGATTTACAATTTGCAAAACCAAAATTAAGGCAGAGGGTAACAGGGGTGGGGGGAGTGCAAATTAGATGCAAATAAGGGGGCTTTTGATGTGTTCCAACTCGCACCTGCCCTCACCTAAGCCTCCTGGGATTGTCAGAGATTTGCCACTGACGATATTGTTGGCGATCATCAGAAAATGAGGGAGTTGGAGGCTGGGGAGGAAAAAGGAGGAGCCAAGGAAATCTTTGAAAATGCAAAGCAGATCACTTTACTCCACAAAACGACAGGTCAGCGTGAGGCCCTGTGATCAGAACCCACCCATCTCTCCAGCCCATTGCTCCCCTCTCTGCTCCTCACCTCCCTCCACACACACTCTCTCTGGCCCAGCCCAGCTTGCCTCCCCTTCCTGCCCTGGGAGGTGCCTCCTCCCTTAGATCTTGGTCTTCCTTCCTTTGTAATGCCCCGCCCCTCTGTAATGCTCTTCCTTCGGATTTCAGATGTCATTTCCTCTGACAAGCCTTCCCGGACCCCCAAAGAAGAGGTTGTTGCACCATTTTCTTGAGCACTCTATGAGTCCCCTTTGTAACATGCTCCACACTCCTAACAATTGTTCACTGCCTGTAGTGGATTGAATGGTGGCTCCCAAAGAGATTTGTCCATGTCCTAACATTGGGAACCTGGGAATGTGACCTTATTTGGAAGAAGAGTCTTTGCAAGTGTAGTTAAGGAACTCGAGATGACATCCTGGATTATCCAGATGGGCTCTAAACCCTATGATAAATGTTCGTATAAGAGACACCCAGAGGAGAGATACACAGGGAAAGGAGGAGAAGGCCGTGGGAAGTCAGAGGCAGAGATTGGAGTGATGCAGCCACAAGCCAAGTAACATCTGGAGCCACCAGAATCTAGAAGAGGCAAGAGAAGATTCTCTCCTAGAGCCTTTGGAGGGAGCGCAGCCTGCTGACACCTTGACTTCAGAGTTAAGGCCCCCAGAACTGTGAGAGAATAAATGTCTGTTGTTTTAAGCCACTAGGTTTGTGGTAATTTGTTACAGCAGCCCCAGGAACAAACCTTAAGCTCCATGCGGTCAGGCACTGTATCTGTATTGCTCACCAGTCTCTCCAGGGAGCATACCACCGTGCCTAGCACATGGTAGAGCTCAATATATGCTTGTCGAGTGAATGAATGAATGAATGAATGAATGAACGAACAGACAAGTGGTAAAGTGCATGGTAGTATAGGAAGAAATGTTTTTGTTCAGTATAGACCTCCAGCCTTGTTGTTACCTGCTGTCAAGTCAGCTCTGACTCCTGGAGACCCTATGAATGAGGCTGTCACCGTGGCCTGTCCGCAACAGCCCTGCTCAGCTCTTATAGACTCATGCCTATGGCTTCCTTTATGGAGTCAATCCATCTCATATTTGTTCTTCCTCTTTTCCTGCTGTCTTCTACTTTTCCCAGCATTATTGTCTTTTCCAAAGAATCCTCTCCTCTCCTGATATGCCCAAAGTAGGGCAGCCTCAGTTTGATCATTTTTGCCTCCAATGATAGTTCAGGCTTAATTTGCTCTAGGACCCCCTTGTTCGTCTTTCTGACAGTCAGGGTATCCGTAGAGCTCTCCTCCAAAGCCATATTTCAAATGAATCATTTTTTTTCCCGTCAGCCTTCTTCGCTGTCCAGCTTTCGCACCCATATATAGTGAATGAGAATATGAGGGTGTGGATAATCTTGGCCTTGGTCTCTAATGACACTTCCATACAATTGATGATCTTTCCTAATTCTTTCATTGCTGCCCTTCTGACACCCAGCCTTCTCTTGATTTCTTGGCTGTAGTCTGCATTTAAATTGATACAATAAATAGGGCTCCAACCTATACTACTTAGGTACCCTATTGGGAGGCTCTTTTGTTTGCAAGAGATGGAAACTAACCAAAGCTATGAGGCAGTGAAGACAGAAGACAGTGAAGATAGAAATGTGGCCAGCCTTCAGAGGACCCAGAAAGGGTAGCTGGGATTTCCGCCACACATCTCTCATCTCAGCCCTCCGCACACAGCTGCTTTGAGCTTCTCTCTTGCAGCACAGGTTTCTCTGCTTCTGCCTGGAGGAATCAATCCTACCCACATCTCCTTTGGGGTGGTCCAACTACTCAAAAAGAGTGACTCTCTTTCTCTACTCAATTATAAATTATCAGGGAAGAACCTCTAATTGGCCAAAGGTGGGTGAAGTGCCCACCTTTTATCAGTCAGGGACAGAGGAGCAAACATGGCTGTAAGGAGTCACCCACCTTTGCAGTTCTTAAAGCAGAGAGGCTGAGTAGATAACCAGGAGGTAACCCCTACAGCTCTCCCGAGTTTGTCCTATATCTCAAGCATCTAAGTGACCCATTGTCTCTGGAGCTTCCACATCCTTCACAGGGTGCCAGCCTTGTGAATGGACAACCAGTCAGTGCACGAGCTCAGCCCTAATGCACCGACTTGTGGGTATTCCCCTTAATTAACTGCAAACTCCAACTGCACATCCGGATGTAGCCGTGGAAATCTTGAGGAAGCTACACCCAGAGCAGCACCAGCCTGAGCAGGAAGATGATTTCCTTATGCACATCACATAGACTGCAAATAGGCCAGCATGCAATATAAGAAACATTAGAGAATATGCTGGAAATGACACCTCCCTGAGAAATGAGAGTCCCAGCAGTCTTTGAAAAGTGCTAAGAGTGAAGTCAGTCTCCATCAATACATGCTAGAGATTCAGGCTCTTGCAGATATGATTATACCATAGAGAAAAGCCACATTAAAAAAAAAAAAATCCCACGATAAGAAAATAACTACTTAGAGGCACTTATCATAATGAAGCTACATTAAATTACAGCAAATAAATGTCCTCTTGAAAGAACTTCCGCAGAAAAAAAGCTTCACCTGGCAGAGGAGGACCAGGAATGTCAGAACTGGAAGGCAGAGTAACAATAATCTAATTCAGTGGCCTCACTTGACTGATGGTGAACCAGCCTCAAGGGGGTGGAGGGACATGCCCCATCTCACTGTCGGCCAGTGAGAAAGCTCTGGTTAGGAGTTAGCTCTCCCACGTCCCTGGTTAGTGCTATTATTGCCCCCCTTCCTCGTGCATCAGTCAATAAAACCAAGAGAGGGGTAATTAAAGAGGGTCAAGAAAAAGTAAGGACAGAGGTAAAGGAAAAGGCAAGCAAATTCATCCAAACAATTCAGTCTCTCTTGAAAGGATAACCACCAGTTACCAGAATATTCCGTAAGGTTATTTTCTCATTGCTTCTTTCACAAAAAAATTATGTTGTTTGTGTATGAAGACAAAGATGAACAAACTCTTGACTGAGAGAGGGGTGAGGCTTTTAATCCTAATCCCCATACAATTCTGGAATCCAAGTGATTTAGGAAAACCACTTGTGGAAATTTTATGATCTCTTTGCCAAGATCTCCAGTCTTCAACATGCAAGCTCTGATGGGCCAGTGGAGAAGAGTGCTTGAGTCCTCCTCCCAGGACCCTGAATCTTGAATCTTGGTGACTGTGAGATTGTGATTTAGAAGAAATATATATTTGGTCATCCTCCCTTTTTCTGGCACAAAGCTCCTAAAACCCTTGGAATTTCCAGTGATGAGAGCCATAAAAATGTCTTTAGTTATGTGAATGAGGTGACTTTGGAAAGCACCTAAGGAAGGGGACCAGCTGCCAGGAGCATCAACCATATGATTAGAGGGTTGGAAATTTTAGTCCCACTCCCCTGACCTCCGAGGAGGAGAGAGGAGAGGAGCTGGAGGTTGAATCATCACCACTTGCCGATGATTTAATCAATGCTGCCTATATAATGAAGCCTCCATAAAAACCCAAAAGGACAGGATTCAGAGAGCTTCTGGGTTGGTGAATAGGTGGAGGTGCTGGGAGAGTGGCGCACTTGGAGAGGGCATGGACGCTCCACACGCTTTCCCCACACCTTGCTCTGTGCATCATTTCCATCTCTGGCTGTTCCTAAGTTAAATCTTTTCATAATCAATTGGTAATCTGGTAAGTAAAATGTTTCTCTGAGTTCTGTGAGTCACTCTTGCAAATTAATCAAACCTAAGGAGGGGATTGTAAGAACCTCCAATCTATAGCCAGTCCGTCAGAAGCACAGGTGACAACTTGGACTTGATGTTGGTGTCTGAAGTGTGTGATGGGAGGCAGTCTTGTAGGACTGGTCCTTAACCTGTGGGATCTGATGCTATCTCCAGGTGGAT
This sequence comes from Diceros bicornis minor, assembly GCF_020826845.1. Taxonomy (NCBI): domain Eukaryota; kingdom Metazoa; phylum Chordata; class Mammalia; order Perissodactyla; family Rhinocerotidae; genus Diceros; species Diceros bicornis. The sequence continues at coordinate 21,923,489 of NC_080747.1, read as the reverse complement.
AGTGTTAGAATTGAGTTGAATTGTAGGACACCTAGCTGGTGTCCAAGAATTGCTTGGTGTGGGGAAAAAACACACATTAGAATTGGGTGACAGAAGTCTAATGACCTTCCCAGAGAAGTTTAGGCAGGGTCTGCAGTGCGGACAGCTGCCCCGCTGAATTAAAATAAGTACAAATCCACAAGCCTGCTCCAGTTGATTGTTGCCACTGGAATCATGGGTGCTTCAGTCAAGTTGAGCTAATTGATGAGTTGCAGTGGCCAGACCGAGACGTGCACTAGAAAATATGTCCATAGAAATTAATATGTCTTTTTTTGCCAGTGAAAAGTTAGAACTGTCAACTTCAGTCACCAAATCATTTTGGTGCACACTGATTCCATTGTCTTCTAAACAACCTTCCTTTGCCTCTTCCACTAATTTCTACTGGGGAAAGCTTGGTCTGGGTAGAACATCAGGAAATCAGTTCCTCTCCAACGCCTAAACAGGATACAAGCCAAGCTCTTGTGCCCGGTCACCACGTTTTGTGTGTCTGGGGGTCAAGGCTGCAAGTGTGGAGACACCAACGAGAAGCACGCCATTGGGCCCTTTCCTGTCTCATTCTGCACAGATACTCAGTTCTGCTGGACATGAAGTGTACAGAACAGGAAATAGCCATCAATGTTTTGTCAGGTGCTCTGGAAAGAGCCCTCTTGCTCTGATTTCTGGGTCCCATCCTAAATTCCTGGGTCCCTTCCCCTTTATATCTTCTTTTTATTAAAGCACCGAAGCTATATGAAGGTTCTTAACACCAAAAGAGATCAAGACTCTGAGGGAAAGAGAAACAAAGCAGATGCATTTTGAAGGGCGGGGAGAAAAGGATCAGAGTATGGGGACCAGCAGCCATAGGAGGCTGAGCGCACAAAACAGTGGGAGAAGACAGGGCTAAGGAGGTGAAGTTGTGAGTCCACCCCAAGGCAGACGCAAGAGTCTGGGTGTTAGGAGCTCTCTTCTGTGCTGTGCAGGATACAGGTGATCGTTTCTGAGATGCACTGGGCCCTTGAAGGACCACCCTCAGATGAATAGAGACAGAGAATATGAGAATTACTAGCGACATTGACCCTCCATAGCATCTCTGTGACAAGGAACCATGGCAGTAGCCGACACTGCTTGGTGATCTCCATACATCCCTTCATTCTGTTCTCCCTGCAATCCTGTGAGCAGGGCTACTGTTATCCCCACTTTAGAGGATAGAAATGGTGTCAGGTGAGCTTTATAGTTTGCAATCTCATTGATTGCAAGTAGCCAAGGTCCTGTTTTTACAGGGGAAAAAAATTACTTTGTTGCCATCCACAATAATAAGACAGAAGATGCTTCTAAGTGCCATAAAAACTCTAGGCCAGGTTCCAGCAGCCACAATCCAGGAACATCACGCCAATTTTTTCCTTTCTGGCTATGTGCCAAACCAGCCCATTTGTCCCAGATCTCCAATATGATGGTAAATTTTTCAAGGACTCTGTTGGCCTTCACTGCCCCAGGCCTTGGTTGGAATCTCCCTGCCCTAATGTCAATTTTTTTGCCTCAGAGGTTGAGGCAAGGGTTCTTTTAGGCTCAGAAGACTCCTGCATTCCTTATCTATACAGGTCTCCTCCCTCCTAGAACTCGAAGGGAGAAGCAACATTTACGAAACTCACACAGCAATAATTATACCCTATTCCCAGGAAAATGGGAACCTCCTTGCTTTACTGGTTCTGTGATCCCTGGGCAGGTTTTTTGTTTTCCGCAAAATGAAAATAATAATAGTACCAACCTGATATGATTTTTGTAAATTTAAATGAGATAATGCATGTAAAGCACTGAGCTGCACATGCTAGATGAACAATGCGTTATATAAAATGTTGCTATCCTCATCATTCACCTACATTTACATAAACAAGGTTTTTCAATTGACCCTCTGCAGAATGAAGATCTGCTTCAAGCTGTCTTTCTCTCTTAGTCTGCTTTTGTTGCAGCTGGAATCTTCTCTCAACTCAAGTGTGCCCTCTTCTACATAAGTGCCGATTAATGGTCCCAGCACCCTGGCTACATAAAGAGCTGATGCTGACTTTTCAATGCATTGCTGTATCAAGGTTATTCTGTGTACTCTGTTTTTCATTTATCTCTGATTCCCCTCCACATTCTCACATGCACACACACACACCAGCTACTTAAAAAAGAAAAAAAAAGGCTTTCAGAGGACAGAAAAAATATTTAATGTAATCCCTGTTCTTTTCTCATGATTACTGATACAGATAAGTGCACTGGAGCAAATGTTTAAGCCCATTAAAATTAAATAGTGCATTGCCTGTGTCTTTGTAATACCTACACACAGGGGTCTCTGTCTAATAAAAAAAAAAGGTTGCCCACACTTGCATAGTTCAAGTCCTGGGATAGCAATCACTTCGTAAGTGCCCAGCCTCACCTGAGGATTCATTTGTCTCCTAGAAAATAAGTCCTTAGCAATTGTCACTTAAACCTGATTAGAATGGGGAAATGAAAGAAACAAGATTTAAATAGGCTGGTGAGCTTAAATGCGATTCTGTCGAACACACAAAATCATTAGCGAATGTGAATGCGACTGATGGAATATTGCATCAACAGCTGGTAAGAAAAGGGTTCAGTTGGCACTGTTCATTTACGGGAAGGCTGTTCAAACTTCTCTCTCCCCACACCTCTCCTCCTCAATTACCCACTTCAGTACTTGATTTGTTTTCCCTCCGGGATATAGATACAAGACAGACATCATTCATCCCTCTCCACTTCTACTGGGTCCCTATGATGTACCCGGAACTGTGTCACCCACTGGAGATAGAGATAAAGACGCTATGGTCCTGCCTGAAGGGGACTCATGGTGGACTACACGTGGTGAGGACTGTAATGTAGAGAAAGAGAGAATGTCGGGAGCCACAGAGAAGGAAGAGTGCTGTTGACTTGGCATGTCTGGAAAGGCATTACAGAGAATGTGTTTCCAAAGAGCTTTTAGGGCTGAGGAGTTCACCAGGAGAGAAGGGGCCCTGTGTGTGGAGGAAAGAGTAGAGATTTGAAAGGAAAAAGTGCTTAGTGTTTTCATTGAATGGCAAGCCCAACAATCAAGTCAAAAGGAAAATGATTTGTTGAGTTTTGTATCAAGAAGATTTTTCCACAAGTAACAGAAAGCTAGACCACCAGTAGCTTGAGCCATTAAGATAATTATTGTTTACTTAAAGAGTCTGTGGGTTCTAGATGGTTCCAGGGTTTATTCTGTGGCTCAATTATGTCATCAGATACTCTGGCCCTGACCATCCTTCCCATCTACCATCCTCAGAACATTGGCCTTCTGCCCTGGTACTTATCACCTCATGATGATGGCAGACCACATCTTAACCTAGTGTCCCAAGAAGGAAGGAATAGGCAGGGGCCACGGGATTCTTTTATCAGAAAATAAAAGCTTGCCAGACCCATGCCCCCCAGTTGACTTCTTCTTATATCTGAAAATAGGCTATGTGTAGGAGGAGTGAGTATCTGGCAAAGGGAAATGGAATTGCCATGACTGGATTAGATCAATCCTGATTTGTCACTGAGGAAGGACACACGGTTGGGTCAGTATCTAACAGTGCTGCAACTCTTTATTATTAATGTTGGAGACACATAAAACAGCATGAAGAATAACAACTCTCACCCAGCGTAAAAAGTAATTCATTGCCAATGTAGTTAAATCCCCCTTACAGGACCCTCCAAGATTTCTCCCCTTCCTTCTTTCTACCCAAGAGGAACCTCTGCCTGCTTTTGGAGGTTTTTTACTTATTTGCATTTCTTTTTTCCTCTCCATCTATATATCCCTATTCAATTTATGGAATTGTTGCCCATATTGAACTTTCATGCAGATAGCATACTGCAAACAATCATTTGCAAATTGCTTCTTTTGATCAATATTCTGTTTGTGGAATTAACCCATATTGATTCTTGTAGTTCTAGTTCATTCCTTTCTACTGCTATGTGGAATTCCATTATAGAGATAACGCAACTTATTTCTCCTCTGGATGGACATTGGGAAGTTTCTAATATTTTACTATTATAAACAATACTTCCGTGACTGTTATTTTTCATGTCTCCTGACATAGATGTGTGTATGTGTGTGTGTGTGTACATGTAATTACATGCATATATATGTGTGTATGCATATATGTATTCATATATATGTATATATATTAATTCATCTGGGGTTTATATCTAGAAGTAGAATTCTGAGTAATAGTGTATGCGTATCTTCACGTCTACTGGATGTTGCCAAATTTTTCTCCAAAGTGGTTGTACTAATTTTCATTTCCAACAGCAGTGGATAAGAGGTCCCATTATTCCACATCCTAAGCAAATCTTGGTACTGTCAAACGATTTAGTTTTTGCCAATCAGACAGTATGAAACAGCATCTAATTTTAGTTTTAACTTGCATTTCCGTTATTAATAATGAGGTTAAGCATCTTTTCACATGTTTATTGGCAATTGATGTTTCCATTTCAGTAAATCATATCTTAACCATTTTTCCTATTTTTACTAACCTTTTTGTCTTTTTCTCTTTGATTTAGAGAAGTTCTTTATGTATTCGGGATATGGGGTTATCTTCATTTTCTTAAAGGTATCTTTTGATGAACAAAAACTTTTTTGTTTTAATGTAAATTGAATTTTTCAGATTTTGCTGTAGTTTGTGAGTTTGAAACATTATAAAATTCTTTTCTCCATCAAGTTTATGAAGATGTTCTATTTTCTTGTGAAGTTTTTAGACTTTCATATTTAAATCTTTCTACGATTAGAGCTTTAACCCACGTAATGCTACAGATGTCACGTATTTGTCTCCATATTAATAACCAATTGCCAATAAATAAAACACCTTAACTGAATAGTGCCATTTTCCCATTGAGCTGCAGTGCCAGCAGATATGCGTGGGGTGTGTCTGGGCTCGCTAGCTATTGCCAGGGATCTGCCTGCCTGTGCCAATACCACACCGTCCTTACTATAGCTTCACAATCTGTCTTGAGAGCTGGTAGGGAGAATCCCCCACCTTGTTTTTCCCCTTCGGAGTTGTCTGTTAGCATAACATAAAATGCGGAGGCACCCCTATTCCCACCCGGCTCCTTCCAGCCAGTCTTCACAACCCTGGCTGCTTGCTGTAGGGCCTGGGCCTCGCTTGCTCAGCAAGAGCCCACAAGCCCGTTGCAACCATGTGTCCTTCTAGCTCCTTCTGGGCAGGATGCCCAGCTGCCGGGATTTGTAACAATCCAGGGCCTGGCCAGCCCGGATCTTACCTTATCTCACTTAAAGGCCATCATGTCTTAAAGCGACACAGAGCTCCTCCATGTGACTACTGTTCCTGGGAACGCTAGGTGTACCAAGACAGCCCCTCTTGGCAAGCATATAGCCTTAGTGTCCCCTGCCTATGTAAGAAACCCGCTCCCCACCCACGGTTGCCAGTGCACGTTTCCGTCTAGCTGGCTGCCACTGGACCTGCCTGTAAGTAACTCCCATTAAACCTATAGGTCTTGTTCGCTGTCTCTGGCTCCTTTCTTCAGTCTCTCCACAACCTATCCCGCACTGCTCACCCAACTGGGTGTGCGGCCAGACACTTGCTTTGCTCTATAACCCACTAATAGCATCTCTCGCCTTTTAATTTGCACATTCCGCAAAGGGTGGCATGTTCCATACTTCTTCCAGCAGAAAGATTCACTTCCCATTTGAAGCCCCATCTGAACACAGACACCCCATCAGCAGAACTGAATTCAGAGGACAATTCCAGAGTCGTAATTAAACATCGCCTGACCACGCTAGTGAGCACGGGAGAGTGAAAGGGAGGCATGGTCTGCTGAACTGCTGCAGGCCCCAGTAAAGGAGAAGCCGCACCAAAGCCGAGGAAAGCCACAGTACACAGGGCTTCAGGAAACCTCAGGTGTCAGACGATAGCCAAAGGGGTGGGGCAGGAGGGGATGGGTGGTGACTCGCTCATGTTTCCTCTGCCTCTCATCCTGGGCTGCCCCCTGCCCCACTTGCACTCCCTACCCACCATCATCTGCTCCCTTCTTTTACCTGACAGGGCAAGAAAGACCTTTCGCTTCTACCTCTTCCGGGCCTCCCCGGCTGTCCCAACTCGCAGAATCTAACTTAATGCTCAGATTTTCTCATTCCAGTTCCTACCACTAATCTCTGTTCAGTTCTCCTACGGAATGCTTCATTTCTGTTTATCTATTTCTAACTGCTGTTTTACATGCATTTATATTTATAAGTATCTTCTAAAATGTTTTAGGGAAAGGTAAAATCTAAATATACGTTCCAGTTTACAGATCAGGAGCACAAAGTGTGTGTGTGTGTGTGTGTGTGTGCGTGCTGTGTATACCCACTTTAATTATTAAGTATGCATCTGAAACCCTGCAGGAAGGGTGACCCCCCCAATGCCAATTCCTTTTTAGTTTCTAAACCCTCGGCACTTCACCTAAGGCACGGGGTTTTAAAAGCTGCTCAGGAAAGGAGGAAAAAAATCTTGATACTAACTTAAAAACTCTATTCACCCAGCAGGAACCATCATTTTGCTATCAGCACAGAGACCTTGCCTGACAAGTGAGGCCGGAGGCCTTGTCTAGAATGCAGAAGAAAGAATTGCAACAAATGGCGAGTGCGTTAGCAAAGTGAGGAGAGCCAAGGATAGGCTCACTCGAAGAGCTCCTGAGCCGCAGGAAGACTCTGCCAAAGGGCCAGCAGGTCTAGCCTAATTGGGACACACTCAGTCCCCCCAGGCCTGGGGGCCCCTCCGCACTCATACTTGCGGACACCCGGAGTCCCTCCTCACAGGTGCATATAGCACTGACCCAGCGACTCACACTTGAGCAGGCATCAGAATCACCGGGAGGGCTCATTAAAGTAGATTGGGGGCCCCACCCCCAGAGTCTCTGGTTCAGGTGGGCTTGGGGCAGGGCCTGGAATTTGCATTTCTAACCGGTTCCCAAGAAAGTCATGCTGCTGGAACACGAGACACACATGGGAACCATGGCTACGTTGAATTCAATCAAACGTGGTAAGAACCTCAAATACCATTATAGGTGCCAGGCACTGTGGGGAGAGAGAAATAAATACGACACAATCTATCCCTCCTGGGGCCTAAGAGTCAAATGCGTTCGCTGCCTCCTGCCAAGATGCTTCTTATGCTTTCGAAATCGGGCTGTGTTTCCAAAATCCAGTTAATCAAAAAGACCATCCAGGAATCTTGGAAACATACAGACTCCTGGGCTCCTCCCAGAAAAACCAGCATTAGCACATCTATGGTGGGTTCAGGACTCTGTATTTTCAACAAGCTCTCCAGGTAATTCTTTTGATCATGCAAGTTTAGACAGACTTGACTTAAGGCGACGTGGTTTTCCAGAAAGCCCGGAACTTCTACTACCAGGGAGATCTCAGAGTAACCCATGAGTACTCCCACTTCGATTATCGATTATCTGGCACAAATTATTCCAAAATAAGCTGGCTCCTTCCCATAAATGATCCTAAATAAAGAGCCCTGGAATAACAAGGAGGAAAATAAAAAAAGAGTGAGACCAAGGACAGGTAAATTTAGTAGGCCTGGATAGAAGGCATGAGATGCAGAGAGGTGTCCAGAAGTAATACGGTAGATTGTAAAACAGCCACAATACTTTGTAGCTCCTCCCCAAAAGAAGTAGAATCTATTTCTCCACCCCTTGCACTTGAGCTGGCCTTGTGCCCTGCTGTGATAATAGACTGTGACAGAAGGGACACTGTGCAAGTTCAAGCCCCAGGTCTCCACAGGCCTGACAGCTTCCCTTTTTGCTCTACTTGACACCCTACCATCACGCTGAGAGCAAACCCAGCCAGCCTGCTGGAAGATGAGGGACCAGTGAAGTAGCTCCAGTCAAAAGCTACTCCAATCCTCCATAAGCCAGCAAGCCTCCCCCTCCCAGGACCACAAATGCCCAAGCAAGATGGGCCAGACCAGAAGAACCGTCCCCCCAAGCCCAGTCACATGACTGCAGAATCAGGCACTAAGTGCATGGCTGTTATCTTAAGCCACTACGTTTTGAGGTGGTTTGTTACATAGCAAAGGTTAACTGGTAAAGGAAGGAGGCCAGGAAATGTTAGGAACCCTGAAAACCAATTCCATCACTGGAGCGTTTTGCATTAGGCCAGATCTGAGATCTGTGCCCCTGCTGTGTGCTAAGGGCAACTTCTGGCTTCCCCTTCCCTCATCCCCCTCCCAAATTCAAAGGTTTCCTCTGAGTAGTGAACAGGAAAATTCAGATCCTTCTGACATCTCAACTTTGCTCATTGTCCTATTGCCCTGAACTCAGTCATGAGATTCAGTTTAGATGAGAAATCACTGCCATTTCACCACCCGCCTCAGTTGCCATCTAAGAAGGCAAGCAGGTCAGTCCCCTATACACACATCCAAGGAGTGTCCTGCAACATCTGTGGATAATCGAACCTGAAGAACTCTCTGTGCGGCAGGCATTCACACTGAGCGAACGCTTGGTAGATGGGGTAGCTGAGAAGCAGTGGCAATGTGACCGAGTACAGTAAGCAATGGACCAGGGGTCTGGCAACTGGGACTGCAGTCCTCCCTTATTCTCATTGGAAATCTTGGGACAGGGAATCTTGGGATAATCTCCCTGAACCCCAGGTCTTCAGCGGTTGCATTTTTTTTTCTTTAATGAAAGCTCTTTATATGATAATGGACATTATGAATCTTTGACTATAACTTTTAATTTTATTTTTTTTTCTTTTTTTTATTGTGGTAACGTTGGTTTATGACATTATATAAATTTCGGGTGTACATCATTATATGTCGATTTCTGTGTAGATTACATGTTCACCACCCAAAGACTAATTACAATCCATCACCATACACATATGCCTAAAGGGGTTGGATTTGATCGCCAAGAAGTTTCTAGGGATCTGGAGAACAAGGGATGAAGCTCAGGTAAGAGATCTGGGACACAGTTCGGAGACTGCCACACAGTTGCACAGGGGCCTGGGAGCAGAAGAACCACATGCTTGGTTTAATGCTGAACTATTGCCATCTTGATATTCTTAACAATTTTATCTTTGAACTTAGGTTTTGCAAATGAAGTTTGATGGGCTAATGGAGCATGCACGTGAGCAGAGGAGATATACACAATGTGTACGTCTGCCTCTGTCCCTTGCTGCCACATTCACATATAGTGCTCATGGTTCCCCATGAGCACAGAATGCCCGGGGACCCACGATGGGGACTTCAGCAAAACTCACATCTACAACCGAGTAGTGGGGGCACCCACAGCCCCGAGAGGTTGTGCTTTCTGTCCAAACCAGAACTGGCTTCAAACACAGAAAGAAGGCAGTGAGTTCTGAGAAACATGAACACCCAAGGAAACTGTCATGAGTTGAATTGTGTACCTGCCCCCCAAATTCATATGTTGCAGTCTTAACCCCCCGTACCTCCGAATGTGAATTTATTTGGAAATAGGGTCATTGCAGATGTAATTAGTTAAAATGAGGTCATACCGGAGGAGGGTGGGCCCTAATCCAACATGACCAGTATCTTTACAAAAAGGGAAAATTTGGACATTGACATGTACACAGGGAAAATGCCTTGTGAAGGTTGGAGTTGTGCTGCCACAAGCCAAGGACCTACCAGAAGCCAGGAGAGAGGCCTGGAAGATCCTTGCCTAGAGCCTTCAGAGGGAAATGGCCCTGCCAACACCTGGTCTCAGACTTCCAGCCTCCAGAACAGTGAGACAATACATCTCTGTTGTTTAAGTCACTCAGTTTGTGGTACTTTGTTATGGCGGTCCTGGTAGAGTAATACAGAACCCTATCATATCCTTTCTTCCTCATGTTACCACATACGCAGAAAATGATGACACAGAAGGAAAGAGAAAGATAGGTAACTCATAATTCCTTTTCCTTTCTGTCCGTCCTTACTCATCCATAAGCCAAAGGTAGAGAGTGTTGGTAGAATGTTCATGTATCAGGAAGCAAAATTTAAGACAGCTGAGTTAGTTTTGTGCACTTCTTGTACTGATCCGGAAAGAACAAAACATATATATGCATGTAAATGCTACAAAATATGAGTTATGGAATTTTGGTGATTATATGAGTTAAATGCTCTTATATTTGCATTTAAAAGAGGCATTGCACAATATAAAGATGAGCATTAAATTCACGTTAACAATTAAATTTTTAATTTTTCCTTACTTCGAACAACGTTAAAAGCAAATATAAAACATCCTGACGAGTTAAAAAAGAGACCATGGAAGAAAGGAGAAAGCTTTATCTTGTACTACCTTTACCAGCATTTTTCTCCTGCTTTTTGGAAAAAAAATCTGCATTTTCATTTTGCTCTGGGCCCTGCAAATTATGTAGCTGGCCCAGTTCTAGAATCAGCCAAGCGCTACAGGAAATGATATTTCTACACAGGTGTTCTGAACTTTTGGCTTCTCCCCAACTCCAAAATCTGGATCTCCTGATATTATTTCTTATAGCTATTTATATGCATATAGCAAACACAAATTTTACATAATTACAGTGCTCAGATGTGCAAAAATGTCACCTTTTTCGTTTCTCCATAACTGATACAAGCTTAGCTCTCGAGACTCCATTTACCACAGAAGGAGGGAGAAAAATTTGCCACTTCAAGGAAACTCAATGACTTTGGGGTTTGAACTCAGTCAATTCAGGATACTCTCCCTGCAAACTCCGCTGCCACACACACACACACACACCTCTCCAGGGAGAAATTAAAATCTGGAAAGAAATTTCTGACCTGCAGTCACTAGCATTCATCCATGCTGACTTGTTGAGATGTAAAATTCCTTTTAGTCTTTTTTGTTTTTGTTTTTGTTTTGAGGAAGATTTGCCCTGAGCTAACATCTGTTGCCAATCTTCCTCATTTTTTCCTTTTTTTCTCCCCAAAGCCTCAGTAGATAGTTGTACGTCATAGTTGTACATCCTCCTAGTTGCTCTATGTGGGACACTGCCACAGCATGGCTTGATGAGCCGTGCATAGGTCCGCGCCCAGGATCCGAACCTGCGAACCCCGGGCTGCCGAAGTGGAGTGTGCGAACTTAACTACCACACCACCAGGCCGGCCCCTAAAATTCCCTTTAGTCTTTAGCCTTCAGTCCTCATCCCTTTACAGATGTAGCTGAAATGTTCGAGGCCCTCTGCCCTCCAATCCACACAGCGCTTTCTGCATCTCTTCCTGCTCACTGAGAAACCCTTCCAGGTCCAGGAGCCGGCCTTAGCCTCTTCTCATTTCTCTTGTGTCTGCTGGAGGCTCAGAGGTTTGACTCAAGTCCTCTTAGCCCAGACCAGGGGTTGGTAAACTATGGTCCAGGGGCCAAATCTGGCCTGCTACCTTTTTTAATAAATTTTGTCATAACACATCACACGCATTCATTTACATGTTGCCCATGGCTGCTTTCACTCTACAATGGCAGAGTTAAGCGGTTGCAACAGAGAATATATGGCCCCCAGCAAAAATACTTATTATCTGACTCTTTACAGAAAAAGTTTGCCAACCTCTGGCCTAGACATATTGGCTGTTACTTTTACTTACTGTTACTTCAATGTGGTAAATATTCTTTTCTTTAGAACATTTGCTGCCTCCCCAGGAAGCAAGGCTTAAGTCCTGTCTACTTTGCAGAATCCCCCAAACTTACCTGGGTTTCCATCCACTCTCTCTAGGAGGGCGGGGCATTTGTCCATGTCCCAAGATGGAAATCCATCATTGTCTTAATCCTGGTGATATTTTCTCTGCTTGTCCTCTACCGCCAACGAGCCATCAGATCTTTATCACCTCTTTGGACGGAAAGCTGATTTCATGTCATCATGCATTGGCCACGTGTATTAGTTATCTATTGCTGTATAACAAATTATCCCAAAACTTAACAGCTCAGCAAAACAAACATTTATGATCTCCCAGTTTCTATGGGTCAGGAATCTGGGCGTGACTAGCTGGGTGTCTCTGCCTCAAGGTCTCTCCTAAGATTACAGTCAATCTGTCGTCGGCCGGGCTACAGTCATCTCAGGGCTGGACTGGGAGAGGATCTGCTTCCAAGCTCCCTCACATGGGCGTCTCCACAGGGCTGCCTCATGACATGGCAGCTGGCTTCCCCCAGAGTGACAATCCAAGAAAGCATGAGAGACAGCTGCCAAGATGGAAGCCACAGTCCTTTTATACTCTGTTCTCAGAGTGACACCTCATCACTTCTGCCGTCTTCTATTCTGTTTGATCTAATGTGCCATATTCCATTTAAGGAAGTAGCCTTAAAACCACCACACTCTAAAGCTTATGACAAACAATGGCCCGCAAATACCTTTTGTCAAAAATAAAACCAAAAAACAAAGCTCTTGCAGTGAAAAGCGTGGGCTACCAGACAATTGTGTCTACTACTATCTTTAAAACTCTCTTCAGAAACCTGTTTGGAAACCATCCAAAGATGTCTGTAATGCTCCACTTCACCTCACTCCTCCTCTGGAGGCAATGAAGACTTTGGGGCAAAAAAAAACAATAACAAAAACAAAAAAAGAAGCAGAAAGAGAAATCTTGGTTATTATCTTTTAATTTTATCTTACCATATTTACTTAATAAAGCATTTTGGGTCTGAAATCTATCTGTTCAGGCAAAGAAATCAAGCAGATAAGATGAAATAAATGAACAGGGATAGCCAGAGCAATGTGCCATAAATACTCCACAGTTCTAAGCACATGACTATTTGCGTAAACATTTACATCCACATAAACATACTAGCAAGCAAGTCTTTCAGGAACAGATCATGGGAAGACACCAGCTGAAGAAAATCAAACTTGCTGCTCAGATGGAGTCTGTTCTTTATACACAGTGTATTTTCTTCTCTCTGGCTATTCCAGGCTCCTTAATCCCACACCTGCAAAAGTTTCACAATGTCCGGTTTGAGATCTCAGCCTTGATTCAGACTAAAGTTCAGTAGTGGGCCTTCAGCATCAAGAAGATTAAAAATATTTTCTCACTTTCCTCCTTCTAAGAACAAGTAACAATAAAAACAACAGCTACTATTTTCTGTGTACATACTATCACTGACTTTGTTAGGCACTTTACATACCTTATCTCATTTAATTCTCATCCTCACAACAACAATGCCAGAGAAATATTACCTTTTTTTTTCAGATGAGATAACAAGCTCAGAGAAATTAATTCATTTTCCCCAGGTCACACAGCTATAAAATGGGGAAGCCAGAATTCAAACCCGTATCTGTCTGAGTCTTGAGTCCATTTTCTTTACAGTATTACCATTCAAAGAATAAACCTGGTGCACACATCTTCCTGGAGCATCTATTATCTATTTATAGGAAAAATTAAAACGTATTGCTAAGATCAAGTAATTGCATGTTTTGGTGCGTGGGTTAGGACCACACATCAAGATCTCTGGGGAGATGGGTTTCCTCTTGGTTGCAGTTGAAATCTCCTCCACAAAACAGTCCAGGAAGCCTAACACCCCCATCTCCCCACAAGTAAGCAAATAAGCTAAGAGCAGCAAAACACTAATGTTTTTTGATTTTTTACTTCTAATACAGTCTCGATTCCTTGGGGGTCTCTCTCAACGGAGTAACTACCACACAAGTGAAAATGGTGATTTTTTCTTTATTCCTGTCCCGTCTCACCCCACCCCCTTGCCTTTGAATTCTGATGTTCTGAGTTCGCAACACTATTGAGATCCTTACAAGGGAATGAGACATTTTGATTTGTTTGTTGATTTCAAAGGCAAATCCCTGGGAAATACCGCAGCAGTTGTGTTCAAATTCACCTGAATAAAACGTTTTTGCTTACTAGAAAACAATCTTTGCAACAGGAGCAAGCTGTGCATAAGATGTAGAGATCAGGGATGAGAGGGGCCAGAGACGCTCTGAAAGTTCCAATAATTTCTTGAGATGTACTAACGTGGCATATCTGAGAGGAAATGAAGTGAGCAATGTGGGGCCACTGGAAAGAGTATAACTCAATAATTTAGACTCACTGAAAATTGACTGTAATTTTGGATATGGCCTGAATAACAGACAATAGCCATTGAGAGAGTGACTATGTGTCACAAACACTGCACACGTGGACCTCATCTATTCCTCACAACATCCCTTTGGGGTAAGGATTGTTATTCCCATTTTACACATGAGCAAAATGAGGCAAAATGTCCGGGAACTTCCCTAGGTCATGGAGCTTAAAAGAGGTAAGGGAGGGGCCGGCCCAGTGGCGCAAGCGGTTAAGTGCGCGCGCTCCGCTGCGGCGGCCCGGGGTTCGCTGGTTCGGATCCCGGGCGCGCACCGACGCACTGCTTGGCAAGCCATGCTGTGGCGGCGTCCCGGGGAAGCAAAGATCAGTGAAGCAACTGCTTGAGTTTATGAAATCAGGAAGTGCCAGGGCCGTGGGGGAGCTGCCTGCAGCCCCAACGGGGGTGATCCCTAGGGACTCACCCAGAAGCTGCTACAAACCTCGCGCCGGCATCTGCCTACACTTCCGCCCACAATTACACAAGGATGACAACCTCCCCTTCCACTTTCCAAATCTCCCTCAAGTGCCTCCGATTGGCTGAATATAAGCCAGAAACATATGAGATCAGGACCTGTGGGGCACGTAAGTCCCTGCTTCCACCCCACAATACAGAAGAGAGTGCACAAAGAGGCAGCAACAATTCTGGGCTGACCACGGCCAACATGGCCAAAATGCTAAATAGTCTATGCTTCGCCAATTTGTAATCCCGATCTATACACCTGGGACTATTAAATGGGATTTTTTTAAATGGGTGCCATTATTGTATTATTAATCTATTGCTGCATAATAAACCACCCAAAACATAGTGGTTGAAACAACCACCATTTATTTGGCTCACAATTCTCTGGGTGGACAGTTTGGGCTGCATGTAGCTGGTCTCTCTCAGGTGTCTGTGGTCGGCTTCCTTCCAATAAGTCAGACAGCTGTTTTGTGGGGGTTTGCTGGTTGTTGGCTGGGTGAGTGGGGGAAAACGGGCCACATTTCTCTCATCCTCCAGCAGATTTGCCCCAGCTTATTCCTATGGAGCCTGGCAGGGTTCCAAGAGTGTGACTAGAAGCTGCAAAACCTCTTAAGACTCAGGCTCAGAAGCTGCAAAACCTCTTAAGACTCAGGGTCAGAACTGATACAATGTCATTTCTGCCACATTCTGTAGGCCAAAGCAAGTCACAAGGGCTGCCCAGATTCACAGGGTAGAGAAATTGACCCACCTACTGCTGAGAGAAGCCACAAACTCACATTCCAATTGGGAATACATACATGAAGCAGAGTATGCAATTTTTGTACACATCTACAAGACTTATCAAATAATTTTGGGCAACAGTAAGGTAAATAAAGTTCAATGTGTTCTTAAAAACCCCTTGCAGGACTTTGAAGCACTAAAGTGGATCGTTAATCTCCAAGAGGATATTATAATGCGGGATGTTCCCCACAAAGCCCTTTTGTTTTTGTGCATCACAGCGGTGTGGTGGTCTGAGAATCATCCTTGGGAAACACCACTCTCCCATCATGAATCAAGAATCAAGGAAGATATCTGTTTTCATAATTTGGGAGATAAAATGCCATCAATGGGGCAGACGTTGTTGTGGGGGAGAATGCCTTATTTTTAGTTGGGTTGAGAGGGAAATAAAGCCCCATATAGTCCTTCAACCTTTGATTTCCAACGTGGAAAGACCACAGCGTGTGTTCCAACAACCTCCCTGCAGTCATTATTGCTTCAGAGCCAGCTGAATTGCTTGATAATAACAATTCTTTGCACTTCTAGAATGCGTTTCCTCTGAGCAGTGCCAGGTAATTTACAATCACTTATTAATTAATCCTCAGCCCCCACATGAGATGAGGATGAGTTATTATGTGTCTTTGACAGATGTGTGAAATGGGCAAAGGGAGGCAAAGTGACATTAAGCTTCCGCCCAAGGTCACCACGTTGTCAGACTCACTGGACACGTTCCCAGCTCTGCCAACTTCAGCATTCATTTTGGGAGCCTCTCCCCCAGTAGCACTGGAATTCCTCAGGGCTGGGTTCCAGCCGTTTCAGAAAAGTGTGAGTTTTTCAGATCAAACGTGAGGATTTTGCTGTCCCATTTTGTGGGAGTTTTGTTTTCACTGTTCCATTTTTGGTTTGGGTGTTGATGTGGCAATTTTAAGTCTACCGTTCAGGTATCCAAGGGGACTTGGCCCGAATTGTATTACTTTTACGCTTTGTCCACACATGTCACTCAGGGAGACTGCACACTCTCCCAGCTCAAACCGGGTGCCCTAATAGCTCACAGAGAATGAGAGAGGAGGAGAGAAGTGTGTGTATTGCCTCTACCAGGGCCTTGTATTTTCACCGTCACATCCAATTAGGAGATAAATGCAGATTCGCTTTTCTAAACACAACGCACTTACACCAACACGCAGGAAGCTGAAGGCCACCTTCCCTTAGCAGCTGAAGACATTTGCAGAAAAAGCTGCTGGCAACAGAGGAGCCTTTGAGATCACTTTCAGGCACCGTTTCCAATTTATTTTCAAAAGGATCCCTTACTAAGTATGTGTTTTTTCATATGAATTAAACCAACCAGAGCGGGTTTGTTTTTGTATCGGGAAGCAAGAACCTGTCACACCGAAAAAAGAGCTACACAGTACACTGAAAACTCAGAACCTGTGAGGGACACACTCCCGTGAGGAGGCAGCCAGACCATGGCCAGCCTTCTGAGCTGCAGTCACTGCTGGCAAATCAGAATAGACACTCTGGGTGACGTAAAAACCTAGGAGCCACGAAGGAGTGCTTAAGCATGGTGACTTCCAGTATCAGTGTAATGGAAGAAAGCTTTGTAACATTTGGAACTTTGAGATACTCTTTGGCTATGATACAGTCAAAGTTAGGCCAACTGATAGAACTCTTTTCCTTCCTTCCTGCATTCATTCACTCTTTCATCAAATGTTTATTGAGCAGGCACTTGCTTGAAGGCCCTGTTGTGGAGCAGTGCACAGCAGAACATTCAATGAGTGAGTTTTCATGGACTCTCTCCTCCTCCCACTCCTCTCCCTTCAGGCCCGTGTGCCATCTTGGCTCTGCCTGGGTATGGGATCAGTCCCAGTCCTGGCAGATTAGGATGTAAAGCAGAACGCTGTCCTAGGAAACAGTCTAAGGCTTTGTGGAAGAGCCAAATACTCCAGGTCTCAAAGAAGGAGGCCATGTTAGTGGAGTTGCTGTTAGGAGGGCTGCCCTTTGTGGGACAGAAGTGGTGTTACCCATGAGTCCAGGTCACGTCATGCTGTAGGAGCGCCTGGGTCACAGGTAGAGGGGGGCACAGTGTGGACGGACGGTGGGCACAGAGGGAGTATGTCATTGTGCCTGGGGATTGGCCTGTCCATCCCCAGCTATTGGCTCATATCACAAGGCTTCTGCAGGACCACACCAGCACACCTTCACATTTCTCCCCTTGTGAGCTACAACACTTCTTTTCTGTTCCTGGGTCCTGAGATTAATCTTGCATATCTGTGTATGACAGGTGAATGTATGTCCTTACACGTGTTTTAACTAATTGCTCATTACTGAGTGAAATTTGTTATCTTCAACCCATCCTTTCCCCTCCCATCTGCCCTCACCTACTGAATCCTCTTGATTATATTCCAAAGCCATATTTGGCTGGTTTGAATCTCATCTCGGCCACTGCACGGCCCAGGGTGACAGATTTAACTTCTGAGTCTCATTGCTGTATCTGAGATCTGTTTTTCAGGGTCATTGTGGAAAAGAAATGAAATAACCCATGTACAGCACTTGGCCCAGAGTCAGCAGTCAGTAAATGTTCATTCTTTTGACCTCCCTCCAGCGTCTTCCTCTGAGTTCCCATGCTGAGTTGTTCATACGACACAAGTTGACTTGGGTGACAGGCTGCTTTACATAAAAGTTGCTGACAACTGGCCCTTTAAATTTATGATGAATAATTTTAAAAAGAAGGGAAGTCGCCTTCATATTGACTATAAGGTAACAAAGATAGAAATAAGCGGCACAGCCTTGGAGGACCCAGGGGGGTGGTGGGGACAGGAATCATACTTGATTTGCATACACACATTCACCAGAGAGTTATAAACCACACATTTATTATCAAATCCTATAATTTCAAATATTTACAAAGCATTTATCAAATCAACACAACCATATCTTGGAAGGTAATCTTCCAGAAACTTGCCACACAAGAAATTCACTCAATATTTAAAGAGACAAAGAGAAATGACAGATGACCATAAAACAAATTGTTACCCAAAGGGATAGAAACATGATCCAAAAGAACCCAAGAGGGAATAGATGTGACGTTGGTAAAGGATGTGCTTGCTTTGGGTAGATCCTTGAGTGACTGCCAAAGTCAGTTTACATGTAATTTAATAAAATATGTGCCTCAGAAAGTGTGAAGTTTGGCAGACACCTGAGAAACAGCGACTAGTGGATAATGAGTTAACACATACACTGGAGACAACTCCATTTTTTCTGACCTATTTGGAAATGAAGGATAAAAAAGAAGATCCTATAAGAAGCAAAGAGAAATTCCAGCTCTTTACCAAAATAGCCTGTTGCCTGGTCTCTATCACCACCAGGCACCTGAGCCACAACTGCCCCTGAGAAGGACTAGCCAGCACCTAAATTTTCCCTCACCCCCTCCCTGTGACCAGCTGAAGCAAAACCAGAAGCAAATCTTCAAATATCCTCCTGCTTTGAGCCCTGCTCAGCACAACAATATTTCTATAATTCCATGCTCTTTAGGGAAAGAAATGTACCTTCACCTGCATTTTATTTTGAGCTCAATACATTTTGGGCAAATCAAAAAGAGATGATTATGCACTGCCCACCCCCAACCCTCAGCAACGTCATATGGCTTAATTAAAGACAGTAATGACTCTGGGGGCGGAAAACATGTTAGAATTCTAAGCCAGCCCCAGCCTAGCATGTTCCCTCACGAATCAGGAATCAGGAAAAACAGAGAGAGAGCAAGACCAGCCCAAAGGTCATCACCACACGGGGGGAAGGTGACTGCTCTCCAGTTTTAGAGAGAGACGCAGAAAAAGCAAGAAGCCGCAGCTGGTGGTCCACAGAGCTGTATTCACATTTGACCCTGGAGACTGAGCCACACATCTTACAGGCGAACTCACACAAGCAGTACCCACTGTGGGGAGCACCCAGCAAAACGAGGACACCCATGTTGGTAAGATGATTGGGCTTCACACACACACACACACACACACACACACAACATCAGAAATATTTTCTTTAAAGAGATGTCCACAAATGAAAAAGTATGATTTTTCTCAGCAAATTCAGACCTCTCCGACCTTCTGCGCTGAAGGCATCCTGTGACAGATCTGAGCTGACCCAGCCTTGTCTGGTTAAGCGACGCGCACCGGCTTCGGGTGGGCGGAGCTTCACGTTTCCCCCGTGGTAGATGGTTGAGTGGTTTCAGCTCTAGTTAGCCTGCCCAGTGTTGAAATTCCCAGAGCCCCCCAAACTCTCCCTTGCCGTCTCTCACTGATCACAATGTAGTAAGACAAACATAATAGATTTCATTCAAATCAACTGCGCAATTTAGTTTTAAATTTTATTCAGTAACGAGCATGACTTTATTGTTGTAGCTCCTGGAGGAATACAAATTGGCCGGGTTTCTGGGCCATAACAAAGGCCAGCGTTAGAGTCTAGAGGAATGTGAAGTCGAGAAGAATTCCTCTGAAGATTTATGTGTAAATAAAGTTAAAGCACAAAACAGGGAAACTGAACTCTTTAATACAGCTCTCCTTTAGAAATATTTATACAAGCCTTTGAACTGAGCCCAACAATTCAGAGTTGCTACCCGGCAGTGTTCTCAAAAACTTATCAAATATTAAAAACCTCCATTTTGCAGAAAAACAACACTTTACATGCTGAAAAGGCAGAGTCCTATTTAAGCAAAGTTCCCTTTGTTTTCCACCAAGAGAAACTCAAGCATTTTTTTCACCTTTTATATTCTGCGAAGGAAGATCTTTTCCTTTGTTGCAGATACAGTAAGAAGCTGGCAACTTGGGAATTTTTATTGCATTCAGCCTGGACTCCCACTACAGGATGTCAGTCTCTGGGCAGTAACTGAGCACGGTCCTGGGGACTGGGCAGGATGTGGAAAAGGATGGAACTAGTTTCGCTCTGTAAGAGAGAGGCAGGCAGGTACAGTGAATGTCACCGTGGCTTGAGATTATTGGTGAACATTTCCTGAAGAAAGCAGGAATTCAGCCGAGACTTGAAGTAAAAGGAGTGTGTACATAGTTAGCTGTTTCATATTTCCATGTCTTTGCATATACTATTCCTTCTACCTGGAATGCTGCTTTTCATTCCATCTTCTCGGAGAACACCTATTCTTCCTTTAAGAATCTCTAAGTCTAAAGTCAGAGCATCTTCCCACCAGACCCGCCTCTCAGCCCAGCTCTTCCCTTCCTATTCCCTCAAGTCATTCAGCCTTTGCAAATTCTGTCAATTACACCATGAGCATTTTGACAGGAGAGCTGGGTTTAACACAGGACTTCCAGACCTGAGGCGAGACAAGATTGTCCCAAGGTGGAAACACAGACATTTGCTCCCTGTAACAAGATCCCATTAGCCAAAGGCTACAGTGTTGAAAATACATGCTGTGTATAAAAGGTGACTTGTCTCGCAATTTTTCTTGAAACTAGAAAGATTGTCAGAATTTTAAATGCTTCCGAGAAGGTGGATATTTACTTGCTCTAAGTCGGATTCCATTTACCCAAGGGTTAGAGCCACTGAGAACCTGGACAAAAAGATAGTCAGCCCCATACCTGTCTGGGGAATCTTTCAAATTACCTCTAACAGGGTGCATCAAGGATCTGGAGGCATTCAGAGAAAAGGAAAATTCTGTTGTGGAGACAGAGGTGTGTCCAGGAACGCTTGGTGAAATATGTGCAGTCTTAACCTAGGTCCTGAAGAACACAGAAGGGAGAGGTAGGAAGGAGGCAGGAAGGGTGTTTGGGAGGGTCTGGAATAGCACAAATCAGGATTGGTCCCTAGTCAGGCAGGGGCGGGAGCTGTACATGAGGAGGTCGGACTGCTTCTCTGATTCGGCAGGGTAGGACCCATCGCCTGCTAACAGGAGAGATGCCTAAAAAGCAAAGGCCACTGATGACCTTTTCTCTAGACATCTCATGTGGGTGCTGCCAATCTTGACCCAAAAGCCAGCCTCCAAGCAGTATGCGTAAAGAGGGGTATGCCAGGAGGGGAACAATGGTAAAAACCATCACTTAGATCTAAGATTCAAGGCATTCAGTTCAGGGGTGGGGAGGAGTCAGACCGTAGAAGTAAGGCTGTCTCTCTCCTAACAGCAGGGCCAGGTCCCAGAGGACTCTGCATGCTGCATTCAGGGTAAGCCTGGGAAGGCGGACGGGTTCTATCTCATGCGCCATTTCCAATTAAATTATAGTAATTGCCTGTATTTACTGTATGAGTAAGGACCTAGACTCCTCATTGTGGCTGCAGAGGTCTACAGGCAGCAGCCCTGCTTACCTGTCCGCCTGCGTTTCCTCCCTGCTGCTGCCCTGCCCCTGGCTCACTGGGAGGGAAAACATCCCCACAGTTAGCTCTGTCCCTCCATGGGGCCGGTATGGACGCAATGCCACCCACGACATTCCCGTCCCCGAGGAAGCTCACGCAGGGACTGGAGGACCAGTCTGTCGGGGAAGTTATAACCCTTGAACACTGGATGAGAGGCCCTCATCCAGTTAGAGTTCTTCCAACCCTAACATTTTAGGATGTAATCAAGGTGATGACAACAAGAAATCTTAACTCATACTTAGGTTGGTCCAACATGTAATTGACAAAGCTTCTACCCAATGGAACAGCAGTGTCCCTGTTTCACAGTCAGCTGTCAAGTGGATTAACCAGGACTAAAAAGACAGCACTTTCAAAACCCAAAGCACCCAAACCAAAGAATTAAATCAGTGAAATATTAGTGGGCTGTGCTTGAAGATAAAATTGAATACTTAATATTTGTCTGTTGCATACCAAAGCAAATTACATGAAATAACTCAAAATGAAATATTTAATTAGCTGTTCTGAAATGGACTTGTTCTCAAACCATTAATCTAATTAACACACACACTTCACTTTCGCAGCACTTGCCTTGTTTATGTATGAGGCCGACACAGCTCACATTTGTCTACTTACGTGTGTGTATATATATAGCTAAGAGCCTCCGCCTTGTAGTACAGACTATTTCCTGTTCCCTGGCCTCCCATATTTGTTGGCAACATTCATTATCCACAAAACAAAATAAAGAGATTGCTCCAAATGAGAAACATTTGATGTTTCAAAGTGCACAGAGAAGGGGCTATTTTTCCAAAGTGCACTGCAGATGTGGCAGCTGAGTGTGTGCGCACACGCAAACTCGAAATGAACAGCCCGCATAATCGTGACAATTATACGTTGCAGTATGTTCTGTTTCTACTAATCATCTCAGGAAGCTCCAAGTAGGGGGGAAAAAATTGTCGTTTTGTTTTTTTTAAATATTGCAGCTTATGGACTCTACCTGCTTACTGATAAATTTGACGTTATTGAAAAAACACTGTAATAAATTTAGGAACAAAAATGATTCGCACTGAAAAATTATGTAATTAACATTTGAAGGCGGCTGGAATGGGGACTGAGATAATGCCAGTACAATACTGCCATCTAGAGGAAATGATGAGAAACTACAGCCCTTTTTAAAATTTTTCTTATTTGCTTTATTCCAGATATGGAAAATAAACAAAATATCCTAAAGTGGTTTGCTGGTGTATCTGACAATGACAGAAAAAGGAAACTCAGGTTTCTAAATAATGAGATCCCTATTATTCTTATATGACTTAATCAGAGCTATCTAAACTTTTTTTCACTTCCCTGAACCCTGGGGTATTGGGGAGGTTGAAGAGAGGGCACAGGGGTTCTGACCAGGAAGAGCGGGCTGTTGAAGTCACAGACCCAGAGTCCACCAGGCCCGTCAGGAACCGGAATGAATGAGCGGGCCCAGGCTTAGCAAGGCCTGGTCTTCCTTTTTTGTCTTTGTTTGGTTATTTAAGGAAAGCTGAAATTTTGTATTTGTATGTGAAATCTGATATTTTAATTTGGCAAATTATTAAAAATTTAACTGTACAGTCTGAATAAAACATATCTGAGGGCCAACTTTGGCTCAAAGGGCAGCCAGTCTGTGACACTTGGAAAGGAAGAAAAAATATTACTGGTGACTACTGACCAAATGAG
The DNA here is from genome assembly GCF_020826845.1 of Diceros bicornis minor. Lineage (NCBI taxonomy): Eukaryota > Metazoa > Chordata > Mammalia > Perissodactyla > Rhinocerotidae > Diceros > Diceros bicornis. Next base: position 21,900,194 of record NC_080747.1, on the reverse strand, counting down.
AAAGGAAGAGAGAACCTAGGAGGTAGTTACCAGCTCGGAAATGCATAAAGTGAGATTTTGTGTCATACCCAGAAACACCAGTCTAGTCAAGTAAGAAGACAAGATTATAACATAACTTTCGCTTTAGCTCTCCAGCTCTGTAACTGGTAGACTCCTGTGGTATAGGACTTAATGAAATGTGCATTCTCTTCTACATGCAAATGCTGTGAGCTATTTCCCCCCCTTGTGACACATGTAAAAGTGTCCATAGTGCTGAATCATGAGTGTGGTAGCCCAGGCCATTCTCCTAACCCTGGTTACATCTGAGATTTCACAATTCCCCCAAGAATTGTGACCCAGGTGATGGAAGACACAATGGGCAAAAAAGAAAGAAAAGAAAGCTTAGAAAAAATAATGCCCAAGGCAGAGGGAAACTGCCAAAGAAGAAAAGAGGGCTTTAGTTCTGATATGTTTTCAAATCATTGCAATGAATGAGTTAAAAATCATAACCAACTGGGGCCACAATACCAAATAAGCAAAAGAGAGTGAAACAAAAATGGTATACAAAGCAATGCCCAGCTCTGCATGTGTCTCTACTGAGCGAGGCAATTTTTGCAGGTAGTGAGCAAATCACCGGGCACGTTGGTGTGTTGCAATCCATCTGCACTCCTTGGTTGACTTGTACCGAGGTGCTGAAGGCTCTGACTTTTCCCTCTTTGCTAAATAATCCCAGGTTTATACTGTCACAGGACAAAAAGAACCATGACGTATGTTTCATAATTTATTTAGCTGATTACACATACTTCTGATAAACAGAGGGATGAAGGAAGGACATTTCAAACACGTGTATGGGAGAGAACAGAAGGAGGCAGAGGCATAGGGGCAAAGTGGTCAGCATGGGGGAAGGGGGTGCATCTCCTCTCCGACTTTCCCGTCTCCTTTTTTTTCCCAATTATTTTATTGAGATCATAATGGTTTATACCATTGTGTAATTTCAAGTGTACATTATTATCAATTTCTGTATAGACTTCCCGTCTCCTTCTCTACCAATTTTTTTGTCTTCTTGTTCCATCAACTTATGAAAACAAGGTGTTAAAATCACCAATTATAATTGTGGATTTGTCTAGTTCTTGCTTTAATTCTGTGAGTTTTTGTTTCATGTACTTTAAAGCTCTATTCTCATGTGCATACATACATCTCTAGGATTTTTGTGCTTTCCTGGTGAATTACCTCATCATTATGAAATGTCCCGATTTATATGTAACAATAATCTTTGTCTTTGAATATTAATCTGTGATATAGGCACAGCAGTTTTCTTATGCTTACTATTTCATGGTATATCATTTCCCCTCCTTTTTTTACATTCTAAATACATATATACTTATATTTAAACTGCATCATTTATAGATAGCATATTGTTGAGTCTTACATTTTTATCCAGTCAGACAGTCTCCACCTCTTAAACAAGGAGTTTAGTCAATTCACTTTAAGTAATTAATATTATTGGGTTTGATTCTACTTTTTGCTATTTGTTTTCTCTGTTTCCAATCTTTCTTGTTTGTTCTAATTGTTCCTCCCTTTCTCCTTGCTTATTTTCTTTTGAATTAATCAAATTTCAAGTATTATATTTATTACCTCTAATGAGGTTTTAGCTATATCTTATTCTTAACAGTGGTTGCTCTAGAGGTTACTATAGTCGTTCTTACTTATCACATACAACACAGAGTTAATACTGAACCATTTCATGTGAAATGTAAGACACTTTCAAGAATATAGTTCCATTCTTGTCCCCTGTGCTATTAGTGTCATATGTTTTATTCTACATATGTTATAAATTTCAAAATGCAATGTTACCTTTGCTTAAAGTGTCATTTTTTTAATAAATTAAATTTTAAAAAATAGTCTTTTATATTTATTCACAGTTTATCATTTCCAGTGCTTTTCATTGCTTTCTGTATATCTGAGTTTCCATCGATGTCATTTCTCTTTAGGCTAAAAACTTCCTGTAGCATTTCTTGCAGGGCAGGTCTGCTGACAAAAAAATTTTCTCAGTTTTTATTTATCTGAAAATCTCTTTATTTCATCCTAATTTTTGAAGAACATTCATTCTGGGTAGAGAATTCTTGGTTGATAAGGGTTTTTTCCTTCTTTCAACATTTTAAAGATGTTCCACTGTCTTCTGGCCTTCATTGTTTCTTATGAGTATCATTTGTCACATGCATGATTGTTTCCCTGTAAGTATTGCATCTTTTTTTCCTGGCTGCCTTAAGATTTTCTCTTTATCTTTGGTTTTCAGAAGAATGACTATGATGTGTCCAAGTGTGGTTTTCTTTGTACTTTTTTGGGATTTCCTGAGTTTCTTGATAAATACATAATTATTTCTACCAAATTTGGCAAATTTTCAGGTATAAATTCCTCAAATATTTTTTCTGCCCCATTCCCTCTCTTTCTTGGCATCTTAATAGACAGTTTAATGATCTCTCATAGATCACTGAGGGTCTGTTCATTGTTTTCATGTTTTTTCTCTTTCTTCCTCAGATTGGATAATTCTATTGATCTCTCTTCAAGCTCACTATACTTTTCTTTTGAACTCTCCAATCTGCTATTAAACTCATCCAATATTTTACCTCTTTATTTTTTATTTCCAATATCATACCTTTTTATGATATTGGAATTTTTTATTTCCAATATCATACTTTCCAGTTTTAGAATTTCCATTTGGTTCTTTTCATTTCTCCACTGAGATCTCCCATCTATTGACTTATTGTGTCCATCTTTTCCTTTTAGTTTCTAAACATATTTATAATGGCAGTTTTAAAGTCCTGGTCTGCTAAGTACACCATCTGGGTCATATTAGAGTCTCCTTCTATTGACTGGTGTTTGTTCCCTTGATCATAGGTAACGCATTACCTAATTCCTCACATGTCTAACACCTTTTTATTGTGTGCTGGACATTGTGGATGATATATTATAAGGAGTCTGAATTATGTCATTTTCTTTAAAGGTTAGTTTTGTTCTGCAAAGCAGGCAATTATTGGCAAATTTCCTTACTCTGGCTTGGTTTCATTCTTGTTAGGGTGATTCTGTTTCATATTTGTTCTTAGTCCCAGAACGTGGCTTTTAGTCTATTGCAAAGTTGGCAAATGTTGTCTGTAAAAGCCAGGTAGCAAATATTTTAGACTTTGTGAGCAATATATGGTCTCTATCTCTTCTTTTTCTTCTTCTCCTTGTCTTCCTCCCCTTCCTCCATCTCCGCCTGCTGCTGCTGCTTTTTAACAACACTTTTAAAAATGTAAAAATTATTCTTTGCTCATGGCCACACAAAAACAGGTCACTAGCCAGAGTTGGCCATAGGCCCTGACCCCTGCTCTGGGCATGGTCCTTACTCCTAGCATGTGGCCTTTATGAGGTCTCAAGTGAATGCCTGCAGTGTTCACCGAAAACATTCCATTCTGGATTGGCCAGATCTCGATGTCTCACAGCACTGTACAACTGCTAGCCCACCAGCAGCCACTCTCTCCTAAGCCTCATGAAGCCTCACCCTGTGTATGTACAGCCCAGCTCTCAGCTAAGGACACATAAGAAACCCCTATACTCCACCACATCACATTGAATTCCAAAAGGTACCCCAGGCAGAAAGCTGGGTGACTGTGTGGTTCACTTGATGTGTTTCTCTTCTTTCAAGGAACACCGTCTGGCATTACTTGTTTTTCAACGCCTGAAACCAATTTCCTCATATATATTGACCTGTTTTATATTTGCTAATGGCAGATCAGTTACTCCATCAGGGCCAGAATGGATGTCCCAATAAGTTCCATTTTAAACAAGTTGAGTTTTTAATGATTCGGAGACCTGCAGGTAGAGATGTCCAAGGGGAAGATTATGAAGATGGGCAAGATTTCTAAAAATACAAATTGTTAGTATGTGACACTTGATATTAAATCAAAAGAGATAAAATCTCTTAGAGAAAACACACAATTGATAAACAAAAAGGGCAAAGGATTGAGTCAAGGGAAAAAATAAAGGTGAGTGCTACCTGAGAGCTAAAGGGAAAGAGCTATCAAGTGAAAGGAGCAGCTCAGCCTTCCCTAGGTTAATTTTCTTTCTGAAGTGGTACATTTTAGGAATGCCCCAAAGAGTTGTCAATGTCCTCACTGCCTCTAATATGTTCTTACCCTCAAGGGAAACACTGATCCAAATCTTATAAAATACTTATTCATTTCATCATCCTTACAGATGATTTTGCTCTCCTCCATTCTAATATTGTTTATTATTGTAAAAAAAAAAAAAAAAGAAAAAAGAGTCACCACCATTCAGTCTTGTCATCAACTTCTGACTTTTCTCTCATACTTCCCTGAGGACTCTGCTATAAGCTGCAGACTGAAAAGTAGGTGTTTAACAGAGACAGATGTCCTCAGAACCTCAATGAAAAGGAGAAAGTACTCTTCTTACCTCCTATGCTTTAATAGACTCATGGGTACAGACTTTCAAGCTGACACCACTTAGACAACCACACATTGCTTCAGGGACTGATAAGATGAAAATAATTGTGGTTATTTGTTTGGGAATATTATTTATCTATTTGTTGTGTATTGGTATTATTTTTAATGTTCTATTTTCTTATGGGCATATGAGGAAGCCCTTTCTCTTTCTTCTTCATCTATCCCTAACCTTTATTTATTTATTTTTTTAAAGATTTTATTTATTTATTCCCCCCCCCCAAAGCCCCAGTAGATAGTTGTATGTCATAGCTGCACATCCTTCTAGTTGCTGTATGTGGGACGCAGCCTCAGCATGGCCAGAGAAGCGGTGCGTCGGTGCGTGCCCAGGATCCGAACCCCGGCCACCAGCAGCGGAGTGCGCGCACTTAACCGCTAAGCCACGGGGCTGGCCCCCTAACCTTTATTTTAAACTAAGGATTAGCAAATTATGGCCAAGTCTAGCTTACCACAGGTCAAACCTAGTCTAGAGCATGCCCTTGTTTACATATTATCTCTGGCTTCTCTCATAGTACAATGGCAGATTTGAGCACAAATCTAGCAATAGAGACCCACAGCCCACAAAACTGAAAACATTTACTACGTGGTCCTTTATAGAAAAAGTTTGCTATTCCTGTTTTAGTCTATGCTTTTGCAAACTGAAATGAAACATTATTTAACTAATGTTTTGTTCTCACTGATACCTCAAAATTCAGAGACAAATACTTTTTACTAAGTCTCTTTACTTTTTAAAAGCAAGACAGTTTTTCAAGGAGTTAGTCAGTTTGGTTTTGGGTTTCTTTTTTTTAAGCAGGATATGGTTAGAAAAATCAGTTGTTTAACCAAAGCTAAGTGTCATTTAAAGAATTATTTAAACAGGTATGATACACCTCCCATGGAGAATAGGGGTGTGCTTCATAAGTGGAACCAAGGCTTACAAAGCCCTCTGGGAGACCATTCTGGCACCTGTTCTATGGCTTTCTGGGTCCTGGAATGTTAGGTGGAGAGAATCATTTCCTGGCACACCAGGTACCTTAGCAGATTTGAGGAACCTCATGGCGAGAGAGAAATTCATCCACATGTACAGGTACTCCAGGCAAAACTGGTAGAAATGAATTTCTTGGGTTTGGTTTTCTAGCCTCAACACATGCCGCAAATAACAGCAATAAAAACTTCTCTGGCCTATTGAAAAGATGATACTAGATTCCATGTAAGTTCTCCGGGCAGAGGTTAATTGTTTGGCCTTAGTAGTTGCTTACACTACATGGCCTTGGATTTGCTGACCATACTTCAAGGAAATTTATATATTTAATTAATACTTCTTGATGTACCGATGTTAATAAGTCAGAACAAAATAAAATTAGATTAGCTTTTGTGATCAAGAATAATCTTCAGGAATTATTTATGATCACAAAGGATGGCTGTTAGAAAAAGTGTCCAAAACCTAGAAAAAGACAAAGGGATTTCTGCCAGTCAACATGTCAGTGTTCTGTTGAACATTGTCTAGCAGGCCTGCCCAGAGTTATTCTGATTCTCTAGGAGTGTGTGCCTTTATTTGGCTTGCTATTTACTATTTAGGATATTTTTCAACTCTGTGAGAGTACATGTTAACTCATAGAAAACAGTTAGAAATGTAAATTAGACTTGTTCAATAGGAATTAAAATGAAATTTGTCCCTGGAGAGATGCAAATGAAAATATTATAACCCAAAAGTTATGGTTTATTTTATATATAATTTAGCAATCTTATTCCAGCATCCTGTCAATGACTTTATATACCTTTTAAATTTTCTTTGAACAGCTTCACTATTCTGCTGAGTCTTTCATTAATGAGTTTAATAAATCTTTCACACATACTCACTTAAAAAGTTTAGATATATAATCATTGACTACCTTCCTAGATGCTTGGGTAAGATATGAAAGCTAAAGAGAGTTAAGGTTTTTTTTTCTTTTAAGATAATAAAGATTTGAGCTTGTTTCACAATGTAAAATAATGCCATGGAAAGAGAGATATTAAAGACGCAGTAAAGAGGAGACAATGAGTCAAATCCCAGAAAAGGCAGGAGAGCAAAAAATTCAAAACCTGAATGGCTGGAGCACTCTTGGTAAGAAAGATAACCAACTTTTCCTCTGATGGTGAAGAAAGGAGGAAAGAATAGCTGTATACATAGATAATTTTGTAAGTTAAGGGGTGGGAAGTTGAAGATGTTCATACCAAATAAGCCATCTGTTACTGGGACTGAGGGTTTGGTGGTGTGGTAGGTGATATGAAAACATGGTTAAGGATTTGAATAGTCACTGGTAGAAATGGGAAAGGACACCAATTTGGAACAACCTGGGAGTCAGAGCTGAAAAGAGAGTTAGTTGGCTGTGCTGATCTCCATGTGAGATTTCTGGTGGGGAATTGGGGATGTGTGAGAGGAGGTTCCAGGCGATTGTAGTGATGTATTGTGGAATTCAGGGAGGAGAACATAGGAAGGAAAGCCAGGATGTGACTGATGGACACAGAGAAGGTGGATGGTATCCAGAGACCAGGCTCCGTGACAAGGTTGGAGAGGTTAAGTGGAGCAAAAGATCCAGGACCAAGGAGGCACGTGGAGAGGTCGGGGATGGAATCCAAAGGTGGACAGTTCCAGATGATGACAAAGTGTCAGTGTGAGCAGCACTGGTGTAGGACTCGTCTCAACCTCTCAAATGACTTTGGGGTGAGGTGTCTTTGGGGACAGGTTGGTAAATCTGACTTCACTGAAGAATATAAATGTGACACTAGGCTCTCACACACTGGTAAAGAGTAAGAAGTTCTTTCTTCAAAGGGCAGCGCTTGACCTACCCTATAGGTAGGGTAGGTGACCCAGGGGCTGAAGACCACAGGAAGGGGAAGGGCAGGGCAGGGCTACCTCATAGGTGGCCAGCACTGAGGTAGGCCCTTCACACACATCATCTCATCTAACACAACAATAATGAAGGAGGTGGTAGCATCCTGACTTCGTAGACAAGCCAACAGGCTCTGAGAGGGTGAGTTATTTGCCCAATATCACAGCCAAGACATGTCAGAGCTCATGCTCAGAGCTATCAGGACCCCAATTCCTATTTCATAGTTACTACAGTATAGAGTCTCCCAAAGAATAAGGAAATAAGGAAACAGGATTCAGGAGGGGGAAAGAAGCGGGACTTACCTTCTCAAGATGTACATTCAAGCACCATGTACCTTCCAAAGGAGGAGGAAGCACCAGGCACCCCTGGAGTTGCCCTTTTACAGGTAGCACCACTGTATGTACCAATGTCCATACGAAGAAATTAAGATAAAAAATATTGAGAATCTACAAAATGAACACACATTGGAAAGACAAGCACCCAGCGCTTAGTATCTGTTGTTCCTGATTGCTCTGCCTCAGATGCTCTTTTCAAGCTATTTGCATGATTCTGTCCCTCACTTGCTTCCTGTCATTACTCAAATGCCATCTTCTTAACATTGCTCTTCTCTGAGCACCCAACTGAAAATCGCAACCCACCACCTCAACCGTCACTACTACTCCCTAGTCCCTTCATCTAACATCTTACGTATTTCATTTGTTGATCGTATCCCCCACTAGAATGTAAACCCCATGAAGGTGGAGCCTTTGTCTGATTTTTTTTTATTTTTATTTTTTTACTGCTGTATTCCTAGCATCTAGAATGGTTCCTGGCACATTGTAGAAACTCAAATATTTTGAAATTTATCTCAAGGTCAGGCAAGTGCCCAACGACGACACCCATGTTCACCAACACACACACACAAACATACCTGTCCTAGAGAACAGAGTTCCCAGGTAAAGCTAGACATGAGAATTCAGCTTAACCCTATGGAAGATATTTCTAATTCTTTACTCAAAATCTACCCCTCTCCTTTCTTATCAGTAGAATTGTGTTTGAGGGCAGCAGCATACCAAAAAAGTAACAAACACTAAACCATTCCATTTCCCAGCTCAATTTGGGGATGGTTATGTGGCATAGTTCTGGCTGATGAGTTGAAAAAGGAGGTTGCTGGGTGAGGCTTCCTGAAATCAATGGGCATACACCATTTTGCTTTCACCCTTCTTCCTACCAAGTGAATATGATACCAGAGGTATCAATGCCAAGTTATCTTGGGCCATCAGGCAACTCAGGATGGATAAGTGGAAAGAGGGGAGGAGCCCATCTCTGATGGCATCACAGAACCACTTCTCCCCTTGGCCCGCCCTCCTCTGGACATCCAGTCATATGAGGAAAAATAACCCCCTAATTTTTTGAGCCACTGCTTAGTTGTGTTTTCTGTGACTTGCAGGTGAATGAAATCCTGTTAAAATCCCTGAGGTCAAAATTGTGCCTCCCACTTTCCTCTCCTCCAAATCTAAAATGTTGAGTTCTCTTAAATTTCTCTAACCAGAAAAAAAATCCCAGAGCAAGTGGAAAGGGTATGAAATATTTCCCAAATGTAAAGGAGAGGAGAGAAGTCCCTTGGTTTGTACGCTAGGAATAAAATGCAGAGATAGAGTAAATGTCCCTGATACAATCAGAATCATCCCAGGGAGAGTTCTGAAAAATGCAGATTCTGAGTCCCTAGCCTAGAATTAACAAAAATGAAACTCCCAAGACAGGTCCTCTAAATATCAATTTTGAGAAAGCTCCCCCAGTGCTACCAACTTACACCCTGGTTGAGAACCACTGCTTTAGTTCTGGGGAATTGTGTGCCCCAAAATTCATATGTTGAAGCTCTAACCCCTGATGTGACTGTATTTGGAGATGGAGCCTACAATGAGGTAATTAAGGTAAAGTGAAGTCGTAAGGTGGGGTCCTAATCCGATAGGACTGGCGCATTCTCTGCGTTGTGCACATGCACGAGCACTGCATGTGGGGACAGAGCAAGAAGGCAGCTGTCTGAAAGCCAGGAAGAGGGCTCACACCAGAACCCGACCATTCTGGCACCTTGATCTCGGACTTCCAGCCTCCAAAATCGTGAAAAAATAAATTTCTGTTGTTTAGGCCCCCCAGTCTGGGGTACTTTGTCACAGCAGCCCGAACTGACTAATACAAAGCCTCTAACTAAAGGTGGTGACCACCCTGCCAACTTGACTTCCCACTGCTCCCCATGCTCTCTCTAGGGTCCTTACTAGTCTCCTGAAATGCCCTACTCATTCTCACCTTTATACTTGTCTCCCTCTATTTGGAAACCAAATTGCTAAATATTTACGGGGTATCTAATTTAGTGACAGGTGCTAGGATGGAATTTAAGGCTATATAAACCAACGTGTTTACCCCTCAAGCTGTCTGGAAGAATAGAAATATAAAATAAATAAAAGAATCATTTTTGCCATGCTTAACTCTTTCAGTGATTTCCCATTGATCTTGAGGTCAAGTCTAAAATCTTCAATATGGCCTGTAAGGCACTGCACATCGTGCCCCTTTCTCTCATTCTCTCACTACAGTACAGTCACACTTGCCTTCTTTCAATGTCCTGAACACACACGACTCCTTCCCTCTGAAGTCTTTCTACTCATGCTGTTACCACCACCTGGGCCACTCAGAAACCTGTTCTCCTAGTTGTCTGTTTCCTACTAATACTGCAGGGGTAAGCACAAATGTCACTTCCTCAGCAAGGCCCTTCTTGACCAAGCTAAGTTAGACCTCCATTAAACAATCACATAGCCTGTGAACTTTTTCTTCCTAGCACTAATAACAAGCTGGTAATTTAAATAATTATTTAAGGATTTGTTCAACAAGGTAGGTAAGGACTATGCATATCTTAGGTACTGTCATATACCCAGCACTCAGTACCTTATAGGCTCTCACTAAGTAATTATTGAAAGAATAAGATCTAGTAATACAAGAAATCACATTAATCACCAGATACATAGTATAGCCATCAAATGCTGAGCCCAGGAGAGGGGCAGAGCACCAGGCCTGGAGAGGCTAACTCAACAGAGCAAACTCCTAAACAGAGCCTGACAGGAAAGACTCTGCCTCTCCTCTGAGGCCTATGCAGAGCGCACTCATCATTCAGAGTCCAGCTCTAAAAATACGTTTCGCAAAGAAAACATACTAATTACTCCATGCCATCTTGATCTCTTCCTTCTTTGGAATCTCCACATAAGACAATGGAAATAACAGCACACAATGCTCATTTGTATTGGGTAATAATCTTGAACTGTTTTCTAATCATTAAACTTGTGAATTCCCTTAATATGAAACTTGAAGGCAGCAATAATGTTTGTTACCCATTTATTCATTCATCAGGCATGTAATGTACTCAGTGCCTAAAGTGCCAGTTCTGGGAGTTCAAAGCTAGGTGAGGCAGAGTTCCTGCATTGAAGCAGTTCAGTTTACTGGGCAAACAAGTCAACAGGTCATTGCGATGTGACGTGACAAGTGCTGTAACAAACACAAAGTTCTGGACATTTGCAAGTGGCATCTCACCCAGAGTGGGGGCGTGTATGGAAGGCTTCCTGGAGATGGCTGAGTTGAGTGAAAGGTTTAGAGTAGTGGCTCAGGAATGGAGAGGACATTCAGGTGAAAGCAGCAGCCAGTACACAGTCAGGGAGGTGGGTGGGGAGCAGCCTGACTCCTTCAGGAAACTGCACAGAGTTCTGCGTAACTGATTAAGTTACGTGCATAATGGCAAGCCGTGAGGCCACGGTAAGCAGGGACCAAAACATCAAGGTCTCTTGCTCGTCTCTGTTAAATTTATATTTTACCCTAAAGGCAATGGAAAGGCATAGAAAGATTTTAATCACAAAAAATCCATCACGTGGCTTAGAAAGCTCACCAACAAGAGGATGAAAGAGAGTGAGGCTGGGTTCAGTTACCTCGTTGAAGTTAATAAAATGAGAAATGAAGAAGGCAAGGCCCCAGGGCAGTAGACAGGGGCATTAGCTGAGATATTCAGGGATTAAATGGGTGAGATCTGGTGATTCGACAACAAATGCACCCTTTCCCTCCCTCCCTCCTTTCCCAAGGTCCCATGGTCGGTCCTATTTCTATGTTCCTTTTCTTGCCTTCACATCAAAGGTCAAAGGCAACCTCTGGTATAGTAGTTTACTGTTGCACCCAAGCTTCATTTTGTCCCCCCGTCTAACCCCCTTTTAATTTCTTGTCATTGTATTTTTTGGCTACAGATGTACATCCTGATTCTGGTATTTCAAAAACAAAACAAAAAAGCCACATTCTTATTTTAGAAACCTTTTCCAGTTCCTAAGTGGTGGTGTCCTCCAATCTCCCTACAATCTGGTGCCATCACATCCCAGGGACAAGAGGTCTATGAGTATTTCAGCAGTTAACATTCTCACACACAGGAAATTATCCCACGTGGATATTTTAGAACTAAAATGCTTCAAGTAAACAGGTGGTTTATCATAATCTGTTAAGAAAGAATCAGAAGATATTCTTAACAGAACTGCAACACTGGGATGGCTGCTATGTAACACAACTATTTGAAACTAAAATGTGGCAATCTGAAGCAAGAAATGAACAATTCTGACCCAGCTAAGATTTCTTCGAGTCTTACTTTCACAGGGAAGTAGAACCTGCCGGGGTGAACCAGGAAGGATGTGGGAAGGGGAAGCAGCAGCTCTGCCCTTGCCTTACGGCCTGGAGATCTGGAATGATGAGCATCTGGGCCTCCCTGGGGCATGCGTGCAGAGCTACTCTCACGAGGTGGAGGTGAACTGCCTGCCTTACCTTGAGCTCATGGCTCACTCTCTGTCCCTGCTGGAGGCTAACGAAGACACTGCAAGAGACCCAGCAGAGCTGGAACATCAGGATCATGGAGAATCTGGCAGTCAAAACTCTGTAGTCAGGAAAGGATCCTGGGCATTCTGTCTCAATTCCTTCACATTGACAAGAAATCAAGATCTGTACCGAGGCCTCCCTACAATGATCTGTCTGGGCCTACAACAAACATTGCCATGAAGAGGACCCTCTGAGGGCCACAGCAGATACCTGTAGATAACCTCAGGAAAGCGCAACACGGAAATGAGGTAAAATCCTGAAACGTGGCCTGAAGCCCACTTGACACCAATTGATTCAAGATAGGATCGGGCCTACCTCGGTAAATCTAAAGGAGTGTCTTTCAAAACAAAGACTAACCTGTTTTAGAGCTGGGAAGTGGGAAAGGAAGTAGTCTTGTTATCAGCACTATCAGGGTTTATCAGGATTGCTCAAATGCTGTGTTTCTCTCTGGTAAACAATTTGCCCCAAAATGAGCACCCTCACAGAGATTACAAAGTGTTTTGCTGGAACTCAGTAACTGCAAGGTCATTTGGTGGAACTAAATTACTAGTTAGTAGAAGCCCTAAAATAACTTGCCCTTGGACCTGTATGTTTCAGCCATTGCAAATCTCTCCACGTCCTTCGCAAATTAGCACCATTAAATTAAATAATCTATGATTTAATACACTTTTGAACTACATAATCCCTCTCCCCATTAGCTCCCATCCTCCCAACATTTGGTTTACCTTTTTATCATTGCCCTTGTTACAAGGATCTTTGTTTGATCTGTCTCCCCTATTAGACACCGAGCTCCCTTAGGGCAGGTGCCTGTCACATTAGTCTCTATACCTCCAGAGTTTATCATCATGCTCGGTACACGGCAGGCTATTAAATACTTGTTTAATGCATTAAGCAAATTCTCTACTGTTTCTTACGTGTCACTTTTGGGGGAAAATCTACTCTCTCATTCAGGACCTAAAAATAGGAGATCAATACGACTAAAACTTAAATCTAGGTTTTTCTTTCACTTACTTTTTAAAATAAGCATGAAAAATACATATACGATTTTAAAAAATCAGTTTTAGTTGCCAAATGAAGAATACAAGAATAGCTACATTTGAAGGACTGTGTAAAAGGTTTAGAAAAACACTAGGATCCCAAGAACTTGATGGGCAAAAGACATGAACAGACAATTCACTGATATGAAAAATACATCACATGAAAAAACTTTCCAACTATACTAGACATTATTTACCTATTAAATTAGCAAAGTTTTAACCAAATGATAATTCAGAAAAGATGGAGTGAAGTAAAAGGGCACTCACACACTCAAGTGTTGGGGGGATACAAACACAGCTAAATGGATAAAGAAGCTTGAAAGCAATTATGCTCAAGGTATGTATGTGAGACTACGTGAGTGTATACATACACATACATATAAACTAAAAATATCTTTATGCTTTTCTATGTACTTCTAAAAAATATATATCCTAAGGAATCAAAATGTCAATTTGAATTTATGTGGTATGACTTAGAAGTTAAAAACGCGGTTCTACCACTCACCAGCTACGTGACCTTCAGCAAACTATTAATTTCTGGGCTCAGTTTCCTCATCAATAAACTGGTAATTAAAAAAAAAAAAAAACACAACACAGGGGCCAGCCTCACGGCTTAGCAGTTAAGTGAGTACGTTCTGCTGCTGGCGACCCAGGTTTGGATCCCGGGCGTGCACCGATGCACCACTTGTCAGGCCACGCTGTGGCAGCGTCCCATATAAAGTGGAGGAAAACGGGCACAGATGTTAGCCCAGGGCTAGTCTTCCTCAGCAAAAAGGAGATTGGCACGGATGTTAGCTCAGGGCTGATCTTCCTCAAAAAAAAAACAAAAACACAAAAAACAGTACCTGCCTTACAAGGTTTGTGTAAAGATTAAATGAGAATATACATTAGAGTTTAGAACAGTGCCTGGCAAAAAGAGTCCTCAATAAAGGTTAAATGCTATTATTCCACATATCAGAAATTTGGAAACAGCTTAATGATTAATAGTAAAAGAATGATTTAAAAATTATGGTAAATCTATACAATGGCATATTATATAGTCATTAAAATGTTTATGAAGAGTTTTTAATGATGCTGGAGAAAAGCTTATAATATATTAAGTGAAAAAGCATGATATAAAACTAAATATATAGCATCGTTTCAATTGTGTAAAATATATATCAATATATAGAAAATTATCTAGCAGAAAACATACCAAAATATTAAAAGCGATTATGGGCCGGCCCCGTGGCTTAGCAGTTAAGTGTGCGCGCTCCGCTACTGGCGGCCCGGGTTCGGATCCTGGGCGTGCACTGACGCACCGCTTCTCCGGCCATGCTGAGGCCACATCCCACATACAGCAACTAGAAGGATGTGCAACTATGACATACAACTATCTACTGGGGCTTTGGTAAAAACCAAAAAAAAAAAAGAAAAAGGAGGAGGATTGGCAATAGATGTTATAAGCTTAGGGCCAGTCTTCCTCAGCAGAAAGAGGATGATTAGCAGGGATGTCAGCTCAGGGCTGATCTTCTCCACAAAAAATAAATAAATAAATAAATAAAAGCGATTATTTTGGGCAGTAGAATTTGACCTACTTGCTGTTGTTTTTCTTCTTTATACTTTTCTATATATTCTATATAGTATATATTCTATATACTTCCTTATTTTTAGAATAAGGAAGATATTACTTTTAAAATCAAGGAAACACGATAGTTTTATAAGGTTAAAATAAGCTAACAAACAGGTAATTTTTAAAACTTATATTAATGCCCAACTCTTCATGTATAAATGATATAATACAGAAATTATCATGGCTTTCCAAAACTCAATTATTTTCTGTTGAATTTACAAATACAGAGCATTGTATTAATGCAAAGCAAATATTACAAGAAACATAAAGCAGTAAATATCCCTTGGTTGAACTTGTCTATAAATGAGTGTGTGTGCAGTTGAGCACAAATGATGTGTTCCCTGACATAAGACGGCCCACACTCTACTGAGGCCAGCCTCTCCCCCACCAACCACAAGTTCTAGCATCCAGCTGGTTCTGATCTGGAATTCCCTTCTAACCCTCAACAAGCAGCGGGCCTTGCTGGGAGCCCCTAGAGCTCCCACGAGCTTCCTCCAGGCTCCTGCAGCTTTTACCTTTTCTACCCATCCAACCACAAAGTTCTCATCCCTTTTGCACTTTTCAAAGGGAAGAATTCCTGTCTGGTTCTAAGAAGGAGAAAGAAGATAAGGTATTTCCTTCACTCCGAAGAAACTTTCAAGAACGCTTTTCAATTCTTTATGCATAATTTTTCCCCCATCCTACACACCTTTAGAGCCTATGTTTCCCAACTTTTGAGCTTTCAAGGTTATCTTACCTTATAATTACTCCAAAACACGTTTGTTTCAATCAAGTTTTCCCCTTACAGCACTATTAAATATATCAATATCTGTGTATATAAATATCATTCAAGACCTTAACAGTTTTTAACAATAATACTAAAAAGAATAAACAATCACAATTTACAGGAAAGTGTTCATATTCTTAATAAAGTATTTCCTTGGAGCAAATCTCAAATAAACTTCTTGTTTATCAATCAGCATTTTCATCTAAACAGGACTGGGCTGGACATTATGTATTTTAGCCATAATGCTGAAAAATCCTTTTAGCTAATATGTATCAGTTGTTCACCCAAACATCCATCCACATTGCATTAACCAAATTGCATTTATGATGGAATTTTTAAAAGAAATAGTTTAAGCAGAAACTCCCCAGATGTTAATGTACTTTGTTGCTCAGTGACAATCTTCACAGTAAAAGCTACCCTTGTAATAACCTATCAGTTTAATGAACCCCAAACTTTACAAATTAATACAACACAATCTAAATGCACCATAAATTTATATTTGTTAATCTTGATATTAGAACATTTAAACATTTCAAACTACATAAAAATATGACAAACAATATAAAATAGAAAGAAATTTGTTGACAACTTACTTTCAAAACATCACTATTCCCTATATTGCAATTAAGCAACAATACAGCTTACACAGCTCTTCAGAAAACATATAGTGTTTTTAGTGGAGTGTTATCAACAAAAATCAGCACAGTCCCACACAATAATGTCTCTGATTTATTATCTTTTCCACAGTACAAATTCTTCACAAACCATAAATCCTTTGCAGTTATTCAGTCTGTAAACAAGTGCCTGGATCCCCACAGCCCCCCACCTCAGTTTAAGCTTGTGAATGTTTTAAGTCCTTCAACCAAGTTTTAACTCTTCCACTTGCATAAGGAATCAAGAGCCTTTTCTCTTCAAATTATTTATATTTTATCATACAGCCTGCAATGCAGTAAATCACAGTGAAAGCCCTGGGAAAAACAAAACAACATGATCTTTACAGCAGGACTTGAAACTTTATAATATTAAATTCATTTAAAGAAGCTTCCCATATAAAAGCTTGGGTTTTCATTTCCAGAAATCAAGTCAATTAGAAACCCTAGGTTCTACTTAAAAACTCATTTTGATCTAAAAGTGAAAACAGTCCCCTATCCGTAGTCATTTTATAAACCCTAGACAGTTTCTTTCACTTGCAGAGACTTTTTTTTCCAGTCTGGAAAACAGTAGTGCAATTAGTTTTACTTCTTTTAAGTTATTCAGTCCAGGACGTAAATAGCTGTGGAAAGATAAGAAGATGCTCCGGTAAACAAGAAATCTTGCAAGCCCATGCTGGCTTACTAGTCCATTAAAGCTTGTAAGTCCATAGTGGCTTTCAACAAAACGTTGTATATACATCACTAATAACAAAGCAGAAATAAATAGGCAGAAATGACTGTAAACTGTCTCATCTCAATGATTTTTCAGTAATAACTGGCTTGACAAATTGATTATATAGTCATTTAAATAAGCAGACAGTAGACAGTTGCCCTTAAGGACATTCCACTATGGCATCCAGTCTGGAAAGCCCCAATAGAGTTACATTCCTAAAATTAAAACAAAAAGGGGGAGTGGAGGGTGGGAGATAAAAGTTTAAAGATGCCACTTGAATGGAATTCCATCAAGTCAGCCAGTTCACTTAGATTTCTTCTTAAAAAGGCTTTTAATTTTTGATGGCTTTTTGCTTTTCTCTCCATTATGACAAAGGTCATGTGGGATGCTGCTTATCCTGGGAACATTTGGGACTTCCTGAACTGGTTTACTGTCGTTGCCAGCTGAGGAACACGATGTGTGGCGAGGTTTAGGCACCGGGATCCCACTAGAAAGCTGGTTCATGCTACAGGATTTCTCCAAGATGCCATTGTACACTTTGCTTGCAGGACTAAAGATCATACTCTTAGTTTCCGTCAGACCTACACAATCAGGAGAACCCCGAGAGATATCTACAGTTATGGGTGAATCTCCCCTGGATGAATCTTCTAGAGACAGTTCATCTCTTGATATCTTTCGAGGGGACAATGTTTGGTATATCTCAAGGCTTGAAGGAGGAGACTGTTTCCTTCCAATGGAAGAATTTAAGGAGTCACATTCTGAAGCTGTGTCTGCCACTTCCCTGGATGAGATAGAGGCAAAGGTAAAATTTAAAAATCAGTATGTTCTTAAGAGTATCAGCAGACATTCTAACTAAAACAGTTTCCATTGTTTAATCTATCAAAACGTAAAAGGGAGAAATGCTGAAATTCTATATACATTTCAACAAAATTAGAAAGTTACTACTTTAAATAATATAAACTCAATGTTTAATTTTTAACAGAAACTATAATAATGAAAGCTTCCAATCTGAGAAATATTATAACTTGTTATACCTTCAATTGTCAGAGAAATAGAAATGTTTAAATTTTACAATTTTTTTTTATCATTTCAGCTACTTTTATGTTTTGTTTCAATACTGAGTAATTTTCTTTCTAAATCACACAGTTGACATTTTCTTTCTAAATCACAAAGATGCCTTTTAGTCACTACCTCTCCCTTTACTTAATTTTTCAGTCATTAAATTGATGAAATATAACTTCCTAAGGAAGAAAGAAAGGAATGTGCTAAGCTAAAATGTTAAGTTCTCCCAAGTTTAAAAAAAGGAGGAAGGGAATTGAGGTACAACAGGGTGGGGGCATGGATGGGACATGAAAGTCAATGAGATAATGCTATTTTTATTTATTTATTTTTTTAGTGAGGAAGATTAGCCCTGAGCTAACATCCATTGCCAATCCTCCTCTTTTTGCTGAGGAAGACTGGCCCTGGGCTAACATCCATGCCCATCTTCCTCTACTTTATATGGGACACTGCCACAGCACAGCTTGACAAGCAGTGCATAGGTCCACACCCAGGATCCGAACCTGCGAACTCCAGACCGCCAAAGCGGAGGGCGTGAACTTAACCACTATGCCACCGGGCCAGCCCTGATGATGCTATTTTTTAAAAAGGAAACATTCAATAAATTCTCACAGGTTTATTCCTTTATGATTTTCCCCTCTTTCTCCATAGTGGAAAGAGAAGAGATCTAAGGGGGAGTGGAAAAACAAAGTTCACAACCCCAAAGCCAACATACAGTAAATGCTCTTGGCCATTCCCTCAAAATATACCTCAAATCGACCACTTCTCACTCTCCCACTGCTACCATCCCTCTTCCTGAACCGCCACGAAGTCACCTAATTGGTCTCCCTGCTTCCATTCTCCTTAGTTACTTCTCTACACAGCCATTAAAGTGGTTTGTAAAAACGCAATCAGAGCACATCATTCTCTTGCTCAAAACTTTCCAGTGCTTCCTCTCACACCCAGGCTAAAATCCAAAGTCCTTGCCAAGTCCACGAAGTCCTGTACGATCAGGCCCACGACTACCCCCTCAGCTGCATGACCTACCATTTCTGCTTCATTCCACCATGGCCTCCTCCTTGTTCCTCCCACATGCCAATCTTGTGACTCCCTCAGGGCTTCTGCACATGTTGTTTCCTCCACCTCACATTTCCTTCCCCTCCATCTCTACATGGCTTACTTCTCCATGTCATTCGGGTCACTGCTCAAATGCTATCTCTCCAGAGATGCTTTTCCTATCCACCATATCTAAAACAGCCTTCGCTTTCCTTTTTACCTGCCTTTGTTTAGCATCCCAGAACGCATCACTACATAAAATATTTCATATTAACTTATTTACATTCAGTTTCCCCAGAAGAAAAGAAACTTAATGAGGCCAGGGAGTCTTAACTTCTGTATTCTCTGCACTGGAATAGTGGCAAGCTCACAGTGGGTATTTAATAAATATGTGATGAAAGAAAAAATGGAAAGGAGAGAGAGGAGGAGGGGAGGGAGGAAGGCGACGGAGAGAGAAGGAAAGAAATGAGATCTTGAAGACTAGGGATCCTGTCTTACTCATTTTTGTACGCACCATGCCTTACATAAATATTGTTCACTCTATGAAAGGAATGATTAAGAAATGAAAAGTAGAGTCAAGGTAAAAAGTAATTAGCAAAAGAAATAAGGTGGGAGAAGGAAGAGAGCTGAAGACAGAATAGAAAGGCAAGAACACATATGATCATAATCCACTAGCTAGACCTAGGCCAGGACCTTGGCAGCTCAAGTTATCAGCAAGTGCACGGCACACAGCAAGGACTAAATTTATATTTATAGAATCAATGAACCGAATGATCTCTCACCTTGGATGAGCTATGATTACTATCATCATTCATGTTATGATACGCATGTTTATTAATTTTGACATATATTTTGTGTTAATACAATATTTTAGGTATATATTGGATGGCTGAAAATATTTAGTCATTTCTATGTACTTTACTCACACATCTATGTGAAGACTGTCTTTATTACACTACACGCTCTCAGAAGGTACAAAATCCCCTGGGCAAATAAAGACTTAAATAAAGCTTTAATACAATACAGTTACACGTCCTGCACAATTTTCCAGTGCTTTTACAACTTGATAATGCGTAGTGCTAACAGACGGCAAGAGGCAGTTCAGATTGGAAGAAATGGCTCAGAAATCCATCGTTGGTAGGGACTTTTTTGCTAGGCTTCTTGTTGAGGTGGATGTCCATTCATCGAACAGCATACATATAACTGTTCCCTGAGGCTGTCCAGCTTCCAGAGCCAGAAGCTGATTTAGTTACAATTTTATGAATTTACTTTCTATTCTGCCATGTGAATTGGCTGCTTTGTATGTGAAATTCTAAGCTAGGTTAAAAATATTTCAAAAACTAGTCTCTAAAATCTCAATGATGTGTGAAAAGAATACTGATCTAAATTAGGAGACCTAGATTCCTGTCCTGGTCCTGCCATTAACCAGCTGTACAACCTTGGGCAAATCACTTAAACAGGTCTCAATTTTCCTATCTGTAAGAGAATTTGATTCATCTCTAACATTACTTCTAGTTCTAACATCCTAATTCCAAAAAAAGTAACAATCTGAAGTGTTGCTTCTGCACAACTACTCAGATTTGTAGTGTGGGTTTAGTCCTTTAAATTTCCCAGTTTTTCTAGAGCATGTATTCTTTGGAATGCTGATCTTAACTATGTGTACCATTTATGTTATTTTTCTATTTCCCTTTTTTCCCCAGTGACGTGTAGTCGAATTGATATAAGTTTAATGCATGTATGACAACACTTAACTCAAGGAGAGGTTTAAATGAATGTATATGTGCATAATGCATAGAATATAAAAGATCAGTAAATAGTAAAGGTAGTTATTACTATTTCGTAAGAATTCTGGTGGTTCAACACTTAAGACAATGAAAATGGAGAGAAGGAAAATTTTCTGAATCCAAATTCTCATATTTATGAGCTACCTGTGAATTTTTGACATTGCTATTTGAAATGAGGACTGAACACTCCCATCAATACAAAAACGTCTACTGGGCAGCAGAGCTCTAGAGTTTTCCTACTAATTTCCACAAGCCACACAAAATTAGTTTTGTGAGTAGAGCCGTCTTGCTACTGACTGTGATTCTGTCAGTAGCACCCTCTTGCTGGTGATTGTAGTTATGTTGCAAAAGTTATACAAAAAACTAGTCACACAGTGCTGAGCAAGCAAAGTTGCACCAAATTCTCCAGGGGCAATGAGAATACACAACCTGGACTGTCTCCTTAAGAATATGCTATAATGCTCACTTGCTAATGATAAAATTTACTTTCACTAGTAGATGAGACAATTATGTAAGAAAAATGATTATTTCATGATGATGTCAACTGAAGAATCACATGATAGAGAGCTATGTGGGATCATTCATGGAAAACATCCAGCCCACTCCCTTTGGTTTTATTTCTCATATGAGGACAGTAAGACTTCGGGGCGGCAAAATCAGAAATTAACACCAGTTTTTCTGTCACTTAATATCATACTGCTCCAAAAGAGGAATGTGGTTTAGAAAGAGAGATCCTCAAGAGCAACAGGTCTCATGGAGCACTGGGGTCCTTAAGCTTGACCAGAATACACTGCTGCTATACCCATTTTATAGCAAGAATTGTTATGAACATAATTTCCTCCTCTAAGTTCCTGACCTTTTCTTAAACCTTTGGCATCTGATACTTGTTACTAGCAAGTACTAGCACATAACAGACTAAATCATTAAGTGGCAACAAATATTTTAAAAATTCAGCCATATTTAATATTTCTTTGTGCTCAAGTATATTTAAACTCATACCTTTATATTTTACATATAAAACTGTTCATAAGACAGGTTTATGTTCTGAGACTTGAGTCAACTGTGTGCAATGGCCTCTAAGCAGTTATATGTCAAAATATTTACCTTTGTCTGTGGTGGGCAGAATTCTAAGATGGTCCTCAAATTCCCAACCCTGGTTTACACACATCTTCTCCTACTTAGTTATTCAATCAAACATTAATATAGGTGCTGCTATGAAGGGATTTTGCAGATGTAATTAAGGCCCCAAACCAGATGATCTTAATATAGAGAGATTAGTATCCAGGTGAGCCTTTTAAATTTGGGTCTAGAGATCAGAAATAGAGGAAGTCAGAGATTCAAAGCAAAGGCGGGATTTGACAGAAGGGATATTCTCTGTTGCTGACTTTGAAGATGGAGGCCACATATAGCACGCAACAGGAGGCAGCCTCTAGGAACTGAGAGCAGCCCCTGGCTGAAAGCAAGCACAGAAACCAGACCTCAGGGCTATGACCACATGGAATTGAATTCTGCCACAACCAAGAGAGCTTTGAAGAGGCTCCTAAGCTCCAAATGAGAAAAATGCCCAGCCAATACCTTGATTTTAGCCTTGTGAGACCCTGAGCAGCCACCCCATGCTTGGACCTTGGCATACAGAACTGAGAGCTAACAAATGCGTGTTGTTTGAAGCCACTAAGTTTGTGGTAACTTGTTATGCAGCAATAGAAAACTCATACAATGCACCACTCCTACCTACCCCACTCCCACCTCCCACATCCCACCTCACACCCACCCAGCCCAACATATATTGTAGTGTATTCATTGCCAATACCATTGCTTTTCAGCAGAGAAGTAAATGGCCTCCTCCTCCTCTTCATTTCGATAAAGAGCAGGGCAACTTGACACTGAAAGGATATCTGGATCAGGGGAAGGCAGCGAGTGCTGTGTGTGCTGGGGATGGTGGGGATGCCGAGGGTGTGACGGGTGAGGAGCATGTGGAGGAAGCTGAGCACGCTGAGACTGCGGCGAGGACGGCACAACGCTGCGACGAGAGCGACACAAGCTACTGCTTCTGGCTAATGACCCAGCAGGTTTAGCCATGGTCCCTGAAAACCAAACATAAATAAAAACACTCATAAAATCTTATGCTCCTTTTACACACACCACAAAGTGGTGTGAGAAGTGATGTTACTAATATGTCACCATATAATCTACCATTATTTAAGTAAGTAACTGTGCAATCACTGCCATCCTCCATCACCTACCTATACTGCTTCTCAGGAAAATCAAGAAATAAAAAATAAAAATGTAACAAAAATGAAAATAGGTCTAAAAAACAGACGTGAACATAAACATATGAGACTTTAATATAAAATTTGACATTACTAACCACAAAGGCTTAAAAATTTACCCAAGATAAATCTTTCAATTTAAAAACCAATACAGCATATTTATAAGGAATCTGTACTTTGTTGCAAACCTTTTTGTGAATTTTAACATTAAAAGAAGAAAACTATCAGTAAAAAAAAGGTTGGATTTTTCAACGGATATCTCTTGAGTTAGCACAACTTGTTTGAACTTGGAGAATTTTTAAATCAAGGATCATTTAAATACTGTATACATAGTCTCATAGCTAGCTAGGCAGAGGCCGGACCAAAATTGTTTCTTGAATACTGATTATTGTGGAACTTACCAGAAGTCTTAGATTATCTTGTTTCTGCTACCAGTCTCAGTCTAGATCCATGCAGGTAGTAAACAAACTTCCCCTACATGCTTAATATCTTCATTGAATAGGCATTCCATTTCTTTGCCTTAATTGAAACATAGCTCTCCTAAGAACAACTTCTCAAGCTGAAGCTGTTCATTCTTGTATACCTCATATACTGCAGCATCAGAACGTCAGGTTGGTGGCCTTCTCACTCCCCAATATCGTCTGTAAACCCTTACTCCTACACCCTTTTATAAAAATGTGCTCCTTTTGAAGCTCACACTATTAAGCCACATGAATTTTTCACCTCCACTTCACTAGTCACTTTCCGGTCGTTCTCTCTCTTATCAGTCCATCCAACCTATCATCAACTTGAGCAATCTCATTTGTAAGACCTATCCAGCACCTTAACCAATCATGGTTTTCATCTCTTCTCACCAGACATTTACCTCTACTCCACTCCACCACTACTCACTCTCACACCTTGTCTTGCCATCATTCAGAATTGCTCCATCTTTGAAATCGGACAATTTAGACTGACCACTTTTCTACCTTTCTAGTTCACACATTGTATTCCTTCCACTTATCTGTCTCATTCTCTACCCCAAGATCAAGGACCTGACCCTATGGATTATCCCTTCTGTTGCCTTGATTTTCATCTTCTCCCTTCTATTTCCCATTAGTATTTAAAAACCAATGCTGAAAAAAACCTAAAAAACAAACAGATAACAACAGCAACAAAAAAAACCCTCCTCTACCTTCAGACTGTTTTTCAGCTAACATATCTCTCGTCCCTTCTTATGAAAAAGAATTATCTACGTTACTTTCTCTACTACATCATCGTCACTCATTCATCAAAGAAACTGTAAAATGCTTATGTATAATTTCACTGCAACTATTTTCAACAAAGTTATAATCTACTCCCTTGTTGCTCAATTCAATCAGTATCTCAATCCCTCCTTGACATTTGACCACCTGATATTATTACTTTGTCCTCTCCTTAACTTTTCTTAATCACTTTCTCACCTCCTTCATATTTACCTGTCCCTTAACTGTTGTTCTTCAAAGTTCTGTTCTATAGAGGCCTTGTTCTATTCTTGTTTCACTTATTCTTCTTGAGAAATTTCACCTACTCCCATGACTTCGATGATCATCTGCAGACTACAGAAGCAGAGCAGTTTAATATGACCCTATTTTGCAAGCTGTATTTTCTTATGGTAGAGAAGGTAAATTTTTATTTTGTAATAAAGGATTCCCCCCACTACCAACACCCAAAAATAATAAGTAATATACGGACCTCTGGTTCTGGCAATATGGCAGTCAAGGATAACCTGACCACATATTTCCCAACCTCCAACAACACACTTTAAATACCCTCAGACATTCTGATATGCTGACTAAAATACATCAATAGTTTTAAATGCATAGCTAAGTTTGCAAGGAGGAAGAGAAAATTCTCAGATGCAAAAACAGAGAGACTAAAAGTAAGAGCTAACAGGCCTGTGAGTGATGCTGGAACTGCTGTGGGAGGTTCTCAGTCTCAGTAATTTAAGGGTTTGGGTTTTAATTTGGGGATATAAGTGACGTCTTGAGCCCAGATGAGGTGGAATTGTAAGTGAGTGTTCTGGATAAAAGCCTAGGCCTAGATAGGCTACATTCCTCAATGAAAGAGTACATTAGAAAAAAACTGACCAATGAACAAGGAAACTTCCTTCACTGCACGATCTCTGGAAATAGGGATGTAAAACGGCTCTTATGAAAAACTCAATACTCTGGGTATTCAATACTCAAACTCAATACAGGCTAATTCATATTAGCTTGGAGTTGAAGTTTATACTACCAGAAAGGTCTATGAAACCCTAATCCAAAAAGTTAACAAAAAAAATGTACCTGAATAAGTGATACCCTTGAAACTTCTGCCAGAAGCAAAAGAAACCATTTTGAGGAGTAATCCTATCCCTCACAAAGTGTTTTCCAGGAAAAAACAAGCAAGTCCCTTTAAAATAGCTCAGTAAAAAATATAACCCAGAAGGCAACCTACTATGCAAACTCAAAAAACAGCTGCAATAATCAATCAAGAACATAAAATAATACAATTATCAAATAAAACTAAAAAGTAAGGATGTTTGAAATCATTAAACTGTAAAATAATAAATTGAAAATATGAGAAAAGAACAAGGAATTAAAAAACTGGTAGCTTTTATGAAGAATCAAGAAGAACTAATGGAAACAAAAACATAGTCATTGAAATGAAAGATTCAAAGGATGGCTTAAACAAAATTAGCTGAAGAAAGAATAAGTAATCTAGAAGACAGATCTGAGGAAATTTCTCTGAATGCAGCACAGACAGATAAAAAGACTATATAAAAGAAAGGCTAAGAGATGTGGAAGATAAAGTAAGATCCAACATATAACTAATAGGCTAATATTAATTAGTCCTAATATTTCTATATAAGTAATATTCTTGTAGGAGTGAATAGAGAGGAGAAAAGTAATATTTAAAGACAAAATAGCTAATAATTTTTTCATAATTGAAAAAAGACATATATCTCCAGATTCAAAAGCACACGAAGTATTAGGGGGGAAAAAAATCCACATCTAATCATTTTATAGTGAAACTGTACAACAAAAGACAACGAAAACATTTTCTAAGCAATCAGAGAGAAATGATAGATTACCTAAAAAGAAACTGGAACAATTTGACTAAAACTTCTCAATAGTAACAATAAGAGGCCTTAAAATAATGACTAATATCCTCAAAATACTATGGGAGAAATAACTGTTAATCTAGAATTTTATATCCAGTTAAAATATTATTCTCAAGTGAGAGTGAAAATAAAGACCTTTTCAGACAAAGACTGAGAGAATTTACCACTCCCAGTTGCTCACTGAAAGAACTTTTACCAAAGAATATATTTTCAAGGAAGGAAAACAAAAAAGGAAGGAGTAGAAAGCAAAATGCAATGATGAACAAAGTAACACATAAGTATATCTAAACAGTAACTGAATAAAAAATGACTTTTGTGGGGTGTTCAAAACAATACTAGACAACATTATAACATAGAAGATGGGGAGGGGAGTGACTAAAATTAAAGCACCTGAAGATCCTTTAGGAGAATGAGAGAGAAGCTGAGAAAAGGTGTGGAGAATAGAAACCACAAAATAATATGCCAGAGATAAATCCAAACAGATTAGCAAGAACATTAAATGTAATTGAATTAAATTTGCCTTAGCCGGTCACCAAGATCTTCAAATAAGATGCAAAATAAAACCAGCTATTGCTATGTCTTATACAGATGTATCTAGAGCCTGATGATGGAAAAATTTTAAAGTAACGGAAGAGAAAAGACATGCTGGCAAATATTAATAAAAAAAAAACTATTCTACTTATTTAAATATCAGATAATACAAACTTAAAGGCAAAAAGTATTAATACTCATAAAGCAGTCTCCACATAATTATAAAAGGAATAGCTAATCTTTAAAAAAGATATTACATCTGAACTTGTACTCACCAAATAACTTAGATCAAACTATATAAAATAGAAATAGCAGAATTACAAAGAGAAATTGATAAAAGTGAGAGATTTTAACAAACATCTCTCTGCAACTGATAGAAAAGCAGACAAAAATGTGTCAGTATATAGATTTTATCATAACACCTGATTCAGCCAACAATATAATACCTTATAACTAAGTATTAAGAAAATGTACTTTTCAGATATGCATGGAACATTTAAAACATTTGATCAAATAAGTACTAAGTCATGAAACAAGTTTCAGAAAATACCAAAGAATAAGTGTCATACAGATACTATTCTCTAACCACAATACAATTAAAATCAATAAGTAAAGATGTTTTTAAAAACCAACAACCAAACAAAAACCAAACCAAAACAAACATACATACATTTGGAAACTAAAACACATACCTCCAGCTAAGTCATATTTCAAGCAAGAGATATATTAGAAGTTGGAAACATTTTAAAACTAGATGATAATCAAAATATATATATCAAAACTTATGGATTAGGTTAATGTGGTTTTTAGAGGGAAATTCATAGCCATAAAATCATACATGAAGGAAAAAAGGAAGACTGAAAATTCATAAGCTAGGTGCCTAAATATAAAAACAAACGAAAAAGTAAATTCCAATAAAGGAAAAAAAAGATAAGAGCAGAAATAAATGGAGAATATCAACAATATTAACAGTTAGCTCTTTGAGGAATGAATGAGTGACATAAAATTGACAAATTATGCCAGATTAATCAAGGGAGGGGAAATGAAAAGAAGATTTACAGATGCAACTGAGACTTTAAAAATCATATAAAATGCTACAGACAAGTTTAAGCTAACAAATTTTAAAATTCAGATAAAACAGACAATATTTTAGAAATATATAACGTAATAAATCTAGACTTTTAACCATTATAAGAAGCTGAATCAATAGTTAAAAGATCTGTCCCCTTTGCTCCTGCCAAAACACACACACACACACACCCCAAGCTCAATTTATAGGCAATTTCTTCAAAATCTTCAAAGAACAAATAATTTGTATCTTATACTATTTCAGAGTACAGAATAAAAATTAAAAACATTTATTGGGGATTATTATGGGCTAGGGTCTATTCTAAGTGTTTTAAAGGTATTATTTAATTTAAATTACAAAATAACCTCACAAAGTAGGTTACATTTTACAGACAGGAAGCTGAGACTCAGAGAGAATACCTCCCACAAGATTACACAAATAAAAAATAATAAATGCTTTGTGGGACATTCAAAACAAAACAAAATACTAGACAACACATAAGATGGAGAGAGGAGTGAGATATATATATAAGATGGTGGAGTAAAGATTCAAATCCAAGCAATCTTGTAGAATCCAAATTCTTAACCACTACATTATACTGCCTCTATAAGAGCAGAAAAGAATGGAATGGAAAAATAAAGAGCATTCCTTGACTCATTTTGTGATGCTAATATAACCTTGATACCAAAATCAAACCAAGAGTGTCAGGAAGGAAAATTACTGGCTAATCTAACATGTGAGTAAAGATGTAAAAACCCTAAGTAAAATAACATAGCAAACCAAATCCAATTTATTATAGAAATTGTGACAAAAATAGTTTCACTGACATTCAAAGGAATTTATTTAAACAGACTAAAATTCAACAAAGAAAAATAAAACAAGTGATCACCTCAAATTATGCAGAAAATTTGGTAAAATTTAACATGCCAGTGATTTAAAAGAAAAATCATTCTTAGCAAACTAGGAATAGAAATTAATTTCCTTTAACTTAAAAGTAGTCTACCAAAAACAGATAGCAAAAAAAATCACACTTCATGGGTCCGGCCTGGTGGCGCAAGCGGTTAAGTGCACACGCTCTGCTGTGGCGACCCGGGGTTCACTGGTTCGGATCCCGGGCACGCACCGACACACTGCTTGGCAAGCCATGCTGCGGCAGCGTCCCATATAAAGTGGAGGAAGATGGGCACGGATGTTAGCCCAGGGCCAGTCTTCCTCAGCAAAAAAGAGGAGGATTGGCAGATGTTAGCATAGAGCTGATCTCCTCACAAAAAAAAAAAAAAAAATCACGCTTCATAATGAAATACCAGAGGCATTCTCTTTAAAGTCAGAAATGGCAATCGCTACTGCAATCACCACTTTCATTCAACATTTTACTGGAGGTCCTAGATTGGACAATAAGGGAGAAAAGCGCATAAGGATTGGAAAGGAAAAAATAACTCATTATTATTGTCCACATAAAAAACCCAAAAGACTCTTATAAGAGAATTTAATGTTTCTGTATAGCACAAGATCAGCATACCAAAATCAACAGCATTTTGAAGTATAATTTTTTTAAGAAAGGTAACGTGTAACTACAAAAAAACAAGCTATAAGGTACCTAGAAATTAGTCTTTTTAAAAAGGACATGCAAGAACTGTATAGAGAAAATTATAAATTTTACTTAGAGAAATAAAAGCAGATCTCAATAAAATTTCTGAATAACAATTCTTCCCAAATAAATCAATAAATTCAAAGAAATTCCAGTAAAAGCCCAATGGAACTTTTAAGCTGATCCTAAAATTCATAAGCATAATTGGCCAAGAGTAGCAATTCTGGATTTGAATAATAAAGGAAGAGTTAGACCTATCAAAAATCAATACTTACTATAAAGCTATATAAAGCAATTAAAGCAGAATGGGACCAATGGAACAAAACAGAGAGCCCTGGAAACATTCATGTATCTATGGAGAGAAGCGGTACTACAAATCAGCAGGGATCGAGCAGGAATGAGGCTGCGACAACTGTTTATCCACGCATAAAGAGATATATTTAGATTCCTACCTCACAATATGAACAAAAATAACTTCCAGGTAGACTAAAAGACTAAGGGATTAAAGCAAACCTTTAAAACTTCTAGGAAAACAAACAACAATTTATCATCTTCTGAAAAAGACATAAAAAGCACAAGTCAGAATCATAAATTTGTCATTAAAAATGTTTTTTTAAAAACCCATATGATTAAAAAAGAAAACAAATAACATAGTCCAGTAAAAAAGAAAAGCCAAAGTCTAGGAGAAAATATCTTCAACCCTCAAATAACCAGAAAATATAAAAAAATCTCTTCCAGATCAGTAAGGAATCTTGGAGGGATTCCACAGCAGGAACGAGCAACTCAGAGAGGAAGAAATCTGAACGACAAACACCAATAAATGAAATGGTAGTCAATCTCAGAAGTCATTAAGGAAATAAACACTTTAGCAACAGTAAGGTATCATATCACACCCATTCAAGTTACAAAACAAATAAATCAGATCATTCCAAGCATTGGTGAGGAGAGGCAGACACGTACTCTTATGAACGGTGGGTGTGTGAACTGATAGAACCATTTTGAGAGCAACTTAGCAACAACTATTAAGAGGTGCCTTACCAACGACTCAGCAATCCATTTCCAGATGTCCATCCAGAAAAACTCTCAAAGTTATACACAAAGAGACAGAGATAAGGATGCTCACTGCAATATTGTTTGCAAGGGCAAAAAAGTAGACCTATCTTAGTAGAAAAATGGACAAATAAACTGCGGTTTATTATTACAATAAAATAGATATACTGTGGTTAACAACATATATTAAATAGCTACAGTGAAGTTAATCTATATATAAACATAGAAAATTTCTAAAACATACTTTTGAGCAAAAAGTTGCAAAATGATACCTACAGTTTGATACACTTATGTAAATTTTTTAAGCAAACAACTGTGTCTATTGTTTATGGACACACCTGCTGCAAGCAAAGTACAGCAGGCTTTAGACTGACGCACAACAACTTTAGAGAACGGGACCGGGAGGTGAGGTGAGTTAGCTGTATCTGTAATGGTTTATTTCAGAGAAAAAGAAAGATGAATAAGGCAAAATGTTAAAATCTGTGTATCTTTGTAGTAGGTGAGCATATTACTTTCAGTATTTTAAGTTCACCTGAAAGGCTTTATAACAACAAAGTTTAAATAAATTGCTACTACATTCCCACTATGAATATTTAGCATATACTATAAAAGTAATAGGAAAACAATTATAATCTGTTCTTCTACCCACACAGGGCTAACCTCTGATAGTACTTTCTGTCTTTTTTCTCTACACATAAACATAGACAATACTATTCTGTGTATAGTTTTCCAATCTTTTACTTTGCTCTTATACCACAGAAAGTTTCCTTGTCATTATTTCACACTTATACAATTTACATATACCCATGGTACAAATTTAAAACTGCTCAGGAGGGTATATAATGAAGAGCCTTCATCCTACCCTAGACCCTACTCCTACTGCCAAGAGTTTCTGATTTATCAGGTCCAGAAATTATGCTTTTATAACTAAGCAGAATGGAGTATCACTGTTGTGCCACTGGGTGGAGGCAGAGCTCTCAAAGCATAATCTTTGGCAAGAGTTATTTTTCAGAACAAATTTGCCCACAGCATTTCTAAAACCTCATACTAAATTTAAAATCAACTCGCACATTTTTTATATTTAAAAGTTCAAATTTCTCTGTATATCACAATCACTGAAAACTTAAGGTAATTATTCACATTTACTGTTAAGTGTTTTCTTTTATTGCTTATATGGGTATCTTCCTCCCTCCAAAAAAGTACTTAAAACTAGTTAATTTAGGGAATACATCTTCATGCACACTTCTAATATTGAATAATTATGGATTCTAAGGAGGAACTACAACTTTAAAAAGCTTTAATTTTCAAACAAAATCATATACTTATGGATCAGTGTTGTATTTGTCAAACTTAGGGGCATATAATTCAAACAAACACAAGCTGACAATATTCAAACAGCAGAGCTAACCCCGATCTAGATATAACTTGGCAACCATCACTGTCTTGCAGTGTGGGGCAAGTGAAATGAGTGAGGTCACACACTCCCAGTATTCACTGCTTTTACAGTCTGTCCTCTCCCCCCTCCTCTTGTGAGAGTTTAGTGCCTCCCCAATCTGCTTGCACTATCTGCCTGCCTGTAGGCCAGAGAATTAAAACCACAGAAATGAACACAAGCACATAGTCATTGACTATTTATTTGCAAATTTAGGGCTTTATTTCATAAAATTGTTTTAAAAATTAGAACCCTTTCTAAATCATAACTTCAGAAAAGCTGTAACAATTGGATCGAAAAATTCAAACTGGAAAATGCTCATATATCATGATTTGTCTCAAAGACTAAAATTTCCATTAAATTCTCCACCAATCAATGATTAAACTCTGCTCTCCATTCTTTGGAATTTTGTTCTATCTACAGTCATGCACCACATAACGATGTTTTGGTCAACGACGAATGCATATATGACAGTGGTCCCATAAGATTAATACCATATAGCCTAGGTGTGTAGCAGGCTATGCCATCTAGGTTTGTGTAAGTACACTCTATGATGTTTGCATAATGACAAAAGCGCCCAACAATGCATTTATCAGAACGTGTGCTCGTCATTAAGTGACACATGACTGTACACTGTTTCAAAAAGGTCACAAAGATTGGAAAAATGAATCAGGCAGGCAATAATTAAGGATAAAGAGTTTTTCAAATAATTTCTAATACAAGAAATACACCATTTTAAATTCAAACTCTCTATAACTTTACAAAAACTCCAAATATTTATTAATAAATTTTAAAATTAATAAAATCTAAAATATTTAAAATTCAACTTCCTACCAAAATGTATTCTTCACAATGTAAAAATTTTCAAAGAAGAGAGCATAATGAAGTAATATAATGAAAAATGTACATCTTCAAATCACCTTTGGGAGGAGCTCTACTTTCTAGCAACAAAAAAACATATAAGTTTTTCTAAACATAAATACAATTTAATATTGTTTAAAGGTAAATTGATTCAGTGTTTCATGAGTTAAACACAGCAGGATAATACTCTTTCAATAAAAGGACAGAATTGGAAAAGCAAAACAAAATACTAAAAAACATGCCTACTGGGAATGGCAACTCAATTTAAAATAAATTACAGACTGGCTCAATGTCACACAGTTAATTAGTAGCAGAGATAGGATTGGAACTTGGGTTTCCAAGATCTTCCTCTAATTTTTACTTTCTACTATAGATTAAACTGCCACACGAAAGGATGTTCTCCCTCAAAGCTCAGCACTTCATTCATACAATGATTTAGCATGTATGATGTGTTATTATATGTGTATGTATATATAGGTGTGTGTGCACGTGTGTATACATTATATACACACACCTTATATAGTACTCCCAAACAGTAAACACTATTAACAAAAAGAAAAAGGAGAAAATGAAGAATGAATGAAATTTTTATCATAGATTTCAAAATAAATGATTCATAAAAGGCCTAGTATAAAGTTACTTTAAAAACTGTACCATCTCTCTTTTTGAACTCACCACTTACCGGGAAACTGTGACACTATCGGAGGTGTATCTTCATCTAAGTCATCAACTCCTCCAGCAATCGGATAGGGTGGAATGGAGACTCTGGGCATCACTACCCAGCTGTGATCAGAATAAAGGGAAGAGGTCAGGCTGGGGAGTCCTGAGTTATGGGCTATCTGAAAGCCACAGATCTTCTCAATCTGTTGCCAGCGAAAAAGTCGTTCTCGTAAACAAGTTGTCAACTCAGAGAGGGCTTTCCTGGAAAAATCATTATAGGAATTATTTGTTACATCAAAGAATCTTTAATATGGCACTGAAAAAAGGCAACTACATGAACAGACCATGGTAATTAACTAACTTCAAGAAGAATTACCCACTCTTAGAATTAGTATAAATTATGTAATTGTAAGTGATTAAATGACAGATTAAAATATAAATTATCGATAAATAACACATTTCAACACAATAAAAATAAACAGATAGCTAAAATAACACTCTTACTTTGCTTCCAGAATTTTGTGATCTACCTCATCTAGAGAGGAGCTATGTGCCACATGCAGAGTCCCAAAGACTGTGCTTCTCTTCTTTTTAATTTTCTCTGCCTAGAAACCCAAAATAAGAAAAATAAGGCTAGGTTTGGGGAAAAATACACATATACTAATGAAGTTTGGTTTGAATATATTAATAATCATAAAATCAGTGGAGAATTATTAGCCAAGATATAGCCCTATTCTGCAAAAAAGAAAGGATGCTTGAGAGGGAGAAAGCATGCTTTCCTAAGCCAATCAACATAACTCAAAACTTTGTTGTGGAGAATTTTTCTCTTATTTCTATGGTTCAGAAAGACCTGAATCTTCTAGTAAATCAAACAGAATAACATTAATTATATCCTACTGCAATGGAGGTGTTAGTAAGTGAACTGAGCTTTTTTTTTTCTTTTTTTTGCTAGAAATCAGATTAAGACAATCTTATTTCACACAACTTAATAAGAGTCAGATGATTTCTAGTAACTACTAACCTGAATCAGATATGAAGCAGCAACCTAGAGGAGAAAAGCTACGTATAAAACATTTATGATAATGATAATAGGGATGATTTTTAAATGACACTAAGGTCATTTTGAAAGGTATATACTTCTCTAAATACAGTAATTTTACTTTGCAGCCTATGATTATGAGAGTCCATTTATGCAATAAGTACCAATTCATGAAAAGAATCTGCAATAATAAAATTTTCATTCATATCTTTGCATCCCTATTAGTTACTCCCTTTAGAAATACAGTAAGTTTTGAAAAAGCAGAGTACCTCATCCTTAGCAATAGCTAATTGCATTTCCGCATTTTGTCTTTTAATATTGTAGTACTGTACTTCTACTTCATGTGTTAACTGAAGCCATTTTTGAAGTGCATCTGGAACAGACCAGCTGCTTCTGAGTTCAAATTCTTTTTCAGCCTTTTTTAGAGCCATTCGAACCTAGGAGGGAGGTAGGGAGGAAAAGAGGAAAGAGTGGGGAGAGAGACAAAGAGGAACAGAGGAAGGGGAGAGGAAGAGGAGGGAGGAGAAAGAGAGGAGTGAGAAATTTCTCTTTTTACAAGATATTTAAATTAAGGTACTTTTTAAGAAATTAAGGTATTTTTAGTACAAAAATTAAGAGAGAAAGCAATTTTAATTACGTTCTTTGTAAACATCTTTTTAAATCACAAAGTCTGAAACAATATATTTCTAACATTAAAACTAAAACTGAAATTTTAAGTGCATCTTAAACTCACTAAACAAAGTTGTAAAGCCAGAAGGTAGAGGGGGCTCACATATATCTTAAGTTGCAATATTTAGTTTTTATAGTTTATAATAGCCAGACTCACTAAGAGAAAAAAATCCACAGCATGTACAAACTAAAACTGATGACATCTTTCTCATAATGCATTTTTTGTTTATGGAGTAGGAAATGAAGAAGTGTCCAAAATAGGGTGAATAGCTGTTCTACTACCCCTTCTAATGTTCCCTAAAGACCCTACTGTAGCTACTTAACTATACACACTTTTTAAAATAATTATACTCTTTTTTGAAGTTTTTCATGACATCTTCTTTATGGCCATTTATTTCTCATGGTTACAAAAACATATCTGCCTATCATAGTTTGTTTTACCACTTCTATTTAATTTACTGATTCTAACATACCAGAAAGCAGATAAATCAGCATTTGCAGACCATGTGTAAATTTCAAGAAAATAGATTCTGAGTGAGAGTCTACTTGATTTTTCCACGAGAAACTATGCACAGCCTTCAGTGTCAGGATATTGAAGTCTTTCTTCTAGCTGGTTTTTAATAAAAAGATAGAAAACTAAATGCTTTGAGGCGTTATTAAGTGATAAGGAAAAAACTCTTAAGGAAAGCCTCACTAAGAAAACGACACAGAGGGAAGAGACAACCCATTCTAGGAATGATTCACTTCAAACCAGCAAGAGCTCAAGCTAAAGCTATGTAAAGAGACGTGATGGAATTTATAGAACCATGTACACACTCAAGACCTTCGGACAAAGTAATGAGTGAACTGTGGAGCATCCTGCTTCTGGAGCACCATAACTGTAAATTAATTTTCCTCAAAGCTAAGTAAGGTTAACTAAACTCCATTCCTAAATTAACATGTAGAAATGTTTGATCTGAACAAATACAACTTATGCAAACAAACTTTATCATGTGCCAGAATAAACTAAGAAGAGTACTATACACAAACTTCTGACACAGAGAGAGAACACCTGTAAGATACAGTAGGAAAAAAATTGTGTAGAAAAGTATTTTTTAAAACTCCAAAATTTAAAAAAAAATCACAACAGGACACTAAGTAGACAATTCAACATACAGACATTAAAAGTAAGGGTAAGACAGCACTTACTGAAAACAGATCCTAAGCTACATTTGCCTGACACAAATCACTGTGCAACGTGCTTGGGACAATACTGTGTTTAATAAGACAGTTGGCTAAGCTGTGGCAACCTGCTAACCTCTCAAGAAGAGAGGATTTGAGCTCAGGTCCTGTGACATGGAGTGCTATATAACACTACAAAGTGTAGGTCAGCAGATCTTTTTTTCTCACAGGACTTTAAGCTAACCTTCCTATGCAATTTTCACCACCAAGGAAGTATACAGAGAACCTGAATAAATGTACTCAAGTTTCACTCTTCAATCATAAAGATTTTTCTTAATGTTATGCCCATAAATTTATTTCTCCTGAAAGAGCTCAATAAACGCATTTAACACAGAATTGATATATTCCTAGCATAAACTGAGACTGACCAATGTTTCAATTGACTGTCAAATAATGTCTCAAAATTCTGGAAATTCTGACCTTCCAATAATAGCAACTATTTTAACTATTGTCTCTGCTATTATTCATAAGTTTATCAATTGACCTAAATTCTTACCCTTAGTTTAAATTACACTGTTATTTATAGGGGAATGGAAGCAGTAAAAATTGAGCAATTAATAGCTTTTAAAAATGATGAATTATTAAATTGTTTAAAAATATGATTATTTACATAATTTTTGTGTCTTAGGAATAAAACAGCAATAAGTAAAAACATGATATCACAGAAACAAACAGCCTAAATATATGACAACCTGGCTTCTAAACCCAACTTTATTATTTATTATCTCTGTGACCTTCAGCAAGTTTTTTACTTTCTGAGGCTTATTGTCTCAGGTAGAACAGGGGTACCATGACTTCTCCTGACTTTAGGCTTCTTGAGACTTTAAGAACAAAATAATTTATGTGAAAAGTATTTAAACCACACAAAATATAACGTAGTACTATTATTCACTCAAAAGTTTTTGTTTATGGAAAATAACACTATACAAAATATGTATCAGATTTTCCTGCCTTCTAATTTTGAAAAGTTGATTATCCCCCAGACAAGATATACAGTAATGCTTAAAACTATGTGGAATTGTGGATTATGTGACATTTTACGTAAATTAATTTCCCAGTTAAACTTACTTCTATAAACAAAGCTTTTAATAGCAGTATGGGAAAACATGAACTTTGGAATAAGACATGCAAAATCTTTCCTTTGTCACGTAATAGCTGTGTGACCTAAGGCAAGTTATTTAACCTCTCTACACATTTCATCTGTAAATGAGGATAATATCTATGTATTGTGAGGATTAAAATTTAGGAGCAAACCATTTGTAATGTGCATAGCATAAACTTCTGGCACATAGTAAGCACTCATAAAATTGTGTTTCTTATTACTATAATCATATTGGACAGAGTTCTTTTTAAATGTTCACTTCTCTCCCTTAAACCGCCTCTCACTGACTCAGGATCTCATTAGAATTATTACATTTGTACTGGGACATAACATCGTGGTAATCTTTGGGTGTACTGAGTGCAAGGTCCCTATGCCAAAAACCTAAGATGAGAACGTTTGTGATTCTTGGGTCCTTTTTTATATTGTGTCTTCTCCCTCACTGAGAGGCAGTCACCTGTAAAATACTGCTATCAGTTTCTCTCTCTGCAGAAGAATTCCCACTACTGCTTTCTGATTTGCTTTTTCTTATCTGCAAAGTTCAGAAAAACAGCTTAAAAGCTTTTTAGTTTAGTCCTGGGAACAAACCAAGAGTTAGAAGTCTCAGTGGGAAGAGGCAGGGAGCTCTCAGAGGAGTAAAGGGGACATTACCTAAATCTTGGACACAGTACAATTTTGGTGAGGCCTTTTCTGTCAACTCCCTGGTTCTTTACTACATTCTGTACAGATAAGGTTTGTCAGGTAAATAAGGCCTGAGTGCAAAATACACAAAGGAGTTAACTTAAGAGAACAAACTCCTTACAGGGAAAGAGCCAAAAAACAGACATCTGGGGCATGAGGAAAAGCATAGTTAACAGTTAACAATAAAGATGACTGCATTCAGTCAGACAAGCCTTACCACAAATGACAATCTTGAAAGAAACAGTAATGCACCATGAACATCTCCCCATGAGCTGAAACTGAAACTTATTCATCACATAACTCTTGTTTCTCATTTCGCACTGGATGAGAAGGCTACAGTGCATGAAGGGAAGTGGGAGGCAGAGCAGCTCGGTTCTTAGCCCTGCTTTACAACTGAATCACTCTCTCATCTTGAGCAGGTTTCCTCACCCTCATTTTGTTCCTCAGTTTCTGTATCAGCAAAGAAAGGATCAAAGCTAGAAGAGACCATGGAAGCAGAGGCTGGAGTGACATGCCTTGAAGATGAAGGAAGGGGCCATGAGCCCAGAAATGTAGGCAGTCTCTAGAAGTTGGAAAAGGCAAGGAAAGAAATCCTTCCCTAGAGCTCCATAAGCAATGCAGCCCTGTGGACCTATTTTAGACTCTGATTTCGAGAACTATAAGATAATAAATGTGTGTTGTTTTAAGCCACTAAGTTTGTGATAATTTCTATAGAAGGATAGAAAATTAATACATTTGCCTATAATTAAACTCTCCCAGACACCACATTCCCTTTTTCCAAAGGACTATACAACGCCTGATTCCATCTTGAGTAAATGCATAGTAGAAGCAAGATACTGAAAAGGACATCCTTTAGACAACTTCAGA
Organism: Diceros bicornis minor; assembly: GCF_020826845.1. Classification (NCBI taxonomy): domain Eukaryota; kingdom Metazoa; phylum Chordata; class Mammalia; order Perissodactyla; family Rhinocerotidae; genus Diceros; species Diceros bicornis. The sequence continues at coordinate 21,861,176 of NC_080747.1, read as the reverse complement.
ATTTTTAGCAGATTATGTTCTAAAACTAAGGATTCAAACGGATGTTAGAGATTCTTCACCTTTGCAGAGAAGTTTAACATTGGATATACTTTACTAGGTTACAGTCAGAGACTGAAACATATTACGGATGTTAAATTAAATAAACACCTCAAATTTACTCAAGATAATTAACATGGCATGGGATAAGATTTCACGAATGAGTGAACATGATGGTAACTTTACCTTTTAGTTACCACTTTGTTATTTTGCTATGTGGACTTTGATCAATACTAACAATATGAACAAATGATTCTTTTATTAACTAAGGAAGAGTATACAATGAAACTAAATGTAGGAGACTGAACAAAAACAAAAAACTCCTCAGAATGGCAATAGGCATGTCCTAACAAATATGTTTTTTAAAACGTAAATACCTGTTCCAATTCCTGCTCCGCATACTGGCGTCTACTCAATTCACATGCAGCTCCCTCCCTTAGCTCTCGAAGCCGACAAGCCTCTTCCTTTGCGTAATTGATTTCATCCATCATTTTGCGCTCTAGATTTTGCTTTTCTACGGCAACATTTCTGTTTTCTTCCTGTGCCTTTTCAAGCCTTACAGACAACAATAATGAAAATTTCTCACAAAAGTTCCCAAAATTTCATTTTTTAAATGAAGAATAAATATGTATCAAGCAATAGGATACATCTTTCAATCAGAATTCAAAACATTTTTATTGATCTTAAGTTTGGATAACAAAAACAACAGGTAAGCCTACCACACAGCTACTTTGGTTATCTTGAGCTCAAAATACAGGGATAGCAGAAAAATACTCTTCAGCAAAGAGACATTTAAGAAATTCATAATTATTTAAATCATGTTAAAAATAAAATCTAACTACACATATAATTCCACCTATATTTGATTTATTTCCACTGGACTTCTATCCTAGTGCACCCCTTCACAATAAATCTGTAATTATGATAATATAAGGATACTTTTCTAAAAAATATGAAATGAAATTACATACATTCCTAATGTGTGTACTAGTCTAAATATAAGTGTGTAAGCACATGCCCATATTACATTTTCACGAACTGTATCTCCTATACAAACAAGACTTACAGCTTTTTTTACTTACCTTTCTTGTAAGTCCATTAGACTTTGCTCTGCAGTTTGCAGACTCTCTAAGTCTTTCATCATTTTTGCAACATGTTCTTTCGATGTCTTATTCTGCGTGTAAGCAAACCAGCACCCTCCAACACCAATTACTATAGAAACTGTGAGGATAAAATCCTTCATCCAGTTATGAGGAGGCCCTATGAAGAGAATTACAGATGGTTACATTAATCTTGGAGTGTAACAGAATCTCAAGACACAGAGGCTTTTTTTTTTTTTAAGTAGCAGGTATCTAAAACAAAACAAGACATGAAGACGTCCCTCCCGCATACAAGCTCTAGCCTTTTCAAAATTCTTTCTTCCAATAATCAATGCGCTCATTACAACTACCTGATATTCTCGACCTAGAGGAAGGCAGAGATAAACCCACATGGATGCACCAAGCCCCTGCTAGTAGAGGAGGTGGTAATAAAGTCCTGAGGACGCCTGGAAAAAGCAACAGCATCTCCAGTCATGTGCTGTGAGAACGGTCCTCTGTGGGGTGAAAGGAGTCATCAAGAGTATCACCATTATCATCCTAACTCCTTTCTTTCATTTAAGTAAGGCAGCTGTCATGCTTTGATACACAAACGGGAATCCTAATCATTTACCAAAAAGCATTTTTCCCAAGCATGCAGCCATGTTAACTAATTAAGATTAATCAGTGATTCTCAACAAGGGTGATATTCCTCCCAGCAGACATCTGACAATTTCTGCTTGTTACAGTTGGGGAGTGGGGGAGAGCTGTTACTGGTGTCTAGTGGGTAGCGGCCAGGGATGGTGCTGAACGTCCAATAATATACAAGACAATCTACTTCCCACCCCCCTTCTGCTGGTAACAAAGAATCATCTAGCCCAAAATGTGAATAGTGCCAAGGTTGATAAACCATAGGTTAAATGATCATAACAAGTATTGTTTTAGGTGACTATTTGCCAGAGTTATCCGGATTACTAGAGGGAAAGAACAGAACTGCTTTCCCACCACACCGGGCGTGATAGTAACCTTCAGCATCGTTTCTAAAGTACAGAGTGAGGAGCCAAGGCCTACTGTCTTCAGTGACATAAAACACAGAAATCACTAGTCAAATAATTTCCCAGTTTATCCCTGACTGTCAATACACACTAATTTTCAGGGGGCTCTCTGAAGGGCAACACAATGATAACTAATACAATATAATGTATTATTTGCTCCAAAGAGATATAGTTTACAGTGGAAAACTGCCTAACTGCCCAAGCCTCCAGCAGGAAGACATTTCACTTATTTGATGAGATGAAGAGCTCTACAAAAATGACAAGTTTCTATGCTTACAAGTCTAGAGTTCCTGTATGTTTACATAGTGTGATAAATAGCATGCTCTATGCCAGAGACCCTCAGGGTTGCATATTTCCAGAGTGCACACCCTCACCTACAGTGACAGAGATGCACTGCAGAAGGCTAAAGTCTCAAAAGGATTTATTTTTGTTTCTGCCTCAGACTGAGAGGTTCAGCTCAGGCTCTAGTTCAGATATGAGCCCTGTTCAGGCTGAAATATAATCACTAGAAATAACAATAAATAGATGGACAAGTCCCAAACTCTATAATAAGTACCACAAGCCAGAAAAGATTTCAGTGAAAACTCCTTCAAAATGCATCTCTGCTCATCTGACAATGCTAGTTTTTTATAAATCTAACGTGGGTGTTCCAACTGTAGGGCTCATTCACTCAATAATTCTAACACAAACACATTAAAAAAGTAATGCATCATTAACTTCTTAACTGGCTTGTTTATTAAAACATTTGTTTTCAACATTCTTTGAGACTAGTTTGGTTTCTTTTCAAAGATAATATAAGACTGTTTTGGCTTAGAGGGTGGTTTGTTCCTGGATTAATAAAATATTCCTGACCAAGCTGAATACAGACACACATTCTATAGGTTAATTCCTATTTTCACCAATTGTTTACATGAAAAAATTAGACAGAATCTCACAGAAGACAACCCCCAATAGATTCAGTCAAAAACTCAGGACAAGGAGAAGGTTAGAAAGGGCATCATCTCTGTGGAATGCGGGGCATTTCAGTAGTGTTCTATTTCCTAGGGTTTGTAATTTCCACCAACAGTGCATTTCTACCAACTCTCACAAAGGGGAGTTCCAGCTGTTTTACCAGCTGCTCTTTTAGCCTGAGCCAAAAAAGAACCACCAGCAAAGTCATGGAATCCATCCAACCACTCCAGTAACCCTTTTTTAGCAGGGCCACCCCCCACGACACTATCATAGAAACCTGTGAGTCTCCTAACTCCAGGAATTGAGGTAAAATAAACATTAGTTTGCTAATTTATAATTTGTGGAAGCCATTTTTCTTGTATTAATTTTACTCTTTTTTGGCTTCTGAAAAATAAAACATAATTCCTCTAAAATGTGTACTCTTCAAACACTTTCCCACAAAGCTTTCTGAAATATGAAATTAAATAAAATGAACATACTCAACTTCCCTTCAGGGAAAAAAATATTCCTGTCAAAGTAAAGAAATACAAAGTTTATTTTCTTTACAAATATGACATTGCAACTTCTTAAATGTTCCTCTTCGAAACAATCTAAAGAACAATCAAATAACATTCTCCGTCTGGCACTTCTGTCAGGATAGTCTGGTACTTCGTAAAGTTTCAATTGGGTCTTTGCTTTTAATCTACATCTAAAAATATCCTTTTCTTGGTGATTAAAGAAATCAAGTCAGGATCTATTACTTCATACCATCAAGATGGTTAGATTGCACCATTTTTTAAAGGGATTCTTCAGTGAATATTCAGCTATAAAAACAACATTAAAACTGCTATAAAGATCCAAAGTTTTAAATCTAGAAATTTAATTCTAAATTATCAGCTAACACAGTTTTTATAACTTCTTACATCAGTAATCAGCTTTGAAAGTTTCACACCTCATATTTCCATGACAGAAAATCTCACCCTACAAATCTTTCGTTTTAAGACAGTATTACATGTCTTTTACACCTAAGAGATAATTCTTCTTAGTGATCTACTACCTTACTTTTTCCTTCTTTAAATAACAAATAGATGATCTGCTTATTCTTTTGTATCACACTCTTTGAGAGAGAATACTAACGTGTTAGAGGTCCAAACAAAACCACATCCAGTGCCTTGAGCTGAAGTTTTTGTCTGTGACTCCGGTCGTTGATTCTCAACTGAGAGATCATAAACGAAGGTTCATGTACCGCGATCCTGTTCATTTAAAAAATACGTATATATTAAATAAAAGTACTTCTAGTATGTAAATTTAAATATTTGAGCAACATATTTAATACTTTACATATTAGTGATGATTATTGTAAGGGCTCATCCATGTGTGATTTAATACTTCATTACATATATCAAAAACCTTTTCACTGCAAACTTAGCTGAAAAAACACTCCTGTATGTTTAATAATTTAGCTGCTATATTGATGTTTTTGTTTTCTAAGGTTACTTTATGCTATAACTTACTGTGATTTAGAAATTTATATAATTTAAAATATTTTATCATTACCTCTGGCATTTTACTACCATTTCACAAAGAACAAGAAAATTATAAGTAATTTATTTAACATCAATAGCAGACTTTAAAAAATAGTTCTCAATTTAGATCATGTTGCTTTTCTTTATTTTTTTTTTTCTCCTCGAGGAAGATCAGCCCTGAGTTAACATTCATGCCAATCCTCCTCTTTTTGCTGAGGAAGACCGGCTCTGAGCTAACATCTATTGCCAGTCCTCTTCCTTTTTTTTTTTCCCCCCAAAGCCCCAGTAGATAGTTGTATGTCATAGTTGCACATCCTTCTAGTTGCAGTATGTGGGACACGGCCTCAGCATGGCTGGAGAAGCAGTGCGTTGGTGCGCGCCCGGGATCCGAACCCAGGCCGCCAGTAGCGGAGCGCGCGCACTTAACCGCTAAGCCACAGGGCCGGCCCTGCTTTTCTTTAAAAGTATCTTTAAAATCTATACCTTTACTTTCTAAACTGTTTAAAAATTAAAGTCCACTCAAGTCATAAGTGGGAAGTAAGAAGTCATCACTGGTTGGGAGAGTAAACTGAGAGATTTATGTACAGAAGTACTGAACCATTTTATTAGCAATGAAGAAAGCAGGAGGCCAAAAATGCACAGGTGAAATAATAAAATCACTTTGTTTTGGACTTCAAATCCAAGTAGCCCAGTAACCAACTAAGATTTCTTAACAACCAAGTATGATGCCAACAAAGATTTTTTAATATAAAGTGTAATAATAATAATATAATTATTAATAACAATGACAATAAAACAAGCATGTACTATGTGTTGGGTCCTGTGCCAAGGACTTAATTAAAATTCAAAAACGCCTATAATATATATAAAATTCCCTTTTTATAGATGAGGAAACTAGTGGGAGGATGAGTAACTTGCCCGAGGTTACATAATTAGTAAGAGGTTAAGGCAGGGATTCAAACCCAAATATGTATGATTCCAACAACTGTACTCTGAACCAATACATTTAGGAAGATATCAGAACCTCTGAGTACGGAGAAGTTACAGGAACTCCTACGAGGCTTCTACAAAACTTCAGAAAGTAAAGAACTCTAACTTTGCCTTTACAAAATGCCTTCCTTCATCTGCTCCGCAGGTACCTTTCATGTATGCTCCTGTTACACCTTTAACATGACACTTACCAAACTGCTTGAAGGCAAAAATTATGTCTTATCTCTGTATTCCCAAACCTAGTATGATGCTTGGCAAAAGTAGATGTTTGATAAATGTTTGTATAACAGATGAATGACGGCATGGACAGATGCATGAATGAATTAACAGCGACACTATCAATAGACTAAATTTAAGAAAGACAATGAGATGTAATAAAAAGGAAATTATAACAGAATTTTATGCAAGTTCAATATGAGCCCAGAGGTGGAAGTGATTCTACCTGAGTGGGTGAGGATGTCAGGGAAGTTCACACAGGTCTGAAAGGAATGAGGAGGCATGTGTCAGGTGAAGAGAGCCTTAGGATAAGCTCTGGTAATAAGAATTACAGAGTATAGAAAATACAGTAAAAGGCTTAAGATAATCATTATAGCTAACATAAAACTAACATAATTTTGGCTACCTACTATAGACATAACAATATTTTAATGTCACAGAAAAGAAACATAATAATGAATTATTGTAGGCATGTGTACATCTACAGTTACTCTACAAAAAGCTCTGTAACTTACATAGTTGTTTTATTGCTCCTTTAAATTGACTCATCTAATTGCCATTACCATACAAAACGGGCTTGATGAAGGGTATTCCAGTTTTCTTTTCTCCACTACTCAAAAAGGCTCCAATGAACTTCTACATTTATTATTTTTTCTTCTGCAGTAACGTGTTCACTATTTTAAAAAATTGATCTTGATTGAGAGTGTGATGTTATTCCAACAATTCTATCAGAATTTGAGGTATCTCTGATAACCTTTACTTAACCAAAAGAAACAAGTGGCTATAATATTTATTGCCAAAACATAGAGCAGCCTATTTTATTTCATGTTGTTGTTATATAAAGAAACTTCCCAAAAGACAACATAAGAAAAATACTATGAGTTCCTCATAATACAAATATTAGTTTTGAGGTAACATATATAACTTGAAAAACCCTAATCTCATTTTAATGCTCTACTATTCTGTTCTAACTTAGGAACCTGTCTTATTTAAAAGCAAGAACTATATCTTATTTAATTTTTGTCTTCTTTCCAGCACCTAGTTGCACCATGAACATAAAAGATACTCAATACACACTTGCCGAATTGACTCCTATCCCCATAATTTCATCATTATAGTCATGTGCACTGTAAAGTCAGAAATACCGATGTTGACTTCAGGAGATATAAAAATGTTGACATTTACAGGAGATATAAAACTTTCAATTTGATCCAAAATACAAACTTCAAAGCAACAAAAGTCACTTATTTAAATAGGGTATGTAGCAAATTGATTATAAATACAATGTGCATATTTCATCATGTATAATAATTAGACAGTAATAAGGGATTAGAGTCTTTTTTGATACAAGAAACAATCTAGAGAGGAATGGGACATAAGCAATCTTGTAAGGGTCAAGTTCTGGTAGAATCATTGCAATTTTAACATTTAAATCTTTGAGGATTATTAAGTTAACTAATGGAGATTTAGAAAATATAATTTAGAAAACTAATAATTAATTCTAGGCATCTAAGGGATAAATGACATCCTAGATTTTGGTACCAGACCCATCTGTGTTCAAACACTGTCTTGGCAAAAAATTTAACTTCTCTCCGACTTAGTTTTTTTGTTTTTTTTGTTTTTGTGATGAAGATCAGCCCTGAGCTAACATGTATGCCAATCCTCCTCTTTTTGCTGAGGAAGACCGGCCCTGAGCTAACATCCGTGCCCATCTTTCTTCACTTTATGTGGGACGCCGCCACAGCATGGCCTGACAAGCGGTGCGTCGGTGTGTGCCCAGGATCCGAACCTGGGACACCAGCAGCAGAGCGCGCGCACCTAACTGCTACACCACGGGGCCGGCCCCTCCAACTTAGTTTTTTTAATCTGTAAAATGGGGATGATAATACATACTTCATTTGAACCATGTAGCTTAGATGAGATAATACAGAGTATCTCCATGTAATATACATTTAAAAATGGTTGCTATTACTTATATTTTCTTTATTAAACTTCACTTATTTATATTTTGTTTATTAACTTATGGGCACTAATATTAAGTGGTTATTGTTGTTATTAAAAGAATACCAATTAAGAAGGATCTGTACATTAATCCACTCAAATAGGTCTTTTCATAAAAGTGGATCCATATCAAATGAATAAGTTTTTGTTATTATTTACCAGGTGGTCAGAGGTTGGCCCTGTGATGTTATCTAAAAAAGATGTAGTTGGCCCACCTTCTAATTCTCAAAACTACTTTCCTTGGGAATAAATTTTTAAAAGGGCCTGATTATTTAGACAAGAAAAATTGATTAAAACTTACAAATTCATATCTGAAAAAAATTAAAGAATGGATATATTTATACTATTTCCTTAAGAGTCCTTAGCCACAGAAGTAACTTGAAGATTCAGCATTGAAAAGTAACATTTAGCATATAATTCTCCATGAATGGAAAAATACATTTGGATAATAAAGACTCACCTAGGAAGCGTTGTTCCTTTGACATTATTGTCTCTAAAATTCTTCTCATATTGGGGTAGTTCAACAAATTCTATCAACCACTGAAGTGTGTCCTCAAGGGTCCAATTATGAACTGCAAGAGTTTATAAAAGAGGAAGACATACTTTAAACACAATTGCTTTTAGAATTTATATAAATTATGTATATATTTATATACACACACACACATATATATATATGATTACTCTAACTTCAGAGGAAATAAAAATGTTAGATTGAATTTTCAATTCAATTCAATCAACAGTGAGTACTAACATGGTATTTGGCACTCTGTAAGAAGCTAAAAACAAAAGAGAAATACCTCCTACCTTTAAGGGCTTATAATATAGAACAGAGAAGACATATAAAACAGAACAAAATATTAGCATGGTTAATTATAAAATAAGCAACCATGCAAAGTTTGTAATGGATGAAATAATCCATTATTTCCCTGGTTGTAGAAAACTTACCAGATACATATTTATTCATTTTTTCTTTCATTTAGTCTTCCACCCACATAATACTGTAAACCTTGTGAGTATTAGGTTTCATTCTAAGCACTGAGAATATGGCAGTCAACAAGACGGATAAAGTTCTTGCCCTCACGGAACTTAAATTCTTTTGGGAGTGGGAAGGGGCAATTTATGAAAGGAGTAAGAAAATGGCGGGGGCGGGGGGCGGTGCGGATTTCAGATAGTGATCAACTAGTAAGCAAGAAAGAGAAGATGTCAGAGTAAGCCTCTCTGAGGAGCTGTTATCTGAACTGAGACCTAAAAATTGCAAAGAGCCAACATTGTGAAGATCTGGGAGAAAAATATCCCAAACACGGAAAAACTAGTGTAAAGGCCTTAAGATAGGAATGAACTAGCTGTGTTCGAGAGAGAGGAAGAAAACAATCAGAGGGGCCAGGTCACAGAAGAATTTCAAAAATTCTGGAAATTTTTCTAATTTCAAGAAGAAGGGGGGTAAAAATCAATGATTTTAAAATATCACTTTTCAATGTACATAATGGTTTGCAGGTGACAAGTATGAAAACAGAAATAAGGAGACCATTCCTTACGTAACTGTCCAAGCAAAAGAGGTTACTGCCTTGGACTATGGTGCTACTAGAGGATACGGTGACAATGGTCAGATTTAGGACATATTCTGGGGATAATGCTGTTAGATGTGCTGATGAAATGGATGGGGATAGGTAGATAGAGGAAAGCCAAAAAAAGTACAGAGGGTGGTGCCATTAACTGAGATAGGAAAGAAGGGGAGGCAAGTAGGGGCAGGTGGATAGAGATCAGAAGTTCTGTTTTTAGATATGTGATGCTTGAAGTATGTATTAGATACTTCAGTGTAGATAAACAGTAGCAGTCAGATCAACAAGTCTGGAGCTTAGAGAAGAGTGAGGTTAGGAAAAAAGATGTAAATTGGAAGTCATCAGCATACAGATGGTCTTTAGACTGAATGACGTCCCCAGAAGAGTGAAGACAGCTATTAATGGATTCTAGGAGACTGGCTCTAAATCATGAAGAAAATGATAGCTAACATCTCTTCTCCTGGACACTTATTTTGAATTAAGCCCTTTATATGCATTTTTTTTTCCTTTAAGCCTTTAAGAAAAAAAACTTATGAGGCACTAACATGATTATCTATCTCCATTTTGGAGATGAGAAACTAAGAAGTTAACAGGACCAAGATAGTCAGCAGCGGGACCGGATTTGAACCCAGACTGAATGACCTCGGGACCTGACTCTACGCTACTCTGAGATCAATAATATTATATAGCAGTAGAGATATAAACATGCAGTTAAACACTGGAAGCAACTCATATGTTTCTACTTGAAGAGTATGAAGGACAATGATGAGTTTATCCAAAGGAAAGGATGCAAGTGTGCCTGGAAAATGAAGAGCTCCATATTGTCTGCATTTGAGGGTCTGGGAAAACAAAGTACTTATAGACCACAGCAAAGGTCAAAAGAGAGAGAAAAAAACAAGTGAGCAATAAAAGCAGAACCAGGACTCCATCTGTGTATAAATAGATCTGAGAAAAGATCTTTCTGATAAACTACAGAAAATTATGAATTCACTTTTGCAAGCAAAGCTAATTTTTCACTATCTGCCCTTTTCATTAAGTGCTCTTGAGAGAAAAAGCTTAAATAAACAAAAAATTAACAAAAATTCCTTTTAAAATTACATATGGTAATTGATAATTTTATACTGAGACAAAGCTTGACTTTTTTTTTATGTTCTCTCCTTCACGTGTTCCTGCCACAAGCTTGGACATGTGTCTGAAGCTGTTGTATCCATTTAGCCAAATAACAGAATATCAGCCAAAGATTCAGGCCCTGGGTGCTTTCCACTGAATTTAATACGTTAAAAGTAGCTTTTTTACTCTTAAGTTTCTTCCTATTCAAGATGAACCGCACTGAGAATTGCCCTGTCTTGACTGCCAAGAAACCGACAGTGCAGCTGCACCTCAGACACCCACACGAAACCCTCAGCCAAGAAAACAGGATAAGATTCTCTCTGTCATTTCTACGGCTGTTCAACTGATCAACAGCAAAAGTCCCTGATCTAACCACTCCAGCACATCAAAATATCCCCTCGATTCTCAATGAGCCAGGATAGAAAGGAAGAAAAATCAAATGAAAAAGGATACACTAAGTGCTCAAATCCTAGTATTACTCTAGCCAGTAAGCAGAATATTATAGTGGTTCTAAAGTAAGTTTCTTTACAATGTGTCTTTAAAACAACAAAATTTTAACATAAGGCACACATTTTTCTTTGGGGGGAGGTTCACTTCTTCTTAACCTATTTGGTTTCTTTGGTGATGCCTAGTACAGACCTTCACTTCTCTTCTCATGACTGGGACTTACATTTTATATTAGCTTTCTCTGCTCCAAATACACTAGTTGTCCTTCAATTCTTAGGACAGATCATACTATGTCCTTCCTCAGGGCCTTTGCACATACTGTTTCCTCACTATGAGACCCTTTTCTCCGTTTCTCTGACTCATCTTCACCTATTTACTTCATTAAGCCTTCATATCTCAGTTAAAACTTTAATTCCTCAGGGTAGGCCTTCCCAAAGGTTGCTATATAATCTTAAATCACTCTGTTCTTTCTATGAATACCACTTAACTAATTATAATTATTTATCTGTATGATTATTATTTCAACATTTGTTTATTCCACTAAAGCATAAGTTTCTTGCTCACCATTGTACCCTAGCACTTGATACACAAAAGGTGCTCAATAAATTATCTGTTGGATCCTCTTGAATAAATGAAGTAGAACATGTTTCATTGATGAGTATTATGAAAATCTATTTTCACATTTTAGTGAGGAAACCCAAATAAACAGAAATAGGAATCTGTCTGTATAAGAAATTCTTGGTGGCAAAGGAATTATTCCTTTAAGAATTATCCAGTTCCTTATTACCCACCTCTCCTTGCTCTTTCACACGTGCTGTTGCTAAATAGCACTTCGACCAGGGGGCAGGCAGAGAAGGATATGGTATGCCTTTAAAAAATACATTTCCCTACCTGCAAAGCTATTAAAATACCATTTTCTACATTGCTAACTTATATTGTTTCTGCTAGAAATTGTGGCCAATGTTATATAGGTTAGTGTCTCTGAGTGATTTTGGATAATTTACTCCAAGACCAATAAAAAGAACTCGGAAATGAAAGAGACCTGATTCTAGTCCCAGCTGTGCCACTGATTCACTGTGACATCACAGCCAGGTTATTTAACTGTGACTTAGTTTTTTAACACACAAAAGAATGAAACTAAGCTAGACCATCTTTAAAATTCACTCAAATTCTGTTTCTGTAACTCCATTATAACAAACAAGAGTTGGTATTTAAAATACTGCTCAACTGTTAGCCTAGAACAGTAGGATACAGAATACTGAGGGGAAAAGTAACTCTAAGAACTTTCGGAACAGCAACAAAAACTGCTAACATTTATTACATATTTTTTAAACACCAGATTTGCAAACGTTATTTCAAATAATCATTGCAACAATCCTTTGAAGTAGGTACTTTTATCATCATACTGAACCTAAAAGTTTATGAAGGTGATCTTAATTAGGTATAACAGATAAGTAAATGGTCAAACCAGGTTTCAGACCAAGTCTGCTTCTAGTATTGTTAACCACTGTGCAATAACAGTGCCTCTTCAGAGTTAGGTAAGGAGTCCTGATAATCAAATTAGGTACCACAAGTAGACAGTTTAAGCTCCAAGCAAACTTGCAGCTTTCTGAATGCACCATATTCCCCCATGCCACTCCGTCAACCTGGAATGGCTTTCCCTTCTTATTCCTTCTTTGCCAAGATTGCTCTTCCTTAGCCTTTAAGACTCAGATCAGAACTCCCTGCTCCACGAAGTTTTCCCTCTCCATCCATTTCCAGATTATAGTTGCTCTTCTTTGTGGCCCCTGATCACCTGCACACATATCTGCCATAAGATTTATGACATACACTAATGTAATTGTCCAGGTCTTAACCCCTGGATGATGAGTTCCTAGAGGGCAGGAATTTGTTCTTTTACCTAACACAGTGAATATTAACATCATAATGCCACATTCCTTCAATATAGGATTTTACATTTTATTACACACTTTCACATGCATTCTCATTTAACGCCCCCCAATAACCACATTTGAGAGACAGCTGTTCTCTCTACAGTCTATATAGAGAACCTTGCCCAAGAAAGGCCAAGTAATCACATACTTGGTCATACAGGTGTAGTAACAGGGAGAGCTAGAATTTGAACTCTAGTCTGACCCCAAGTTCACTGTCAATAGAGGTGGCTCCTGATGTAGAACAAGAGCTCACCGTTTAACTCTAATACTTGAAACACATTTTCTCTTAGAATCAAACCTTCTAGACATGTAGTACTAACGTAATGCAAGACTTAAACATTATATATGAACAATCTGTCATAGGTAATTGCATTAATGGATTCAGGATTCCCCACTGGAGACATCAAGTACACACTGTGGCCTACTGAAGGGCTGGAGGTAGTAACACAATAGCTCAATGGAGCTATGCCAGTTCTTCACCATGGGGGTGACTCCCGTGACTTGAAAAAGGTGCTCTAACAGCCTGAAGGGCAAGATGTCAAAGAGGCAGGAGATTCAGAGCTGCAGCAGGATTCTGGAGCAAAGTACAGAGGTGGGGGACAGGCGGAGAGTGGGGACAGGATGGTGAGTAGAACCAAATCTCCAGGAGATGGGAGAGTGTGGGGATATAGGATGTGTAGGGGCACATATTTATGGATTTTCACAGGAACAGAGGCAAGATGAGGATTCTCTTTTTCATTATCCCTCTCCCTTGCTGCTATCAACAGGGCTATTTCTGTAATAGGGAACAAGGTTACTGAGTCCGAAATAAAACAGTTTCTCTTTCTTCCCCTTCCCACTTGCTACTGTCAGTCCCTACTGTATCATTATTTTGGACAAGCACTTGAAAAAGATAAAAAAATGATACTGGGCCTAGGGGAGAAAGCTTTTAGACAGCAGTAGGATCTGTAGTCATGGGGAGAATGAGGAGACAGCAAGGGCTAGAAATAGCCAGCAACAGAGAGGTAAGGAAACTAGCATTCCTGTGGCCACCCAGCTGAAGCAGCCTTCTAAGAGAGACACAAGTCATGCATAGGTACCTCCTCAGTTGTACGAACTAGGTTATAAGTAGAAAAAAGACTCCAACTGAAAGTGATCTCTCCCTCCCCCAAATTTCCATAGTACTTACTATCTCTACCAAATGGCATATGATATGTGCTATCTTATTTTGTAACTATTTGCTTAATTACATCTTATGTTCCTACTATATTGCAAGCTCCCATAAGGCAGGGATTACGTAGCCCAGCAGAAAGTTGCTGTTCAAGTATTAGCTGAATTATAACTGACTTTTTTCTTCCTTAAAGAATCTGTTTTGTTTTCTTTTTAATTATGTCTATTTGCTATCCCATAGTTGTGCGAAAGACAAACATACTGTTTTCATGATATCTCATTTGAAAGCAGCACTGGAGAATCCTTGACTCCAAAACAGGATCACAGAGACCTATAATATAACGGAGGTTAGAAGGTGCCAATTTATAGCTGTGTGTTTGACAGCAGGATGAGATGAGAATTTGCATGCTTCCAGTCCATCCCTGCCTTAAGCAAACGTGATATACACAAATAAGTGTAAAGGATAAACTTCAAAAGATTCAAGTATATGTATTTACTTGCTCCTTTCACCTACAAAAGGCAATCTTATAAAACCAATGCACCCAGTGCACTTAGCCATATACTTGTATTAAGTTACAGGCCTAAAAATACAAAACAGCTTAGTGAAGTACCACCATGTAGGTTTCATCTGTTATATTTAATATAAGTTATATTTAATGTAAGGACATGCTGTCCTAAAAACCTTCAAAGATGATTTGTGAAATCACCTAAATGTGGAAGAAAAAATAATTTCTAATTATAAAGCATTAGTGTGCATGTAGAGACATGTTAATAATAGCAATAGCTAACATTTTTGTGAGCACTTGGCAATTTCCAGTAACTGTGCTAAAGATGCTAAATATGCTATCATAAATTATCTCATGAAATTCTTTCAACAACCCTACAAAATAGGTTTTAGAAGTGATAATATCATCTTGGTTCACAGATCAGGAAGCTGAGGCTCAGAGAGTATGAGTAACTTGTCTAAATTGTACACACCAAGTAAGTAGTGGAGATGGGATTCAAAACTATATCTGTTCACGTCAAAGCCCCAACTCTTAACCATCATGCTCCTCCTCCTCTCCCTCCTCTGCAAGCTGAGAAAATTTCAAAATTTTGAAATTCTGACACATCAGCCGTGTCAGACCTTGGATATAATAAACACACCACTACATTTATTCTGAATTTCATTTCTTAATAGCTCTCCTACTACTTTTTAAAAACTGCTATATCCTAAATTTATGATAAAAAAACATTTTAATGTTGTTCTTAACGTTAAGAAAGCAACTGGCATAATACTTTCTTTTGGCAAACTAATGTATTTTAGAGAAATCAACTTCTGATATCATTACACAGTACCGTACAGTTAAATACACACTCACTACTTTCTATTAAAGCATGAAAACATCTTGACAAGTACCAAAAGGTTTGGTAAGAGGGTTAGGCAGGAAAACGAATGAACACTGTTAACAACAGCAACTATATTTAAAGTTGGCCATATGAAATGTATATTGAAAGAAGTTCTATATTTTGAAACTTCTCTGATATACAAGCTAAAAACTATTCACAGTTTGAAAAACATTTGAATTATTGTCATGTTTATATGAAGTACTATATTCTAAAATATCGGTGAACACCAGTATTTACCACTTTTCTAAATTCAATTTCAACTGAGAATTTCAAGTTACAAAAGCCTCAGAAGGGAAAATGCAATTAACCTAAGGTTTAATACAGCAGGACTTTGATAAAAGCAACTTTAACTAAATATAATATAAACATAAAAAAAACCTTTTTAAAATCTAAAAAATGAAAAAGCTTAAAGCCTTCCACATTTTATCTTAATTCACTCGGTGTAGAGACTTGGTGGTGTCGCTTCTGAGTGAGACTTTAGATGATCAGCTGCTCAGCACAGTCAAGACAGGCTTATCTTTAGAACAGTGCAGAATGTGAGCTCCTCGTTTGCACGTTAGTCAGTGGGGCAGGTCTTTGAAACATGGACTAAATTCCTGCAACATGCTATATTTGGACACCTAAAAGCCACACCCTGAACTTGGGAAGTCCAGATATTAGTAGTTATACCAAAGAGAAATAAATACACACTTCCTCTCATGAGCTCCTTCCCTTTTACCACGCAAGAATTACATGTAATTTTTAGGCACACTGGGTAAATGTTAGTAAGTGTCTGAACATTCAGAACTTAAAAATTACCAGGGTGTTCTCTTCCCAACAGTGGTACAATGGACACTAAGGGAAAGCTTTATTACTTTTTCTACTGTAAACTGCAATCTTATTATCACTTAAACAGAGTACACTATCAATATCTAGTTCATGAAGATGGTGAGAGATAAAGACATATCTTAAAAACAGAAAATGGAGAAACACTGAGTCTCAAAATTGTATGACTGTTCTGAAGATTAATAAAATGTATGTGGAAATGACTCTTATGAGCAGCAGAAGTGCTCTGCAAATGTAAATTATTTTCATAATAAAATAAGTATAGGGTCAGAAATTTTTTGTAATTAAGGAAATTCAAGGAATGCACTTTCTTTACAAATGATTCAACAAAATCAGTGGACTCAATAGCCATAAGGGAACTAAATGTTTAATCAGGTTTTCCTAAATATCTCATTATGGTGTCATTGAAGATATTACGTTAGGGACAGAGTAGCTGAATCTCTGGTTATTCGTTCTTCCATTTCAAACTCAGTCTTCAGGCTTTTTTTTAAAAGACACTGAACTGATAATAAAAAGAGCACTTCATATCAAATGAACCTAAGTTCTTTAAAGGGCAGACAATATTTCTTATTCATTTCTATGTTCCCAAGATGTTATACAATGCCAAAAATACAGCAGGCGCTAAACAAATGCGGAATGACACATACATCTTAGAAACTCAATTAATACTTGTTGGATGAGTGAATGGATGACAAAATGATTCTATTAAACAAGGTTGCCAGGCGAATGTCACCTTCATTCACTCCTTTTAGTGGCATTTCTAGATAAAACAACAAACTCTCTCAAAATTATGACTAAGTTTCATAAAAGAGAGATGATGCTGTCTTTCAAAGAATATGTTTAACAACAACAAAAACTCTACTTCTCAATTATAGTTTCACAAATGTTTGCTTTAATTTTCTGCTATTAAAATTATCAAAAATGTTAAATTTTTTTTTTCTCTTGGAATTTGAAAGCTTCTTCAAAAGATTTTCTGTACAGGTGCCTTGGAACTCTTCTAGTCAATAAATATTTACTGAATGCACAGTAATTACTACTGGGCACTGGATAAAATAAATGTAAAACATCAGAGTCAAGAAATTATTACGAAGGCTAGTAGAAAGCTCAGTGTAAGAAAATGTATTGACTTTAAGAGGGAGTTCAACAAAAAATGAACACAAAAGCCCAGTTAATAAACACCTTCTCTCTAAAGGGTATTAAATGAAAGGACAGCTAAAAATTGAGCTTTTACAACTTGTTATCACACAATCTCCGGGTAAGAAGAGGCATTACATTCAAAACTTGTCAATCTTAGTTTCTTCTAGAATTGAAAAATTTATGAATTCCAATGGTAGAAGCATTTTCAAGATAATCTTACTCAGGAAATTAGTTCGATCTGCAATTACACATGACTTTTTCTAGTACATTTAGCATTTAAAAACCTAACAGTTCACAAATACTATTAGTTGAATTTACTTGGTATACAGCATCTTCCAACTTAGACTTCACTTACTTTACACAATAGGGGTTTAACTAATTATCATTGGGCCCGGCCCCGTGGCTTAGTGGTTGGGTGTGCGCGCTCTGCTACTGGCGGCCCGGGTTCGGATCCCGGGCGCGCACCAACGCACCGCTTCTCCCGCCATGCTGAGGCCGTGTCCCATGTACAGCAACTAGAAGGATGTGCAACTATGACATACAACTATCTACTGGGGCTTTGGGGGAAAAAATAAATAAAATAAATAAAAAAAAAAACCAACAATGTTTTAAAAAAAAAAAACCTAATTATCATTAATGTCAAAACAACTTTTAGGAAAAGTTCACTTGTTTTGTGAGTACTGACACAATGGTTAAAACATTAAAATACTAAATAGCTTCCCCATTCACCGGAGACTCTTGTCAATAGTTAAGAGTTATATGAAGCAGGAAAAATGTGAATAATATGCTTCAATAATAAAAATAAATTCATAAAGACAGACTCATCAACACGTCGTCACTGGATAGTGCTCACTCAGACTTCACTCCAAAGTTTTTTCCAATTCTCAAATTTATTTCAAATCTTTCAATTGCCCAGCAGTAGCCAGGTTCCATACGAGGATGCAAAAGTAGGCTAGCAGTGGCCAGAGTCTGCATAATGGACACACTGAGGTGGCAGCTCTGCAAAGGCAGAGGTCCATATAAGGCAGGCTCCTGAGTGAGGTAACAGCCCAATGGGGTCAAGAGACTGGCCACATACAGGGGGACTGAGCAAATAAGAAAATATATTTAAGATAAAAGAGCGAGGTTTTCCACAGTCAGTGAAAGGAGATACAAATAAGGAAGGAGGTTAAGCTAGAATTAACCCAGTAGCGTTGGACTGGTATTAGTGTGAACTGGTATCAGGTTATCAGTGTGAACTCATGACTTGTAATATAGAGAGAGAAAAAAATAAAGGGGTGTGTGCTTCTTAACTCTGTCCACTGAGAGGGCCTGGGTACAGCAAGGCCTCAGTAGCAACGAGCATACCTAGCGCACAAATCTTGGTTGCTAAATACCATCTCAATTAAATGTAACCAGGACTCCTTGGAGAAATGGTTGTTTCCAAGGCTAGGGCTGAGAAATAACAAAAAGACCCTGGAACATCTTTTTATCCCAGAAAGTAAGGAACAGCTCAAAAAATGATGGAGACATACATATAAAAGAAATATAGAAGCCAGCTTGAAAGGCTTCCCACTAGCCAAGTTTGGGACAATTTCAGCATCAAAATAACAACAGCAACAAATTATAATCCACTGAATAGAATAGGAATCCAGGAGTCCACACTGATATAAATGAATAAATGCAGATAATCAATCTTTAGAACAGTCATAAGATTTTGAGATGCACTATTTCTCCAATTTCTATTTTCAAGAGATGCCTGTTATCTCCCACCATCTTTGCAAGATAAAATGTTGATAATACACTCTGTTTAAGCTCTTCCTTAGAGTAGAATGCAAACTAATAAACAGAAGGAATGATAGAATTTGAAAAATTACAATTTGGCAACCATCACAGAAATAATTAATTCAGGGAAGAAACATTCACGGATGCTAAAACTAGTGGATGAAAGTGATATAAGTAAAGGGATTTTACAAAGTCTCCAAGTTTCTCTCCCCAATTTATTAATTACAAAGAGGTAAAAAAATAACTTTACAGTTATAGAAAGGTAGCAGACACTATCTTAATCAGGTGATCAAAGGTAACACCATCAGGGGCCAGCTCAGTGGTGTAGTGGTTAAGTTCATGCACTCTGCTTTGGTGGCCTGGGGTTCGCAGGTTCGAATCCCCAGGAGCAGACCTATGCACTGCTCATCAAGCTATGTGTGGCAGCATCCCACATATAAAATAGAGGAAAACTGGCACAGATGTTAACTCAGGGCTAATCTTCCCTAGTAAAAAGAAGAAGATTGGTGCAGATGTTAGCTCAGAGTCAATCTTCCTCACCAAAAAAAAAAAAAAAAAAGTAACACTATCAGTAATAGGACAAATTGACACCATGACACCATGTGCCACTCAAAAGAATGTAATGAAAAGAATCACTTCTGTGACAGTCCAGCCCAAAATGCACAACCTGGATCTAATCATATGAAAACATCAAAAAATTCTAATTTAGATACAATCTACAAAATGACACTTTGGAAAATTACTGGCCAAAGACATGCAAGCCCAGGAAATACTAAGGAATTATTCCGAATTAAACAAGATTACAGAGCCAGGACAATTGGGTATAATGCATACTCCTGGATCTTTTGCCTATAAACGTCATTCATTACTAGGACAAATGGCAAAACTGGAATGAGGGTCTCTGGACAAAGTGTATATGAGAGTTCTTTGTTCTGGTCCTCAACCTTTCACTAAATTGAAATTGCTTTCAATATAAAAGAAATCTTTCAATTCTTTTTCAATTATGTAGGTACAGAGCTCTAATAATTCCTAACTTCCCAATTACTTTGCAGCTTGTGGTTTTCTTCAAGAAAGTACAGTAATCTTTTAACACTAACAATAATAATGCAAACAGTAGGCCCTTGTTAGCTATCAAGTATTGTTCTAAGCTCTATATATTTATTAACTCATTTAATCCTCAACACAATCCTCTAAGGTGGGTACTATTATTAGCTACATTTTACAGATAGGGAAAGTTAAGAACAGAGAGATTAAAGTACTTGCTCAAGACCATGTATCTAGTGTTATCTAGAGACTTGAATTCAGGCAGTCAAGCTCCACACTTAGTTTGGGATACTGTCTCTAGGAAATGATAGCGTACCTTGGGGTTTCTCGAGATAGTGTCTAAAAGACAAGAGGCCTCAGTAATTATGACACCTCAGAACCCATAAAAAGTTTACTTGTTGTTCAATACTCATTTAGTACCAGGTGGAAAAGATGTAAGATCCTAAATTCACAATATTGGAAGGCTTCTAGTATGAATTTAAGATGTTTATCTAGCAAAAAACTAATAAACTAGTACAAAAATATTTATGATACCTTTTGAAAAACTAGACTTTAAGGGAAAACTGATTCTTCTCTTGACTTTGGTTGCGTTCAGGAATAATATGAAATTTTAGTAGTCTTTTTAGGAACAAAGTGATTATATTGGTTTAAATTACTAAAACATTTAAACTTCACTATTTTTCTATTTTTATGCGCTGGAGTTGAAATAACCTGCTTCAAATTTTTTTGGCTTTTCTAATTGTCTATTCAATAATTCCCATTTGTATTTCTTTGTTCTCTTGCAATTGACTTACTTCCCAGATCTGGAAATACTTTCCTATTTTAACTTTTTTTTTCAGGCCCCAGCTGTGCCAGTGGGGAAGAAAATAATTCTGCTTACTTTAGTGAAACAGTGTTGGAGACAAACCAACAAGTTAGTATCAAATAATTAAATTCAGAGTTCTTCTTAAATTATAAATTGCCCTTCCTTATACATGTTATTTCATGCAAACAAAATACTTCGTGATCTAGTAAGTAATAATTATTTATTTTAAAGAAGTGCAGACAAATCAAAAATGATAAAAGTGACCTCTAAATCCTGCCTAACCAATTTACTTGCAAAATAAACAAATTTCTTATATTCTAGAAGACAAACACTGTACCTATTCGCAGTTTATATATGCTTTCAGTCTACACAAATGTTACTAATAAAAATATTGCACCAATTTAGTATTTCAGAGAATTGTGCTCTTTGCTTCCCATTAATATAAAGAAAAATGCAAGACATTCACAATGACATCAAATTAATTTTTGAAAAAATATCACCCAAATTTTTCATTAAAAAACATGGAAAATAAAGACAGCACTGTAAACTACAAAACTATCGTTTCTTATAGCAGCCTAAGTCACACAAAAGTATCTCTTTTCCTAGAATTGACTAACAGGAAGATATTACTTCTAACTACTTATAATCTAATAAAACTTTTTGTAATTTCATAAAGGCATATCCTCCTAGGTAATTCTCTGGATGCCTTTATAAACTTTATACTCATTGGCTCTCTACTGTTATATTTGTTCCTGTTCCCTAAAAGAAGGCCTCATTTGGCAAAAATTCACAAGTAACTCAAATGACAAGAACTCTAAGACATCATGAAGACATAGCACTGCAAAACCCTTCCACATTCTTAAGCTTTATAGTAAAGTACAGCAGTGGCTGGGACAGCAGTTCATATTCTTAGAAATTACTTAGGTATGATCAATACCATTTGCCTTCTGGATGTGTTCAGGTCCCGTGCTGAGAATCATCCATTCCCTGAATTTACAGGGTATTTGGAGGGCATTTCTATCCCAAGATTTCCAAACTAACTCAGAATGGATAGCACCTAGTTTTTGCCACCTCAAATTTACTTTTCTGCTCCTCCAATGATGCTTTTAAAAACACTTGTCTCCTCTTACACAGTACAGACATGTCTGGTGACCCTACGTGAACACAGTCAGGATTTCACCTTGTCACAGTAAAAAGTGCCATGCAGGAGTGAAAATCCATAACAGCCAGGAAGATTTTAGAAAGGGGAGAGGTGTAGTAAAATTTACTGATATGGTTTCTGTGTTGTTGTATTAGCTCATTTCAATAAAATGCCAAAATGGGATTTAATAAAGCATCTATATTTGAGAAATGATATACTCAATTATCATAAAATTCAGAGTAGGACCAAAAGAGGCCCATGAGAAAAATCTGTTTATGGTACAAAAGTTCTAGACTACAACTTGTCAAGAACATATCAGATTTTTCTGAAGGAGTGGCTATATCATGGGATCCCAACTGCCAGACCCCACCCACCCATCCCTGGATCCAGAATAACCTTTTAGGCTTTTCTTCCACCTACTCTTCTTAAAGTCTAGTTTCTCTTGTTCATCAATCTGTTATGGCTGTTTGCTAGGTACCCCTTCTCTCTCTGTCTTCTTCTGAGACAAGACTCATCGCTGCCAGGAAGAGGGGGCCAGGGGAGGAAATAATCACAGGACTCCATCTTGGATGTCACAGTGATAGGTTTAGGTGTGGCCACATGACCTAAGCCAGTTACTTCCTGAAATTTTTCTAACTAGAGCAGGCAGGAAAGACTCCTATATCTCTTTGGTCATGATCCTGGAAAAACATAAGCCTCCAACTGCCAGCAGCCACAGAGCTAGCCTCTAGGAAAGGCAGGAGGAGAAAATAAAATCAAAATCCAGAAAGAAACAGACAGAAAAATACAGATAACCAGAGTGGATTAAACTTCTTACTACACACCTACACTTTGCCATTAAATAAGGATAGTTTTTCCTAATTAAGACAGATTGATTTTCTCCTTCATCTATTATTTCCCAACTGGGTCATTCCATTAATATATAAACACACTGTAAAATCTCCCATCTTTTAGAAAATAAAAGGATTTCCTTCATATCATACCTATCTTCAGGTATCATAGTCCCATTTCTCTTCTCCTTCTTTTGAAAGTCAACAATATTTACTATCTTCACTTCCTCTTTAATCCACCCCAATCAGACTTTCACTTCCACCACTGCAGTGCAACTGCTTTTGTCAAGATCATCAACAACCTTAACCTCTACTTTGCCAATCCAATGATGATGTCTCCCGTCGTCATCTCATTCGAACTTCTGGAGCATCTGACACTGACTGTGCCCGCTTTCTTAAAACATCTCCTTCATAGGCTTCCAGTCCCCTCCATTCTCCTGGTTCCCCTCATACATATCTCACTGGTCACTTCTTCTCTTTCTTCCTTCCTGGCTCCTTCTCCACTTCTTGACCTCTCAGCACTCAGTCCTTCACCTCTTTGCATCATAATCTCAGTGTTTTTCAACTCTGTTTCAATGCTGTCAGCTATTCCTTCAAACTATATCATAAATCAGTCCTCTCTGCTACCTCCCTCTCACCAGGTCACTGCAAGAGCCTCAACAGACCTTCCCCTTCTACTCCTGCCCCTCTTCCTCAAGAGTCTAATATCCACACAGTAACTACAATAATCTTTTCCAAAGATAAATCACATCACTACTTTGCTCAAAATTTCTAAATGGAGCTAGACTTGCAATATACTTACATTATACTTACAATAAATCCCAAACTCTTTATTAGACCCTACAAAGTCCTATGAGATCTGGCCCCTGTCTATCTCCCTGATCTTATTTGTCTCAGACCTACGACTCTCCCCATCCCTTATGACCTTCTAGCTATACTAGCCTTCTTACTGTCCCTTAAACACTTCAAGATCATGCCAGCCTCAGGGTCTTAGCCCAGCTGATCCCTAAAACTGGAATATACTTCACCCAGACCTTCTGTTGGCTCACTCTCTCTCATCACTCAGGTCTATGGCCAAATATCATTTCTTTGGGGAGTTCTCCCTTGACTTACATTACTTAAATAGCCCTCCCTCTGGTCACTGACTACCTGGTCACTGACTACAGGTTAACCTGCTTTACTTTTATCATATCACTAATCTGTTCCAGCAGTCATGTGAGTGTGTATGTATCTACATGCACACATGCAAACCTGTTGACTATCTGTCTCTCTAAAAGAGTGTTAACTTCATGAGGGCAGGATATCTATTTTGCTCAAAGCTCTATCCCCAAAACCCAGAATAACGCCTGTCGCACAGCAAGAACTAAATAAATTTTTGATGACTTAATGAATGAATGGAGCAAGTGAGTTTGACTTCTGTCCCTTGCAATTAATAAAATCAGTGATGACAGAGTATCCTTCCAACAAATTTCCCATTACTTGAGGTCATCTGAGTCTCTTTATCTTCTGCCACTAAAAAAAGACATACTAAAATAAATAAACTGCTCAAACTTTAAAATAAAGCACTATAGCAAAAAGAAGGCATAGTATACTGTAATTTCAAGCCACTAAACAAAGCACGTTGAACAATCAGTTATGCACAGGAATTTATTAAGCATTTAGTTTTGTGATAAATTCAGCCTCCAGTACTTAATATAGTGCAGGTTCCATTAGAAACTAGAGTGATTACTTTTTTGGGCATTCCTGAAAACCATTCAAACAATCTAGATACAGTCCTAAAACATATATTCACTAAGTTTATATATTCACTAACTTAAAACTTAAACCTTCCCTTTTTCAAAAGCTTCCAAATACACATCTAAAAGAGAATGCAGTCTAATACCATGGTCAGATTCATGCAACTGAGCATGCCATTAAAAACAGATAAGAGAAATTTAGACAACTACCAAAGCAGATCAATCTCCAACTATCTCACACTGCAATCTGGGATGTGCTTACCTTTGCTAAGGTCACAGGCTCTGGATCAGTGGGTATGCAGCTAGTACACAGAAACCTATTATTATTCATTGTAGTAGAGCTGTAGCACTATCATTAAAATTCTGCCACAAAATATTTGGTACTGGTCAAAACACGGAAAATAATGACGTTAGAATTCTATATTCTTACAATATATAATTTAGAAACCAAACAAATGCATAAGCAAATTTAAAAGGAAGTTCTTGGGCCTCTCTTTCCTAATTACTCACTCTCCCATTTCCCCTTTTCCAAGCCCACCTCCATCCCCTTCCAGAAAGTTCAAGACGTTGTTTTAAAAGAACTGTCATTCAAATTCTTCATAGGAAATAAATTCTAAGAAGGATTTGAAAATGGTAGTAACATGCCTGTGAGTCAGTGCCATCTAGCAATGGAGGATTATTTTGTCAACAAGTTTCATGCCTGTCTAAGTTTAAATTCATTTTTTGTTAACTTAACTATCTTTTCAATCCATAAACCAACACAATTACCCATAAAGAAAAGAAATGCTGACATTACATGGAAAGATATAATAAGGCGTAATCCCAATTACCAACTCTTATACATAGTGGCAGTACTATCTGAACAAAGTACTTGCTGAATTGAAAATATTTTTTAAATATTCAACTTTAAAAAATGTCAGTAGAGGGGGCTGGCCTGGTGGTGTAGTGGTTAAGTTCACGCACTGCGTTTCAACGGCCCGGGGTTTGCTGGATCGGATCCTGGGCACAGACCTACACACCACTCATCAAGCCATGCTGAGGCAGCGTCTCACATAGAGCAACTAGAAGGACATACAATTATGACATACAACTATCTACTGGGGCTTTGGGGAGGAAAAAAGGAGGAAGACTGGCAACAGATGTTAGCTCAGGGCCAATCTTCCTCAAAAAAAAAAAGATGGCTTGAAAAACAAATGTCAGTAGAGTGCCTCCCTTTTTCTTTAAGCATAGTCAGATCTACCAGCTCTTAAGAAAACCCTTTTTTTTTTTAAACTTTATTTATTTATTTTTCCCCCCAAAACCACAGTAGATAGTTGTATGTCATAGTTGCACATCCTTCTAGTTGCTGTATGTGGGACTCGGTCTCAGCATGGTGGGAGAAGCGGTGCGTCGGTGCGCGCCCGGGATCCAAACCCGGGCCGCCAGCAGCGGAGCGTGCGCACTTAACCGCTAAGCCACGGGGCCGGCCCTAAGAAAACCCTTTACTTGATCATACTACCCATTTGTAACTACTATTCACTTTTCCTCCATTTTCTTGCCTATCCCTTAAACAGGGGGTTACCCGCTGTTTGTACTTCATAACTACTCCTTCTCTTAAATCATGTTTTTATTGTAGTAAAACAAACATAAAATTTACCATCTTAACCATTTTTAACTGTACAGTTCAATGGTATGAAGTATTTATATTGTTGTGCAACCATCACCACCATCCAACTCCAGAACTCTTTTCATTTTGCAAAATTAAAACTCTGTACCTATTAAACAATAACTCCCCACTCTCCTCCGCCTAGCCCCTGGCAACTACTATTCTACTTTCTGTCTTTATGATTTTGACTACTCTAGGTACCCCATCTAAGCGGAATCATACCATATTTGTCTTTTTGTGATTGGCTTATTTCACTTAGCATAATGTCTGCACGGTTCATCCATGTTGTAGCATATAACCTTTTTAAGGCTTATTTATGTTCCATTGTATGTATATACCACATTTTGTTTATCCATTTATCCGTTGATGGACATTTGGGTTGCTTCCACTTAAATCTTTTTAAGACTTATTTTGAGTGTGTATGTGACTCAATTCCCCCTACCAATGTTTAAATTGATTTCTTGAAGGTTAATGATTTTCTCCTTGTCAAATCTAATGGCTTTTTCCCAATACATCATATTTCTCTATATCAAAACTACTAGCTACTTGTCATCTCTCCTCTCTCCATCCCCCACTAAGAGAGAGAGAGAGAGAAGACTTACAAAGATTCATATAATGTAAAGAGAATGAAACATGAAAGATGTCAGTGAACCAGGGAAATAAAACTAACCGCATGCACAAAATATACACGAGATCCTTAACAATAGCTACAAAAAGTAGATAAAGAAAGAAACAAAATCAGTCACAAGGTTCACAAGGTAAGCACAAATCATCTCCTCAGGAATACATCTATTCTTATTACAGAGACGTAAAAAGAACATTCTTCATGAAGGCTCTCGGCAGATACTGTGCAATATGGTGGACTATGACCTCAACTATACAATCATCCATCGCTTCCTGAAAACTCTCCTCTCCAGACTTTCAAGACACTGTACCTTCCTGATTCACCTCCCATGTCTCTGATGGTCAATACGTATTTCCTTAGCTAATCCTTTGCTTTTGCCTTATTAGCAGTATTCCCAAGGGGTTACTCTCTTTCCCTTTCCTTCTCTTAGTGAACTCTCAATTCATAAGGCTTTAACTATTATACCTTTATGTGAGTGAATCACAACTCTATAGCGTTAATGTTGTTTTAGAACATAGCCGTTAAGCAGCCATAAGCTCCTAGAGAAAAACATCTGTTTTATCCTTTTTTTTTTTTAGCTGATTAATGGTAAAGAAAAAAAATTGATGATGGAAGTAAAAACTTAATTTCCTTCAATGGGACTGACACTTGTTATTTCATTTTGTCAGACTGATCTAGACTCTTAATTTTAAACTAATAACTTAAGTAAGTAGCTGATTTTAAACACCACCATTTCCAACATCCTGGAAGAATTCACACTAATGCTAAGGCAAAGAGAAACAGAAGACTGGCCAAATGTTCAAAGAATGCTTATTAAGGACCTCTTACTGAAGAGCACCTTAACCAGATGAGAAAATTAGACAATAAGCTTTATTTGTGCTTACTACTCTATTTGGATAGAGTAATCAACCACAGAGTGAAAAGAATTTTAGGTATGAGACATATATACGTGTTATGTGATTTATCCTATTTTTTATCACTCATTCCCTCTGAGAGATATATTTATATATGTAATATAACATATATGTAT
Source organism: Diceros bicornis minor (assembly GCF_020826845.1). Classification (NCBI taxonomy): domain Eukaryota; kingdom Metazoa; phylum Chordata; class Mammalia; order Perissodactyla; family Rhinocerotidae; genus Diceros; species Diceros bicornis. Next base: position 21,833,173 of record NC_080747.1, on the reverse strand, counting down.
ATACATATATGTTCCAGAATTATAGAAATGTTTAGAATTTTTAAAAATAAGCCATGTTCATTCAAGAACATGTTCATTCAATTCATTCAAATTGAATTTGAAATTTTTGTTTTGATATAAATAATGCAAATTACAAATACTATTACAGTTGCTTCTAAATTGCTAAGTAATACTCAGTGGAATAGGAAAAAAGACCCAAATAAGCATAAGACTTGTTTGAAAAGAAAGAAGATTTTTGTAAAACTGACCATCTTTGAAGAGGAGAATACTATTATCAACAAACAAGTCCCTCATCTAAAAGGATAGAAATAAAATATTTGTTGTACCTAAAGTTAATTTAATCTAGTGCATCTCCTGCCATAATACACATTTTAACATCCAGAACTGTAACCAGAGTCCCTCCTATCCACCCCCTTCCCAAACCAAGAATTGGTAACGTAAAATTTAACACACATCCATATGGAACTGATTCCTAACAGCTGGGGAAAGTAAGAAAAATAGGATGTTCAAGAAAGCCTATTGTTTTCTAGACAGTCCATCACAGTGAAAAGTGGACAGCCCTCATTTTTACCTTCTGCAGAAGGTTCTGCTACTGTACTCCAAACTTGAGGTATCCCTTGAGTCTGTGAACACAGCAGAGGAGAAATGTAGAATAATTCAGGTATACAGAAAACCATAATAAGGCAAATTCACAAACAATTTTAGAATAGTACTTCCTTAAATCATAAGAAAAGCTTTATCATGAGATAAATTACATACTGGAACATTTTTTATTTGAGAAAAAAAAGAGGCTCACAACATATCTATTTCATGTGTTCCCAGAGAACAGAAATTGTCAAATTTTCTAGAGCCCAAAGTACAGAGAGCTGTGACAGGCAGTTGGTCTCTGCATCCTATTCTGAGAGGTGGTCTCTATTTCAGAATAAAACCAAGACAGATCTTGAGATCAGAGCTGTCTCAAAGTCAAGTATCTTCCGTAGATTAAAAAGGAGTAATTAATCCTAGCAAATCAGTATACGTAATGACCCTAAATCTCCGAAAGTCAAGTATCCTAAAGTAAGGAGGAAGAGTGTCAAGAATAAAAGAGAAAGAGAAATAGGAAAGAAGACAATTAATACAATAAAAACCAAAAATTAGCCCTGATGAATAGATTCGAACTGAAGGGAACAGAGACTGAAATGCTAAGGTAGGATAATGACTAAGAAAGATCAGCAATTTATTGTGAGTGCTTTGAACTCATTTAGATAAGTTTATAACAAAAAGAAAATTATTTGATCATAAAGGAAGAAAGGACACACTTTATACAAAAGCACAAAAATCAATTCTGATTAATACAGAAGTGTTCTGCAAATTGATCAAGTGGTTTGCAAATTGATCAAGCAATATTTATTTATGCTACTCTTCTAGCAAAAACCCATGTTAAGCACACTTAAATGTTGGTTGATAGAGTAAATGAGCAATATGTTTGTGTCATCTATTCTCTACATTCAAAAAACTTCAACTACAAAAGACTTTTGTCAGTAGTGCAAATGATGACATTTGTCATTCTGAAACTAGACTCTACCTCAAGAACAGGCCTTTCCTTGTATAAACCACTTTCTGTGGACAATGAAAACCCAGTACTCTACAGATGGCTAAGAGCAGCTTTTCCTAGAACTAAAAGTATCGTTTAAAAGTGGAAAAGTGTTAAAAACCTGCGTTAATAAGACAGCACAGCATTTGAAACACAATTAGAGCCTTATGTTTTTTAAATGTGCTATTTTAATTACAAATATCCTGAAAGCTATTAATCCAGCGGAGTGCCTCTTAGTGAAGGGGTGATGGCAGATCAAAGGTAAATGTCCCTTAATACAACTAACTTCTCTGGCCTTACCTGACCTCTGTAGGCAGACCAACATACTTCTTATTCTATTGTCCCACAGTGCCTAGTACACATATCTTGATTACAGATCACATCATAACCTTTAATTACTTGTTAATAGACCTTTCTCCAATAACAGACTGTATACAGTGGAGAACAGAACACATACTCTTCACCTCTGTATCTTCAGTACCTAGGACAATGCTCTGCTCATAATAAGTATTTACTAAAAAATATTCACTGTTATGAACCAGTTAAATGATTCTCCTTAAGCCCAATGGGTCTAAAATCACAAGGAGGAAAAAAAAATGGAATTTATTCTGAACAAAGGGGAAAAGCTGATCCCAGTCTTCCTTTAAAACATTTCTCAGAATTCATGATTTCTCATTCTTCCCACTCAAATCCACATTATATTAAACTCAAAGCTAGTCTTCCCGCCTATGGTGAATTCATCTTCCTGTAACTAACTCTCCTATATTATAAGGCTTTCTAAAACAAGAAGCTGTAATAGCTTCTAATACTTAGTGCAAAGATGATAAAAATGCTAAAATATGCTACTACTTCCCACACACACAGTAAATATTGCTAACCAATAATTTCTACAATAATATCCTTCTTTGCTACTGAGACCAGACACAGATCAAGCTTCCTTAATACAGTACTCCAGGCAACCACTACCAATTGGCAAGCATTCGTATATGAGAGGAATCTTACTTGCCACTCTTGGAGCAGCTCATCGGGTTTAAACATCAAGGCTCACTAGTCTGGTCTCCTTCTCTAACTGACCCTATTTTCTACTATTCTCCAACTCAGATGCCTCTTTCAGCATTATCAGTCTCCAACGTCCCCTACAGGTGCCATGTGCACGTTTATCTTACAAAAACAGTAGTAACAAGGGATAGTCACTGAGCACATGCGATGTGCTAGGCACTGTGCTAAGCATTTTACATCCATAAATTCATTTCATCCTCAACAATTTGATGCGGTAGATGACTTTTACCCCCCATTTAACAGATAATGAAATTATGAGACAGAAAGGTTACGTCCTACATGTTAATAGCAAAAGGCAAATATTAAAACAGTGATTTACTCTTATCTCACATACACTAAAAAATTATTATTATATTTCTGATTTGTAAATTGTGCTTATTTGAAGGATTTAGGATTTAAGTCTGGAATTACACCTATTCATCTACTCATTTTAATGTGCTAACCTGTGTATATCCCTAACTTTTATTTCTAAGAAAATTTTCTCTCTCAAAATCTTGCTGAAGAGTCATCTCTCTAATGAAGACTTCCCCATAATAAATCTGCCTATTCTCTTAAAATCCCATAATAGTACCACTTACCCAGTATTTAATCAAACCTTCTTGTATTATTTTTTAACATTTCATATGTGCGTATGTAATAATATTGTAAGCTCCTTGAGGAAAAAAGCCTTATCTTATACTTCCTTGTATTCTACCATACTGATTGCTATGCATACTGTAAATATACAAATAAATATTGTGTTGATGGATGCCACAAAGATAATGCTACCTTATTATCTGCAAGGCCTACATTTTGAGTTACTCTTCTGATAATGCTAAACAATACACACTGATCCTTTCACATTTTTTTTCATTCCAGTTTCATTGTAACCAGCAGCATACACCTAAAAAAGCTGGTAGATTTTATCAACATTTAGAGATCCACTTGTACTTTCACATCAAGAAGAAAATCCTTATGAATATTAAGAAGAAAGGAAATATTTATAATCCTCTTTACTTTGAGAAATTTAACATCCATGGTCAGGAATTTTTTTCCTTTACATTGCCTTTTATGTAACATTTACATTTTTGCTTTCCTAAATGTAAAGAAAATACTCTTGGTCATTTTTCTCTAGTTAGGCTTTATATCCAGTTGAAAACAACCATTATTAAATGCTTACATCTCCCTTCTTCAGACAATTTCAGTTCCTTTAAATTTCTAATCAAAAAAAAAATTACATCTTCTGCAAAATTTCCAAATGTCTATTCAATTTGTAAAGCCCAAAATTACACAGTGACCTTAGGAAAGATAAGACCCGTGCTGAACAGGATGGAAAGATTACCTCATGGTTGTCACATGCTGTAATTACTTAACCCAATGAGTTATCATTCTCAAAAACAGTACATTACTTAATCAGTTTTTTATCTACTATAGTCCCTGAATCTTACATATAACCAATAATTTTCTATCTACTTTTTCCTTTATGTATCTGGCTACTATTGAACTGCATTCAGTAATTCTAACAACTTAGCCAGTTTATCAAAATCTACCTGAAATCTAATACTAGTTTTTAAAATGGCTTTCATTTGCATTGGACTGCTGCCATGTGCAAACTGACCAACCATTCTCTACACACACATAAAAAGTGCATTCAGGTCATGCTGAAATTTTGTGAGGTCAGAATCAATTTCTGTGTAACATAATTTTACTTTTCCCCAGCTGACAACATCCCATAAAGATCTTAGGTACATTTCACCCTCCAGAGAATTGCACACTACAAGGCTAAGTATTTAGCCTAATATATCTGTTCATTTTATTGATGAATATTATAAGACTAAATCAAAAACCTTACAAAACTCTAAATACAGCCAAACACTTTAGTTTACTCAGCATTTTTACAAGGATAAGTCAACATTTACTAAGTGTCCCCCAGGTGTTGCCAGAAATTACGCTAGGCACTTTTACTACATTACTCATTTATATCACACAAGAATTGCATTTTAGGGCCGGCCTGGTGGCGTAGCGGTTAAGTGTGCTTGCTCCACTGCAGCACTGCAGCAGCCTGGGGTTCGCAGGTTCAGATCCTGGGCGCGCACCGACGCACTGGTTGTCAAGCCACACTGTGGCAGCGTCCCATATAAAGTAGAGGAAGATGGGCACAGATATTAGCCCAGGGCCAATCTTCCTCAGCAAAAAGAGGAGGACTGACACCGGATGTTAGCTCAGGGCTAATCTTCCTCACCAAAAAAAAAAAAGAATTGGGGGCCGGCCCGGTGGCGCAAGCGGTTAAGTGCGCGCGCTCCGCTGCGGCGGCCCGGGGTTCGCTGGTTCGGATCCCGGGCGCGCACCGACGCACTGCTTGGTAAGCCATGCTGTGGCGGCGTCCCATATAAAGTGGAGGAAGATAGGCACCGATGTTAGCCCAGGGCCGTCTTCCTCAGCAAAAAAAGAGGAGGATTGGCGGATGTTAGCTCAGGGCTGATCTCCTCACAAAAAAAAAAAAAAAAAAAAAAAAAAAAAAAAAAAAAAAAAAAAAAAAAGAATTGCATTTTATAAGTGAACTTTAAAATGCGCCCAATGTCTTAACATTCATAAATAAGACTGCCAGGATTTAAATTTGTATAGCTTGAAAGCTCACATACTTCTATGGCATGCCACCTCCACCTCCAGCAAATTTGCAGGTAACTAAAGAAGGAGCCATGAGGAGGCTACCATTTATGGTCTATCTCCTTATCCCCTTCAGAACTCTTGGTCAACCCTCACAGCCTATCGCAAACACCACCTTTTGTGTATAATCCTACCAGAGAGTTAATTATCCTTCCAGTGAGCTATCTCCACATCCTACACTTACTTCTATTATTGTACATATCACCAGATATTGTAATTATTTGTTTACTTTGTCTTTCCCACTCAGCTATTTACTCCCTATAGCCCGGAGACATGTTTAACTCATCTTAAACACCCAGGATCCAACGCCTACTTAGCACATAATAGACAAAAACTGTTCTGCTAATGTGCTTCTGTAACATGAATTAGCTTATGTGCAACTGGTAAACAGGGATCATGTCAATATAATATAAAAGTCACATCACTTCACATGTGACTTTCCTCACATTATCATTTTACATCACCAAGTAACAGCAAATGGATACAAAGAATACAGAATGCCAAAACAGCAGCTATGAACACGATGTTCACTCACCACTCCTTCTTCCTCTTAGCTCAATTTGGCCACAGCCTCTGTCTTAGAAACGCTTGCTGCTCAGTTATCTTCACGCACTTTGTCCTTGTCTTTATAATTTAGCAACCTCAACCCTACCTAATAGGCTTCCATTAAGTTATCTTTACTTATATTTTAAGGTAAAGTCCTATATCTGCTATAGTATTTACTGATTAGGAATTTAACACCTGTTTTCACCTGTGCTAGTATTTTTGTTAGTACTGTTAGCGTTCTGGTTACAAAGTTGCATAGGTTTTGAGTAGTCTGCTTCAACCCCATTTCTTCCCATAAACTTTGTAATTTTTAAGTTCATAATTTTGCAAAACATAAGTTTTTCAGGAATGCATATACTTCATTATAGCAAAAATGCCTGTACTCAAAGTATTTGATGAACTGAATCACTGAGTATCCGATGCTCGTCAGGCATTATACATTCATTCATTCAACAAATATTACCAAATATCAAAGTAAACAAGGCACTGCTCTAGGCATTGGAGACACAACAATGATGGGCAAAGTATGATTGTGTATGTTTGAGTGTATACGCGTATGTGTGTGCATGTTGTATGTGTATCAATTTGTATTCATATTCAACTAAAATTACATATTATTGCTAGAGGTATATTCGAATCTCTATATTAGCAGTTTCAAAATCTGTTCAGAAGAATCATGTTTTGTTTCCCAAGAGAAATCTTAAACAGAAACAAAATATACCATGCACACTCAGCATGCCCTGCCCCTGAGATACCTCCAGGAAACTTGAGGCTGTCAGACTGATTTAAAAACCATGATCTAGCAACAATGCTCTGCCTTTACATGACTCCTTTAATAAATAAAGAGTCTGGCACGGGTTGAGAAAATCAATGAAGTCACTATATAAAGCTTCTAGTGGAGGTTTATTTCACTCGACTCCTCTCCCTCCCCACCCCATGCAGCTGTTTTAGTAGGAGCCCTAAGACTACTCCTCCCACACCCTGATCCCCTAAAAAGGGTATGTGAAAGACTGGGGTTTGGAGAAAAGGAAGCATAGAGTAGATAATTTAGGTCAACTCTTTGGAGACTTATGGGGAAATTTTTTCACCATCATAATGGTAAAATCTTAGGGGATGGAAATAAAGATAAAAGCCTAGGGAAAAAGAGACTTAAGAGGCTACTCAACTAGAAAAGGCCTTAAGCTAAAAAACAAACATTCTCATAGATCACAAAAGTCTCACCAAACTCACTAAGGAGGGAAATCAAAACGGAGTTTTGAGGACAGAGTCCCCTCAGACTTGGGAAACATTAATAAACAGAACAGACAAAGACCCTCTGCTTTCTGAGGTTCACATTCTCAGGGGCAGGGAAGAGAGAGAAGAGAGACAAAAATAATGAATAAGTCAATTATATAATATCTTAGAAGGTGAAATTTGATATGGGAAAAAGAAAGTGTGAAGCTGTGTAAGAGGGATCAAGAGTGCCAAAAAACAAGGGTAAAGGGGAGGGGAGGGAGCGTGGTTTGCGATTCTAAATCAAGTGGTCAGGGTGGGCCTCCTGGAGAGAAGAGCCTTGACAGAGGCTTTAATAAGAGAGGTAAGGGAGTTAGCCATGAGGTCATCTGCACTCCTGCAGCGGTGGAATAGCAAGGAGTCCAGCTGGGATAGATGTAGAGACTTAGAGGTCTTCGTAAAGATTTTGCATTTTATTCTGAGCCACTACATGGTGTTGAGCAGAACTGATTTACCTTTTAAATAGACTACTCTGCTAAGTGAAGAAGAGACTACAGGGGAGCACAAGTATACCATGAAGGAGACCACGGGGCGGCTACTGCAAATACCCAGGCAAGAGATGGGAGCTGAAGCAGGGTGGTAGCACAACAGGTGATGAGAAGTGGTCAAATCTTTTTTCCTTCATTCGAACATAGTTAAGTGGGCTCCATTCAACTTACCACATACCAAATCTAAAATATACTAGTAGCCATAGATTCCATAATGGATCTCCAATTCCCTTAGTAATATCTACATACTGCTGAGGTATTTCACATAAATAGACTAAGTCTTACTGAGTTTTACACCATTCTAGCACTTTCCTCCATGAAATTTATACTCATTTATTCCAACCCAAGTTCATATTACTTAAAAACAGAACAAGGAGGAGAAATGGAGAGAGAGATTTTTAAAGTCTATGTATCTTTCATTGAAGTCAGCAGTATTTTTTTTTCCTTCTTTCTTTTTCTTCTTCCCCGTATATTTCAACAGATGCCTCCTTTAAAGAATGAAAACAGGGGCCAGCCTGATGGCGCGATGGTTAAGTTCACGCACTCCACTTCGGCAGCCTGGGGTTCACGGGTTCAGATCCCGGACACGGACCTACATACCGCTCAACAAGCCATACTGTGGTGGGGTCCCATATACAAAATAGAAGAGGATGGGCACAGACATTAGCTCAGGGCCAATATTCCTCAGCAAAAAGAGGAGGATTGGCAATGGATGTCAGCTCATGGCCAATCTTCCTCACCAAAAAAAAACAAAAACAAAAATGTAAGCAAGCTATAAACCTTCATCTACCTTAATAAAAATACTGAGCCTTGGTGGGATAGTTTTATGTATTTTCCAATTTCAAAATATTACCATTGACAGTCTAGTAAACATTATTATTTCTTTACACTCCTACTTGGTAATCGGTCCCAGCTTCCTTTTAATTTCATTTCATTTTCTGAACTAGCAGAGAAAAATAGATGCTACAACATAATTGCTTGACTTTGATAAAAGAACAGAAACATTAGGAAAAAAACATTTTGGTTGACTCTGTTACTCAAAAAGAAAAAAGCTTAATGGACTTTTTTTTATTATTTTATTAGCTTTCTAGTATTAGGGATCAGGTTGAGGTTTTAAGTCATACACTTTTCCTGCCCTAAACAATTACTATCCATAAGATAGTTTGAGAACTTAAGGGTAGAAAAAGGAATAAAATATAAATCATACAACTTTATCAGGCAACTAGTAGAAGACTTCATAAAGGATTTACTTAAGAAAAAGCTCAAAAGCTCTGAGCCTTCTAAAGACTTTAGGAATTGTTCTCCATAACTAATAAGAAAACTTTAGGATCCGTATGTTTATTCGATAAACCTTTTATAATAATTCCATTTAACAGCTAAAACGATGCTCTACAACTTTAAGTTTTCAGACATGCATTATCTTATCTATTCTAGCATAAAGTATCAAATTATCTGAAAACAGGCTGATCCTTAAGGAATCCAAAGAAAGACAAAAATCATCTTTCAAAATCAAAAATGGAAAAATTATTTACTAAAATATAAATATCCTCACAGAAGTGTTATTTTGATTTTTTTTTAAATCATATGCAATTAGTGAGTTAACAATGGCTAAGCAGGGCAGAAGGGCAAGTGAGGGATCCAGATCACTAAAATAGTCTTACCTTCTGATGTTTTCCATCGTTTCCATAAATCTTCAACAGTTATATGCTTATCTTCTCTGTGCAGATGGCTGTGTTTATTAGAAGCATCTTTATATTTCATATCTTCTCTGATAAACTATAAAAGAGAAAATACTAAGTTAAATATACTTAAATTCACTATTTTAGCTTCTATAAACTGAGAAAAAAAATAAAATTTGAAATCTAGTGGGTGGTGATTTTCAGATAATAAATGGTACATTTTTGGTATTTTTATACTCACATTATTCTTAAATGTTTATAAAATTTTTAAAGAAATGTCTTCCACTACCAATCATAACAATAACAACAGCAGCAGCAGCAGTAAAAGTACTTATTTAATGTTTATCATTTAACAGGTACTATTCTATATTATATAATAAATATGTCTATATATCTATACACACACATACACATATACAGAGATACAATCATTTCACTTCATGACATTTCTATATGGAAAGAATTATGAATCCTCATTTCATAGATGAGAAAACCAAGGCCCAAAAAGGTCAAGTGATTTGCCCAAGGTTAACAAACTTATGAACAGCAGAGCTAAGATGCCAGCCCAAGCACTTTGGTCATGCTCAACACCATAATATACTGCCTCAATATTATACATTTTTACCAAATACCTAGTTACAGGGGTTCTTCAAAACACAATAAATACTAATCTCAATTACTGCATCATATTTCTATGTTCTCCTTTCTTTTAAGCTATTATTTATAGTTGAAAAGCATTCGATTACAGTGTTTAGAACTAAAGTACTTTAAAAACTAAAGTAGATCCTTTATTAATCTTACTTTAAAATAAACATATAGAGAGAAAGCACTAAAATTTCCTTTGCTAAAAACCAACATGCTCTGTACGACTTCACTATATAAAATTCTTCAACTGCTCCCCACTGTCTACCAAATGAAAAGCAAACTCCTTTTTATGGCTTACATACCATTTCCCAATCCCGTCCCTGACACTCTTGTAGACCTTATCTTTTGACACTCTCTCCATATAAACTCATCACTCTAATTATATGAAACTAATAGTTTTTTTTTAACTATTATGTTTTTTCTACCACAATATTTCTGATTTTTCTTGTTTTGATTTTGTTTTAATTGGTATCTTTATTGATTTTTTTCCTGACTCCAAAAATATAAGATCATACAAAAGATTATTTCAGAAATCCACAATGCAGAAAGTGAAAATCCCCTATAGCCCCCAACCCCAGAGGCATATTTTTCGGACTTTTATATATTGACAATGAACATCATCTTCAGACAAAAGACTTAAGTTGGGTTGTTTTCTACTGAAACTAAGAAAGAAAATTTTAATAGCTGTATAATATAGAGCAAATCATTTCACTTTTCTGAGTTTCAATAACCTTGGGTACAAAATGAAGAAACAAGGTTTTAGGATCAACACTACTCAGCTTGTGGTCAGCAACTGGTGTCAGTGAGCAAACTGATACCAGTCTACATTATGCATAGAAATGAAGAGTAGCCAGTTAGAAACCTTTATAGCAATTAGACAATGTTTTCAAAGCATGTGACAAATGTACTTATTACTGTGTAGGCCCTATCCATAATGAATTGGAAATGAAAAATCTGGTCCTTCACCACAGATACTTTGAAAAGCACTAATCTAGAAGGTCTATTCTAGCTCATGTATATTCTATTGTTCTAAATCGTGCCTTACCCTTTTTTCCCAAATACTCTTTTTTAAAGTTATTTTTAAAAAGGCCTGCCTCATTGCCCCAACTCCTCCTATTTCTATTTCCTATTTTTCTATTTCCTATTTTTTTATTTCCCTATTTCTGCCCATCCCCCCTGCTCTTTCTGACTGATACCTTCAGAATCCAACAGACATACCTGGAAAAATCACTGCCACTGAGATGCTCAGAAACTGCCCCTATTTTGGAAGAGGACCAAGAGCTAGAGAGAAATTCTAGATTGAAAACCATGTTGATGAACAGAGCAAGGAAGAAGCCTGTCTTGGAAATGGTTCAGTCAGTTGGAACAAATGGAAACTGTTTCACTTATGTGATACATTAAAAAAACAATGTCCTAGGAAATTCTCTTCACCACATGAACACAAAGAATCCAGAGGTAGAGTTCTGTGGCTTCAGGATCAATATATTTCAGAAAATAAAGCTAATTTCCATACATAGACTGTATGTGGCATTCTATCTACTAAATTATTTTCAAAAGCCCAGAATAAGGGTATAGATATCTTCCAAAATATATGCTTAACAAAATAAAAGAATTAATATATCCAAAAAAAAGGCAATTTAAAAAAAAAAAAGCTTAATGAAGGTATCTATAGCTCACCAGGTGTAAAAGAGCTATCTAGCTCCTAAGAAAGTTGGGTGAAAACTGAATAAATACATTGAATAATATTTTCCCTAGAATTATCATTTAAAATATATTAATTTTAATTAACATATTAATAAAATTAATATATACTTCTGTTTTAAAATATGACCCCAAGATAACACAATTCATAACAAACCACATAAAAGTATATTCTATATTTCATAAATCTTCAACATTTCGATCACAAAGCAGCCGTAGAATGGAAAACACTATAATTAAGAATTACTTTAAATTGAACCTAAGTTGGAAAATGTTTACCTGAACCAAACACACAAAATCATCAGCTTCCATTAAACTCTCCCCGCAACATTCTACAGAAGAGTAGACCACTCTGACTCTTCAGACTTCTAAAACTTCATAGAAAACTGCAAATTTTCAAAATGAGGCAGGCTACTAGAGAAATTTTAAAAACAGTCACCAATAACTGAAAATGCATGAGCAAAAGACAAATGCTTCTTATTCGCTGAAATCCGTGAATTAAGGAATACGAAAACAGAATCTGAAATCCCATGAAGTAAACCTTCAAATAATGTACAGGAAATAATGTAGAGCTCTTTGGTACACAGATTCAATTATGCAAACCTACTACAGGAAAGCCTGAATTGACAATACAAATACAGGAGTGAATAAATAAACGACTACTGAATATTCTTTTCAAAACATTCACTCAGATGATTCTTTTAAATAAATTCTTCTAGTATCATTAAAGAATTTACTTATCCAGTTTCAGGAAGTTAGCTTTTAAATGATAAACTGATTTCAGTTCCTTGTTCCTTTAACATATATGTTATTTTGTATTTAATATTTGTATTTTGTATTTGTGCTGTTTTTATGCTATATTTTTTATTATGTTTTATTTTTATGTTATGTTTTATATTTGTATTTGTGCTGTTATTTTTATGATACTGCTTTAATAAAATCTGATACATGTTAGTATAGACATATTTTGGGGCTCTATTCAGCCTATACCTCTTTCCCTGAGAACTACCTATTACCTATTAACATTAGTGTAGATCCCTGAATGTGTCCAGTAACTCCCCCCTCAACTTATCACCTACTGCCACAGCTATGTGACCAAAGGACAGACACTTGACCCAGAAGAAAACAACAGAGCCTGACTAGAATGACAAGATTTTATCTCACGAGAAACTACAATTCAGATCATGTTGGGTCACTTGGCCCTGGCTCTGGATTTTTAAGGTGATAAAGATGCTGGTATTAAAGGTACCATTTTACGAGCAGCCAAGATGGGCCAGGTGGTAAGGAGAACAGAGGAGGCCAATATGTAGAGAGAGAAAATAATGACCGAGAACCGAGGTGAGCACAGGGAGAGAAAGAAATGGCACCAGGAACTTCCTTGATTCTTGATAACTTTCCAGTTATACTTCCTCAGGAGCCTGAGCTACACAATTCTCGTCCTGATTTCCATGATATAACAATGACAAATTTGTTTCCCCTTTTATTTTTAAATACACAATTTTAAGACCTAAGTACCAACGAAAGGTGATTTACCATGACAGTTAAGCACTCAGACTCTGGAGTCCGACAAAACTATATTCAAAATCTGACTCTACTACTTACACTCTCTTTAGCCTCATATTTCTCCTCTGTACAATGAGGAAAATAAAATTGCCTACCACATATGGCTATGAATAAGATTAAACTAAAAATGCATACACAGTGCATAGAAGTGTTAGACAATAAAAATATTTTGAGTGTTTTTTTTATTTCAATGTTGTTATTGCTGCTGAAGTTTAAAGCCTGAATAAATGTTTCACTCTGACTATACTGGTCGATTTAATACACATTTGGGGGAATATCAGACATTTATAAAGCTAAGAATGCCCAACACTCTTAAAGTATCATTTCAGATATTCTGAAACAAAATACATAACAGAGATGGGGAGGAAAACCACAGCATTTTTATTAACAATGTAAGCAGAGACTTCCCCAAAGGACACCTGTCATCAAAACAACAGTGTCCCAGGTCTGACATGTGAGTCACTTACAGCAGATGGGTTCCTTGAAAAAAAGTGCATGGTCTTCCTATCTTGAAAATAATACTAAAATAGCTTAGTATAATGTATCAGGGGAAAGAAAGCACAACAAAAAAAGTACTACTGTTATTCCCACTTTTAAAGACAGAAAAGCTAAGGCTAAGGGAGGGTTAGCAATTTACTCTATTTCATTTAACTATTTAGGAGACCTAATGTTGGAAGTAAATGTTAAAGAATTCCAAAATGTAAGTTCTTCACCACCATCCTAACCTAGATGTTCTGTAAAAATGCATTGATTCCCAAACTCTTAGATAACATGCTAATAAAGCATGAATTGCCCATGTTTCTCTCTTCATCCAAAAATTGTTATATCAAACAGATAGCATAGTGGTTGAGAGCGCAGACTCGGTCTCCAGATGGCACGGATATCCCAAATCTGCCATTGCTGTATGACCTCAGTAAGTTACTTTACTCTCTGTGCTTCAGTTTTCTCAGCAGCAAAACGGTAACAGAAGTCATATGTCAAAGGGTTGTGAGGAGTAAGTGATTTATTTCATACGAAGTGTAAACAACAGTGCTTGGTATATACTAAACACTCAACAATGTCAGCTATTTCATGTAAATCATCTACTTTTTATAATAATGAGTTAAATTTTTGTCTTGATTTGCACACTCTATATCCTTTCTTGAAACGACTGAAGATAGTCTGAGGTACTACAAAACACCAGCTGACTTAAGAATTAAATCTACAGAGAGCAGCAGCAGCAAATCTTGACCAAAACTCACCACACGAGATGCTATAACTGGTGTAGAGAAAATTCTGATCTTATCATCTAAGATGGGTGACGACACTGACACAACATCACAAGAGAACACTGGCAAACCGCAATATGTTTTCATGAAATAAGAATGAAAAAAAAAGTAAATCATTTAACATCTGAAAAAAATTTCTTCAGATCCTAAATTCAAACATTTAAACTCTATGCTAATGAAAACTTCAAGCTGACTTCTGCTCCACCTCCTCCCACTGTAACTCCCAGCACTGTTGCTATAGTACCAGTTCAGCCCTTAATCCCATTCCCTTCCAACATCAAAAACCCATCAGGTAATCCCCAGTTTACCTACAATAAATGACCTCCTTAGGATTCTGTTCTCAGAACAGCTCAGGCTTCAACTGGCCTCACAAATTACTGTCAACACCATTTAAGCTAAACCACAGCCTTTTATGAGCTAGCTGGTTATGACACTGATTCAAATGATTGATCAGTCAGTAGACAGATGACAGAGTCAAACTTAACAAAGAAATTGTGAAACACAATGTTTTTACGAGCTGAAGTCTGCCTGTCATTTGTTTTATAGGAACCAGTACATGATCTATATCATTCACTACTCTTGAAGATTATTATTGGTTATAATCCAAAAATCTCTAACAAAATTACCCATGATTCCATCAATCTGTCCATTAGTTTAAAAAAAAAAAATGCTGTGCTGTCATTAAAAAGAACACCAAAATAAGAGTCCAAAGGCCTATGCAAATGACTTTGTTTTCATTTGAAAAATAAAAGGTAAAAACTACCTCACAAAGTTACAAAGATAAAAAAGGGCATAGTTTTATAAATATATGGTGAAAGTTTGTTGCTTTTATTGAAGTTAAAACAAGTAGGTGCTGTAGCAACTAGAGATATACCAAAGTCTAGTTTTGGCCTTAGTTTCTGGCCAAAATCTACCATTAGGCTTTCGTCCTAGATTGTGGAATTCTCAACACCCAAATACCTATTTAATCGTCTTTCTGACATCCATGAAATTGTGAGTGATCAATACACATGAGATCACATAAGGTAAATTATATCCAACAAGCATGACGTCAGTAATACAAAAGGTGAGTCATTCACATTTAACAGTAATAAGTGATCTTCACTTTAAGTAAAAGTAAGCATTCAAGAACTAACAAAAAATCTCCTTCTGTTTTTTATTTGCTAAAATGTAATGTCAGAACTTATATTTCAAGCCAAGATGAGGTTACAGAGACCAGATTTACCACCCTCCCCCAAAACAACTAAAAAACTAGACCAAATATATGTAACGACAGTTTTCAAGACATTGAACATCAGGCAAAGTACAGTGATCCCTGAGAGACCAGAAACAAAGTATGCCCTGTGACTGCCCTAAATTAGTTCCAGGACTCCAGGACACAGCACAGGAAGAGGGAAACCAGGCAGAGATTGGTAGTCCTGAGTTGAAGAGATGGAACTGGAGTCTGGGGAGAATAATGGAGGCTAGAGATTACAGGACTAAGTACCAGAGAAGAGTGAGCTGCACAGAGACAGAAGCCTGGATATCTAGAAACGGTGCCTCAAGTCTTCAGCTGACTACTGATCAGCTCACACATGCAAGGGAGCTATAGCAGGCCAAGGAAAAGAGACACGCAAAAGAATTAGAGGAAACAATCCCTGAAGATTACACAAGGCAGGAAATAGTGTTTGTTCCAAGGAGACAGAGTAGAAAATCTCATAATTCATGGGTCACCAGGTAGAACACCAAGAAAGGTTTTGCCTCATTACTGGGGAATATTAACCCTACACTAAACTCTACACTGGTCCTACCTAAAAAAGATTGTTAAGTACAAGCCAAAGGGATTAAACTGTTTCCAAGTAACTTAACCCTGTCCTAGAACAAAGCTTAAGAACATGTATAGGAATACAAGATACTCGGCACCCAACAAAGTAAAATCTACAGTGTCAGGCATCCAATGAAAAATTACCAGGCATGCTAAGATACAGAAAAATACAACGAAAAATTAGGAGAAAAGTCAATCAAAACCTACCCAAAAATGACACAGATGAGAGAATTAGTAAATAAACGTATAAAAATAGTTACTACAGTTATATTCTACATATTCAAAAAGCTAGGGTAAATATTGAGCATGTTAATGCAGACATGTAAGACTAAACGTTTTTTAAGACCCAAATTAAAATTCTACACATGAAAACTACAATGAATGAGATGAAAAATACACTGAGTGACAGATTAAACATGGCAGACTAAAATATCAGCAAACTTAAATACAATAAGCATTAGAAACTATCCAAATTGATAGTGAGCTGTGGGACAACTTCAAGCAGCCTAATACAGGTGTAATTGGAGTTGCTGAGGAGCCAAGAAAGAGTGACAAAAAAAAAATATATTTGAAGAAATGATGGCCAAAATTTTTCAAAATTTTATTAAAACTATAAACCCACAGATCCCAGAAGACAAATAAACCTCAAGACAAGAAGCATAAAGAAAACAATACCAAAACGCATCATAATCAAATAGCTTAAAACTAAGGACAAAAAAAGTATCTTAAAAACAACTTGGCAGCGGGGCGGGGGGGGAGTGGGGTGCAGTGACACATTAGGTACAAAGGAACAAAGATACGGAGGACAGCAGAATTCATCAAACACAATACAACCTGGAGAACACTTAAGAAGCATATTTAAGGTATGAAAGAAAACTGTTAACTTACAATTCTTATCCAATAAAAACATCTTTCAAAAACGAAGGTGAAATAAAAACTTTTTCAGATATACAAAGACTGAAAGAGTTTATCACAAAAAGTCCTGTACTACTAGAAATGTTTTTAAAAATCTTGTATGCAGGAGGAAAATAATACCAGATGGAAATCTGAATCTTCATAAAGGAATAAAGATTGCTAGAAACGTAACTACATGGGAAAATATGTGCAATTTGTTGTAGGTTACCAATTTTGCAGAATACCTCAATAAAGCTGTTAATAAAAAAAATACATAACCTGTAAAGAATGTGTGGGAAATGGCACATCCCTATATCTGTAGGAGTACAAACTAGTACAATCTTTTTGGAGGGTAGTTTTAGTAAATCAATTAAAATGTTAAATACTCACTGCCTTTATCCCAGAATTTCCACTTTTCAGAATTTATTCTACAGCAACACTCCCAGAACTATATAAAAGGTCAAGGGCGTTCACTGTAATATTGTTATCAATAATGAAAACTTTGAAACTACCCAAACTGCCAACAATTAGGAGAATTGTTAGACAAATTATGATACTACTATGGCAAAATTAAAAATAAGATATATCTATTTATCTCTAATAAAAAAGAGAAGCTTACATTATAGTTATTTGACATTTAATAAAATAATGTCCATTTAGTATGGTTACCTTGCATATTTTTTCATGCTGATTAGAAGCTCTGGATGGCTATTATATGTCTAATATATTAAAAAACAAAATTACAGGGGGCTGGCCCTGTGGCATAGCTGTTAAGTGCTCACGCTCCGCTGCTGGCAGCCCAGGGTTCGCATCCCGGGCACATACTGATGCACCGCTTGTCAGGCCACGCTGTGACTGCGTCCCACATAAAGTGGAGGAAGATCGGCACAGATGTTAGTTCAGGACCGCTCTTCCTCAGCAAAAAGAGGAGGATTGGCAGATGTTAGCTCAGGGCTGATCTTCCTCACACACACAAAAAATTAAAAACAAAAAACAAAATTACAATCAATCAGAGCTTCTGATGTACATTTTCATATTCTCTCTTAACTTCTATCCTAATACAAGAAAGTGTTACCTGGATTCACCAAAGCACTGTTTGATAATTCCTAAGAACAACACAGAACTAAATCAGGCATTCCCTGATTTAGTCTTACTGAGATTAAAATTCTGTTGTATGTTTATTAACCATTTGTATTTCTTTTATGAAATGTCTATTATATACTTAATTTATTTCTGGGAATGTGTTGGTTTCCTCTCTGACAAAACACAGAAAGAGGGGGCTGGCACAGTGGCGTAGTGGTTAAGTTTGGCGTGCTCCACTTCTGCAGACTGGGTTCGGATCCCGGGCGCACACCTACACCACTCATCAAGCCATGCTTTGGTGGCAAACTACATACAAAATAGAGGAAGATGGGCAGAGATGTTAGCTCAGGGCCACTCTTCACAAGCAAAAAGAGGAAGATTGGCAACAGGTATTAGCTCAGGGACAATCTTCCTCACCAAAAAAAAAACACACACACACACAGAAGGAGAGACAGAGATAAAGGGAGAACATCCCCCCAATCTCCTCCCTTTTGATGTTATCATGGGAGGATATACAATGCTTGGAGCTATTGTAGCCATTTCCAACCAGGAGTAGAAAGCCAAGAAAATGTAACACAGAGCCCTACACGTTATTGAGCCTCTGAGCTAACCTTGAAACCACTTAGTAGTCTCAGACTTATGGTAACGTAACTTCAAATATTAAACCCCTATTGTTTAAGCTACTTTAATCAAGTATTCTATTACTTGCAGCCAAAATCATTCTAAAATATACAGTCCTCAAATAACAAAATTCCTGAAGCTTGCTGGTCCCCATCAATTAGGTCTAGTATCCAGAGTCCAGACTCATTTAAATGGCCAGTAATAAGCAAACATGGCTTTGACATAGGGAAATAAAGCAAAAGACAGGGAATTATAAACTAAGGAATCACAAAATCAAACTGGTAAATTGTTTGATAAACCAGATTATCCAACTGCATATTATTATGTCTATATATCCTTTTACTAAAGACTAAGGGTTATGAAGCCACCCAAAATTTGGTTCAGCTTTGTGGGAACTCAAGGAAAGGCATATTTCCATACTGGAGTTAGATAAAGGAAAAAGAAGAACACACAGAAGTGTAAACACACAGTAACATACACACACAAACACAAGCATGCCAGGCAATCGCAGCAGCAAATAGTGAGAGAACTTCCTATTGAGAAGAAAAATATCTCGAGATAAAAGCCAGAGCTATAAATTGAGCAGTTCCTTCTACCTGATCTTCTTTCTCCCTTGCCAATCTTAAAGAACCAAGGTTTAATTAGACTACATTAAGGGAACTGACAGATTCTTATCAGAGGTTCTAATAATTTCTATTAAGTATTCACCTATATTTTCTTGTAATTTCTGTATGGTTTCACTTTTATTATTAAATTTTTTAATTGATCTGGTTTATTTTTTATGTAAGGTGAAAGGTTAGGCTCTAACTTTATTTTTCTCTAAATCTTAATTATCCAAGAATTATTTATTGAAATAATTTTAATAACCCAATGAGCTACAATGCTACCTTTAAATAATTTAAACACGGTTGGATATCAGTTATTTTTACATGGTTCAACTTAATTATATACAGACACAGTTCTATTTCTCGGATACTCATTCTATTAATTGCATTTACTTGTTTCACTTTAATACTAACAGAAGAAAAATGATGATGATTTTCGCACGTGCCAATTATAATAATGACATATATGCAAATGCAACCATTTTAGATATATGGCTCTGGCACAAATCTAATTGACATCACTGTAACTTTGTAAATCTGCCAAGGTTTCCAATTCAAATAGTATTAGTAGTACTAATAGTACTAAAACAGCACATGATTTTTTTAAGACTTTATTTTTTAGAACAGTTTTAGGTTCACAGCAAAATTTATCAGAAAAGTAGAGTTGCCAAATACCCCCTGGCCCCACAGTACATGCTTTTTCCATTTAAACATTCTCCATGCACCGTTCAAATTAAAAATCTATATTGAGCCATATTCACAAGTCAGTATACATATGCATACATATGCATAGAGTTAACAGAGTTTGGGGAAATGTTATTTGGGTAATCAATTAAAAAATCAGATATTCAGTGATTGTTAGCTTACAAAGAATATTTTGTTACTTTCATTAAGAAACTACTTTCACTAGTTACTGGGAAAGATTATTACACAAAAGTAAAAATAAACTTTTAAAATACTAATTTGAGCTCTTCAGTATCTTGTCACTCTTAACTGGAGTATTTAGTAATGGATTATATTTTAACAAACACACAAATTTTAATTTGCATTAAGATGAAACATCATGAAAGCACAATGCAATCAATTATTCACATAAATATTTATTATCTATTTATGAGTCAGACCATGTTCTGAGCGGTGAGAATATAGCAAGTATAAAGCAAACAAAAATCTCCACCCTCAAAGAATATATTTCCTAGCATGGGGAACACAGACATTAATAAAATAAGTAAAACTAAACGTATATTGTTACTTGAAATAAGCAATGTTGAATTTTTTAAGAAAGAAGAGAATAAAAATATTTAAGTGTTTGCTTATATTTAAAAAATTAAAGGAGAGGTAAACCATAAAATTAGGGGCAAAAAGGTTACTTTTAAAGGGATGGAGAGATTGGATTGGTGGTTATCAGAGGGGAAGGGGGGAGGGAGGAGGGCGAAAGGGATAATTCAGCACATGTGTGTGGTGATGGGTTGTAATTAGTATTTGGGCAGTGAACATGATGTAATCTATGCAGAAATAGCAGTATAATGATGTACACCTGAAATTTATACAATGTTATAAACCAGTGTTACTTCAATAAAGAAAAAATTAAAAAATAAATGAATAAATAAAGGGATGGAAGAAATATGGCATATGGGACAGGGATAGAAGCTACACTTTTTACATATACTTTGTTTCACAGATAGGACTGTGGAACCATATAAATATTTTTATAATCATTAAACAAAATTAATTTTTAAATGTAATCTCCATAAGTCACAAGTAAAATAAAACAAATGAACCTAACTGTATATCCAGTTAGTAATATAACCATACAGTTAGGAACAATCTCCACTGACTTTAACCATATATCCCTAGTGGTGTACATCCTATGAAGAAAAAAAAGAACTGAGAGAGAAAAGGCTCAAACTGTTTTGAGCAATCATGTCATTGGTGTTAATGTTAGTATTGTTATCCTGAGACTGTTGTGTGCATCCTGTGGGATGAATCTAATAAGGAATTATGCTGGTATTGTTAAGCACCAATAGTTTCAGCGTGACTACAGGAAGATACAGGAGTAAGATAGATAAGGTTAAATAAAAACTCTGTAGTATTAAATCTGAATCTTAAGTATCAAGCTGAATTCATAGTGTATATCATCTTCAAAAAAAAAGATTTTCCTAGCTCTGTCCACTGACAAGTCATAGAAACGACGACTAAGCCAGCACTGCCAGTACATTGATTGTGGTCTGTCAGATATTGACAATGTGTTTTCCAATAAAACAAATCAAGGCTTCTTAAACAAATGGCTAAAGAAAGCGGAACTCTGGAGCCAGCAATGTGCAAAGTGAGCCTGGAATGTCTTATCAGAGTATAAAGCAAGAAATCTATCAAAGACTACTAAGGTTGGGTCAAAAGGATCCAGGTGCAAGCTTAAATAAGCTTCCACTGGCCAAATATGGGACAATTTAAACAACAAAATAAATCATAATAATAGCCTGACATTCATTTAAATCCATGAGTTTGTGATTCTATACATACACACACACACACACACACACACACACACACTTCTCTTTTATCTCCTTTGGAAGATCCTTGGAAACCATCTAATTATTTTGAAAACCTATAAATAAGGGGAAAGAATCAAGCATTTATCCTGTATTTCCTACAGAAATAGGCAACCAAATAACTGACATATTGAAATTTCTCTTTAAAGAACTATTCCAAATAATAAGAGAAAAGAACAGAATTAAATTATTGGCATTTTGCAACCTCTAATGGATTAATGGATCTCGGTAATGATCAACAATGGTGGATAAAATCACAAAACATCAAAGACGATGCCAAATTTTTTGGCCCACTCAAGGACTATTACGATGCAGTTATTTAAACAGTAACTCCACTGTTAGAAATGAAGATAACAGAGAAGAGATTTGAATCAAGAAGAAAATCAGGACTTAATTTTGAACATTTTAAATTTAAGGTTACTGTTAGATATCCAAATGGAGATGTCGATGCAGTTGGATATATGAATCCAGAGCTTAGGACTTCAGTGAATAGAGGGTATTTAGGAACCTTGAAATTAGGTGAGATCACCAAGGGGGTAAACATAAATAGGCAAAGAGGCGTAAGGACTAAGTTTAGGAGCACTTCAACGTTAAGAGATCAAAGAGATGAACAAAGAAACTGAAAAGAAGAAACCAATATAGTCAAGGAAAACAAGGAAAGCGTGGTGAAAAGCCAAGTGAAAAAAAAAAGTCCATTAAAAAAGAAAGCATGTTCAACTGTATCATGACCCTGGTAGGTGATATGAAGACTTACTAACTAACCACTGCATAGCACCATGAACATCTCTGGTGAGCAAAATAAGAACAGCTTTAGTGGAGTAACAGAGGCAAAAGCTTAAGTGAGTTCAAGAAAGAACAAGATGAGAGAAATAGTACACAAGTCCTTTTGAGGATCTTGTTATAAGGGAAGGAGAAAGGAACGGGGCAACAAGCAAAGGGAGAAGCAGAGTCAGAGAAGTTTTTGTTTTTTTGTGTTTATATACTGGGAAAATAATGGCAGATTTGAGTCAGAGGGGAAAGATGCAGTAAAAAATTGAAAATACGTTTCTTGAGGAAGAGAGGAATGGGAATGCTAAACCATTGCCCTACAGTGAGAAGAGAAGATGAGAAGTGCACAAGTGGAGGAATTCCCTTTTGCAAAGAGCACAAATAGTGAATCAACAGTAAGAGGAGAAAATACAGAGTTTATGGACACAGATGCAGGTGGATGAGACCCCCGTGGTTATATGGCCTCTGACAGTTACAGAGGAAAAAACTTCCCTATCCCAATCCTAACATCTTTGGTTATTAGATCACTGGGATAAGATTTTAAACATACCACAAAGTATAGAAATAAAACTAGCAATTGAGAGTTAAAGGAAAATTCCTGACCAATTATACTTAGATTTTATAGCAACACAAAGATTTCTCTTCACTGACTTCTACAAAAGAAAGTGACAGCTTCAAAATGTGAGTATCAGAATGTTCTATATCTCAACTGGGGTGGTGGATACATGGGTTTATACATTTGTCAAAATTCATCAAACTGTACAGCTAACATCTCTGCATTGAATTATATGTAATTTATATCTCAAATATTTAAACCTTTAAGAAATCTAAGAAACTCATTATCTTTTACAGGCACAATTTTATTCATTAAAAAGATATTTACTTTAAATGTACTGCTTATCTCTGGGGACCTTTAAGAAAGCCAGTCTTTAAGAGATCCCATTAATGTGCCATACACTGTAATTTTTAAATGTCTTTTTATCATTTGTTGGGTTTTCGGGGTAGAAGAAAAGACTAGCAATGGCAAAACCAGTTAGAAATCAAATAATAAGAATAAAACTCAACAACTCAGAGAGGGAAACATGAAGGCAGACAAAGATGAGTCCAGAGCATTGAGCCTCAGTTGTAGGTAAAATAGTGATAACATCAATAAAAAATAACAATGTAATTAAGGAGAAATAGGAAACAGTTAAGGAAGGCAGTGATTGGTTCAGCATAAGACTTCCTAGACAGGAAAACAAGGAGAGAAAGCAATGTATTTTTTTAGAACTTAGGACACTGAGTTGGCGATCCTAGCAGACAAAATGTGAGAATGGAATTTAGGACCCAAGTCGGAACTGAACATACACGGAAGTGATAGTTAAAACCATGAGCCTGAATAGAGCTTCCTAGAAAGCAAAAAAAAAGGAAAGAAGAGGCCCAAAGACAAACATCTTACGGAAGAGACTTCTGGTTTCCAGTTCCGCATGTAAGGACCTTGGAAGTCGCCACTCCATCCTAACAACAAGCAAAAAGCTGGAATGACTGAAAAGTAAACAACTCTTCTTTGATCCATAAGAGAGGGGAGAACACAGGACAAACCGCTGCCCCTAAGACTGGAAAGACCGACAGGTGAATACAGGCTTACCTTTCCCAAAGCAGAGTCAGGAGAGGAAACAGCTGCAGGAAGGAGTGCTGGGGTAGGAAAATCTGAACTGTAATTGACGAATTGCTGGAGGATGAGCACAGACAAGTCAGGGTGAAAAACTTCACGGATACCCAGACATAGGAAGGGCCCCCACAATATTGTGAGATTTACCTCCAGGAGCTCAACCAGAATCCAGCAGTAAATACTGGAGAAAAATCCTCTCCTGCTTCTGGCGAGGGGCAGCGAATGACATTTTGAAATAACCCGGAGCACTCTGCTCCTCTTAACAAGCCCTGCCCTCAGGGGAAAAACAGTTAACCAGAGCCTAACCTGCTGGGATATTATCGGAACCTAACTGACTAGGGGAAATACTCAACTCTACCAGACTCTAGCCTTCCAGTGGGAGAAGGGAAATATTAACTCCAGCTCACTCTAGACATCCTGTCTCACTTAAAGGGAAAGAAAAAAACAAAAACTGAGAAACACTGGTGAACTTAACAGCCCAGAGGCACAGGCTCACTAAAAGAGCTTTTAGTGAGGTCTGAGACCTCATCACAGGCCTATAGAACACTTCCTCTCCCCACACACTTCACCACCATATTACTAGAAGCCATTACAGCAGTTCCTTTTACCCCATACAACATGTCCAGCTACCAGGAAAAAATTACAAGGCATACCAAAGCGCAAAAAACACAATTTGAAGAGAGAGCAAGCATCAGAACCAGACATAGCAGGGATGTTGGAATTATCAGACCAGGAATTTAAAACAACTACAAATAATATGCTAGGGACTCTAACAGATAAAGTACGCAGTATGTTAAGAACAGATAGGCAATATAAGCTGAGGGATGGAAATTCTAAGAAAGAACAAGAAAGAAATGCTAGAGATCAAAAACCCTGTAACAGGAATGAAAAATGCCTTTGACGTACTTATTAATTAGTAGACTGCACACAGCTGAGGAAAAAATGTCTGAGCTAGAAATTTCTAAATCAATAGAAACTTCGAAAACCAAAAAGCAAAGAAAACCAAGACTGAAAAAAAACAGAACAGAATATCCAAGGAATGTGGGATAACCACAAAAGGCATAACATATGTGTAATGAGAATACCAGAAGGAGAAGAGAAAAAGGAACAGAAGAAATATCTGAAACAATATTGATGGCGGGTTTTTAGGGCAGTGAAAATACTCTGCATGATATTATAATGATGGATATATGTCACTATACATTTGTCCAAACCCACAGAATGTACAATACGAAGAATGAACCTTAAAACCAAAGACTTAGGGTGATTATGATGTGTCAATGTAGGTTCATCCTTGGTAAAAAATGTACCATTCTGGTGAGTGATTGCTGATAATGAGAGTGACTAGGCATACATGAGGGTAGAGGGTATATGGGAAATCTCTGTATCTCCCTCAATTTTGTTATAAACCTAAAACTACTCTAAAAAAATTAAGTCTTAAAAAATAAATCTTATGGAATACATACACTTAAGGGAGCAAAAAGAATAAAAAAGTCAGAGAAGTAGCCAGAAGCAAAAAGAAGGAAAACCAAGCAAATTTCTTTTTAATTCCATGCTCCACTACACTATACTCCAGGCAGACTGAATTATTCATTACTGCATAAATTAGTACCCTACGTTCTTGCTTTAATGCTCTTCCCTACCTTGTCCCTTCCTCTTGGAATGTTCTACTATCATCGACACCTGTGAAAACCACCCATTTCCCAAGGTCCATCTCAAGGACTCATACCTCTCAAGTTTTTCTTGATGCTCCCCAGACAGATGTGCACTCTCTCTTCTAAAGCACAAGAGCATTCCATGATTCATGTGTATTCCTAGTACATAATTTGCCATAATGTGTCTTGTATTATTCATACATGACATTATACGCCCTACTAGATGGTAAGCTCACAAAGGTCTATGTTTGTTTTTTCGTTTTGCCCCATATTTAGTACAGTGCTGTATACATAAATAGGAACCTTAAATATTAGGTGTGTTTGTTTTTAACTGAATGGTTAACAACGCCCTTAGGAGTATAGGTATATTTCCCAAGCCCTTGAGGGAATCAAGGAAAAGAAAAGGAAAGTGAAAACAAAACAAAAATCAACTATTTGATTTTAAAAACAGTTTTTAAAATTCCACAAAAATTCCTATACCTCCCTAATTAAAACGTGAAAGAAATTTTAGGAACTTATGGGATATAAAAAGTAAAGGTCAGTTGGCAAGGATTAGTGATTAAAGTGAAGGCTCTCAAACATTTTTTATCAATTAATTTAAATATTTTCAGGGTCAAGATAAAATATTCCCTTAGTTTTAAAAAGATTCTCTTTATATCAACTGAGCTTCAGAGACCTATAGTTTCAGCTCTCCAGACCTAATAACACTGTAAAATGGCCACAGGCTAGTAAAAAGCAGGTCATCAACACCTGGTGTTGAGCAATCTCAAGACAGGCCAGACCCAGAAAGGCCAGGACAGAAAGCCTAAATAAAATAAGGGTTAATTAACAATGGAAAATAGCCATCCTGAGGGTGAGGTAAGGTGTATTCTCCAGCCAAGCTTTAGATAACATTCAAGACGTAAGTCAATATGATTCAAACCCAATACAGGGAACAAGCAGGTCTGAGGTCCTAGTGAAAAAGCTAACATCAATATCCAGAGGTTTCCAACTAAAACTGAGGTCATTAAACGAAACACAGTCCGAGAATGTATAAAGGGAGGTTCTTTCAGTGTCTAGGGCTCAAAACTGAATACAAGTTTAAAAAAAAAAAACTTGGAACTATGTCTAAACCTGTTCTGGAGAGTAAACGGGAGTTGGGATAGTTGGGCTCTAACTCAGTTCTCACATATATGATGTGACCCAAGTACCATAATCTCTCTAAACCTCAGTCTCCTCATCTATGAAACAGGGACACCACCTGTCTTGCCTATCTCAAAAAAACATCGCTGAAGATACTGTGAGACATCACAAATGCTTTATAAACTACGATGTTATAATCAATTTATGGTGGGGTTACCTGAGGATTAGAACAATTTACCTTACAACTCCCTGATCCAGCACAGTATCTTACCTTAAGACCTCACAAATAGCTTTCTAGAGCAAAACAGCCTTCTGAAGACCATGTGGTTAGTGACAGCCAAACACTGGATAGGTCCATAGGAAAATTTACACTATTATATAATTTTCTTCAGATATGAAAATTTGGGAAAGCCAGGAAACTTACTACTAAAAAAAAAAAATTCTAAAAATCAATGAAAGGGTTGATGACTATTATTTTAATATAGAAAATATTGTTAAGCTATATTAATTCTAGAGAACAAAAAGACAAAAAAAAAATCACTTAACTCTAAGGAAAAGAAATAGAAAAATGCCTAAGTCTCTGTCACGTCACTAGAAAACAAGCTGTACCACCTAAAAAGACTTAGGGTGATAAACTAAACTGAAATAGATCCAAGCTTTACTAATAGCACAAACCCTGGCACAATACTTAGATCAATTTAACAACAACTTAGTGAAGGAGCAAGACACAGATAAAGGTAAGTACAATAGAAAGCAGACTGTGATGAGACATAACAAGGTAATTATACAGCCCCATATGCCTGGGACAGTCTTCACTGACACCTGTTGTCCTAATGTAATTATTAATAGCACCCTCTTTCATTCTCAAAAGTATTCTAGTTTGGAAGATGAATTATATGGTCACCCTATCTATAAGAACAACAATATATGGCAGAGTTAATGTTACAGTAAAGGTACAACTTTACTTAATTTGTGAAATGGAAATAAATAGGTTCTGCACCCACTTGAACTCAGAGATCTTTTAGAAGATGAGACAATATGAGAAGTGTGCTAAACTCTCAAAAAAAATACATTACATAAATGCAGTGCCATGCTGTGACCCTGAAAATGCCCAGGAAAGGAGGGGGAGGAGAGAGCAGGACTGGCAGTACAGGCAGGCTGGATCCTAAGGAGCACAGATGCAGGTCCTGATTCACACTCCTAATCCTCTGCCCCCTTCTAGTCTGTAACAGGATTTAATATGAAACTCTTGTTAAGGTAAATTAAAAATTAATGGACCAGGAATAGGAAACTTTTTTTAATGAAAATATATAATTACCAGGTGGTCTAAGGAAAGTGGAAATAATCTGGAGGAAGGGGCTAAAAGATTTACTAGTTGAAGCAGGGGCTGCCCGGAGAGAGGCAAAAGGTACTGGGTTGAATGTTTCAAGGCCATAAAATGATTTCAGAAGTTTTTAGCTCTTTATAGATAGATTTCATAATATAGACCATTCATTCCCTGTTTATAAACTGTTTGCATTTAAGAATGTTTATTTGCCATGTGACACCCATCTTTCCACAGAAACTGTTATGGTGTTTAAGTTCCTACTTAGTTCAGCACAAAAGCCTATTTAATCCATATGTAACTGAACTATACATAGTACTAATGGTACTTCTCAAATGACTTGTGACTAAGGAAGCATCAGGAAGAGGGAAACTACTATAATAAATCAGTTTGAGAGGAAGAGAGGCAAGATAGTCTGGATGGTAAGAAATGGTAGGATAAGACAAAGTCTTCTGGTTTCTATGGTTTGCTTTGAGGGACAAGAAGATATATGATTAGAAACACTGGGAGAATTAGTTCTTATCAAGTATTATAAACAGAAAGATAACAACAGCAGTTGGTAAACAAATTGGAAAAGCAAGAGACAGAGGAGGCAGTCCAGTGATTAGGTGCTACAATCGTCAAGGCAAGATAGAACAGCCTGGGTACTCAACTAAATAAACGCTGAGGCAGGGTAAAAACTACAGAACTTAAGAAATATTCTAGGGCCAGCCCCGTGGCTTAGCAGTTAAGTGTGCGCGCTCCGCTACTGGCAGCCCTGGTTCGGATCCTGGGCGTGCACCAAGGCATCACTTCTCCAGCCATACTGAGGCCGCGTCCCACATACAGCAACTAGCAGGATGTGCAACTACGACATACAACTATCTCCTGGGGCTTTGGGGGAAAAAAAACAAGGAGGAGGATTGGCAATAGATGTTAGCTCAGAGCCAGTCTCCCTCAGCAAAAAGAGGAGGATTAGCACGGATGTTAGCTCAGGGCTGATCTTCCTCACAAAAAAAAAAAAAAAAAGAAAAGAAATATTCTAGGTACAACTATAAAACAATGAGATTTTCTTAAGATCTATCTCAATAATTTATACAATGGTTCTTAACCATTCTAGGCTACAAAACCATCTTGCTTTAACAAAAAAAGCAAAGAGTCCTCTCCCCAGAAAAATATACACACAATCCCACTTTATAGTAACTGCATGTCCATGACTTCCTGTAGAAAATAGTAAGACACTTTTAAGGTAGGACTTGGCCAAAGCGAAATCACAAAATACAGGGTCAGGAAACAATGTCTTTTGCAAGACCATCACAGTAGCCAAACAGAAATACCATGCCTGCGATTATAAAAACTGCTGTAAAAGTACAGTGTAAAAACAACTATAAGATTTATTAAAATACAAAGCAGACATCAGAATCGCCCAAGGACTTGTTAAAATACAGATTTCTGGGTCCCACCCCCAAGTTCCTGATTCAGTAGGGCTTAGATGGGGCCCGAGAAGTTGCATTTCTAACAAGTAGATGCTTGTTCGGGGAGCATATTTTGATTTATTCCTTAGAGCAATCTTTCAAAACTACATCAACTCCTTTTTCATTCACTTCTCTCCCTTGAGGCCCAAAGATCTGGCTGCAGCGATCCACTGTGTCATATGGGTTCATCACCTCTCCTTCCTCATTCTGTAGGCTAAACACAAAGTAGAAAAGTGCCCCAACCTTTTTTCTACCTTGCTTCCAAAACATGCACATAGCCTCCATATTATTTTGAATAGGTCAAACTGAAGTTAAAACATGTGAACAGAGAAGAGGTAAGCAAAATGACAAACAGGTATTTCGTGCTTAACAGATTTTAGTGCATTGAAGAATACCAAAATACCTTGAGCATATATCCCAAGAGGACTTCCTCCTAGGTAAGACAAGGGTGTTTCTTCCACAGACTCCTATTTAAAGGTATTCAAAATCATTACTTCTCTTCCAGGATCTCTACAGATCAATAATTTAAATTTAAAAATTAACAGAATTTGCAGCTAAAATAAAAAGTCATGGGGCAAATTTACAGAAAAGTATTTTTCAAAGGAAATAAAATATAGATTTTAATGTCTTCTCTTATCAAAATGACATCTAAATTTTCTGCCTCAGTCATTCCCTGACTTTTTTCCTAAATTAATATAAATGAATGAGCTTTACTCCATTCTTACAAAACCATTTCTTACAGGTATCAGAGCTAATTTCAATCATGAAAAGCAGAGTGGTCACCATAACAATATGAGTAACTGATGTGTTATATAGATAAGAGCCCCATATACAGTGAACAATGGAAAGCAGAGAAAAATAAATATTAACATTAGCAGTATCTCTGGAACTTGCCTTCTTGAAAAATTCTCACAGTTTCCTGTTTTTATAAAAATGAAATGAAGTCTATGTGACTTATAACAGACCTTGCTTTACAATTCATTAGTGCAGTAGTCTCCAAATTCTGTTGCCCAGACCCCACAGGAATGTACAATCTAATCCACTTGAGAAGGAGAAAATGTTAGAACTTCCATTGATATTTAATTTTTCTTATTTTTAATTTATATTTTTGTGAACATTTTAAAAAGAGAACAATATACTAGTATGTATGTATATACATTAAATATGTAATACATACATATATACACATGCACTACTTATATACAGCTATTTATTTATAAATTGTAGCCAGGAGGGCATAAGGATAGAGATTAATGATAAGCATTAACAGAGAAAAGCAACACACACTAGGAATCAAGAAATGGATTCAGTCTGGCTTCAAAACCCCAGTTCTATTACTTATAAGCTGGTGACCATGGGCATATTGCCTAACCTCCCCAAGCCTGTTTCCTTAGTTGCAAATAAGATAATAATATTATATTTTTAGCTCATAGGATTGCTATGAGGAGTTCATACCATAGTGCATGCCAAGTGCTTATAGCATGGAATAAATAGTAAATGCTCAATAAATGTTTTCTGTTATTTTAGTATATAAAACCATAAATGTAAGTTTGAGAAGTCCTATAAGTAACAAAACTAAATTAATCCACCATTTCCCAATTTTGGCCATCTCACCCTTTTTTTTCTATAGATTACCTATTAACATTCTCTGCTACTCTAATTGTATGCTTATTGCTATTATTTTCCAGAAAGAATTAAAGTCTGTTTTTATGGCATCAAGTTATTAACTAATTGAACTATGAAAACTTCAGTATACATGAAAATACCTCAATAATTATAATTTAACAGACAGAAAGAATTCTTTAACACCTGCTCTCTTCACCTTACCTGCTTGTCCTCTCAGGGTAATGCCAAGTGATCCTTCAGTCAAATAACCTGTACTGGTACATTTGTGCATGTAATTATAGACACAAAGCATTACTCAACATATCATGCTTTAAAATTCTAGACATATCCTATTACAAAGATAAACATGAAAAGTCTTACTGTGGTTCACTTCCAAAATGAAGCCTTTTGAAGGAAGTTACATAACTTCAATGTTTTTATACTTTATAATTCTGTGGCTTGAGAATTTCCCATCAAATATGTCTAGCATATTTGTTAGCATAGTTACCAAAGTACAGAAACAAACCATGGTAAGCAGCCTCTAAAATGGCTTCCATGATCCCCACATCCTCGGATTCATGCCCTTGTCTAACTGCATCCCCTTGAGTATCAGCTGGACCTAGCGACTCATTTCGAACAAACAGAATATGGCAAAAAAGTGATGGGACGTCACTTCTAAGATGAGGTTACAAAAAGAATCTGACTTCCATGTTGTTGGCTCTTGCACTCTCTCTCAGAATTCCCTCTGCCTCACTCAGAGGGAAGCCCTCTGCCATGTTATGAGTACTCTATGGAGAGAGCTATGTGGCAGGGAACTGACATCTCCCACCAACAACCAGTGAGGACCTCACGGGGGCCAACAGCCACATGAGTAGGCTTTGAAGTGTATCTTCCCCAAATCAGGCCTTCAGATAACTAATACAGCTGATGTCTTAATACAGCCTTGTGAGAAAGACCTAGAGCCAGAAGACCCAGCTAAGCTGCACCTGGATTTCTGACCCACAGAAACCATGAGATGATGTTTATTGCTGTAAACCACTATATTTGGGGGAAATTTTGTTACATGGCAACAGATAACTAATACATAAGTTAAAATTTTAACTTAGAAAATGTCATTAAAGAACACATGCAGTTATTCCTTGAGAAACAGTAATCCACACAACTCAAAACTCACTGATCCTATTTTAAAATGTATTTTCTACTATTTTCTAAGCCCACTTGTGCCTATTTTTGTAAGTGATTCTCCTTGTTTCAGACACAGACACATCTGTGTTGTTAACTAAGTTTTCTGAGAGGTGCATAGACAAATGATGACAAAGGTGTTTTTCAGGCAGAATAGCTAATGAAGAAAAACTGAAATACCAGGTACAACCAGGTTTTCCATATAAGTTGGTCCTAAAGTTGATTACATATATCAAACCAACTGATAAGAACAAAAACTCTAAAACTATCTATTCCAAATGACATCCATGAAAGGGAAGAATGGATAAAAGGGGAAAAAAATTAGAAAAAGGGAGGGGCCAGCCCCGTGGCTTAGCGGTTAAGTGTGCGCGCTCTGCTACTGGCGGCCCAGGTTCGGATCCCGGGTGCGCACCAGTGCACCGCTTGTCCAGCCATGCTGAGGCAGCGTCCCACATAAGCAACTAGAACAATGTGCGACTATGACATACAACTATCTACTGGGGCTTTGAGGAGGGGGAAAAAAAAAAAAAAGGGAAAAAAAGGAGGAGGATTGGCAATAGATGTTAGCTCAGAGCCGGTCTTCCTCAGCAAAAAGAGGAGGATTGACATGCATGTTAGCTCAGGGCTGATCTTCCTCACAAAAAAAAAAAAAAAGAGAGAGAAAGAATTCTTAAAAATTTAAAAGGAAAAAAGGGAAAAGTAAAAACAGAAAAAGTTCATACACATTAGAAACTATAATAAATTTTTCAGTCACTAAGTAGGCAATACAATGTGAATTCTCATTGCTTCCTATTGCTGTGCTCAAGGCACTGAGCATTTCATTTCTTTCATTTAAATTATTTGTTGATCAAGTACCTACACTTTCCAAAATATCTTCAATATTGACAGAACATGCAAACTTAACTGTAATCAAGAACTCAATCTAAACAGGTCACAGTTCCAGCATATATTGACATCCAATCTTTTTGATTTCAGGCCAAAAGACAATGAAAGCAAAAGCTCTACATCCTGTTCCTATCTGAAACACCCCAAGACCTCCAATTTCAGTTTTAGAATAGCTCTGGAAAATTGCCAGATATTTATTCTCTTACTTGTCCAAGTACTGCATACACTACACTTTTAAGTGTTACCTTTTTAATGAGGCCTGCCATGACCACCCTATTTAAAATTACAGCCACCCATCATCTACTATCCTGATTCCCCTTTCCCTGCTTATCTAGTTTTTTGTTTAGTCTGCCTTCCCACAAGCCCCAACAGAATGTTAGCTTAAGGGCTTGAAGATGTATACGAGATTTTGTCTGTTTTGTTCCTGATATTTTTCAAGATCTATTTGAGTATCTGGCATACGACAGACCCTCAAATATTAGCTCAATATTAAATGAATGAATAAACTAGAAGTGGAAATGCTTTCTCATACAAACAAAAAAAATACAAAAACAGAAGGCACTAAAGAGAAAAAAATTAAGTTTTCAATCAGCATTTTCAAATGCTAAGTATTTTTCTAAACTTTCTTTGAAAAGCAACATTTCAGGGCCGGCCCGGTGGCACAAGTGGCTAAGTGCGTGCTGCGAAGGCCCAGGGTTCGCTGGTTTGGATCCCTGGCACGCACCAAGGCACCACTTGGCAGGCCATGCTGTGGCGGCATCCCATATAAAGTGGAGGAAGATGGGCACAGATGTTAGCCCAGGGCCAGTCTTCCTCAGCAAAAGAAGAGGAGGGTTGGCGGATGTTAGCGCAGGGCTGACAGTCCTCACAAAAAAAAAAAAAGCAACATTTCAAACCAAAAATCAAAACAAGAAATTAAGTATTTTAAGTTTTTGACTAAAGTCTCCTATTAAAATTGTGAAGTTTCCTAATGACGGCTGCAAGAGGCCCATAATAGTATTACCATTGACTTCTTTAAAAAAGAGACACTTCAATAAGAAATACAAATCAAGATGTTGCTACAATAGCCCACATTTATCCTCAGTTTCACTTTCAACGGTTTCAGTCACCCATTGTCAACCACAGACATTGTCTGCTCTTGACATCCAACCATCGACATGGTCATGACTCCATGATCCTCCTTCTGACATAGATCAGAAGGTCAACAGCTGCCTAACACTACATTATTCACTTCACTTCATCTCATCACATAAGCACTGTATCATCTCATATCATCACCAGAAAGGTAAGTTCAGTACAATAAGATATTTTGAGAAAGAGAGCACATTCACATAACTTTTATTACAGTATATTGTTATAATTGTTCTATTTTATTATTAGTTATTGTTGTCAATCTCTTACTGTGCCCAATTGATACATTAAACTTTATCACATGTATATAAATAGGAAAAAACATGGTATATATACGGTTCAGTACTATCCGCAGTTTCAGGCATCCACAGGGGGTCCTGGAATGTATTCCCCACAAATAAGGGGAGACTATGGTATACTGAACTGAAGGCACCAAACTAGTCCAAGAACTGCAGAATTGATAACTCATTCCTTAAAGCCTACAACACACCATAGTCTCTAGATCAATGCTGTCCAATAGAAACAAACTGTGATCTACATATGTGATTTTAAATTTTCTAGAAGTCACATTAAAAAGTAAAAAGAAACAAGTGAAATTAATTTTATATTCTATTTCATGTAACCCAGTGTGTCCATAATATTATCATTTTCAACTTGTAATGAATATTTTAAAATTTAGAGGGGCCAGCCCCATGGCTTAGCGGTTGAGTGCTCGCGCTCCGCTACTGGCGGCCCGGGTTCGGATCCCGGGCGTGCACCAACGCACTGCTTCTCCGGCCATGCTGAGGCCCTGTCCCACATGCAGCAACTAGAGGGATGTGCAACTATGACATACGGCTATCTGCTGGGGCTTTGGGGTAAAAAAGAGAGGATTGGCAATAGATGTTAGCTCAGAGCCAGTCTTCCTCAGCAAAGAGTAAGATTAGCATGGATGTTAGCTCAGGACTGATCTTCCTCACAAAAAAATAAATAAATAAAAAATTTAGATATTTTACATTATTTTTCTCATATAAACTTTCAAGATTTGAAGTGCATTTTACAACGATAACACACCTCAATTTTGAATGCTCAACAGCCACACGCGGCTAGTAGCTACCTTACTGGACAGTGGATTTCTAGATTCTTTTAGGTACTAATAAAATATAGAGCTGTACTGTATCTGCTTTTAAATATTAATATTAGAATGCAGAGAGAAAGAGATCATCTGTTTTGTTTGTGTGTGAGAAAGATCAGCCCTGGGCTAATATCCATGCCAATCCTCCTCTTTTTGCTGAGGAAGACTGGCCCTGAGCTAACATCCAAGCCGACTTCCTCCACTTTATATGGGACGCCACCACAGCATGGCCTGACAAGCTGTGCGTCGGTGCGTGCCCGGGATCCAAACCCAGGCTGCCAGCAGCAGAGCATGTGCACTTAACCGCTACGCCACAGGGCTGGCCCCAGATCATCTGTTTCTAAACGTTCAAGTTCATCTATCCTACTGATAGAATTCTAAGTTCTTTTAACATAAGTCTTACTTTTTAACACAAAGTTTTTAGTCCTAACTTTTATTACAAAATGTTTGGAATTCCACTGCAATTTAAAAGACTCAGTAAGAATTCTACTGAAGTATAAACTAGACAGCCATGTACGCTTACTTTGTTTGGCACAGTGATAATATTTCACACGTTTGAGCATTTAATATCTGATGATGAGGCAAAAAAGATTAAAATAACTTTTAATTCTAGGAACTATTATGCAATCAAATACATTCAAATAGGCTGTCAAATATCTACATGAGCTTAATTAATACCTCTCTGTCTATATATACCCAATTTTACCAGATCTTTCCTTTGAAGGTATTTTTAATGATTAAGAAAATGTAAATTTTTGCTATTTTTTTCAGATTCAAATATTTTTGTAGTTGTGGTATCATAACAACTATATTTGGTCTTTGTCCCTGGTTCCTGGTACAGAGCTCTTAAAACTCTTGGCATTTCCTAAGTGATAGGGATGTCTTTTGCCCCTTTAGATCACACCTGAGTTCATGATAATGAGATGACTTAGGATGGGGCCCCTAGATCACCTCAGGGTGAGGCTGGTCACCAGAAAGACCAATCGATTACAGGGTTGGAACTTGCAGTCCCATCTACCCAATCTTTAGGGAAATTGAGCTCTATAAAAACTTTTGAACTTCAAGATTCGGAGAGCTTCCACACTGATGGACGTATCGAGGTGCTGGGAGGGTGGCATGCCCAGAGAGGGCATGGAAGCTCTGTGTCCCTCCTACCATACCTTGTCCTATACCTCGTTTCCATTTGGCTGTTCTAAGTTATATTCTTCATAATAAACCAGTAAACCTAAGTAAAGTGTTTTCCCGAGTTCTGGGAGCCATTCCAGCAAATTATCAAACCTGAGGAGGGAGTCATGGGAATCCCAGATTTACAGCCAGTTGGTCAGAAGTATGCATGACCTGAGACTTGTGACTGGCCATCTAAAGTGGGGGCAGTCTTGTGGCATTGTGTCAGAACTGAACTGAGTTGTTGGAAACTCAGTTGGTGTCGGAGAATTGAAGAACTGGTTGGAGTCAGAAAACACCCCAGAGTAGTAATATTTATAACTTGATGTATTAATAACAAAAGTGATTTTTAATACAAAGAATTTAGCCTTATTCTAGGCCCAAAATTAATCAATCTCAATAAGTTAACCTGTAATTTCTGAAATGTGGCTATCTAAAACTATTCCACTTTAAAAAGTGAAAATGGGGGCCGGGCCCGTGGCATAGTGGTGAAGTGCGCGCGCTCCGCTGCTGGAGGCCCAGGTTCAGATCCTGGGCGAGCACCAACACACTGCTTGTCAGGCCATGCTGTGGTGGCGTCCCACATAAAGTGGAGGAAGATTGGCACAGATGTTAGCTCAGGGCCAGTCTTCCTCAGCAAAAAGAGGAGGATTGGCATGGATGTTAGCTCAGGGCTGATCGTCCTCACAAAAAAAAAAAAAGTGAAACCGTACACCATCTTTTCAAATATTTTATAATAATACTAAAACTCTCAAAATTAATCATATATGCTCTCCCAGTCCCACTTCTCCCTCCCCGCAAAATAATCTCTCAGTATTAATATGTTTCCTAACCTAAAACAATGCTAAGCAATGATTAAGTCCTCAAGTAATAACAAAATCAAAGGAAAACTTAGACCATCAGTGTAATAACTTAAAATTACATCCTTTCAGCACAGCACCACAAGGTTTAATGTTAAAAGTTATCTCCAATTTAATTACTAGACACAATTAGGAAACTGCACAGGGCATTCATCTACTAAACACAATACACTCAGAGGTGACATGGAATTTGATAAAACTGTCATACTGTAAATGACTAAAAAAAGTACAACAATCATTTTACGAAATCTATTTAGCCTAGAGAATAGTTTTCTCTGCAAAGAGTATCAAATATGCGAACATAAATTCTGTTTACTCCATAATTTATGCTCGCATATTTGACATTCAAATTCTTAAGCAACTATATTGGCAACTAAATAAACCACTTAGACAATCTTGGGAGGATTAGAAAGAACAATTCATCACTAATAATCCAGAGTATTGTTACTAAAAAGTAATCTTACAGCTTGTTTTAATGTGTGTGTGTATTTGTATTAGGAGAGAGAGAAGGAATGCTGATAATGATGTTGAGAGAATGAATTACTCAATATAATAAAATGACCCAGAATAAACGACAACTACTTTATGTTATTTTCTGGTAACAGTAAAACTCTTAATAATCCATCAATTTCATTTCACTCCATTTTATGACCCACCGAATATATTTACATACTTCAAAAACTTTTTAAGTTGGAAACAATGTAAAATAGATTATCCCGTCATCTGTGGTTCTAAAAACAAATGAAATAAATTGGACTATTTAGAACTGAAAGCCATGATTACGGTATTAATGGAACTGAGCTCTAACCAAAACGATTTACCCACAATGACAAGAGACTATCTCAGTAAGCAGTAACCAGTTGATGCTGGGACATTAAATATAAGACTAATGAGTTAACACTTGATCTAATAAGCAATAAGAAATCATTATTAAGCTTCTTAGCTAGAGAAAATACTCTCAACGTGATAAGCATGATGGATTAGAGAGGAAAACTTTAGAGGTAATAATCTAGGAACAAGATAAATACCCAGATTAAAATACAGCAAGTAAATAACTAAAACAGATAAGTGAGAAATGAAGAAAAAGGAATAAATTTTAAGAACACAAGGTTTTAGGGGCGAGCCCAGTGGCGCAAGCAGTTAAGTGTGCGCGCTCTGCTACGGCGGCCCAGGGTTTGCAGGTTCGGATCCCAGGCGCGCACCAACGCACCGCTTGTCAAGTCATGCTGTGGCGGCATCCCTCATAAAGGAGAGGAAGATGGGCACAGATGTTAGCTCAGGGCCAATCTTCCTCAGCAAAAAAAAAACAAGAGGAGGATTGGCATTGGAGGTTAGCTCAGGGCTGATCTTCCTCACAAAAGAATAAATAACACAAGGTTTTATTTACAGCAGGGACTGGCAAACTACAGCCCACTGTCTGTTTTTGCAAATACAGTTTTACTGGAACACAGCCATGCCCATTAGTTCATGTATCGTCTATGGCTGCTTGGCATTACAATGCGAAAGTGGAGTAGTTACAACAGAGACCACATGGCCCACAAAATCTGAAGTATTTACTAACTGGCCTGTACTAGTTTCCTAGGGATGCTATAACAAAGTACCACAAACTGGATGGCTTAAAGCACCAGAAATTTATTCTCTCACAGTTCTGAAGGCTCTAAGTCTGAAATCAAGGTGTCAGCAGGTTCATGCTCTCTCTAAGGTTCTAGGGGACAATCTGTTCCATGCCTTTCTCTTAGCTTCTGGTGTCACTAGCAATCCTTGTCATTCCTTGACTTGGTAGCTACATAACTCCAATCTCTGCCTCCACTGTCATATGATCATTTTCTCCCCTGTGTCTGTGTCTCCACATGGTATTCTCCTCTCTTACAATGACACCAGTCACACTGGATTACTGCTGGCCCACGCTCCTCCAGTATAGCCTCATCTTAACTAATTACAGCTGAAATAACCCTCTTTCCACATAAGGTCACATTTTGAGGTATTGGGGGTTAGGACTTCAAAATATGGTTTTTGGGGGGACACATTTCAACCCAAAACTTGGCCCTTTATAGAAAAAGTCTGCCAACTCCTGATTTAGAAGAACAAGAATTGAGGAGAAGTAGGTCCAGAAGTGCCATTGAACAGTGAGGGATTTCAAAGAGGAGAGCTGGGATTTTGTTTTAGACAAACTAAGTTGAAAGCAAAAGTAAGAGTCTTCAACAGATGTCAGGCAAAAAGCAATACAAGTGGGTCAGGAATCTGGACTGGTTTCAAGATGGAGGAATCAGGAGTAACCTAAAAAGGGATGAGCATTCTCAAGGTAAATGTTTCATACCCCGCAGGTCAAGAATTGATCTTGACAAAATGTTACCGTTAGATAACAATGTGATTAGAGGATGTGACTGTTATATAACATTAGATAATAATGTAATTTAGTATCATATAAACTAAAAGAGAAGCATCTCAACAGTGACAAATACAACAAAGATGCTGAAGAGGCCTGAAAAAATGACTAGGGCATTTGGTTAGAATGAGACCACAGCCAAATAAAGAAAACAACTTCCATGGAGAAACTAAAAGGGACATCAGAAAGGGAGAAGACGAGAACGCTTAAAAAATAAAACACTATTTATTTGTACAGTGAGTATAGCAGATTAATACATTGGTGACCCCCAATAAACCACATCTCCTGGTATTCACACCCTTGTATAATCCTCTCCCACACCGATTCTGAGTTTAGCCAAATACCTTGCTTTAAGCCAATTTGATACTAACAGGCATTGGCAAACAGAGGCATGACAAGCACTTTCACATAGGAACTTGTTTTCCTGGAGCACTGCCACCTGGAAGCCAGCTGCCATGCCATAAGGAAGCTTGAGCTAGACTCCTGAATGATGAGCGGCCACATGGAGAGACTCTGAAGGATAAGAGGTCATCTTAGATATTCCAGCCCCAGCAGAGCTCCCAACTGATACAACTGCCATAGTGACCTCGGCCCACACCTAAGGGAACAGAAAAAGTGCCCGGCTGAGCCCAGTTAACCCGGAGACTCAGCAGAAATAATAAACTGTGGTCGTTTTAAGCCACTAAATTTTTTGGTGGAAAGCACCAATAGATAACTGATACAGTCAGAATAGGATATATGTTCGAGAAATCCAAGAACATGAGACTGAGAATTCTTATAAAACTGAGAAGACTTGTATACACACGAGAAAAAAGAAAAAAGGAAAACCATGTAAATACAAAGAGTAAAATTAAAATGTAAAGAGAAAAACTGAAGACATTGAAGATGAAGGAGCTGAGTCATATGAGGAATAACGGGAAAATTTAAGACGAAAAACTTGGTCATTCTGTTTTAAGAGACTACAAGGGAAAAAGTTTTTCCACCTACTTCATCACTTTCATCTACTTCAATTCCACCATCTTTGTCATCATCCATTTGTTTATGAATTGTTTGAAGAGCTTCCAGACTAAATCTATCTTCTTCTGTGAAGCATGGTGGACTCAGTGACATGCAGGGATCTGAAATAGAACAAAGGGCAATTATTAACTTGCCATACCAAAACACAGGCTACAGCTAAGGGAATGTAATTTGAAAGAAAACCAACAAATTAAACTTCAGACTAAGTCAAACTAAGAGGCTTTAAAAAGTGTAGCAGAGTACTCTTCACATCAAAAGTATAATATACGAACACAACTGACTAAAACTAAACAATTGAATATAATTGATATTAGGCAACTACAACCAGGAGTTCCACCGGTACTAACTTCAGGTTGTCTACATTCCTCCACATCTGTAACCATTTTCTTCTTATCCAACTCATTATATTTATTAATTATTCCTCCCAAAAAACAGATAACTCCTTTCTTTAAAAAAAAACACCTAAAAATCACAGAATACAAGGTGTAATTTTTGTATAATTCAGTTTAATTAAAATGTAAGTCCTACGGAAATCACAAAGAATACAAGAAAAGGAAATGTAGAATATTCACATGATCCTTAGGAACTTATTTTTTTTCATTTTTCTATTTAAGAGAATCCAAGAGTCCACTCATATGACTTTTTTAAATACATAACTTCTTAGATTCAACAAGGAAAATCCAACAGAAAAAGGCTGAATTTTTTAAAATCTTGTTCCTCATGTTTTCCTTAATATACATTTATTGATTAAACCTCTTCCTACGGAAAATGTGTGACTCCTCACAGTCAGGTTGTCAAAAACTAACAATTCAGAGATAATGTGGGGTTTTTTTTTTGGTTTTTTTTTAATTTTTT
Source organism: Diceros bicornis minor (assembly GCF_020826845.1). NCBI lineage: Eukaryota > Metazoa > Chordata > Mammalia > Perissodactyla > Rhinocerotidae > Diceros > Diceros bicornis. The sequence continues at coordinate 21,791,004 of NC_080747.1, read as the reverse complement.
ATTTATTTATTTTTCCCCCAAAGCCCCAGTAGATAGTTGTATGTCATAGTTGCACATCCTTCTAGTTGCTGTATGTGGGATGCGGCCTCAGCATGGCCGGAGAAGCGGTGCGTCGGTGCGAGCCCGGGATCCGAACCCGGGCCGCCAGCATGGGAGCGCACGCACTTAACCGCTAAGCCACGGGCCCGGTCCCAATGTGGGGTTTTTAATGACTTAAAATCAGATTAATAAAAATCACCTCCTGTTGACTCTACTAGTAAACAGCCTATGTACCAAAATGGAAAAGTACTGCAAAACTTCACTCATCCAATCTGGCTGACTGGTGGATTGACAAATTCCAGGAACTTACTTCTACTATTCTACCAGGTCACTAAAATAATATCTTTTTAAAATGTCATCAGATCAATATGTATTTCTAGAAATAGTATGGCCTTAAAACTTAAAATGGTTATTAGCATAATAGAAGAATTAGCCAAAGTTTGATTATCTCCTCAACAATCTAGTTTATCATTCTGGCCCTGTAATGAATTAATTGACTGTGGACAAATCACTTGTCCTTGTGTCTTAGTTACCCCACCTCTAAAATAAAGTGGGTAGACTAGATGCTTACTAAGCTCTATTGCAGCTATAATGGCCTAAGAATATCTAAATCTGTGCTTAGGGAAAAAAGTTGCAAGAAAAGAAGCCAGTGCTGGAGACCATAAATACTAATAACTTTATGTTCTAAAAAACAATGCAAACCTATATTACCTACTTGTTCCAGTTATAGCCCATCTGGGTGATTTAACATTTTTACTAGTTTTGATTCGAAATCTAATTTTAATTTCTTTAGTCTTGGAAGAGAAGAAAACAGAAGAGAAAGGAAACTATAAAAAGGGAAAATGGCAATTATAAGTTATGTGACGTGTGTGTATATATAAATATTTAAAACTCTGATCAAGATTTGCTAAAATCTAAGAACTTATAGGTATAACGGTCCATTGTGATCCCTAATTCCCACAACAACCAGAAGCTTGATATGGCTGTGACTTCTAATTCATTTGTAATTATTCTGAATGGATGCACAGTAAAAGATAAGCTCTCAGGTATCATAACACATGGCGTAAAGAAGATCTGTATACAATGTGTTATTGCCTCCAGCAGACCTATTTTTTTAACACATATTTTATTTTGCTAATAAACATGAAGTGAATGCGCTATTACAACTAGTATATAAGGAAAGGGTCAGCATCCCTCACTCTGATTAAATAGACTATTGTCAAACTCTCTAAGAGAAGAAATCAACAGTGAGGGCTGTAGAAACCTTATGAAGCTTTAAGAGAAAATTAGGAAGTATACATGATCTGAAAAAAATGCATATAAAAATAAAATGGGTAATTTTTTACTTAAATTAACTTATTTAATAAACACAACTTATTTAATAAAACACTATCTTTCAAGGTCTACTTCAGGATGTAACTTGTGCACAAAGTATTTCATAAATACTCTCCTTGTAACTATTTCCTTCTCTGAACACCATTCCATCCATTCAACAAAAATCTACTGAGCACCTCCCACGTGTCATGCATTGGAAATACCACAGTGAACAAAAGACATAAAAACTCCTCATAAAACTTACATTCTAGTAGGGGAGATGAGCATAACAAAATAAATAAGTAAAAGGTATAGCATGTTAGTAGTGGTAAGTACTAGGGAGAAAAATAAAGAGCAGATATGTAATGCCAAGGGATTTGAAATTTCTGATTATATCTTTATTCTCAAATCATTCTACCTAAATCCTCACTTAATGATGTACTTGCTTAGTCTCCAATTGCTTTATGAGTCATTTTGCTCATAAAACTAAGCTTATGAACAAGGCAGAGACCATGTTCTTCCATTTCTCACATGTTCACATAATACTCAGGACTTAGCTGGGCACATTTTGGGCCTCTGATAAATTCTGTTACTTCATACATTAACTAAATCACCAAGTTCTGCGCGTCTATACTGTGCAAATCAGTGACAGGCATTAGGAATTAAACAGATAATAGTATTCTGTACTCAAAAAAGCACACAGTCTAGTGAGAAAGCAAGCATGTGGACTACTACAATATATTTGCTTAGCTACCACTGAGAACATTAGCTGTAGGGTGTTATGAGAGCATGAAGGAAGGGTAACCAAACCAGACTAAGAAAGAAAAGTCAGAAATTTTCTAGATGTAACCCTGGGGAGTTTTAAACAGCCTGTAGTTGACCTTGGGAAGGACAGAAAAGCATACCTGGAAAAAAGAAACATCATGTGTTCAGCAGCATGAAAAGAACATGGAACATTCAGAGAAATATATCAATTGTTTAATATGTTTGGAGTACAGAGAATATGTGGAAAAAAGACAAGAGATCAGATAGGAGATTGGTAAAAAGGGGCCACATCTCTAAAAGCAGTTTTCCATACTAAGGAATTTGGATTTTTATCCTAAAAACTATGAGGACCCCATAAGGGATTTCAAGGAGAAGACTAATACAATCAGATTCATTATAGAAACATCAGTGCAAAATAGACAGGATGCAGGCAAGACTGGGAGGCACAGCAGTGCTTACAGAAGTGCTACCGCAACCCGCAACCCGGGCTGCCCTCAACAGTTCATGCCTCCAAGGAATGGAGGAGGCAAATGACGAAGACTGCTCTAGGGTTTGGTGTTTTGCCAAATTGGAGCAGCAAAAGGAAAGGAAAGAAAAGAGTTGAGGATATGGCAAGAGTGATCCATTTCTCCACATAAAATTTTATTTACTTTTGGTACAATGTCTTAAGGCCTAGAATCTAACTTAGAACACAGCTGTGGATTCTGAACTCCATTACCTGTTCTAAAGTCTTTTTCATTTCTTTCTCACTTGTTTCCTTTCTAGGTTAATTCAGCACAAGTGATCATTCTAACTCAAATTAGCTGACCTACATTTCTCTTAAAAATACACAAACTGGGAGCCGGCCCATGGCTTAGCGGTTAAGTGCGCGGGCTCAGCTACTGGCGGCCCGGCTTCGGATCCAGGCGCGCACCGATGCACTGCTTGTCTGGCCACGCTGAGGCGGCGTCCCACATACAGCAACTAGAGCGATGTGCAACTACGACGTACAACTATCTACTGGGGCTTTGGGGAGAAAAGGGGAAAAAAAAAAACAAAAAAAGGAGGAGGATTGGCAATAGATGTTAGCTCAGGGCCTGTCTTCCTCAGCAAAAAAAGAGGAGGATTAGCATGGATGTTAGCTCAGGGCTGATCTTTCTCAAAAAAAAAAAATGCCTAAAAAAAAAAAAAAAACACAAACTGTTACAAAAGATCCGTGCATATAATGAACCAGGTATAATGGTTTCAAAGACAACTGCTAAAATATCAAAATCATTCTCCTTTGCCAATATCTCCTAGACATCAACTGTACCTACCCAAAATGCACCAGTGCACATCATGTACTCCATAGCCAGAACATGTTTCTCATCTAAACAGATTCACTCATTCATTTAAACATGCTATGGAATGCCTGTAATATGCCAGGCCCTGTGTGTGGTGCTAGGCACCCAGTGTGACCAACTAAGACAAATTTCCTCCCGTCAGTGCCCTCACCTTGTATTAAATGCAACATGGTGTGACATATCTTTTTAGCATTATACACTGAGCATTCCTTTTTTTTCTCTGGATCAAGACTAGCACTTTCCACTACGGAAAAAGGAATCAGCTGAACAGAATAAGCCTTAACCAAAGTCAGCAATCAACACCATTGTTAAATTCCACTTTGTTTTCCTCTACTCAAAGCCAAATAAATGCTCAGTCTGATTCTGCAGAAATAAAGTTAAATGAATTAAAATGATTTCACCTAAGAAAAAACATCTACTACATTCTAGAAACCAATGTTATTTTATGTACATAATTTAATCCCTACAACCCTGTGTGGGGCATGTATTATCTCCATTCTTCAGATGAGAAAATGAGACTCATGAGTAACTTGCTTCAAGATCCCATCCCTAGAAATGACAGAGCTGGGATTCAAACCAAGTCTTCAAGACTCCAGTCCATGTTTAAGTGTCAGTATGATGAACATAAATGGGTCAGTGTCAGAGAATAATAAAGTATTGCTCTTGTAGATACTGCTAGGAGCTGGCTGAGGAGCTGATAGCACCAAGAAGCATCAATTGGTCCCACAGAAGGGGATCACTAGAACTTCATAAATGATATTCATAATCTAGAATACATACCAATACTTCCTACATTACTTTTCCTTTTGATAACAACGTATCTTCACTTCAATTCACACTCCCCTTGAACAAATCTTATTAATAAGCATATTATTACCACAGTGCCTAATGTATTTGTTGAATGGTTTAAATATCTACAAATATTAGAAGCCAAATAAATGAACTTCTGAATACAAGTTATTTATCTAGCAAATAAATAAATGCCAGACTTCAGGTTAGAAGCCAAGTATACAAAAGGTAAAAACAAATAAACTTAAATATGGAAGGTACAATGACAGACATGTAATATATATATAATGGTGGCAAACTAGGGAGTAGTCCTGTCTACATGAATGGCAAGAAAAGTTTCAAGGAGGAAGTGATATTACATTGATTCTTGCAAGATGGGCAAGTGTTCTCTAGGAAGACACGTAGAACATAAGCTGCTAAGAGTCATTATACTAACAAAATAATAATGACAATAACTATTACGGAGTGTCTATTATATATCATATAAATATACACATAAATTAAATATCATACATTTCACTTTGCCTATAAAGTAGGCATTATTATTCCCATTTGATTAGATAATTAAGAGAAAAGACTGACAGTATCAGTGAGGGCCACACTATGGAGTGATCATTCTAAAGTGATAAAAAAAAGGAGAAAAATATTAATAAATTACTCATTGAAAGCCCCTACTTGCAGTTTCCCCTGCCTACACGGTTGTTTCTCCCAAGTACACCCCTGGTTGGGTAACTCCTTTCATTCCAACTCAAACGTTTCTCCTCAAAGGCCATCTCATTTCCCGACCTAAAAAAGCCTTCTCCTTTACTCTTTCTCTACTTGCTATATTCTTCTTCACAGCACTTTATCACAATGCTCTATATTATGTATTTATTTATTTGCTTACTGTCCAACTCCCCCACTATAAGGCAATCATGAGATCACAGGCTTTGTTTTGATCATTTTTCTTCCTCCAGTGCCTAGAACAGCATCTGACATGTAGTAGGTGCTCAACAAATATTTGTTTACTTAATTACTTACCTAATTAGTTTTTCAATATATATGTTTGGAAGAGAAAATTTTTCAAGAAATTACTTGGCTGACTGAAAAACTAAGATGTAGAAAATGACAACAAAACTCACCTCTTTATGGCACTAAAGTTAAATCTAAGTTAGTAGAAATCTAATAACATTACCCCTCTGATTAAAACTATTCAGTGGTCCCCCAGAGCCTAAAGTATAAAGTCTATTTATTCATTGTCAAATATTACTGTTTAAATATTTATTGAACAAAATACATAACATATGCAAAAATAATCAAGGGGAACTCGAAAATATTTAAGATGGTCCTCCTCAAGGCTCTTATCTCTAGCAGTAAAGATAAAACTTCATGAGGACAAGGACTAAGTGTATTTTATAGATTACTATATATTATTACTGTTATTATATTATAATATATGTATATTATTACTACATATTACTATACCTAATAATTATGCTTGACTTTTACATGCAAGCAATTGCATTTTTGGTGGCATTAAGAAAGATAAATTGGATTTTAATAAGTAAGGTTAGAAAAGGGAAAACAAGAACAAACTCAAACAGGAAATAAGATGAGCTCTGGGACCCACAAAGAGTAGTTCAGCTAGCAGACTGGTTCTCAGTGGAGAGAGCTACTTAGTGCTCCTCCCTTCTCCCTCCTGCTCACCTCTCCTCCTGCTGCTGCTACTGGCATTCAGTAAGCACGGGGAGGGGAAGGATAAGTACCTACATTAAGTAACTACAATGCACAGGCCAGTCGCACACAACAACAAATTGTTCTCTGCTGTGGGAACAGTGCTCCCCAAAGGGAAGAAGAAAACACTAGCAAGTGATGGGTAAAGGAGCAGTAGGATGTGAATGTGGAAAGATAGCCTGGAGCTATCAGTCAGTGAAGGACAAGGAACTTCAGAAAGAGGAGTTTAAAAGAAGCCACTGGTTTTTAAGTAGGATTGTGACATGATGACAAAGGTAACAGAGAAATTACCACTTATATTTCGTATAGTGTTTGCAAGTTCAAAAAATGCTTTCCCATATAGTCAGTTCTATTTTAGTTTAGAGAAGAAACTATAGCCTTAGATTACATGCTTGTTACCAACGAATGCCTATTTCAACAGTCCAGGCAGAAAGTAACAGAATACGAACTACAATCACAGCAGTGAGGATAGAAAGAAAAGGTCATACTGAAGTGACAACTTAATATAGGGAGAGAAAGGAGACCAATATGACTGACATTCCAGGTCTAAAAGTCCCGGTAATACAAAGTTACATTTCCCTTCTACAGTGACTAAGCCAGACCAAAACATAGAGTTACAAAATGTGTCAAATGTGATTCCATTAAGCCTTCACTAGACGAATACTTAGGCCATATTCTATATTTTATCATCCCAGTCAACTGATACATGTAGGGAATACAGTTCAGAAACCTAAAAAAATAAGAGCTTAAGAAATAAATGAAGCTGAAAAGTAAATCCAGTCTATAACAGCTAGTTTCCCTCCTATAATACCTTTAAGGTCAGCAAATTTCAAGCCGAAAAGAACTAAGAAGGGGAGCCAGCCGACTCTTAAGCACGAACCACTGACCGTAGCCCATTAACAATGTGCAACATCATATACTGCCAGAACCTGGCTTACCATACTGGCAACTATTTATAAGTCTCATGATTAGGATTTTCTTAATTACTACCACTGAGGGAAATTTTTTATTTTTTTTTAATTTTTTATTTATTTTTTTTTTGAGGAAGATTGGCCCTGAGCTAACATCTGTTGCCAATCTTCCTCCTTTTTTCCTTTTTTCTCCCCAAAGCCACAGTAGATAGCTATACATCATAGTTGTACATCCTTCTAGTTGCTCTATATGGGACGCCGCCTCAGCATGGCTTGATGAGGGGTGAGTAGGTCCACACCCAGGATCCGAACCGGCGAACCCTGGGCCACCAAAGCGGAGCCCCCGAACTTAACCACTACACCACTGGGCCGGCCCTGAAATTTTTTAAACAAATATTGTTTGTATTTAGTACTTCCATTAATAGTTTAAGCATTTATCAAATGAAATACTTCAATCTGAATATTTTGAGAGTAAATTTTCTCTAAAATATTCAGAGATAATTCTTTGGTGTCATTTTTCAATAAACCAACAATACGATTCAAACTCAAAAAGAAAGTGAATAATGTCTTCCTTCTCTTCTGATATCCTCTTTAGGGCAGAGTCTGTCTTATTCCCCTTATACTCCCAGTGTCTAGCATACCACCAACACTTAGCATACAGTAGGATTAAAGGATGTTTCTCAAAAAATCTAATAAATAAATAATAAAAGCTGCTGCGTACGTTTTTAGAGAGAAGTGAGTTTCAACCAACTACCTATTATATTATCGGGTATACAGCAGATATTCAAAATACACTAACATTTATTAAGAGCACATTACATGCCAGAACAACAAATGAGAAAGTTGTAATTGGTATACAAATGCTATACCAGGATGCTATAAAATGCAGGTGGAGGACTCTAGAATCTAATATTTACTCAGACTTTTGAAAAGTTCAAGAGTTAGGGGAGACAGACCTTATCAACAGAGGACTGAGAAACCACTGCAGGCGTATCTAATTATGGCTTAAGTGTTATCTGAACAGAAAATAAAGGGCCTTTACTTTGAAACCACTTCTGACCCATGACTGCCTCCTGGAGCTCTGAATCTCAAATCACTGACTTTGTGTAAAAAGTATCTATTAATTGTCTGGACCCTTGTAAAAAGAAAGAAGGTTTCCCTAATCGTGGGCTAAAAATTTCCCTAAAAAACTGTTAAGTTCAACTATACCTTCCAAGTGGTTTAAATATACTATCTGATACAAACTCAGTTACTTAGATCCCTTCCCACTTTCCAGGGACATTTTTCAACTTACTATCTTCTGATTATTTCACTCCCACTTATTCTCCCACCCACACAAAGCATCTTGTCCTTGCCGCCTCAAAAAGTTCCTGCTCATCTTCTCAAAGAGCCTCCCTAAAGATAGGAGATAGAAGGTAATGCCTCTGCCTCAAAACCATCTTATGCAATTTATTTACCAACACACTCCCCTATCCAAAAAATATCTACACTTATCTTCATGGTTAACCAATATGTTCCTTCGATGTATATAAATAAGTGAGCAGGAGTATTTACACAGCTGTATTTATCTCTATATTCATTGACAGCTGCCTAATTTTTTCCATTGTGTTTTATACTATAAGCTCCTGGAAAGCAAATCTGTTTATAACATTGTTGCATCTGTCATATGTGGGAAAATACTATTGACTAGGTGCAAAAAAAAAAAAAAAGGAAGCAGGTGCATGCATACACTTTAATTTACTGACTCTTGGTTTCCCAGGATGCTATAAAAAATTTAATGAAAAATATTTTAAACAAAAGAGAACGATTTGGGTGCACACAAACAGAGGATCACAGAAGCAATTCCCAACTCCTCTCCAAAGATCTTATTGACATACACAACCAAAAGCAACATGACCAAAATTGGGAATCAGGATTTCAAGAAGCCCAGTCTCTTTCAAGACAATATCACATGCCACTAACATTTTGATTAACAACACTATGTGCACAAAGCAGTACAAAAGCTTTGCTTATTTTTATTTATTTTGTGTTGTTTTGGAGGGAAGAATATAATTCAAAGTTACAAGCAGAACACTGTGAATGTACTTAATACCACTGAATTGTACACTTAAAAATGGTTAAAATGCTAAGTTTTACATTATGTATATTTTACCTCAACAAAAAATTTTTTAAAAAAGCTACAACCAAAACACAAGCTGTAGTGAACAAAGATCATTAACACTATCCTACCTATATCAACACTTGGGAAATAGAAAGTTGCTGTTACTGCCAGGCATTGATCCAAAAGCATGACAGTTTCACTTTTCTCTCAGTGCAAGAACTTAACAACAATCACGTAAACTAAAATTAGTATCCCAATTTTTTTTTACAGATGAGAAAGGCTGAGCAATCCATAGTGGGAAAAAGGAACTTTCAATTCATTCTCATCCTGCCACTTATTGTATAACCTCAGGAAAGTTACTTAACTTCTTTGCCTTAACTTCTTCATCTGTAGAATGGGAATAATAGCAACCTTGCAAGGTGGTTGTTAGAATTAAATGAGATATCTATATATAAAATACCTAACACAGTGTGTGGCACGTATTTGGAACTCAATAAACAACACTCAACAGATAGCTCTTACTATTATCTAGAAAGGTAAGTTGCCCATAGGAATTAGCTAATAAATGGCACAGTAGGAAGTCAATGCGAAGTCTCCTGCAATCTAAGTCTAGTCTTCCAATTATATTACTATTACCTTAACAGATATGAAAAATATCATTTTTTTAATTAAACTTAACTCTAAATATCTTTTGGCTGAATCCAAAAGCAAATACACCGTAAAATACAAAAAGAAAAGACAAAGAAGGAATAAAGTATTATTTATTGGATAACTATTATATACCAGGTGCTTTACTTGGTTATCTAATTTAACTTCTCTCAACCTGTCATGTTGGGATCATACTGCTTCTTCTCATGATCAATAAAATAAGATTTCATGGGTAAAGTAATTTACCCAAGGTCAAACAGCTGCTTAAACCTATTCTTGAAATTCAACCCAGGTCAGTCCAAATCTAATGAACTTTATTTTTCCTTACATCCCACAATCTGTCAAAACAAAAAGACTTCTTAGTTTTAAAAACACCCAAAAAGAATATCCTGAAAGCAAATTCCAAAACAGCAATACTAAAAGCAGGTTTATTAAAAGCAATGCTTACTACAAGTATATAATCTCCGAAGAATACTATTTTGAAAAAGAAAATGGTCATTTAGCTCTAAGTTCTGCTATATCCTTACTGGATTTTTCTGTTTGTTCAAAATATTATTTTAGGAAGTTCTTAACGTTTTCTAAGTGAAAACAACTTCACATTTCCAACTGGGAAGCAGAGTCCATTGCCCCACCAATTTGGTCTCAGCAAGAAAAATGGGTAATTCCCCTTCCATGTACTGTTCCATAATAACAGAAGAAAGATTTACAAAGCTATACGTCACTCAACGGAAGAGGGGAGAGCTAGGCATATGTGCAACGTGATGGCGGCCACAGCAGAGAAATGAGCCTACAACCAGAAACCTGATGTTCCAGATAGTTGTAAATCAAATATTTCTAAGTTGGCAACTGCCTACAATGCAGAAAGCAACAGCCAATCAATTCTTTTTCTTATAGAAATAATCTCCAAAAACAGCCGCTGGTCTGGGGTGGTTTGGTGAGGGATAAGTCTCATAAAACTCTTCACCTTAAAGGTGTGCAAATTTACCTTCCAATACACAGGGCTCCAAAGCAATGTTAAGTTACAAAACTTATTGACATCCTTATTGATAATTAAAACATCAAAGCAGAAAATATTATAATGGTGTCTTTGAATTTATATCTCCCCAGAATTTTTTTAATAGCCTCTTTAAGGCATCCAAAAGCAGCAGAGAGAAACTGGAGATGTCACTACTTGTTAGCAGCCTGCAAGGGGTCTTCAGGCAAAAAGGGGAATCAGGCAAAGCATCTGTTTAATAGTTTATGAGAGAACTGACACTTAACTCAGAAGATTATTAACTTCATTCTCCAATATATTCTTTTCTATCCATCCCTTTCACATGATTTTTCACACCACATAATTCTAACAACTACTTCTGCTTTAAAATACATAAGTAGAAGTGAAAGGAGTTCTGAGTTACAGAGAGGTTACTGGTGATTCCTCATATGTAGCAAACACTGTTCATAACAGGTATGGTAAACTAAAATAGTCCCTAGAATAACCTCTTTTCTTTGAAAGTGCTTACTTCAACTCTTCAGTAGTAATGATTTGTCATCATCAATTTTTAGAGGTTCTCTCTCTCTATAAACACCTGATTTTATTGAAGATAACACTAAAAGCAATGAAATTATTTAATCAGTATATAGAAATATATGCATACAAATTAATGTTGCCATTCCTATTCAAACAATTCTCCTTAGGAAAGTAGATACACTTATTGCAACAACTCCACCACTGTTCAAAACTCATGGCACTCATGGCTTAACCAAAAGAATTGTCCCAAAGTATGTGTAACGTTTTCTGCATTTTCTTAAAAATAGTATAATTTCTTCCATTTAGGGTGGATTTAAACATTAGAAACTGCTCAGGTAATCAACTGGCAGAATATCATTTCTAGTCCAAACGAGGTATCAGGTTCCAGTAAAGAATCAGATCTTCCATGGGGCCCATAAACTATAAAATAAATTCCAATTCATTACCCCTCAAACTTACTTTTATTTTATTTTTTTGGAATATGCCATTAATACCTTAAATTTTTTTAAATCATTGTGACCTAAAAAATAACTGCATGATAATGTAAATTCCTGGAGGAAGAGTATTAAAGATGTAAAACTGGCCTAAAAATACAGTCAACTGAACCAGTTATTTAGCAGTTCAATACAAAGATAATATATTAAATTTTCAATAAGATACAGTAATCCCTTTAATTTCGTAAGTTTTCCAGAATATCGTTTCTCGATTAGAACTAAAACCAATGTAAATTATTGATTTAAGTATGTGTTCTGTTCAGAGCTACATTCCCATAACCCAGAAGACAGCAAGCACTCAGTAAGTATTTACTGAATGAGTGAATCAATAGAGAAATGTAACAAGTGGTCACGAAGCAAGCTGATTTATATTTATATTTGCCTAGCTTATTTTCTAGAAAATAAGTATAGAATTAGAAAATTCTAATTAGAAAATTTTCTCTTTTTATATGGAACAATCAACAAAATATAACCAAACTATCAAATGTGATAAAGTACCAAGCACTGCAGCTGACAGTAACTGCATTCTCACAATTGCTCAGGGCCAAAAACTCTAAGGTCATTCTTGAATGACTACTCCTCTGACACACATCCTATCCAACCTGAAGAAATCTGTTGGCTCTACCTTTGAAACATTATCCAGACTCTGCTCTATTCAGAGTCACCATCATCTCTTGCATAGATTACTGTCCCTCACCCATAACATCTTCTCTCCCCTCCTTTCACTGCTAAATCCATGGCCACTTATTATAATCACTCCTCTGTAAACACCCACAACTCCCTTGCCCTTCTCTCAGCTCATTATACTTGGTTAGCAAAGCCATAACCCTGGTAAAAATCTAAATCTCCACCTGCTCTGCACTTACACCAATGCATCTAAACATGGCTGATCATAATGCCTTAAATCTATAACCACAGACCTCGACTGCACCCTTAATGCTGCCACGCAACGATTGTGTAACTCCCTGGTCCACTCACTCTCCCACTCCATTTCATACCTTCTTGATCCTCAACCCTCAGCACCTTCTCCCCATCCTTATTCACAGCAATGACTTTCCTTCCTATACTTCACTGAAAGAAAAAAAAAATTAAATGAAACAATCAGAAGAGAACTTCCATGGGCCGGCCTGGTGGCGCAAGTGGTTAAATGTGCGCGCTCCACTGCGGCGGCCCGGACTTCGCTGGTTCGGATCCGGGCGCGCACCGACGCACCGCTTGTCAAGCCATGCTGTGGCTGCGTCCCATATAAAGTGGAGGAAGATGGGCACGGATGTTAGCCCAGGGCCAATCTTCCTCAGCAAAAAGAGGAGGATTGGCAGATGTTAGCTCAGGGCTGATCTCCCTCACAAAAAAAAAAAGAAGACGACAATTTCCATTAACTTCCACAACCCCATCGAACTACCTCCCAGTATCTATACTTCCTACTGTGTCTCTGGCCCATTGCTACAGATGAATTATCCAAGTTTCTATATAATGCCAATCCCCATGCTAGTAAACTAAATCTCATCCCATTGAGTCCCTCAAGAGCACTACTCCAGGAATTCATTCTCACGATTTTGCTCTCAATGGATTACTGCCATCAAAATATAAACATGCTTGTTTTCTTCTGTCCTTATAAAAAAAAAAGCAAACCACTCTCAACCTCAGTTCACTAACCACCTCATTTCTTTGCTCCCCCCTTTTGCAGAAAATCTTCTTGAAAACATTGCTAACTTACCATCTCCAATTTCTCTCCTCCCCTTCTCTCTTAAAACACACTCCAATCAGGCTTGTGCTCTTACCACTCCACTAAAACTGCCCTGGTCAAAATCAAAAGTAATCTCCACATTTCTAAACCCAACGGTCAATTCTCATTTCTGATGTTGCTTGGCCTATCAGTAAGCATCTGCCACAGCTGATCACTCTCTTTTTCATTCAGTTTCCAGGACAACACAATATTTTTGTTCTCCTCCTCACTGACTACTCCTTCTCAGTCTCCTCTTCCAAAGGGCATGAGGAAACTTTTGGGGATGATGCTTACGTTCATTACCTTGACTATAGTGATGGTTTCATGGGTATACACATATGCTAAGACGTCAAATAGGAACCATTTATTATCTGTCAATTATACTTCAAAAAAAAAGTTTTAAAAAAACCTGTCAGCCTTCACATACTATTTCTAGTCTCTAAGATTTCTCAGAGATCATGAAAACAGGATTATTAAAGTTGTTTTTATTTTTATTTTTTTTGTTTTTGTGAGGAAGATCAGCCCTGAGCTAACATCCACGCTAATCCTCCTCTTTTTGCTGAGGAAGACCAGCTCTGAGCTAACATCTATTGCCAATTCTCCTCCTTTTTTTTTTTTTCCTCCCCAAAGCCCCAGCAGATAGTTATATGTCATAGGCACATCCTTCTGGTTGTTGTATGTGGGACACGGCCTCAGGATGGCCGGAGAAGCGGTGCATCGGTGCACGCCCAGGATCCGAACCCGGGCCGCCAGTAGCGGAGCGTGCGCACTTAACCGCTAAGCCACGGGGCCGGCCCTAAAGTTGTTTTTTGACTCCAGAATGAAAATATCCTCGCCACTGAGAACAGTTAGTTCCTTTCTCATCCTATTCTTGCTCAATAACTTGAATCTATCACTTTCAATTATTTTCCTAACAAAAGAGAGAATCAAACCGGTAAAGAATTTGACTTTCTGTTGTCACCTATTATCATTACAGTATCAGAAATAATCTGCTGCCTTCCTTGTTCTTTCTCAAAACATAACATTCAAAAATGTCTTTTATTATTCTTAGCACTCTTTGCAAGCCTCAGCTAAGATTGGCCTTTAGTAGTATGAAGATGGTTGAAAGAGATCTGTGCCACTTTCTTATTTACTAACAGTAATGTGTCCTATTTTCTATCTTTTTATAATTTTATACCCATCTCAATTATTATCTACCTATATCAGGTATTTTAATAAATTCTATGATGAAGTAAGTAAAATAGTACTTGAAGCAATTAGGAAAAAGAAATTCATTATAATATTTTACAAAAATCCAGCACGTGTGCACTCGTGTGTAAGTGTAAAATTGTTGAGCTAGCTAGACTTCATGGAAATTATACGTTCAAGAAGCCACTCCGATTATGCCACAACTCCAAGCGGAACTCACTAGCAATAAGAGACTCACAGAGACATGGGTGAGACAGTGTCAGATTTGTGTACAGAATATTCAGATAGCTGCAGAATATGGATTTAAGGACAGCAGATCGGAGGCAGGGAGACACATTATTTTATTATCTCAAACAACAAGGTCTAAACTAAGGCTGTGCTAATAAGGTGAGATGAAATCAGGCAGATTATAAAAATATTTACCAGGTAAAGTTTATTAATTTCTAGAACTCTTGTTCATTCCACTATGGTACTCAGCCTCCATTAAACAGAGATGTCATCAATCAGGAAAAGACCTATTCATTACTAAGCATAAAGATAACTACCATTTTCCTTTGTATTTTGTAATTTTAGAGAAAGATATAACTAGATATATAAACTAAATTTCTGATTGATTAGATACTAAAAACCAAACTAATATTATTATAAACTTTTTTTTGGCCCTATTAATAACAGGAGGACTGTTCTTACAGACAATCCAAGCTCCACCTACCACATGACAGATTGGAACACTGTAACAGCTCCCTTCCAGCTCAGGATATGAGGAAAGGACAAGACGCAGGGTGGCATCAAATAGGTAGAAAAGTGGCCTAGGAGAACACGTTGTCAAAAAAACTGACAATTACTGCATTCTTCCTGCCTACAGAACTCAATCGGAAATTTCTAAGAAATTATTTAGAATGATCTAGAATGGACTGAAAGAAGTCATTCATAAAACAGTGCTGATCATTTTAAGAAATATTAGCTTTGCTTCCTGAAATGATGTGACTGTGTAGCTCCTATACTGAAAAGTCTTATTTACATTATTACCATAATCCAGGCATAGATTTAGTTTCCATGTAAAAAAATGGCTTTGTCACTAAAAGACATGATTTCCATCCTAAATGTGGCTATACTCTTAATAATTAAGAGCAAAGTTCTTTGCAGATCAGCATCTGAAGATGATCAGAACTGAATCAGTCTTCTAAACACAAATTTTTAGCTCTCACTATTTGTGACAGGGAGGGAAAATGAGTGAGAACATCTGTATATTGTCTAATTATTAAAAGCTCAGGGCTGGCGCTGTGGCTTAGCGGTTACGTGCGCGCGCTCGGCTGCTGGTGGCCCGGGTTCAGTCCCGGGCGCGCACCGATGCACCGCTTCTCCAGCCATGCTGAGGCTGCATCCCACATACAGCAACTAGAAGGATGTGCAGCTATGACATACAACTATCTACTGGGGCTTTGGGGGAAAAAATAAATAAAATTAAAATTATAAAAAAAAGATAATAAATAAATAAAAGCTCAAATCCAGTTCTCTCCTCTCTATCTCTTCATCACTGCCATCAAAGATAACCTCATCACTCCTCCTAGAGCCTTCCTGTAATGGTCTCCCTATCCCTAGTACCATCACACCGCAAATGTATCCCCTTTTACGGCTACCATATCTTTTTTTTTTTTTTTGTGAGGAAGATCAGCCCTCAGCTAACATCCACACTAATCCTCCTCTTTCTGCTGAGGAAGACCGGCTCTGAGCTAACATCCATTGCCAATCCTCCTCCTTTTTTTCCCCAAAGCCCCAGTAGATAGTTGTACGTCGTAGGTGCACATCCTTCTACTTGCTGTATGTGGGACGCGGTCACAGCATGGCCAGAGAATGGGTGCGTTGGTGCGCACCGGGATCCGAACCCGGGCCGCCAGTAGCAGAGCGCGCGCACTTAACCCCTAAGCCACGGGGCCGGCCCCTACCATATCTTTTTAAAATATGAAGCTGGCCACGTCACCCCTCCTGCTGAAATCCTTCAGGACCTCCCAGTCTCCCAAAGGATAAAGCCCAATCTCCAAAGCACAAAATACAAGGACACTCTGATCCTGAAGAATCACGTGACCAGTGATTTACTCCCTGGAGAAAGCCTCCCTGAACCTTCTAACAGATGTTTCCTATTCTCCACTCTTATAGCATTGTATGCATAACTATTATAATTGCAAGTAACTACTATCAACCCACATTCTCCCTAAATACACACCACCACCAACTTTGGAGTCAGACATAAGCTCAAATCTCAATTCCACTGTTTACTAACCATGTAATAATCTTCAGCAAACCTTAAAATCTTTGGTTCTTAGTTTCCTCAGCTGCAAAAATTACCATAAAATACTCACCCTTATAAGATGAAAATTATTACAAATTTGAATAGCAATGAATAAATATAAATAAGTCCAAGTTCTATCTTTGTGATGAGGATATATAATAGTTTTATTTAAGGAAAACATCCTGTTTTTCAGAGAAAAAGTCACAAGCCTATATAACAGCTAAACTAATATTAAATTTGACCTTCAACTTTAAGTCAACAAAATTATAATAAATTTTATATAAATGCTTATTGAATCCTCATAGAAATTAGTATTTAAACAAAAAGAACACAGGCTCAGTTCCTAGAAAGTTTTTATTCAAAACAACTATTGACAAATCTAGCATTTGATAGTATTACCTCTAAAAAAAAAATACAAGTGTGATGAAAATGACTTAAGTAAAATTTTTAAAAACTCATTTAAAATATGGGACACATTTTTCTATAAAGATGTTTGGGATTTAAAAATTGTCTCAGCAAACTAGGCTCCTCCCTTTTATGTGTCTCATCATTTCACAGGGAATGAACTTCCCGGGAGAGGAAGAGGAAGAAGGGAAGGAAAGAGGAAATTCTTAAATGAGAACAGACAACAGAACTGGAGATAAGGATTAACAATTAAATATGCATCCTACCTCCTGGGGGGAAAGAAGGAGAGGCGGCAGTGCTGGAGGAAAAGAACGGGTACAGGCTGAGATCTCCAGGACACTCAGAAGTGAGAAAGAAGAAGGAAGTCCCCTCCTGAGGATAAGACACCACAAATACGATACAGTATACTGAATCTTCAAAGCTCAAATAATAACAAACCTTTCCATCAGTAGTATCAACTTAAGAATCTGAAGGAAACAATTTTTTTCAAGACTATATTTAGAGAGAAATAAGGAATTAGGGAGACAGATCAGATTTCAACGAACCACCTTTTACAAACACAATGAGTTTGCAAGTTTTCATGATAAATCTAAGATTTAACTAAAACTATACTGAAGTAATGATTTTTAAAGTAAAATTTCAACTGAATTTCAAGTACAATTTCAAGTCATGCAGCAACCACACAGGGCCCTACTTCTTACTGTATTAGATGCATTTTAATCCCTGAAAAGTGGAACAAGGCTCTCTTTGTCTCAATTCTGGGGAAAAAAATTCAATAACTACTTTGACAGCAGTTTTAATTACTGGTAACTTAAGAAACTAAAGTCTTAAAATTCCTTTTTCTCCCTAATGTCACATGTACTTTTCTACCTAAACTCTTGGGAATGATACACTCAACTATGTACCTAAAGAAGTCAAAGTTTCTCTCAAGTACCTAGTATTTAACTGGAAGGAAGGCAAAATAACAAAAGCCCAATGATTTGAGAAGCAGGAAGCCTGGGCTCTGCAGTCAGCTCTGTACACACACTAGTAGCTTCTATTTCCTATAAAATGGAGGGACTCAGATCTCAAGAGTTCCTTCTAACTCTAACTTTCTTTGAACATTTTACCTACATTCACTATCTTTAAAACCTTTCATTTATATAGTTTATGGTTTATAAAGCACTTCTCAGTTTATCCTCATGAAAACTGTGTGAAGTCGATATTTACAAAGGAGGAATTTGAGGCTCAGAAAGTAAGAGATATACCCAAGATAGTAAGTGAGTGGTCAAGTAGAAAGTTCAACTTAGATATCTAGCTCAAAGTCCTTTACTCCTTAAAGATTCGTTATTCAGAAATCCTACAAACTCCAGAAGCTTAAAACACAAATCTAGACAACTGCATTTAAAAGCAATATAGTAGATAATCCATTTTTTTTAATGTAATTGTATTCAATGTAAGTGTAATTATTTACAGACAAAAAGTATATACGCTATACTTCAAAAAATGGAGACAAAACAGCCCAACTCAAACCATTCGGTAAAAAATATTAATCAGCAACTGAATTTTTCACTTACAACTACTAGCTTGTCACCACAGGAAGATACTACTTTTACCGTACATTCTTCAAAGAACTAAAAACTAAACCATCTGGGAATTTTTCCCACAAAGAAAATTCCAAATCCAGATTGTTTCATTAGTAAGTTCTAGCAATAATCAATGAAAAATTAACACAAACTCTCACAGAGAATACAAAGAAGAAACTTTCACTACTCGTTTTATGAGGGTAGCTTAACACTAGTACCAAAACCAAGGAAACAGTACAAGAAATGAAAATTACAAAGCCAGCCTCACTCATGAACATAACATGGATGTTAGCTTAGCCCAGGGTCAATCCTCCTCAGCAAAAAGAGAACTGGCATCGGATGTTAACTCAGGGCTAATCTTCCTCACAAAAAATAAAAATCAATTTAAAAGATTAATTAGATTAAAAAGATCAATACAAAAATAAACTGTATTTCTAAATACCTACAGGTAGAAAGTGAAATTTTAAAGAACATGTCATTGAAAAGCATTAAATACCTTTTTTAAAAATCCACAAATTCAAAATGACACACAAAGAAAATGATGGGAGAAAGAACATCTCATTGGTGTCTTCTGCAGATTGCTAGAGCACCAAATTATTACTCTGAGAACTGATAAATAAAGGGGGTTGGGAGAATTGAGCAGTTTTTCAGCCTTTCCTACATGAATGTACTATTTCATGAAAACCAAAAAGTTGATAAACGTTCTCACAGTCCAGCAAACAAATGCAGGAATAACTAAATTGGAAAATCACCATTCTGCAACCTCAAATGAAATATTGGATCTAAGCAACAATCATCAATAGAAGCCAGAACCATTAGGTGAGAGGTTAATGGAAATTTTTAAATATAGGGATGGGGCTGACAACACCTCAATCAACTGATCAAACTTAGTAGTCCAAAAAGTGGAACAACCAAACATTACGTGCTTCACGATGTGATGCAACAGGAAGTACACAGTACCCCTGTGAAGTACTCTTGTCTAAAAATCTGAACCAAATCTAACCAAGCCACTAAGCCTTACTATCAGTTTAAAGGAAACAGAGGACAGAACAAGTTAAATGACACAAAGAGAAAGGAACCAGCCAAATCCAAATTAGTATAGAAGACAAATGACCCAATTTCTCCAACAAATCAATTGCCTGAGGAAAAAACAGGAGGGAGCGATGTCAAAAAAGAGTACATAACTAAAAAAAGAGTACATAACATGATCTTACCTGAATTCTGATTTAGACCAGCCATTTTTAAAAATAAATCTTTGAAACAGAAAAATGTAAATATGAATTAAGTATTAGATATCTATTACTAATATATACTATACAAACTGACCACTAATATATACCATAACTAACAGATACTAAGTATACACTAATACTATTAGGTGTTAGTATTAGATATTAAGGAATTATTGTTAAATTAAGTATGATAACATCCTAGTGGTTATATTTTTCAAAAGTTCTTAAAAATAGAAATGCGCAGTGAAGTACAAGAGAGTCATACCTATGTATCTGATTTGCTTTGAAATACTCAAAAGAAACAAGAGGGCAAAACATGGTAACTGTTGAAGCTCTGATAACAGGGTTTTCATTATACTATTGTCTCAACTTTTGTATTTATTTGAAAATGTCCACAGTAAAAAACAATTGAAATCCAATTAGAAAATGGGTCCAGCTCAAACGCCACATAAATGACCTGAAGCTTCTCTGTCTGCCCTAAGAGAAACCCTTATCTACTGAAGCCTCAGAGCTGAGATATCTAAAAACCAAACCCAGAGGGTCATCCTGTGAGTGACTGAATTACAACGCAAATTGAATTCCCAACTTCACACAATATTATCTGTTAAAATAAGGGCGCTGAGTAGGAAGAAATGAAATCCTGAAAATTGGAATGGGAACATGTGGGCAGAACTCACTCAGGCTGGGGACACTGAGCCCCTAAATTCTGCTGGGTCTTCTTTGCTAATAGAAGCAGACCTTATACCTGTAACTGAGGTGAACTCTGCTTTGCATGAAGAAATCTGTAATGACCTCCCCTGAGGTAGTTGCCTTGCCAGACAGTTGATTTTCCTCAGGACCTACACCGACCTACACTGACTCTTTGCTTCTAGACCTTTAACTAGACTCAAGTCCCAGCAGGCCCCAAAAGGTGAGTTACAAAGTATGACCCCCAGGAGATACACTACAATTCAAAAGAACAGCATGATTTTTCCAACTTATATAGACAGAAACTTGGGGAATATGTGTGGGATTTGTTATGAAGAATGTGGGATAATATGGACAAAACATAAAGTTGGATGAGGCTGAATTCACTGGTATGAGACCACTAAGCAGAGTGTCTAGATTCAGTGTTGTAGCTCAAGGTGTTAGGCAGGGCTCTAGCAGCTTGATTGGCTGGCTGAAACATGGACCAAAAAGTGGCCTACATTAAATGAAGCTGAAATGCCGAACTGCCTTGGTATAATGCAGAAGAAGGTATCCAAAGGCTTGGAGAAACTGGAATGTTATAATGGTTTTATCATGTAAAACCTGCTCACCTACCCCAGGAGGGTCCAAAGGACAGACCTTTCACCACGACTGTAAGAAATAAATGTGAGGTGAGTCACAGCATTGTTGAAGAACTCTGTGGTTGCTTCTCTATAGGTTGGAAATTACAGTGGGAACTGCTACCACTGAACTGGGATCCTTAAATGCACTGGGGATAATTGGATCCTGGGGAGGCAGGGGCCAAGTGGCAGTATTAAATCACCAAATACAAGGTAGACATGGTTATCACAATGGACAGCAGAGTGAAAACAGTAATCAGAATAGTTTGACTCACAGAGACGATCACTAGTTGATCGTAGTGTCTCTAGAAGAGAAACAGACGGGTTGTCTTCTAAATTCTTACTTGATCTATACAGGCAAAAAAGTTCTAAGTCAAGTGAACAGAAGACTAACTTGAATTACCAAAACAGAGTCAAGGGCCCCTCAATGAATTCCCAAACTTGAGCCAGTTTATAGACACAGAACCCCTTGAATGAAGGGAAGGATGGGTCTCTTTGAGGAAGAACCCTGCCACACAACAAAAAATTCATATTGTTGTTAATCTTTCTCCCAGCCCGTGCACTGGGAAAAGGAAATAACTAGACTTTCAGGGATTACTGGACACTGGCTCGGAACTGTCACTAATTTCAAGACACCCAAAATGTCACTGTGGTCCATGTGTCACAGTAGGGGATTACGGAAGTCAGCTAATCAACAGAGTTTTAGCTTAGGTCCATCTCACAATGGGTCCAGTGGGTCCCCTGAATCCAACCTGTGGTTATTTCTCCAGTTCAAGAATTCATAATTGGAAGAGACATACTCAGCAACTGGCAGAATCCCCATACTGGTTCCCAGACCTGTGGGATAAGGGCCATTAGGATAGGAAAGGCCAAGTGAAGGCCACTAGAACTGTCTCTATCTAGGAAAATAGTAAGCCAAAACAATACCACATTCATACAGGGACTTCACAGATTAGCGCCACCATCAAAGACTTTAAGAATACAGTTAGTGATTCCCACCACATCACCATTCAACTATCTATTTGGCCTGTGAAGAAAACAGGCAGGTCTTGGAGAATGACAGTAGATTACCATATACTTAACTGGGTGGTGACTCCAATTATAGCTGCTGTACCAGATGTGGTTTCATTGCTTCAACAAATTAACACATCCTCTGGTACCTAGTATGCAGATAGAGATCTGGCAAATGCTTTTTCTCAATACCGGTTAATAAAGACTACCAGAAGCAGTTTGTTTTTAGCTGGCAAGGCCAGCAATATACCTTCATTGTCAAACCTCAGGAGTATATCAACTCTCCAGCTCTATGATTCCAGTCATAATTTAGCTCTCAGGGATTCTGATAGCCTTTCCCTTACACAAGATACCACATTGGTCTGTTACATTCATGATATTATACTAATTGGACATAGTGAGTACGAAGTTGCAATTAGTCTAGACTTATTTGTAAGACATTTGCATGTCAGAAGGTGGGAAATAAATCGGACCCCTAAATATTCAAGGGTGTTCCACCTAAGTGAAATTTATAGAGATCTAGTGGTAGGGGGCATGTCAAAATATCCCTTCTAAGGTAAAGGATAAGTTGCTGCATCTGGCCCCGCCTACAAACAGAAAAAAAAGACAACACCTAGCAGGCCTCTTAGGATTTTAGAGGCAACATATTCTTCACTTGAATGCGCTACTCCAGTCCATTTACCAAGCGTATCAGTTAAGGTTTTCTAAAAATACAGAACCAACGGAAGATATATATATACAGTGTGTGTGTATATATAATATATATAGGAGGGAGGGAGAGAAAGAGAGTACACATTAAGAGATTTATTTTAAGGAATTGGCTCACATGTTTCTGGGGGCTGGCAAGTCTGAAATCTGTAGTACAGGCCTTCAGGCAGAAAACTCAGACAGGAGTTGTTGCAGTCTTGGGTCCAAAATCTGTAGATCAAGCCAGCAGGCAAGATTTCTAGAATACAGTCTTAAAGCAGAATTCCTTCTTTTCCAGGAAATCTGTTTTTGCTCTTAAGGCCTTCAACTGATTGGATCAGGCCCACCCACATTATCAAGGATACTCCCCTTTATTTAGAGAGTCAACTGACTGTAGATGTTAATCACATCTACAAATTACCTTCACAGCAACATCTATACTAGCATTTAACAAAACAACTGGGCACCATAGCCCAGCCAAGTTGACATATAAAACTTCTCCATCACACTAAGCAACCCAAAAAGCTACCAGTTTTGAGTATGGCCCAGAAGAAAAGGAGGCTCTGCAACAAGTCAGGCTGCCCTGCAAGCTGCTCTGACACTTGGGCCATATGACCCAGCATACCCAACGGTGCTTGAAGTATCAGAGCAAAGAGAGATACCGTTTGGAGACTGTGGCAGGCCTGTATAGGTTAATCACATACAGACTCTTAGGATTTTGGAGCAAAGCCCTGCCATCCTCTGCAGATTACTACTCTTCTTCTGAGAACACACTTGCTACTGGGCCTTAGTAGAGACTGAAGCTTAGCATAGGGCCACCAAGTTACCATGTGAACTGAGCTGCTCATAATGAGCGGGGTATTGTCTGGCCCACCAAGCTATAAAGTTGGGCATGCACACCAGTGCTACATCATCAAATGGAAGTAGTATATACAACATCAAGATCACACAGGCCCTGAAGGCACAAGCAAGTAATATGAAGAAATGGCCCAAACGCCCATGGTCTCCATTCCTGCTATATTATCTTCTCTCCTCTAGTCCACATTTATGATCTCAGGGGAAGTTCCCTATCATCAGTTAAATGAAGAAGAGAAAACTTGGGTCTCATTTACAGGTGAATATGCAGGCACCACCTGAAAGTGGATGGCTGCAGCACTACCGCCCTTTTCTGGGACGTCCCTAAGGGATAGTGAAGAAGGAAATCCTCCCAGTGGAGAGAACTTTGAGCAGTGCACCTGGTTGTTCATTTTGCTTGGAAGAAGAAATGGCCAGAGGTGCCACTGCGTACCAACTCATAGGATGCAGGCAATGGTTTATCTAGATGGTCAGGGACTTGGAAGGTCATGTTGGGGAACCTGGTGACAAGGTGGTCTAAAGGAGAGTTATGTGGATAGACCTCTCTGGATGGGCAAAAAACATGAAAATATCTGTGTCCCATGTGAATGCTCACCAAAAGGTCACCTCAGCAGAGGAGGATTTTAAAAATCAAGTGAAAAGGATAACCCATTCTGTATATACCAGTCAGCCTCTCTCCTCAGCCACTCCTATCATTGCCCAATGGGCTCATGAACAAAGTGGTCATGAGAGGGAGGAAGGTTTTGCATGGGCTCAGCAACATGGACTTCTACCCACGATAGCTGACCTGGCTATAGCCACTGCCGAGTGCCCAATATGCCAACAGCAGAGAGCAACACTGAGTCCCCAATATGGCACCATTCCCCAGGGTGATCAGCCAGCTACCAGGTGGCAGGTTGATTATATTGGACTGCTTCCATTAGGGAAGGGGAAAAGTTTTGTTTTTACTGGAAGAGACATTCTGGATCCAGACTTGCCTTCACTGCATCCAATGTTTCTGCCAAACCTACCATCCATGGACTTAGAGAATGCTTACCCACCATCATGATATTCCACACAGCATCGCCTCTGACCAAGGAACCCACTTAACAGCACATGAAGTACAGCAGTGGACCCATGCTCATGGAATCTACTGGTCTTACCATGTTCCCCATCATCCTGAAGCAGCTGGCTGACAGAACAGTGGAAGGCCCTTTGAAGACTCAGTTACAGTGCTAGTTAGGCGGCAATACCTCGCAGGGCTGGGGCAATGTTCTCTAGGAGGCAGTATATGCTCTAAATCAGCATCCATTATATACTGTTGTTTCTCTCATTGCCAGGATTCACAGATCCTAGAATCAAAGGGCGGAAATGAGAGTGGCACCACTCACTATTACTCCTGGTGATCCATTTGCAAAATGTTTGCTTCCTGTCCCCATGACCTTATGCTCTGCTGCTCTAAAGATCTTAGTTCCAAAGGAAGGAGTGCTTCCACTGGGAGACACAATGATTCCATTGAACTGGAAGTCAAAACTGACACCCAGGGAACTTGGGGCTCTTCCTCCCTCTACATCAACGGGCAAAGGGAGAGCTACTTTACTGACTGGTTACCAACAGGAAATGGGACACTATTACACGATGGCAGTAAAAAAAGTAAGTCTGGAATACAGGAGATCTCTTAAGGTAACTCAGTACCACCATGCCCTATGATTAAAGTCAATAGAAAACTACAACAACCCAATTCGGGCAAGAGTACTCTTGGCTCAGACCCTTCAGAAATGAAGTTTTGGGTCACCCCACCAGGCAAAGAATCACAACCAGTTGAGGTGCTTGCTGAGGGCAAAGGGAATGTGCAACGGGTAGTGGAAGAAGGTAGTCATAAATACCAGCTACAACCACACGACCAGTTACAGAAACAAAAACTATAATTGTTATGAGTCTTTCTTCCTTATTTTGCTATGAATCTGTTTATAGATTTATATATTAGGCAAATATCCTTGTTTTCTTCCCTCTCTCATTCCCTTATCACCTAACATAAGATAAATTAATAATAGTTAACTTTACATCACAGTATTTAAGTTACAGGATATCAAGAAGAATGAACAAGGACTTTGCATCCTCTCCTGAGGAA
Source organism: Diceros bicornis minor (assembly GCF_020826845.1). Taxonomy (NCBI): domain Eukaryota; kingdom Metazoa; phylum Chordata; class Mammalia; order Perissodactyla; family Rhinocerotidae; genus Diceros; species Diceros bicornis. Next base: position 21,765,022 of record NC_080747.1, on the reverse strand, counting down.
AGACTTAATATGTCAGTTGTATGCAGGATAGCCGTTAATCATGTTAGGGAAAAGTATGACTTTGTTATTGCTTTTATTTGGAGATTAAATGTCATTTTTAGGAGATGTGTATAAGTGTCAAGTTGACAAGGATGAACAGTAACGGTTGGTTATATGTGTCAACTTGGCTAGGCTACAGTATCCAATTATTCAATCAGATACTACTCTAGGTGTTGCTGTGAAAGTATTTTGTAAACATAGTTAACATCTATAATCAGTAGACTTGAAGCAAAAGAGATTATTCTCCATAGCATGGGTGGGCCAGATCCAATCAGTGAGAAGGCCTTACAAGCAAAACTGAGGTTTCCCTAAGAAAGAAAAAGTCTGCCTCAAGACTGAAGCATCAACTCCTGCCCTATATATAGATTTTGGACTTACCAGTCCCTACAATCATCTGAGCCATTTCCTTAAAATTAAACTCTTTCAATTTTATATATATATATATATAATTTATTTATTTTTAATATTTAAATTTTGAATAATTAATAACTAAAATATAATTTATTTATAGATATATTTTTTCCTTCTTCTGTTCTGTTTCTCTAGAAAACCCTAACTGATACAAGGTCTTTCAAAATATGAAGAGATTTACTTATTTACTTCAAAGAATAGATCTAGAATCCATTGAAGGTACTAAGCGATTTCACCTCAATATAACAGAGAACTTTTCATAAACCAGAGCTGTCTTCTCGACAGCTCAGGAACCAGTGAGCTCCCAGTCACTGAAAGCATTTGAGGAGCTAATGAATGGGGGATGCACCCTAGGGGCTCCTGTAATTAGTAGAAAATTTGAGCATTAAGGTTTGTTCATCTCTTCCAATTCAAAGTCTATATTGTATAACAGTACACTTTGATTTTAGATTAGTAAGATAAAAATAACCTCAACCCAAGTAGAAACTACTTTTACTGTCTTCCCTAGTCACATTTATTAAAACCAAGTTATCAGCTTCTGCTCATCTCACAAGTATTTCCTAAGGGGCTTCATTATTTGCTGAATTATGCTTATCACAAATCCAGATAAGGCTACGTTTGCATCTCTGCAGATCTTTCCAAAGGGACCAGAACAAGGAAAGGGAAAGAAGCAAGCAAAGGGAGTACCAACTAAGAAAATATTCAATGAAATACTTCTTATATTTTACCTCTATTAACTCTTAAAAATTTAACCTAATGGCTTATAAGGGAAAAAGAGACAATAACCATTTGAGGGACTACTACTACTACTGCCAGACACTGTGCTAGCCACATCACAACCCTGAAAGACAGGCATTGTGTTTCCCATTTTACAGGTAAATAAGAGAGGCTCAGAATATCGTGCCAATCTAATAAACGGGAGAACCAAGATTCTAACTCATATTGGCATGATTGCAAAGCCTGGAACTTACCACAGACTATAATAATTGAGATATCCATATGTATGAATTTTTAAATGCATACATGACATAATAAATACAGTCTGCAACAGATGAGTGAATAACAGAGTAACAAGAAACAAATACAAAGTGAATAAAGCAAAAGAAATTAAGCATTTACTAAGTACATTTATCTGCTGAACACTGGTAATAATTCATTCTCTTTATTGCCTTTTTGGAATGAAATAAGCTCTAGTTATGTGATCAAGCAAAATAGCAGAGACAATGATATAAGTTTAAGAGAATTTAAGAGATTATACAATATCAGAAAACAAGGGTCAAAAATCTAAGAAACTAATAAAGAAAAACTAGTTAAAGTAGGCACGAACAAAACAGATCAGGTATTTGTTTGTAATTACACCAGTACCTTAAGAGGAAGGCTAAAAATCAGAAACCAAAGAAGTTAAGAGAAATAAAAGCAATATCCACCAAAGAGGTAAAAAAAACAACTAAAATAAACCCTATGCTTTAAAGCGACTGGGGACATGAAAGAGGCAAAAAAGGTTTAACTATCTGGCTTAGCGTTTATGCTATCCCGTAAAATCCAGCATTTGAAAACTACAATAAGTTAGTTTTAATGTCTTAACTCCCTTAATTATATAATACAGCAGAAGCTTTTATGTTCCTGCATCACAACGAAGTTTATATTACAATGAACTTGATTTTCAAACAACAGAACAGAAAGGCTTCCACTGTATTTGCTATCTGCATATAGAACCACCTATACTTCCTCCCACTACCTCCACAGCTCGCACCAGAGCTCCATCACTCTCTCTCCCACGGACAAAAGCCTCCTCACTGGTCTCCCCACTCCGAGACTAGCCCTTCTACAGTCTAATCTCAATGAAATAACTACAGTGATCCTTTTAAAACACAAGTTGGACAATGTCACAATTCTTCTCAAAACCCTGTAGTGGCTCCCCATCTCACTCCGAGAAATGCCAATGTCCTTACATCAGTCTACAAGACCCTGTGCATTCTGGACTTGGCTACCTCTCTGACTTAATCTCCTACTCCTCTCTCCTTTGTTTACTCCACACCAGCCCAGCAGTCTCCTTGGAAGTTTCTCCAAAATCCAAACGCACTCCACATCAGGGCCCGTGCACACGTTGCTCCCTTCAGCTAAGGGGTACCGACATCACTCTGTCCCTCCCTCCCTTCTTTTCAAATGTCACCTACGCTTTCTCTGACTACTGTATACAAAACAACAAATACACACATACACTCTGCCCTGACATTCTCTATTCCCCTCTCCTACGTAATTTTCCTCTATAGCATTTATTACCTCCTGACATATTATATATACCTACTTGTCTACTTATATACTACCTGTCTCATCCACTTAAATGAACGCTCATTGCTTTGTTTTATTCATCACTCTAGTGCCTAGAACAATGTCTATAAGTGCTCAATAAATATGCTGAGTTAATATATTAGCCTTACATTAAAATTTTAAACAATCTTCTCAGTTATATGAACATGCCGTTAAACTGTAAAAGCTGCAAGCAGGAAAATAAGATATACTTTCCTAGTTCTCCTTCCATTCTTCTTACTGATTTGGTTTTACAATGAATATAAAAGGAAAGTCAATGTTCCTTCCACCTGTCTTATTTTTCTTCTTTTCCACTTACCACAAATTATGACCTTCCAGAGTCCCAACTTCCTTATTTGTCAAATAAGAGGAACTGGACCATGGTAATCAGCTTCTAAAAATCTAGTATCTAAGAATCAGATTTGAAGCAAAGTTTATACGAATTTTTCAATAAACCATCATGGGATTTCTCAGTGCTTAAGATAAAGCAAGTGTATGTACGTGTGTGTGTGTGTATAATTACATATATATGTATGTGTATGTATATATGTATATGTATGTATATATATAATATGTATAATATTATATACATGTACACCCTATCAATAACCTGAGGTGCTTAATTTAGCTTCATTCTCATAATGCAAATAACACTGACCTTACATTTTAAGTTTTTCTGCTCCTAAACTCCTTAGTCTGATAAGCACAGTAAACACTTCATTTATCTGAGCGCTCCTTCTGACTTCACCTATACAAAATACAGGTAAACCTGAAAAAGAGAGGCTCAGAAATAAAAAAAGATGTCACAACTATCATCTGCTAAAACTCTACATGCTTTACTCGAACAAGGATCCTTCACACTACCAATAGTTACAACCACTCAAGCCTTAATACTCATCTTCTAGCGTTAGCAAATACCAAAAAATAAAAACATTACAGCTGTCCAATGAATAAACTGTGATATAATCATATGTTGATGATTCTACATTTATATTACATTCAAAAACAGGAAAGCTAGTCTACGGTACTGAAGTAGGGATAGTGGTTAACCCTGGGCAGAAGCAGGCAGTGATTACAAGGGGACATGAGAGACTTCAAGGGTCAAGGCAATATTATGTTTCTTGATCTGGGCGCTGGTAAAATGGGAATATTCACTTTGTGAAAAACAGCTGAGCTGTATACTGATTTTATGCCCTTTTCTGTACTGTTATACTTAGTTAAAAAGCTTATGAAGAAACAAATATTACAGCAGGTTCAAGGCCATAAAAGATAACGTTGAACAGCTCTAGGCAAATCAATTTGTTGTTGTTAGTGCTGTTAAGTGGATTCCGACCCCTAGTGACCCTGTTTACAGCAGAGTGGAACCCTGCCCAGTCTTTCTGCACCACCCTCTCACCTTCTGGTGCTATACCAGACAATGCTCCGCTGCTAATTCACAGGGTTTTCAAATCAATAGTCCTGAAGAATATCTGTGCTTTTGCCTGTGCACTAACAGTAACACTGTGTCTGGTAAACTGCATTCAGTACAAGGCAGGGAAGTAAGTAACAAATGTTAGAAATAATTTGCTTCTGAAAAGTGTGAAATAAAACAAGTTTATAGCAATTCAAAGGAGTTAAACTGCAATTATTCAAGAGTCAAAAGAGTACTGGTTAAGGATGTGAGTCCTGTTGGTAGAAACCCGTCTCTACTACTTGCCAGCTCTGTGAACTTGTACCTATCCTCTCTGGGCTCCCGTTACCTCACCTGGGAAAGAGAGATCTATCTCAAAAGCCTGTTGTGAGGACTAAATGAGTTATTCCACGTAAAGCATTTAGAACAACACCTGACACATAGTAGGTACTCAATAAATGTTGGCTCTTCACTCACATGGGATACTTAATCTCCCAATGATGCTAAGTAACCAGGTTGTTTCTACCACAGCCAACTGACAGATAGGCATTGAAATGCAACAAAGAGCCCCTTTTTAAAATAACTTGTACAGTACTCTTTTTATAAAGCAGGATCATTAACTATTGGCTTTCTTTATATTTGAATTTCCCACAGTAGTTGCTGTAGTAGCAGTAAATCACAATCCAGTCCCATTCTGGTTCTTTTTAAGTCCTTTATTCCAAATATCTTTTAAAGATTTAAATAAATCATTTTAAGCACTGCCTCATCATAGGAAAAAATGTAGGAATTTAAAATAATACTAATAGCTAATGCTTTGTAAGAGTTACTATTTGGCAAACATTGTGCTAAACATTTCTCCTAATATTGATCATATTTATCGTTCACAACAGTCCTATTAAGTGGTACAGTATTCACCCCAACTAAAATGACATAAGTCCATTTTACTTCAGAGCCCATTTCATTTATCTCTTTCACGTTATTCTCTCACAACTCTTTATATATTCACCTCTGTTATCACAATGTTTTGTAGTTATACTTGCTCTTCCTCACTAGATTTTAAATTCCTGAAATCCCCATTTCCAGAGCTGGCCCAGAGTATGGCACACAGAAGGAGCTCAGGAATGTTCGCCAAGGACTGGCTCATTATAAAGATGAGAAGTCGTAACTCTTACACTCAACTGCATTTAAGTGAATTCTACAGCAAGCACCTTCTCCTCCAGAGGAATATGAAGAACTCGGGTCTAATCCCATTATTTCAGTCCCACTTGAGATAACTTTCTTGTTTTGCTGAAAGGTTCATCCAATTGCCAGGTGTTAATCCAAGTGACAATCTGATAATCCTACTGTTAACAATAACTTTTCAGAGAATAAGATAAATGCTGAGGATCCATTTGATAGGCAAATACATGAAATTAAGCTACTAACGTCCTATCAAAAGACAAAATCTTGAAAATTTACATGCTCCGCTCAGTACAGCAACAACATTCCAGTATCTTACATGCTGCTTTTTTCCTTCAATTACAAAAGGAGCCTTATTTGATACAGCATTAAGTCTCCTTCAAAGAAATTAATAAATGTAGCAAGAAGTTTTCATTTTAAATTAACTTTCAAAGAGTCTTTTCAAACCTTATTTTAATTATACAGTTCTACTTCCACTACAGCTTGGTTACAGAGAATGAATCTGTTAAACAGCTTTGCCCACCACAATAACTTACTGCATAAATTCAGCACCTCCGGCAATATCCTGGCATATACTAGTATAACTCATACCTGTGTTTATATAATGAGGTCTTCTGGGACATTGTGACAAAGCTTCTATTTTCCAAGGGAAAAAACAGCTAATTTACTGAACACCAAATAATACACTATACAGCACAGGTATATATATGTGCTGTGTGTGCATAATTTAATTCTTACTATGACCTTGAAAGACAGGAATTATCTCCTTTTTTCCCTAAGGAAGAAATTGAGACACAGAAACTCCTTGGTACACAATTAAAACACAGGTTTATGTTACTCTAAAGCCTAGTTTTTCATTTATTCCATTCTATCTTCCCCTCCCAATCTCCCTCTTTCTCATTCTGCAGAGTTTTCTCTGACCACCAGTCCCCACGTTGGAAGAGACAAATGGATAGTCCCTGATTTACACATTATAGTTCAAGCCATAAAAAGAGACAAATGACACAAACTTCAGCCTAACTATGCAATTAGGTATCATGGACCTCACTGTTTAGAGAAAAGGGTCAATATTCAAGAGGAACTTGCAACAGAAAATAAAACCAACCAACATTTGCAAGATTCATGGTGACTTCTCAGAAATTGGAGTTGTTAAATTAAGAAATTCAAGAAACTAGGTTTCTAGATTAAACCAGAATTAAAAGAAGAGGAGGGGAAAAAAAAAAAAAAACCTACCAACAGCTGAAACTTTAACAAAATTGGAGGAAATGGAAGCACAATTAACCTATCGGAAAGCTCAACCCTTTTAATCACACATTTTTACAGGAGTCACCATAATGGAATGTCAGGAAAGAATCAGTCTTCATCCTCTCATTAGTTTAAGAGAAGAGATCTGTTGTCAGGATCACTCCAACCCTAGATCACAAGGGACAATGTGTTTAACAATACACAAAGGGGAAAACATTCAAACTCTAATAATTAAAAAAATGAAACACGATATTTCACCCAAAAGACAAAGATTCTTTTTCAATGAAAACACCAACGGGCACTCAAAAACATAATCCTTCCAGAAAGCAATCTAGCAGTAATATATATTACTGCTTGTAATATATATACTTTTAAGTTTTAAAATATTCTACCTTTTAATCTAGTAGTATGCTTCGGGGAAGGTACCCTGAAAATCCAAAATGCAGAAAAAGTTTATGCACATAAGTGTTTATAACAATATTTTTAACAGAAAAACTGAAAAATCTATTCAGCAATGGGAATCTATCCAAAAATAAGAACAAGTAAATAATTTATATCTTCTATTCCATTTAATAGTTAAGTAAAAGCTCAGAATATGTTAAATTTAAAAAAGCAAGATGCAAAACGGCATCTAAGAGGATTGTAACTATATAAAACAATACTTACTATATGTAAGAAAGAACAATACTGAAGTTGTCCTGAGGAGTGAAACTTGTTTTATTCCCTTTGCTACACTTGTATTTTCCAAATTCATAGTAAGAAAAATTATTTATATAAAAGAATGAAAATTGAGATGACAGTATGCATTTTAAGTATCATAAGATCTAAAAAAAAAAAGGAAGGGGATTATTTCCGAAATGTTTAAATTAGCATATATAGTTAAACATACATTAAACATTTCCCTTAGCTTAATTCTACTCGGGCTTTCTATCCTTGGGGGGAAAATAATCAAAATATAGAAAAAAGTTTACGCACAAAAGGTATAAATCAAGACAGTCATTATCAAAAAAGTTTTACAGATTGCCTATGACATACTAGACACTATCTAGGTAATACATGAGGAACACAGATAAGGGTCCAATTCTTTAGAAGGTACATTTCTATGGGTAAGTACAGATAGCAAGTTAATAAATATATTTAAATTAATTTCTAGCAAGTATTAAAAGTGCTTTGTGTATTATTGGGGAGAGGAAGGAAAGAGACTGCTCCTACAGGTGGTCACCAAAACATCTTTCTGAGAAAGATACAAAACCAAATACTAAAGTCAGCCATGTAAAAAGTTGATGAGGAAAAGAGGAATAGTCAAGACACAGGAAACATCAAGTGCAAAGACTCAGAAACAGAGAGCTTGACATACTCCAGCAGCAGAAAGGAAATCACTATGAGGGAAAATGGTAAAAAGAGATGAATCTGGAGAGGTAGGCAGGGGCTAGACCATGCAGGGATTTGCAAGCCAACGTGAGAAGTTTCTATTTTATTATAACTACAAAGGAAAGCCACTCAAAGGGGAAGGAAATGATCTTATGTGCATTTTTACAGGCTTCTGAGAGAACAGACTTTAGAAGGTCAAGAGCACTAACAAGAAGTTAGGGACCTACTGCAGGAATCCCAGTAAGAGATTATGGTGGCCTTGACTAGAGTGATGGCAATGGAAAAAGAGAAAAGTAGAGAAACTCAAAATATATGTGAGTGGTTAGAACCCACAGTATTTACTGACAGGTGGTCAGGATGTGGGAGATGAGGACCCAGAACAATCAAGTACATATAGCTCCTAGGAGTCTGGCTGAATCATTATTTACAAAAGTAAAATTTAAAGTGTTTCTAATAATAGAGGAATCGTTAAGTACATTATGAAGTATCCATCAGATCGAACATAACTAATGTTCGTGGAAGGTTTGCTTCTCTTACCATCTATGAGGTAACGGGCATGATACTTAACTATTCAGGCAGTTTCCTAAAACAATTACTCAATAATTTCTCAAATAATTACTACAAATAATACCTGTTGCTCTCATAGAGTTCTTGGGAGGATTAAATGTGAACCCAAGAAAAATACTTAAGACAGCGACTGTGCTCAATAAATTAAAGCTGCCAGAAGTCATAGCAACGACTCTGTGCCCAGAATAAAGAAAGCAGTCAATAAATGTTTTGTGGATAAATAGGCAGATAAAAGAAATGGTGGTGGAGGAATGTAAACCCAGGTCACCTGACTCTGTTTCTACAAAACCATGCACCTTCACCACAGGTGAGCAATGAAGATTAAAAACTGTAAGAACTGTTAGATGGTGAAATCAACTAAGGAGAACTATGGAATTCTCATTAGAGACTCTTTGGTACAAATTACACAGCAATCTAAGGTCTGGAGGGTTTAGTATTATACACAGTCAAGTACATTAACTAGAATAATTGATAATTTCTGAATCACAAAAATAATGAAAAGCTTACTGACTTTACAGAAGGTATCTTACTTGTAAGGTAGATGACCCAACCTGAACACAATGAAAATGGAGCACAAGACTAGGAATTTAGTTAGACCATGGGGGTCTAGGCAGCAAGAAATTATCAATGGGAAGTCAAGAGCTAAACAGGGAATACAAGTGAATGCCACAATAAGAGAACAGAATCCAAAACCTGGAAGGAAAGCATTGGCAAAGAAACATATACCAAAAATCAGGATTAGTCAGAGTCTGAGAGACAAGCACAGACCAGGAAAAATAGGTATCTACTTCTGGGATAGCGTTAGGAAACTCTTCCATCCTCAGGACCCAGGCAAAGATCCACGGCTCCTGGAGGAGAGGCAGAAGCAAAAGCCCACTACTTCAGGAAAGGGACAAGAACCTCTCTTGGCTCAGGATCCCGGACCAAAACAAAGAGTACACTACCAGTAGGCAAAAGACAGGAAATTCTCTCTGGCCTAAGTCCTCCCTCAGGCACAAGCAGAGTTTAGCTGCAACTGGGGGAAGAGGAAGAAGACTGAGGAAGCCCCAGGCTCCCAAGGCCCAGGCTCACAAGCCCTACGTGAGACTAAGGGTAGATCAGGAGAACCAAAAACTCCTTCACTCCCACCACAAACCCAGCACACACGTAGAGAGCCCCTCTATAGCGCAGGCATACTGCTAATAGTTGCCAATGGAGCAGGAACACTACTCAGGCCACACAAAGCACAAAGTAACACCAATCCACCACTGGGGAAATTCCAGGTCTGTGGTGCACTGAAGGTCACAACAGTAACAACAGAGCCATACTCAGCTCAACTAGTGACTCAACCTACCATACTAACAGTCTGACAGAAGAAGCATACCCATTTCTGGACATAGGTAATATTCACCTCAGTCTCAACTGTTCTATCAAACAAAAATTATGAGACACATTGAAAAAGCAGGAAAAAAAAACTAATTGTCAAGAGATAAAGCAAACAACAGAACCAAACACAGAGTTAATCCAGATGTTGGAACTATCACAGGGATGCTAAAATAACTATGATTAATATGTTAAAAGATCTAGAGGAAAAGATTAATATGTTAAATGATCTGCATAATATGTATGAACAGATGGGGAATTTCAGCAGAGATATGGAAACTATAAAAGAGAGTCAAATGGTAATACTAAAACTTAAAAAACACTATTTCAAAGTCAGAGAATTCCTCTGACAGGACTATCAGTGAACTTAAAATAGGTCAATAGGAATTCTCCAAACTGAAACAAAAAGGGAAAATAAGGTGTTTAAAAAAAAGAAACCAGAAGTGAGCACCCAACAGCTGTGGGACAATATCAAATGATCTAACATACACTTAATTGGAGCCCCAAAGGGAGAAGAAAGAGAAAAAGGACAAAGAATTATCTGAAAAGATAACGATTGCGATTTTTCCAAAATTAATGAAAGGCAACAAACCACAGATCCAAGGAGGTCAGAAAACTCTTAAAATTGTGAAGTTACCATTATCTTAAATCAAGCAAATTAAAGCAAAAGGTTTATACAAAAGATATCACTTGCAATAATTACTAAAAGTATGTATTTAGCAGATACTGTAAAAATATTTTCTATTATCTATAAAAATGTAATGACATACTATTTACAATCTCCACATAAAAATGTACTAGAGGAAATGGATAAAACAGAAGCAAGAAAAGGTGATAAGTGATGAAAAAGACCTGAACTGTAAAGTATAACTCAATAAACACATATTATAGTTTCCTTCCCCCAGCCACTAAACAAATGTAGACATTCAGACTATATTACTTTGACCAAAAACTGTTAATTTTCAGCAAGTACATTAAATAAAGACATTTAGTTATGAGTTGTAAAAACAATTATTGTATATAAATTTAGTAAATCCTCCAAGATGATAATGCTACTTTGTGAAAATTCTATTACAAATTTATTTATGGTTTATTATTTCCACTATTTTGAGAATTGGTGTCAGGGATGACTGGAAAAAAGAGGGATCTAGAGATTGACAAGAATAAAGCAGAGAAGAGCCAGAGTTCAGACTTTTTTAAAATGCAATCTTGAGTTAAAGGAAACCTACGTAAAGTCTATCTGGCCTTAAAAGTATTTCCCTGTGTCTGAAAGCTGGGAAAGTGCTAAGATCCCAAGACTCATCTAAGTGGTGGGAACAGAGCCAAGTCACAATGTCCAACATCCTCATGTCTCCTCATACAAGGACCCAATAGGAAGAATTCAAATTTTACCAATACCCTGTGAATTACTGAAGATAGGCGAGCCGTAACAGTAGGGATACTCAAGGAATTGTTAAATAAATTTGCCCAAAGCTTTTCTCATTTTATTTATCCAAGTTAATCAGCATGCCTAGAACCACTGTGGACCCTAAGAAGTATGAATCAACAATTTCAAGTAACAAAAAAAGGATATCTAACTTTTCAGTGGACAAAATACAGAGTAGCATACTAATATGCTCCTTAGCGTACATACTATCTATTCACTACAACCTAAAATGGGTTTTCAAGCATCTCACAAGCCACAGAAGGAAATTCTGAACCCTTCCTTATAACAAAAGGATGACAAATGGAAATTAAGTTTTCTGAATTATTAACTCAGAACATGCAAACAATTCTTTACTATGGTATTTTCTTTAGCAAATACAAATATTAATAAAGACTTTCATGGGGCTATTGATCCTCACTTCAAAGCTTATTTTTCCCATAACATCTACTTAGTTCTTCAACTTCAAATTCTACTAGGGTAAGATTTTTCAGGAACATCTTCATCATGATTAGAAAGGAATTATCTATAAACATACCATGTCTTGCTTTGGAATTTGTATTCAACAAAAAACATCTGCTGTTTATCTAGAAATCTTAAAAAATTGAAGACAAAAAATGACTTATTATTTTTCAATTCCTAAGCACAGTCTATTCTTATGTTGTTTCATTATAAATTAGAGGTCCTAAAATATAACATTTTTTTACTCCTTTACTGATCTAGAATATGAAGGAAAAAAGTCCTAATTATTAACAGTTCAATATTCACAGCTTATGAATATATCATGACTACCAGCCATCTACCTGAAAAAAAACTTTTAAAGACTTCAAAATGTAAAACTAAATTTTCAGTACACTATAAAAGTTTAGTTGATAATTTTATAAACAAGTTTAAACAATTTATCATAGATTTTCATATATGTTTGACCAAATTCAGAGGATCAACATATTTGCATGCTTCGATGACATTTTAAAAGAGATCCCATAAAGAAATACTACATAGCATACGGCAAAAACAACACAGGACTAGGAGTTATTAGGAGTTATTAACTAGGAGTTACTAGATTTGGGTTCTAATTCTACATCTATTATATTTCATTAAAGGTGATTTTAGAATACATGTACTTACATATGCTTTGTATAAGACTCAAAGATTTTTATCATGACTTGTATAAGTGACACTATACATGAGTAAAAAGATTAATAAATAAAACCAATGTGCCACTCAGCTTCATTACAAAGGAGTCTGGGAACTAGTGAATACTGAGATCAGTGGCAATCATAAAATAAGGAAGATGTCAATTTGTTCAAAGATCACACACATATACAGCAAAACTACAATCGCACGACAAATAACCAGAGATGAAAAGTGAATTCATGAGAGTAGAGCCTTCATTTGTTTAGTTTTCTACTTCTCCAGCCCTAAAAAGGGTCTAACAGTAGGCACTCAAACATTTGTTGAATAAATATACTCCCCAACTAAGTAGCACAACGTATCTCACAGTTCATGCCTAATACATACTGACTTTACTACTTTTAATTTTACATTAACCAGTACTTTTTAAACGTTTTTTAAAGTCTGTGAGATAACAAACTGAATAAAATTCCAGCCTTTTTAATAATCACATCATTTTAATTTCTCTAAACTCTTTCAAAAAGATGTGAAATTATCAATTACAGAAGAAGAGTTCATGACTCAAGCCAACTGAGTAATATATTCATCATAACTGCTCAGTTTATATAAGTGAAGGAAATAAGGTGTGTTCAAAGAACAAGGGGTAGCCTAATTTTGCTAGAGTATATTTACGACATGCAGAAGATCAGCAGGAGTTTGTGTCCACTATCAACTTCATAACAAGTTCAAATTTAATTTGGTATTAATGGAAAATAACAAAAGTTTTATTACTGAAAGTAATATATAAAAGAGTACAAGGTGAGTTACGAAATTATTGCCTCCTCTAGCACAAGTGATTTAGTTCAGAACCAATGTGGCAGCAATAAGAATGGAAAGAACAGGGAAAAGGTCAACTGTAACTCCAAGAATTTTGTTTGGTTGATTAGAAAAGCAGTGGTACTATTAAAAGAACTACAAAGTGGGAAATTAGGTAAAGAAATAACATTTATTGAGCATTTATTCCTTGCTAAGCACTTCAAATACACTATTTTATTTAATCTTCACAACAATCCTGTGAAGTAGTTATACTTTCATTTTACAAATGAGGCAAAAGAGGTCAAGCATACTTCCCCAAAACTCGCAAAGCAAATTAGTTATGTGTCATTCCCTCCCTTCTTCCTTCCTAAGAGAAACTCCATTCTGTTCAAATATGGAGCAGCAATGTGCTCAGGAAGGTGGGCCATTCCCCCAGCCCTAGGAGAATGAAACATGATTGTTCTAAACAAAGGAAATCCTATGTGCCTTGTCCAATAATCCAGGCCTGACCTGTGAGATATGAGAAGAAACATGTCAAGAGCTTCTGGGAAAGACTTTCCCACCTGTATTAGCATCATGGAGGTCATTAGGAATCTTAATGTCACCAATCTAAGAGCTGTCCTTGATTCCTTCCTTTCTTTCACCCCTGTTTCCCAATCCATCAGCAAGCCAAATCAATTCTAATTCCAAATTATCTTGTTAACCCTTCCTCTCCTCCTACCATCCTAGTCCAAGCCACTATTAACTCTTAACTGGACTCCTAGGCAACCTCCCTGCGGTCACTCTTGCTCCCAACAATTCATACCCCAAACAGCAGCCGAAAAAAATCTTTAAAATGTAAGTCATGGAGCAAGAGGAACCCAGGAACCCTTGTGCTCTGCTGGTGGGATTGTAAAATGGTACAACCATCATCAAAAACAGTATGGATGGCCGGCCCCGTGGCTTAGCGGTTAAGTGCGTGCGCTCTGCTGCTGGCGGCCCGGGTTCGGATCCCGGGCACGCGCTGAGGCACCGCTACTCCGGCCACGCTGAGGCCGCGTCCCACATACAGCAACTAGAAGGATGTGCAGCTATGACATACAACTATCTACTGGAGCTTTGGAGGGAAAAAATAAATAAATAAAATCTTTAAAAAAAAAAAAAAAACCAGTATGGAGGTTTCTCAAAAAAATTAAAAATAGAACTACCGTATGATCCAGCAATCCCACCCCTGAGTATATATCCAAAAGAGTTGAAAGCAGAGTCTTAAGAGATATTTGCACACTCATGTTCACAGCAGCACTATTCACAATAGCTAAGAGGTAGAAGCAACTCAAGTGTCCAATGACAGATATAAAAAATGTGATACATACAGTCATGTGTCACTTAACAACGGGGATACGTTCTGAGAAACACATCATAGGTGATTTTGTCATTGTGCGAACATCATAGATAGTATAGCCTACTACACACGTAGGCTATATGGTGCTAATCTTATGGGACCACTGTCATACACGAGGTCCACTGTTGACTGAAATGTCGTTATGCAGCACAGGACTGAACATACAATGGAATATTATTAAGCCTCAAGAAGGAAGGTAATCCTGTCACATGCCACAACGCAATGAACCTTCAGGACATTATGCTAAGTGAAATTAGCTAGTTACAATAAGAGAAATACTGTATGATTCCACTAATATGAGTTATCTAAAGTACTGAAATTCATAGAAACAGAAAGTAAGATGGTGGTTACCAGGGGCTGTGGGGAGTTGTCGTTTGATGAGTACAGAGTTTCAGTTTTGCAGGATGAAAAAGTTCTGGAGATGTTTCAGAACAAGGTGAATACACTTAACACTACTGAACTGTACACTTAAAAATGGTTAAGATGGGGGCCGGCCCAGTGGTGTAGCGGTTAGGTTTGGCACTCCGCTTCGGCGGCCCAGGGTTCATGAGTTCAGATCCCGGGCACCACTTGCCAAGCCATGCCTTGGCAGCATCCCACATAACGTAGAGGAAGATGGGCATGGATGTTAGCCCACGGCCAATCTTCCTCAACAAAAAGAGGATTAGCAACAGAAGTTAGCTCAGGACTAATCTTCCTTACAAAAAAAAAAAAATGGTTAAGATGGTAAATTGTATGTATGTTGTGTATTTTGCATAAAAAGAAAATTAACCCAAACCAAAAAAAAAAAAAAAGTAAATCATACCACTTCACTCTCCTCCTTAAAATGCTTCAACTGCTTCCTATCACCCACTGAACAAACCCTAAACAAGGTCTATGAGGCTCTCTACCATCTGAATCTTCCCTCTTGTACAGCCAGATCTATCGCATGCTACTCTCTCCCTCCATCAAGACGATCAGTCAAAGCGATACTCTTTCACTTCTTCAAACAATTCAAATTCTTTCTTGCTTCAAGGTCTTTGTCCATGCTATTACCCCTTTGTGGAATGCTATTCCCCAACTCTGTGAAGACTTGGTTCCTTATTATCCTTCAGATGTCACCTTAAATGTGACCTTCTCAGAGCCTTCCCTAACCAGACTACCTAAAGTAGTACGTGTCCCCACACCATCCACACTACACTGTTGTCTATCTTACGTCTCTTTTGTTCCTTGATAGCATTTCTCACAAATTAAAATATTTGTTTTTCCTATCTTCCCAAGTGAAATGCAAGTTCCATGGAGACAAAAGACCTCATCAATCCTGTTCATCATTGTGTCTCCAATATTTACCATATGCCTTAAATACACGTAACATTTAATTATTTATTAATTTCACATTAAAAATAATCACTCTATGAGCTTATTATTAAATATATAAAAATATACATACAGAGCTTAAAAAGACTATAACTGATGCTACAGCTGTTATCTCTAGTTACTGAGGTAGACATTTTCTACTTCATACTTTTCGGTATATTCTAACTTTTCTATAATAAACCTTTATACTCAGAAATTAAAGATTTTTAAGTCTGATATTTCAGCGCAAAATGCTTTAAATCTTTTCATAATCTAAAATAATAAAGGTACAAAATGACTTAAGCTAATGATACCAACTTTTTAAAAATACCATAGTATTCCCCAATCTGTCTATACTTAGTTTCATATTTCTACAAAGTTTTAACTAATTTCAGACCATTAAGGGTTATTTAGATCACAGAAGAGACTCAAACTATGTCTTCATACTTTTTTAAATGCAACATAAAACACAGCTTAACAATAATTCTCAATATATCACAGCACATTTCAACAACTATCTTACATGTATAGCTATAGATTAAAAAAAAATAATAAGTCAACAACAATTGAACACTTAACACTTGCCAGACTCTGCTCTAAGCACTTTACATAGATTAACTCATTTATTCTTCAAACTCATTTTAGAGATAAGGAAATTTAGGCACTAATAGACTAAATCACCTACTCAAAAGTACAAAACCACAGTCAGACTGGACTCAAGCCCAGGAAATCTGCTCCAGTCTGGAGGCTATGCTCTTAATCACACTGTACAAAAGTAGGAACAGACTTACGGCCCACATAAAAGTTGGAGATATTATGCTATGCTTCTTAAACCATCCTTAAGCTATAGTCATGAAAACAAAGTACAGATAATAATTCCCACTTATTGAGGATACCAATTTTTTTTTAAAGTCATTTGTCTTAAGTCCTAGAAATTTTTTTTTTTTTTTTTTGGTGAGGAAGATCAGCCCTGTGCTAACATCTGCCAATCCACTTCTTTTTTTGCTGAGGAAGATTGGCCCTGGGCTAACATCCGTGCCCGTCTTCCTCCACTTTATATGGGACGCCGCCACAGCATGGCTTGCCAAGCGGTGCGTCGGTGCGCGCCCAGGATCCGAACTGGCGAACCCTGCGCCACCACAGCAGAGCTCACGCACTTAACCTCCTGCACCACCAGGCCGGCCCCCAGAAATCATATATTTTAAATGAGTATTTTTTAAGATTTCAGAATATTTAATAGCAAAATTTTAAGAAAAGAAAAATTGGTTATTTACCAAACGTAAGTGAAGAAGGAACTCATAAGGTTCTTCGGACAATAAAGACCTAGAATTTAACATTAATCAGAATGTTTAATTCTGCTACTTCTCCAGCCTCACTTCCTAATTCAACTCCAATCACATCCCTTGCTTTACCATAAAGATCCTTGGCACTGGAGCATTTTTAAGGTATAAACTGTTTGAGAGCAATCCCAAATCTCCATTATACGTAGTAACATTATGGGGATGATAATAACCTTGTTAGAATGCTATAAGGATTCAATGAAATAAAATATACAAATGCCAGGCAAAAATTTGAATTCCACATGCAAATATGGAGGGAGATATACTACAAATAGGCTGACCATTGACTCTGCCATCCTGGGCATTTGGTAATTCACAGTCTCCATTTAGCATTCTCAAATGCCAACGTCTATGATAAACGCCATTCCCCACTCAGCTTCGTCCTCTCACACTGCTATACTTTTCCCTATCTGACAAACTCTTATGCATTCTCAGTGAATACCTTTACTCTGGGAAAAAACTCTTCGTTAATAACCCATCTCTCCACATCAAAGTTAGGAACTTCATCTTTGTAATTCTAGTAAATACAGCACATACCCTTATGCCCTTATACGCTCATCACAATGTATCATCACCCTTTAAGAGGGTACATCTCGTCCTGGAATACAAGGCAGGGTCAATATGTATCATATTGATCTTGAAATTCCAAACACCTAACTTGGTGACTAGTACATGACAATCACTGAAGTTTTTTGCTTGTTAATGAAGAATAAAATACAAAAGAGTGAACAAAAAAGAACTACATTTATTTATATCACCACCTTGTTCCAAACAAGGGGGAAAGGAGGCTTATTTTTAATACTGCAAATATATAACAAGAAATTTGTAATAAATAATCAAAAATAGATATCTTCAGTAAATGCAGGAATGGTACTAGATAAGCTACCACAGTAGTTTCCTTTTAAAAAACAAACATGATATTTATACATTTGTTTTAGATCATGCAATCCACTCTTAGGTCATTTTCAAGTTTACACTCTTCTTGCGACAATATAAATGGCCAATTTCAGCATCTTTCCATCGCCAGTTCCTCGCATCAAACAGTCACTTAACAATGTTTAAAACTATACGTGCACACGTGCAGATTCACTGAAGTCTGACTTTCTCACTTTTAGCCTCTACAGTTCTCTTTAGGATCCATTTCAACAGACCTAGAACCAAACACTGGATGCACATCGCAGGGTATATTTAAAAAAGCAAACTCAAAAAATAGCAAAGGGTACTTATACCCACAGTTGGACAAAGATTTAAAGTAGATTTTTTAAAATTTGGAACCCCAAAATACAAAAGAGACATATGTCAAGGATTAACACGGTCTGAATGTGTGACAAAGCAGAAAGAAGAGCTGAAGATGACAGATAGTAGGGAAATAAAGAAAAAATTACATACTTGTCATTAATGAAAAAGTTAGAGGTTTATTGCTGGAGGATAGGAATGAAGGAGAAGGATTAAAATTATCTATTACTCAACATCAGATATTTTTAAAAAGGCAAGAAAAACAGTAGCGGCAAGAAAACATGGGCACAATAAGATGGACCTGTAAAAGGTACAGTCTGTTGAATAGCAGATTAAAAACTTCAAGTAAGGGTTTAAAAAACCTTTTTCACTTATTGAGAATCATTTAAGAAATAACCACAAATCACTTTCATTACTCTAGAGATTTGTGATAAAGTTGTTTAGTATTTTTTAATCACATAGATAAGATTCACGCCAAATATTTTTAAAATTAAAAACCCAGTACTTAATTCAGTAAAATCGTTTTTGAAGTGTTTCAGTTCCACAGAATGGCAAGTTTTCGAACATAAAAGAGAGAGGCAGAGAAAGAAAATGAAAACGACTGGAGGAAAAAGAAAAACATACAGGCCAAGACCCATAAGCGCACACAAAGAAAATTCACCTGCAAGAAACACTGGGACAAATACAAGCAGTGGGTTTGAGATGAATATTAGGTCCAGGTAAACTGTTCTTGTCCTAGCCTGTCCCACCCTAGTCCCGGGGGGAAGTCACCACTATCATAAGAAAACACTAAGTAGCCACTATTAAACATTCTACAACTAATCTTAACCTTAATCCTAAAGTTGTTTCACTTTAGACAATATGGCTGACAAAGCCTAGCAGAAAGGAAATTACTCACAGGACTGCAGCCATGATGGCTGTGCAGTATCACCTCAAGGGCCAAATGAAATAAAGCCAAGAGTAAAATCAACCACTGGCTTGGGGTTCCCCACCCCCAATTTAGAACTTTCCTAGTAATGAACTTCTCTGAGGAGGAAATGTTCAGCTAGATTAGAGGAACACAAGACTGAGGACAGACTTGGGCAAGTACCACCCTTAAAATAAGCAACAATGAAACTAGTCAAGGAGAACAGGTAGTGAAAGTAGGATTAGAAAGTGTCAAAAGGGCTGAATATCTAATACCTACTAATAAAAAGATCTAGAAGGATAAGGAAAAGAACAAATCATTTATATTTGGCATTTGAAATAATCATCTACAGATCAAGCTTGAAATTCACACAATGAAATTCAAGTTAATTTTGAAACAAATAATATGCTAGTACCCTGAGACATTGTTATTCAAAGGGAGGGGGGAGTTCAACTCCGACGCCTTATAATGTTAGTCCAATTTGGAAACAGTTATCCTTTGTTAAGGAATAAACATGCATTTTTAAATATGGAATACTAAAAAGCTTTACATAAACAACTTTTAAATTATCATATAAGCCCAATCATATACAAAAATAATAGTTTTTATACTAAATAGGCACATTTGAAATAAAGAAGACACTCTACAACAGTGTTTCTTTTTGCATGTTTAAGGATGGGCACCAATTTAAGTAAGTCATTCTACAAACTCTAGGTGTTTAAAAAGTAATTTTTGTTTCTTAGACTTCCTATAAATAGATTCCTTTCTAATCTAACAATAAAACAAATTTCAGAAAATTTCCTCTAAACATTTTCATAGCCACTGCATAATTTAAACTCTCAAGACCTCTACTTCTAAATAACTTCCTAACTGGCCCCTCTATTATCTCCTCACTTCCATCCACCCAGACTTAGCTTTCTCAAACACAGAGGTCATGTCACTCCCATCTTCAAAAGCCACAGTGCTTCTCAACCCCAATAGGATAACAGATCTAGAATTCTAAGTTTATGAACAGAACATTCTAAACGGTCCAAGTACCTCTTTAAGCCTTTTGTTTGACGTCAAAAATTAAAGTAAATTTACATTCTCCATAACATGTGCATGTTTAGTATTGTTAAATGTTTTAAATTCTTACCAATTAAATATTTAATGTTTGTTTCCCAAATAATCTAGTAAAATGGATATGCCAAGAAAATGTGTCATAATTTTCCTGTGGCTTCCCATACTCCCCAGCACATGGCTGAGTACCCCAGTTTTAGATGTGCTGACATTTCAATACATAGGGAATAAAATAGGGAACATTAAAGCTCTCAATAACTTGACCCAACCTTCTTTCTCCTTGCATTTCCCACTATTCTACAGACACTCGATGCTTAACTCTAAAGAAAACTATTAAATTTCCTTATTCTTGCATACGCCTCATCCTAGAAAGCCCTTTCTCTCATTCCACAAGAAGTCTTATCTAAACATCAAGGTACAGCTCAAACTCCACCCTCTTCCAAGTTATATTCCCTAACAGCCTTCCTTTCCCCAACATTATGCAGTCCATCATGGTACTAATCACAGTCTGTCTCATTATTGTGTTTAGTTGTGTGTATAAGGATGCATACAACATACCAGTTAAGAATCAAAGCTTTGTAATCAGAAACCCCTGGTCAACATCTGACTCTGCTACTTACTAAGTGTGACTTCGGGCAAGTTACTTAAGATCATCCTGCACCAGTTTCCTCGTTTCTCATATGAAGATAACAGCAGCTATCTAACAGAGTTAATCTCAGAATCAAAACAGTGATGTATATAAAGCACTTAGCACAATAGTGACCAGCTAGTAATAATTTAACAAATATACCTATTATTCCCAATAAGCACACCCATGTCTTACTCTTTTTTGTATTCTTTCCCATTCCTACTATTTGGTATTCTGCATGTGCTTAACAATTGCTTGGCTGATGAAACCCGATCAATTCAGAAGTAATCTCCTAAGTAAATCTTAATAAGATTAAGGTCCAAATTCTAGTGAATATCAAAAATGGCTTGCTAGGGCCAGCCCTGTGGCTTAGCGGTTAAGTGCGCGTGCTCCGCTACTGGCGGCCCGGGTTCGGATCCCGGGCGTGCACCGACACACCGCTTCTCCGGCCATGCTGAGGCCGCGTCCCACATGCAGCAACTAGAAGGAAGTGCAGCTATGACATACAACTATCTACTGGGGCTTTGGGGGAAAAAAATAAATAAAATTATTTTTTTTAAAAAATGGCTTGCTAATCATAGTACTGTTAATTTTAACATTAGCTTACCCAGTTTATACTTTAACTACCATATACATAAACATAGATCTCCAAGCATCATTTTGAAAGTGTTCCACACTGCATTATTATCAATGAGTAGGTCATTACCTGAAATGCTTGATATAGTTACTCAAAAGTCTAAATAAATCTAAAAACATTAGCATGTACCCAACCACAAAGCAAGCCTTTAGCAAATTAAAGAATTCCTGTGTTAAAGTTAAGCTAAATCCTGAGCCCACTTTTCCAACTGGCCCTCTGAGTTATTCCTGTGCCTGGGGATTCCCAACAGAGACCATCCATTCTGCCATGGTATTCTCAAGAAGAGTACCAAGAGATGCAATGTTTCCAGACTAATAAGATTACTACTAATTCTTAAAGACTCAGAACAGATTAGATCAAAACGGATACAAGTAGATTCTTTAATCCTGTAGTTAGCAACAGGAAAAAAAATAACTACAGCAATGCCCAAAGACTAAGGAAGAAAAAGACTGGTAATGATAACTATGGGGAAGGAAAAGGAGGATACTGCAGAAGACCTAGCCATGAAAAGGCGGCTTCAGGAAATCCTAAGCTAAACTCAGAAGAACAACTTCACAAAAGTGAAGTTGCTAGTACTATGTGAACGATACTGTGAGTTTAACTATTGTCACAATGTAAACATCAACACAAGTAAATTCATTGTAAAATATTCCTCAAAGGAACACATATATACTAGACTCAAGCCAACTACTATTAAAAAAAAAAAAAGGACAACATTTGCTAGGTAAATGTTAGGGATGCAAGGTGAGACAACTGAAAGTGAAGCTTAAGATTTTTCCAATGACAATCATGCTCACGTGAGATATTTTCATCTAAATTAATGACAGCCCCACAACACAAATGTGTTTAACACTAGTGAGTAAAGTAGCTCTTCTCTAATAGTTATTATACTCTCAAACTAAGAATATTTTAAATTTTCATTGAAATTTTAATACTTCCAAAAGATGTTTTAAAATATGCATTTTATATTCTTAGTAACATACCAAACTAATGAATAGTATTATAGTTAAGATAAAACATTTATATAGGCACTAAAGAAGATTGCATTAATTCATAAAAAAAGAATGCTAGAGGAGCCGGCCAGGAGGAATAATGGTTAAATTTGGTGCACTCTACTTTGGCAGCCCAGGTTCACAAGTCCAGATCCTGGGCATGGACCTCCACCTCTCATCAAGCCATGCTGTGGTGGCAACCCACACACAAAATAGAGGAGGACTGGCACGGATGTTAGCTCAGGGCCAATCTTCCTCAAGCAAAAAGAGGAAGATTGGCAACAGGTGTTAGCTCAGGGCCAATCTTCCTCAAGCAAAAAAAAAAAATTAATGATAGATGCAAATAGTCCCAAGGTTAAAATTAGTTTTAAAATTGTGAAACAAAGGACTACATATAAGAAAAAAAACTTTTAATGTTTCAATTATTCTGCATATTTTGCCAGAATAAAGAATTGTGTTCTATACATATGCTATATATTTACGAAATTGTGTATGTGTGAATCTATTTGTGTGTATACATATATATTAATTGCTCGCTCATAAACTATTTCTCAGAGACCATATCTGATGAGATCAATCACTTTCCCCTGGGATCAATTCATTGATTCTAAATCTGTTAGGAAAAAGAAAAACAAAGTACTGTTTTGAATTATTAAAGCACTGCTTTAGGGCCGGCCCCGTGGCTTAGCGGTCAGGTGAACGCGCTCCGCTGCTGGCAGCCCTGGTTCGCATCCTGGGGCCCGAACCGACGCACCACTTCTCCGGCCATGCTGAGGCCGAGTTCCACACACAGCAACTAGAAGGATGTGCAGCTATGACATACAACTATCTACTGGGGCTTTGGGGGAAAAAAATAAATAAATAAATAAACAAAGCACTGCTTTAGATTATATCAACAAGCTCTCAGTCACCAATCCCTAACTTGCTTTAAATTTCAATCACTTTCAAAGTAAAAGCCCTAAAAATACATAAATATAATTGAAGCCCTTACTACATAGCATTATATATATTGGTTTCACCTTATCAAAACATTTGCACACTGAATCCTGAAAAGGTAATATAAAAAAGGAAATGAAAATATAAACCAAAATTCATTATGACAATGGGCCTGTTTATTTTGATGATTTGTCAGAGTCTCTTTATAAGAACACTTGCTTGCTCAAAACTAAGCTTGCAATAGATGATTTAAAGGCAATTTATTCTTAAAATACACTAAACCTCTAAAGTACAACTCTTGAGAGGCAAACTTCAGTGGAAAAGAATATTTTCTAGATTTTATTAGTAAAAGGCAAACTTTTATGAAATTTTTAAAGGTAAGTATTAAAAACACCAAGAAAAAGAGAAGATAATGTGATTTTGGCTGTCATTTTCAGAGCTATTAAGAATACTCACAGTTAAATGACAACTTTAATATAGAGCCAGAGAGAACAATTCTTCTCTCAGAATTCTTTCAAGAATTTTCCATTTTCAAAATTCACATGAAGCTTAGTTTTATTACTGATACTCTCCACTCCATTTCTATCCATTAACACCACTTAGAACATGATAATGCAGTTTTTAAGTTCAGTCTATGATTCTACTTCCTGAACTGTAGAACAGCAATAATTAATTATGTTCTGGGTTTAGCACAACATTTACAAATGGAAACCATAAAAGAAAGCACTAGTCATACAATCAGAAGAACAGGAAAGAGCCCTATAGAGACCATATAGTTCAAAGAAATTTTCAATATGCTCTAACTTGATCATGGACTTGCAGTTTACCTTTCCCAGATACCAGTGCTATTCACTGCATTTACATAAACTTATTAAAATGACCACAATTTAACTTGTACACTGTGTAGTTTGATTATCTTAACCTTTAAATGGAAAAGTTTAACTTGTTAAAAATCAGTACTCTAACAAAAGGAAAGAATAAGAACATTAAAAATAAATGCCAGGGGGGCCGGCCCGGTGGCGCAAGCAGTTGGGTGCGCGCGCTCCGCTGCGGCGGCCCGGGGTTCGCTGGTTCGGATCCCGGGCGCGCACCGACGCACTGCTTGGCAAGCCATGCTGTGGCGGCGTCCCATATAAAGTGGAGGAAGATGGGCACAGATGTTAGCCCAGGGCCGTCTTCCTCTGCTTGGCAAGCCATGCTGTGGCGGCGTCCCATATAAAGTGGAGGAAGATGGGCACAGATGTTAGCCCAGGGCCGTCTTCCTCAGCAAAAAAAGAGGAGGACTGGCGGATGTTAGCACAGGGCTGATCTCCTCACAAATAAATAAATAAATAAATAAATAAATAAATGCCAGGGTTTGTACTATTTTAGCAAACTTACTTTAAAGCACTACAGCACAAACTCATTTTGTATGATATCAGAATTTTTATCCAATAAGAATCACCTTTCCTTTTTCACAATGCCTTAAGTAACTCAGAGAATCTATCTTCAAAAGGAAGGATTATAAACAGCTTATTAAACAAAATTCCACCTGACAATTTTCTTGATATAATCTACATAATATACAATATATTGTCAGTGGTTAGTAAGTACTAAATTTTCTGAATTGCACGCCCTTCTACCAATTACATATTGATAAAACATTAACCAATTATTTATTAATCACACTTTTCTGCTCAAGAAACCAAGAGCCACACTCCTATAGCTTCTAGAAGCCCAAATATTTCTGCTCCCTCCCTCCCTGCATGAGGCATTAAACCTTCACATTATAGTTTTATCTTGCTACTTTCCAAATAATCGCTATCCTTCACTACATTTTTATTTCCCACATTTTCATTTTGACAATAAAAACTATTCAAGCATAAAACTATCCAGTATATCCTCTTACTCAAACTACACAATGCTCTTAATACTGATCACTCTGTAATCATTTTATCCAAATTACCCGGTAATAGGTTTGATGTTTCAAGTTCCATTTAAAAGGGCTTGATATGTTTCAGGGTAAAGCAAGTTATATACTCTGATCATTACGTTCTACACAGTACAACTTCCAATGAGCTTGACAAAGCTTACCAACACCCTCCTCTCTAGAACAGTAAACATCCTGTCATAGATCCCAGAGAATAGCTCCTTTGCTCTAAAGAATATAGCTCCAGAGCATTTCTCAGAGCAGCTGTTAGTAACTTTCAGACGCCTGTTAGAGTATCACTGTGGTTAAATTAATGGGTCATCCTGTTCCACTTTACTTTTTCCTTTTTCAGTCTTGCAATTAATGTAGAACACCCACACATTACTTTTAAAAATAAAATACCCAGAAAAAATAAACATTATTTTAACTCCGCTACTTTTCCAAAAAAAAAAATCACTTCAACATCCTTACATCATTACTTAAACCACAACATATCAGTTGTACATGACACTGGAAGGCTTTAAAAGGATTCAATTTTCTACCTAAACTTACCAAACACGTTCGCAAGTTTTCAATAATTTCGAGAACGTTCTGTGTTAAAAGGCGCTGGTGCAGTCTATCAGAACTGTGCTGCTCAAATACAAGCCCCGATATCCTGCACTTGGTAAATTTTAGGTATATTTCTAGACACCAGCTGAGTTTTCTGCACCCTTTGTCACCCAGTGATGTTCCCACCAGCAAATGCTTTCCACCTTTTAAAACGGCCTTCCTCCCACCCCTCAAAAAACACATATTAGCCTTAGAGGTTTCCGCACACCAATACAGAACCACCAATACCACTAGGTATTATGGCTCTCAAAGAATCCTCTTGAGCAGCCTCCCCTGGGACATTGTGCTCAGCGGGGCTTTGAACCTGTGAGACTCGCCGCCAGCCGCCTTTGCAAAAGCAACACCAGAGGCAGACTCAATACCGCATTGCTGCTGCTGCAGACTTTCTCCAGCAGCTTCAAAAAAAAAAAATCAGCCCCGTATCCTGCAGACCCTGCTGGCTTTTCTGCAGCACGGAAGAACCACCACCGCACTGCTCTGCGCGGAACACCGGGGAGCCCGACTGAAAGGCGGAAAAGCGAGTGCCGTCGAGACGCTCTGTCCGGGACGGGCTGTCCAGGGGTGTGGGGCAGGGAAGGCGTCGGAGTGCAGGGACCGCGACGAAGCAACGGCCAGGGCGCCGGCGTCTGGGCGCACGGCTCGGCATCGCGCAGCAGCCGGGGCCGTCCAACAGCCGGCGCCCGGCGGGGGCGCGGGCCCCTCCCGGGGATGGGGGTCCCGCAGCGACCGGCCGAGCCCCGCTCGCCGCCCCCCGGGCCCTCACCTGTCATGAGCGCCGGGCTGTCGCCCGCGGCCGCCGCGGGAGAGGAGGCGGTTGCCGCTGCAGAGCCCGCCGCCCGCCGCCCGCGGAGGTGCCTGGGCACCAGCTCGCATCCGTCCGCCGCACCGGCCAGCAGCAGCCCGAGCAGCACCAGCGCAGCCCAGCGCCGCCGCCGCCGCCGCAGCCAGCCCGAGGCCGGGCCGGGCGTCGCGGCGGGATGAGGGCGCGGAGGAGGAGCGGGGGGGAAGCGCAGCGACGCCGCGGCCGCGGGCCACTCGCCCGCTCCGCCAGACGCCGCCGCCGCCTGCGACTCCTCGGGCCGCCCCCGCCGCCTCAGACGCGAGCTCCTGCCGGGCGCCAGCCTGGTCCCCTCGGCACCGGCGGCCTCCGGAGCTCGGGTCCCGGCTGCGTTCATTGGTTCCGGTTATTTAAAAAAAAAAAAAAAGGTGAGGGGCAGAAAGGTACGGCGTCTTCAGGCCGCGCGCGACCCCCGCGCTGCTGCGGCGCCGAGGCCGGGATCCGCTGCTCTGGCGCCTCCACACACCAGCCCCAGCGCCCGCGCCGCCGCCGCCGCGGCGCATCCCTCCGCCCCCTCCGGCCCGCGCCCGTCGTAGTACCACGCTCGGCCCCGATGCCTCCTCCCCTCGCACACTCGCTCGCATACCAATCCCCCGCCTCCTTCAGCCTCTCCACGGCGCAGGCGCGGCGCCGCTGTACTGCGCCTGCGCGGCGCCTCAGCCCCGCCCCCGTGGGCGTTCCCCGGAGGACCGAAGCGCCGTGGGGTCCTTGCTAACGTTTTAGCTTAGCGGCGAAGATACCGGGTGGGAAGGAAGTCGAGCATGCCTTCCTCACCCATTCACACCCCCACCTCGATTGCTGGGGGGTGGGGGAGGCAAGGGAGCAGGGAGAAGAGTACCGGCATCCCAAATCGTTTGGGTAAATTTTAGCCGTGTAGCCGGCAGCAAAAATAAATAATTGATTGGGTCAGGAAAACCTTGTAATCAGAAGCAGCAGCATCTCCAGAATTTCAGTATAGGTGGGGCCTGCAAGAGGCTAGCAGTGTGGAGGTGGAAGTTACATAGCGTAGTGTTTTATTTACTTGTCAAACACTTAAAGCGCTTGCTATGTACCCATATACCGGGCACTGTTCTAAGCCCTTTACAGATTTACCCGTTGTAACTCTAAAAGTTAGGTGGTGTTATCGTTATCATCCCCATTTTAAAATGAGGAAACGAAGCCCATAAATGTTAAGTAACTTGCACCCAGGTCCCACAGCTACTAAAGGAGAGGGAGGGCCAGATTTGGCACCACTGAATGGAAATATTGAAAAGGATTTGCTCTAGCCTCTGACTCTCCTATGTTCAAACATTACGTGAACTCATCACCCCCCTACTCCCACCTCATGGAGTCTTTGCTGTCAGCTGAAGAGGTTGACAGAAGAACTGTGGTTCAGACTTGACATGGCTTCATCTACCTCGAATGAAGCACAGTTCTGGCGCGCACAGACCACATAGGCACTCTCTCTCCCAGGGGCACAGTTGTTTAAGATTTGCAGATAGTGTTCTTAAGCACAAAAGTGCTCTTCTGTATTGGGTTTTTGTTGTTAAGTTAGAGTTTTGATTTTGTTTTTTATTGGTTTGTTTTCTCAAGTCAAGAAGTTACTTAAATTACACAATCTCCCAGAGAATTTCTTAGACAGCTTTGCCCACATAACCATGAATATCATTCACGGTAGAAGGGCAGACACACACTTCAGAAAAAAATCAAGAATTTCTCTCAAGCTAATCAATCTATCAACAATTATTTCTTGACAGACTTCTTGGGGACATGGTGTTTAGGTGGCAATTCTTTTAGGGCAACAGGGAGATTATATTTCCCCTGCAGAAAGGCACAGCAATTAAGTCATACATTTGCTGAGCGTGCGCCAAAAGGAGATGATTCTGCTAGAGGACTAGGAAAATATAAAGAAAATAACAGGCTTGTTTCTGCTCTCCAGAAGGCAACATTTTATTCAATCAATATTTACTGAGTAGCTAGTATGTGCGAGGCAGGTACTGAGTAGCAGGGATTCAACCGGGAGTAAGAGAGAAACTTGAAAAAGTCAATTAAGTCAGTACTCAGGGATATAAGATAGAGAACACAGTCCCTCCTTGGCTAATCTTACAATCTTGCTTAGGAGATAAAATTTACACCCATTAAACAATTAGAGACTAATACAGGTAGTACTAAATCAGTTGCTAAATTGGGTAGAGCAAGTTGTGTTATAGCAATAACAGCAGTATAAAACCATAAACAAATTAACAAATCATCGGCGCCAAGTTTCTTTAAACAAAGATGATATGAGGTTTTTCTTTCTTTCTTTTTAAAGATAGGGAAGATGTTGGCACTGAGAGGGTACTGGATTGGGGCTTATGAGTAAGTGTTTATTCCTCTCACTACTGGAGGTAGGAAGGAGATAGGAAGATAGAGAAGCTGGAAGCACTGAAGAGACCTCTTTCAAACAGGCCAGAGTCCAGCAATAAATCCTCCATCTCTTATCATCTTTGTCAGGGGTGCCGAAGTTTCCGATTGTTAAATAAGTTGCCAGAATGCATCCTCTTGCTGAACAGAGGTATAGTATCACTGTGAATCTATCATAACCCTAAGTGCAGAAAAGAGGAAGTCCATTGCTTTGGAATACAAGCCTACCACTAGAATTACAGATGCTTCTATCTGCAAGCCAAACGTAAACACAAGGCTCCAGTTGAGGCAATCGCTTCCCTTTCTTCTCAGGTTTCCTGTCCCACCTCCAAGCCTTTGCTTTCCCTTTCCTTGCCTCCCAAAAGCTTTCTTCTCTCCTTTCCTCTTGCCAAATCCCATTCAAAATTTACTGCGAGCCCCTTTTCCTTGCCCCCTATCTGACTCCTACAGCCCGGTTTATACCTCTTAAAGTCCAAACGTCACGATTTGCCACTTATTTACACAATGTCTTTGTCTAATTTTCACCGATTTATGATTTCATGCGTCTGATGGGCAGCACTGAGCTTTAGAATCACACAAACCCGGTGGAAATGGCAACTCCACCATTTTTCCGCTGTGTGACCTGTAGACAAGTTAATCTATTCTCGGTTTCCAGAGGGGAAATTGAGAACCATGCAAAATGGGGACAACATAATAATGTCCGCCCCACACGGTTGTTGCTGGCGGCGGGAGAGTGAAATTACAGGTCAGCCTTGGCGCGGTGCCTGGCAAACAGGTACGTTGTCATGTCTCAGGGAGAAGTGCCCCAGGCTCTGGGGGTGTATTCTGAGCGTGTTCCTGGCTTAGGATAAGAGCACCGCACCTTGCGTGGTGGTTTGATTTCATCTTCCCACAAACAAATCCCTAACTCGGTGGGACACGCCCAGCAAGACGCACAGCAGGATCCGTCCACCCAGCCCCGCCCCATCCCAGAAGCAAAGCCGCCCTTCTCAAGAGTGGGGCTCCCTCCCCATCTCCTTCTCCCTCTTCTCCCCCGCAGCCAGGACAGCCCGCAACACCCCCACCCGCGCCAACCCGGAGAACCGGATCTCGTCCCACGAGCGAGGCCAGCAGTGCGCCTGCGCCGTCCGGCAGCCTCACGCATGCCCGCTGTCTCCCACCGCCTTTCCCCAGGTGCGCGAGCTCTCAGACTCCCGCGGTTCCGGGACGCTGCGCGCCCAGGCTCGCCCAGCTTCCGGCTCCCAGTCCGTGGGCGGTGCGTCCGGGCGCCCGGCAGCTGCGCGATGACGTCACCGCGCGGGGGGCGCGGCGGGCTGTGGGTGGGCGTGGAGCGGGAGCTGGGGTGGGAGTAGAGGAATGGGGAATTCCGGAGCGTGGTTAACCGAGAGGCGATTATTCCTGCGTCTCGGTTGCCCACGGAGCTTCTACGGCCCGCCTTTGATCCAAAGGGCGGGTTGCAAGTAGCATTTCTCCGTGCCCCTGGAATTTCGGGGCTGACGGAGCATCATCCGAGAGCCCGCTGCGTTTGCTCCTCAAGATTAAGCCCCTCGGAGAAATGCAAAGAGCACGCTTTCGTGGAAGCCCTGTTGCGTGCCAACCACTTTGTTTCCCCACCAACCCCACACAAGCCTGCAAAGGAATTGAGGAAACGTCTCCAATGTAATACTGCTTATATGAGGACCCCAAGATCCAAACAGTGAAGCCTCAGCATATAAATACCGTCCTCAAATTGTTGAGTGAATTAAAGCGCTAAGAAAAATACTGACACAATGGAAGTAACTCATTAGCAAGATTCTTCCTAAAGCCAATAAGGCATGGGATATTCCTCAACTAGTTTAGTAAAGGAGATAAACCTTATCATAGCATCTTTCTCCATGAGTGAAGGAAGGAAGTCTTTTAAAAGGTGTCCTGCATCCAGAATAGCAAATCAAAAAACTCAAGAGTTTTTAACTTGTTAACATAGTCTTTTGTTTTTGTTTTTGTTTTGTGAGGAAGATCAGCCCTGAGCTAACATCTATGCCAATCCTCCTCTTTTTGCTGAGGAAGACCAGCCCTGAGTTAGCATCTATTGCCAATCCTCCTCCTTTTTTCCCCGTTTTCTCCCCAAAGCCCCAGTAGATAGTTGTATGTCGTAGTTGCACATCCTTCTAGTTGCTATATGTGGGACACGGGCTCAGCATGGCCAGACAAGCGGTGGGTTGGTGCGTGCTGGGATCCGAATGTAGGCTGCCAGTAGCGGAGCCTGCGCACTTAACTGCTAAGCCACTGGGCCAGCCCCAACACAGTTTTTTAAAAGCCACCCAATGAAGCAAAAGCAAGTCAACTTTGCCCACCACAGCCAGGGGAGTCAGTGGGCTTGTGGGGTCGTTTCTATTGTTAAGGAGGATGTTTGCTCTATTACTGCTTAATTTGAGGTTTTACATAATTGTTATTGATCACATAATATCTGTGCTAAAGCAGTAGAAGTGCTGACAAGAAGTTCTTGTAAAAGCAGGAATAGAACTGTGGTGGGGACAAAAGTAGAGATATTTACAATTAAAAATGGTGAGAAAATGAGAACTGCTTCATTTCCACACAGATGAATCCTTGGATAGTAATGACTGAAGATGAAAGGCAGATTGTGCAATAGGTAAAACATGATATCCCTATGCTCTTGACAGCAAGAGACTGGACAAGTGATTGATGGGATGGAAAAACTTTTGAGTGTGGTGCAAGAGACTAAGCTTCTAAGTCAGATGCCTTCTAACCTAATCTTAAGTCACATAAGACCAAGTGTGTGTTGTAGAACTAAAGCTTAGGCGATCAAATACATGTTTCCGGCAAAGCGTGGTTTCATGGGCCCAAAGCACCAATTAGATGTTCATGATATCTGTGAGTTATGAGGCACCAAGTTGCTAAGGAGTTCCTTACAACAGATGTAGAGATTATCTAGAAGGGAATTACCTATCCTCAATTTCAAAGCGTACAAAACATGTCTGTTTGTAAAAAAGATGTCATAGAACATACATGAGCAAGGAAGAAAAAAATCAACCTGTTTTAAAGTTTCAAAGGGTTGCCCACCTGCCTCTCCTTTTGTGGAAAATTCATCCAGAGACTGCAAGTTTAAACTCCTTCTTAAGTTTAGATGAATAAAAACATGGCCATAAGTACAGCCATTTGGAATCTAGACCCTTCAAAAGGAGAGGAGCTCCTGTATCTTTGTTCCAGGAAAGCCAGGTCCTTGCTGGAGGCTTATTTGAGGCATGATGTGTTTAAGAATATGGATCCTGGAGTTCACACGGCCATTTACTAACTATGTGACTTTGGCCAAGTTATTAAACATCTTAACCTCGATTTCCCCTTCTGTAAAAAAATAATAATAGTAGTACCTAGACAGGGTTGTTGTGAGGTAACAATGGTTATAAAGGTGCCTGGTGCATGGTTAGCTGTTATTATCTAAACCCTTAAGGGTGTCAAGAACGAGAGCTTGTTTTCAGTTAAATTGTGCAAAAGAGGAAAGCCGAAAGAAAGAACCCAAGAAAACTATATGAGAGCACGTACAACAAAAGTAGGCTCATAAAAATTTGTAGAGGGCTGTATGCCTGAGGGGACAGCCAACAATGATATTTTAATCCAAGTTCCCAAGAAAATGGGACCCCAAGTTAAGGCTTATATAACAGCAATTCCTTAGCGAGTACAACCCCAGGTAGCAAGAGTGAGGGGAAAGGAGAAATGAGGTGGGGAAGATGGGAGGAAAAAAATCAAGCAGATGAATTACTGAGCTGGCCACAGCTTTGCAACAAAGAGCGCTGGCTGCTCAGTCTCACGTGATGTCTCCGTAGAGGCCTTGGGAGCCCACGGTGTTTTGGAACAGAGGAAGAGAGAACAATGGAGTTCTTGGCTCCCAGCAGTCAAAGGTTACTGCAGGAGACATGAACTCCCCCAAACTTTTGAATCATGCCTCCTGCCTCTCCAGCCAGCTGCTAGGGAAGCCAGATCCCTCAACAGCAGTGGCATTATCCATGCGTGAGCTGAGCCAGCAAGTGAATGGGAGCCAACAGCACTCCCCAACTGTCCACCTGCAACCTGCAGCTTCCAGCACTGTCTATCACCTCTGTACCAGCAGGGAAGCCCCATGCCCAGAAAAAAAGCTGGAAATTCAAGGCATTAAGCAAGGCATTATTAAGTCGTGCCTGAGGGCACGACATGAGGGACCTGGAGTCAGCAGAGCATCACAAAATCTTAGCCACTACTCCCAAGGCTGCGGCAGAGCTCAAAACGCCTCCCTCCAATGAAGACTGAAACATCCCTTCTGCAACCTGGAAGGATGCTGTTGCAGTGCAGTAATGTTCCTGGGTGATAATAGTAGCATCAAACAGAAAACTCTGACCAAGCAAACTCGGGGAGGCATATAAACGTGGTTCAACATAATAGTAATGGCAGAGACATTGGAGGACCAAGTGTAAAAGGCATGTGAATTAAAAGAAGTGCTTTGTGCTTTCAAAACTAAGTGCATTTTAGGGGTCAGGTACTATATTAGGTGGCTAGGATCAAAGATGAATAAGATAATCCGTATGTCCAGGACCCAAGGAGCTCATAGTCACACAATAGTAATAAAAAGGTAGATATTTATTTCATTCATGTATTCGTGCTCTGTTATTTAATAATATCTGTCCCCATCAAATGCTGGTTCCATAACCTCTGGTGTAGTTAAATCATTCTAATAAAATAGTTTGTTTCAAGTTCTTGCCTCCACAAATTAATATCAAGTGAGTTTATGAATGATCTCATACTTCACATAATGCAGCTGCCAGGAACCAGTAAAATTAGGCATCTGTCTGAATGTTTTAATATTTACACAAAGGTGCTCCAGAAAGTGTTTGCAATGGGGGAGTGGAATAATTAAAGGAGAGTTTGGGGACAAGCCTTCTCATGTGGAAAGGAAGGAAAACAGAGAGCCTGGAAACGTGGAGGTACGAATTATGGAGGAGCACTTTCTCATAGCATTCTTGCAAATCTAGAAGGAAGAAGAAGATGAAATTTTAAAGTTGTCTCTCTAACTGGGATAAATTAGTGCCATTTGGCCAGACTTTACTGGCCCTTTACTATGCAGCAATAAAAAAAAGAAAAGAAAAGAAAACACACCTCGTGGAATTACATTCTAATTGGAGAAGCTGACGATACGTGAGATAAATAAGTAGAATATGTCGGATGTTAGACACGGATAAGTGCTGACAGGGGGGAAAAGGCAAGAAGAAGGAAGGTGATTTTTGACTACAGACTTGAACAAAGTGAGATAACCATACAGCTATCTGAGGAGAGAGCATCCCAGCGAGCAGAAAGGTTTTGGGGAAATGGTGTGTGTGGCTTCCTCTAGGAATAGCCAGGCGGTAAGTGTGGCTCGAGTAGACAGGGAGAGAATGGCAGAAGATGTGAGAGAAGTAACCTGGGCCAAAAAATGCAGTCTTACAGGTCATAGTAAGAATTTTAGCTTTTTCCTTTGAATGAGTTCAGAGACCAGGGGAAGGTTTTGAGTAGCGTGATGTGATCTGACATATATTTTTATAGGCTCACTCTAGTTGCCTCATGGCAGGAACAGGGACAGCAGTTAGGAGGCTCCTGCAACAAGAGATGATGGCAGTTCGGGCCAGAATAGTGGCAGAAGTCATGGTAAAAAGTGGTGGAATTCTTGGTAAATTTTGAAAGTGGAATCAACAGGCTTTATAGACCAACCAAATACCGTGTGTGAGAGCACAGTCGAGGATAACACTAAGTTTTTGCCTTAAGCAATTGGAAGAATGGAGTTGTCATCAACTAAGAGGAAAAGCCCGGGCTGGTGATTTAAATTTAGGAGTCATCAGCATAAGGACTGAATTCAAAGCCGTGAGATTTTTTTACACTTGACCCAAATGTACCCTTCCTGTCTTGTTCTTCATGCACTAAACAGGTGCAAATAAAAGAAATAGTATTTATCACAGCAGGGAACATTTTATAGACTTCACTACCCATAGAAGTAGTACAAAATAAATATTTAGGTAACTGTAAAGAAGGCTTAGTTAAATTAATGGTCAAATGATCAAAAGTGAGTTTATTAAGGAAAATTCAGTAGCTTAGGTTTACAGTCTTGCACCCCTCACCCAAAGTTTGAAATGTCAGGGAGTATATTTCACAATAAAAAGAAAAGTCTTTGGAACCAATCAACCCTGGGATTAGTCTACTCTGTTTGTCATTGAGAAAATTAATACATGTCTGTATTAGTTTGCTAGGGCTGCTGTAACCAAGTGCCACAAACTGGGTGGCTTAAATAACAGAAATTTATTGTCACACGGTTCTGGAACCTAGAAGTCCAAAATCAAGGTGTCAGTAGGGCTGGTTCTTTCTGAGGGCTGTGGGAGAAGGATCTGTTCTAGGCCTCTCTCCTTGGCTTGTAGATGGACATCTTCTCCCTGTGTCTCTTCACATTGTCTTTCCTTTATGCATGTCTGTCTCTAAATTTCTCCATTTTATAAGGACACTAGTCATACTGGATTAGAACCCACCCTAATGACCTCACTTTAACTTGATAATCTCTGTAAAGACCTTATCTCCAAATAAGGTCACATTCTGAGGTACTGGGGGTCAGGACTTCAACATATGAATTTAGGGTAGGACACAATTCAACCCATAATAATGCCTATGTAAAATAATAAACTTAAATTTCAGGACCGTCTTGAGCTTAAATAAGTACAGTATCTGATACAATACCTGGCACATAGTAGACAAATTGTAGGATAACAGAAAAGATGGTTTGACAAACGATAGTGATCTAAGTGCAATCCCTAAGAGAACTTTCCATTAACATGATGCCAGACATGAGTTGGCTATAAAAATAATGAAAATGTCACTCTCCCTCAGAGCAAATCAAAAGTTGCAGTTACAAGTGTGTTGGATGATCTCAAAACCTGGAAAATGATTTAGGATTTAAAGTTGACATGATATGGATTTAGAGATCCACCCAACAACAAAAGAAGCTTAATTTTTCCTTGTGATAATTAAGTCTCTTTCATTTGTAAAGGCCATTAATTTTTTCACCATATGTGCATCACTTGATTACTAATGCCGGTCACTGTGCTGCTTGCTGAGCATCAGAGGTTAAAAAGACAGATTGCCTGCTCCCAAGAAACTTTCCATCTAGTGATGGAGACATATGAATAAGGATTTACAG
This sequence comes from Diceros bicornis minor, assembly GCF_020826845.1. Lineage (NCBI taxonomy): Eukaryota > Metazoa > Chordata > Mammalia > Perissodactyla > Rhinocerotidae > Diceros > Diceros bicornis. The sequence goes on along the minus strand of NC_080747.1, from coordinate 21,728,424 downwards.
TTAAAATGTGATAATAAAAGTAAAAATAGAATGCTACATAATCACAGTCCAACTGGGACTCCAGGGAAGACTTCTTAGAGGAGATAATTTAAATGGCTTTGAAGGACAAGAAACTGTCACCAAATTAAGGGCTAACTAGACAAAGAGAAAGGGGAAGACATTCTAATCAGAAGTAATAGCATCTGTAAAAAGGAAGTACAAACTTTCTTGTAGAAGGCTAAGTATGCACTCTTTGGAGAACCATATTTTGCTCAACATTAGCATGTAAATAATTGAATAATAGATCTTGGCATTGCGAGGCATCATGATATTTGTGTGTGTGTGTGTGTGTGTGTGTGCGTGAATTTTAATATTGAACCACTTGGAAAGTTCTTAGATTACCATATTATAATTTGAAAGATCTGAACCTTAAAGCTTATTTCTAGCTAATAAGCAAGGTAGTTGGACAGATGGAAGAAAGCCACAGTCAAGTACACCCACAGAAACAGAAATGAGTGGGAGGAGATCTTTAGAAAAGTTAGTGGCTTATTATTTCAAAGTAAAAGAAAGAGTAACAATGACAAAAAGGCTTCTGAGAATTTGATTAGCAGTATTCATTCTTTGGCTACCAGGAAGCTAAACTGCGAGATTTGAATAAACAAACTTAAACCCACACAACAGTGTACTCTTTCCTCTAAGTTTTTATTGCTCTGTTCTATCAAAAATGGTGGTTCTATACATAGACATGGAGAATAAAATGAGGAGAGGCAAATGAATTTGGGATATGGTGGGTGTGAAATGCCTTTGGTGCAAAACATGCAGGTGCAAAAATACAGTAAGCGTTTAAATATATGACAGTGTTCTCAGAACTCATTGTGTAGATCTCTTCTCTAGCTACGTTTATCCTTTGAAAATTTCATCCAATCTCATAGCTTTAAATGCTGTCATATTTTAATGACTCCAAACTCTTTTCTCCAGCTCAGAGCTACCCTGTGACCTCCAGACTCATATTGACATCTCCACTTGGATATCTAATTAGCATCTCCAATTCACATGTTCAAAAACCATGCTCCTTATATTCTCCCAAAAACCTGCTTCTCTCTACAGTCTATCTCAGTCGATAACTGTGATCCTTTCTCGAATTCCGACATCTAATCATTCAGCAAATCCTGTTGACTCTGCCATTTCTCACCACCTCTACAGCAAGTGCTCTGGTCCAAGCAACCATAAACTCTTGCCTGGATTATTGCAGTCACCTCTTAACTGGTTTCCTCCTTTGCCCATGCACTCCAAAGTCTATTCTAGACACATCTGCCAGAGATCGTGTTTTTTCTCTCCTTAAAACTCTCAAATGGCCCATTTTGCTTGGAGTAACAGCAATAAATGGCTGACAAGGCCCTGCATGAAATGGCCCTAATTACATCTCTGACCTCATTTCCTGTGGCTCTCCTCATTCAGTCTGCTGCAGACATTCAGTCTCCTCACTCCTAGAACAAACCAGGTACAAACCTGCTAGAAACCAGGCTGCCTCAGGCTTTTGCATTTGCTTTTTCTTCTGCCCACACTGCTCTTCCAACAGGTATCCACAATGGTTACTCCCTCATCTATCTCCTTTAGCTCTTTGCATAAATGTCCCCTTCTCAGTAGGACCTTCCCAACCACTCAATTTAAAATTGCAACCTTCACATCCACCCACAGACACTTTTTACCTTCCTTGCCTTCATTAGTTCTCCATAGCCCTTATCACTACCTAAAATATTATATATTGTATGTACTTACAATATTGTCAGTCTCACCCACAAGTAAGTAAGTTACCTGAGAGTAGGCATTTTGTCTTCTGAACCTAGAAAAGTGCCTGGTAGAGCAGATGTTCAATTAGTATTTGGTGAATATTAAATGAATCAATGACTGAACACATAGATTTGGAACCCACATGAGAGTTTCTGCCAAAGATTTTTTTTTTTAAAGGGTGTCATTCACATATGAGGCCAAGGGGCAGATTACTCAGAGAGAACGTACAACATGAGAAGCATAAAGAGTTAAAATCAATCTTGGAAGCAGGTGGAGAAAGAGGTGCAGGGAAGGAGCCTGAAAACCAATAACAAGAACGTAGATGGACAACCAGAGAGAATGGGCAACAAAAAGGTAGACAGACTTTCAAAAGACGTGGTTAGCAGCATCAAATGTAGCAGAAAGATTAAGGAAGACTGTCAGTAAAAAGTGTCCATAGGAATTGCTTGGCTATTTGGAAAAAATAAATAAATATAGATCATCTTACACCTTATATCCAACTCCAGATAGACAAAGTGTTGAATGCAAAAAGTCAATGAGGAAATATTTGTTTGATGGATAAGAATTTCCTAAACTTAAAATAAATTATATAATTTACAAATGTACTAACTGATAAATTTGACTCCATCAAGATGAAAAATAGTCTGCATCAAAAAGAAGGCTAACCAAAATGAAAAAGCTAAAATAAACTGGGAAAAATATGTGCAGTAAGTTTGACAATGGTGAAATATTTTTATATTAAAACTCTTACGATAAGAAAAATCTTAAGATTCTAATATATAAAAGGGTGAAAAACACAAACACACATTTCCTAAAAGTGGAAATATAAACAGTTGAAAAATGGTCTACTTGACTAATAAATGAAGAAATATCAATTAAAACAATGCTAAGATTTATTCTCCTATTTATTAACATGGTTTAGAAATTATAATTATGGAAACTAAACTGTGAAAAAGAATTACTTATATGCTGTCAGTAGACCTAATCAGATACAATACATTTTAGAAAGCAATTTAAAAGTAGAATGAGGGGCCGGCCCCATGGCCTAGTGGTTAAGTTCGGCACGCTCTGCTTCGGCAGCCCAGGTTCAGTTCCCAGGCACAGACCTACACCACTTGTCAGTGGCCATGCTGTGGTGGCAACCCACATACAAAATAGAGGAAGATTGGCACAGATGTTAACTCAGGGGGAATCTTCCTCAAGCAAAAAGAGGAAAATTGGCAACAGATGTTAGCTCAGGGTGAATCTTCCTCAGCAAAAAAAAAAAAGAATGATATATTCACAATAGCCAAAAGGTGGAAACAATCCAAATATCAGCAGATGAAGGGATAAGCAAAATATGGTGTATACATACAATGGAATATTACTTAGCCCCAAAAAGGAATGAAATTTGATACATGCTACAATGTGGATGAACCTTGAAAACATATGCTAAGTAAAATAAGCCAGCCTTATATGAAGAACCTGGAACAGTCAAATTCATAGAAAAAGAAAGTAGAATGGTAGTTGCCCGAGTCTGGGGAGGGAAGAGTGGGAAGTTACTGTTTCATGGGTAGAGTTTCAACTTGGGATGATGACAAGCTCTGGAGATGGCTAGTGGTGATGGTTGTACAACACTGTGAATGTATCTAATGCCATTGAATTGTACACTTAAAAATAGTTAAAATGGTAAATAATATATGTATTTTACCACAAATAAAAAAAATCTCAAAACATATATATAATAAGAGCCTTAAAATGACGCAGTAATTCCACTTTTAGAAATTACTCTTGTGGAAATAAACCAAAATTCAAGCAAAATGTTTATCAGAATATTGTTCGTAATTGCAAAACAACTCTTTGAAACAAAATAATGGTCCCATAAATAATGGCAGGCTCCTACTCACTGGAAGCTCCAGGACACTGAAAACCATGTCTGTTCTTACTCTCTGTCTCATGTCCACCACCTTCCTGAGCTTGGAACATAGAAGATATGCAACAAACATTTGCTGAATTACTTAATATGGTGAAATGTTATATATAAGAAGATTTATAAAGGATTTTAATGACACTGGAAAATGGTTTGATATAATAAGTGAAAAAAGCAGGATAAAACTTGTATATCCAATTTGATTTCAACTATGCAAAACAAGGATTCTTCTTGCGTGAGATAATGAATTCCCTTACTGTTTAAGCCAATCTGAGTTGTGGCTTTTTATTACATCTGTAAGCCTCCCAACTGATCCTTGCATCCACACAAGAACTTTACTCATAAAGAGTCCTGCTTTCCCAGAGCTTATTAAAAAGAAAAGCGGAAAGTGGAAAAAGTAATGGTACCATTAATAAAAGTTACCTGACAGCAAGGGAGAAAACAGGAAAATTATTCAAACAAAACACAAAAAAAGCAACTGCAGTACCAGAAAAACACAGCTGGCTGGGGCATTTAGTGTAGAATCTGACAGTTTTACAGACTTCATAACTTTTTAAGCTATTCTTATAATAATGGATATTTGTAATAATGATCCTGAGTCACCAATAACAATGCCCAGGTTGTGCAATATATTCTGTTAGAGAAGATGGTACATTATATAACACAGTTTAGAAGGATTTTCATTAAAATGTTTAAAACATTTAAAAGTTCCAGGACTTATGGGGGTAAATTGAAATTAAATTCTTCTGGAAAACTTAGCTGACTGGAACTCCTCATTTTCCCAATGTTGTTAAAGAGAAATGAAAAGTTTTTGTTTTGTTTTGTTTTCTGTGAAGAAGACTGGCTCTGAGCTAACATCCATTGCCAATCCTCCTCTTTTTGCTCAGGAAGATTAGCTCTGAGCTAACACCTGTGCCCATCTTCCTCTATTTTGTATATGGGACGCCACAACAGCATGGCTTGATGAGCAGTGCAAAGGTCCATGCCCAGGATCCAAACCCACAAACCCTGGGCCACCAAAGTGGAGCGTGTGAACTTAACCACTACACCACCGGGCTTGCCCCTGAAAAGTTATTTTATTTGACAATCTAAAATTCTTGTATTTATGTTAGAAATTGGGTTTTCCTAAAATCTGGAGTACCTAATGGTCACTTGGGATGGGGGTGAAGGGCTTGCAGTTTCCTCAGTCTTTCCTCTAGGAATTCTCATTTAATGGGTCTGGGATGGGGCTTAAGTACTGGCATTTTTAACAAACACTTCAAATGATTTGGACTGGACATTCTGAAACAATGGAATCGAAATATGAAGACTTAATTTAGGAATTGCTAGAGAATTCCCTGCTTTACCAAGCCTCCAGCTCAGAACGTATTAATGCTTGCTCCTCTGCACAAGAAGGGGTAGATAGCCTCACTTCTTAGATTAAAGGAAAGTATTAATCTACCCAAAATAACTTGCTGTATTTTTAAGGCCATTGCAGATCACATTGGTACTGACTTCAGTTAAGATTTTATGATTCTGTTTTTAACTTTGAAGAACTCTTGCTCTGCTATTACTAAAGTTTCAAGTTTGAGTATTTCATATTTAATGTTGATAAAAATGTCACATATATTATTAATGGTCTCTAGTGTCAGTACAGCATTTTATCATAATGTTTTCACCGGAGTGCTTCGGCACCACGTCTCCTTTCTCTGACTCCTCGAGATGTTGAATCCCAACATCTGACACCTGGATGGAGGGTGGGTTATTTGTAAGACACTGGGAAAAACATCTGTAGAGGAGTCTTAATCAGATGTATGGTATGACTGAAAAGTCTGGGCAGACATAAATTTACTTGGACTTGGCATTGATATTTTTTTCCCTGAGTGGACTTTAACTAAATAGGAATGAAGGTTTAAAAAATGTCATGAGACCACTTATATGATGAATACAAAATAGTCAAACTCATAGAAGCAGAGAGTAGAATGGTGGTTGCCAGGGACTGGGAGAGGGGGAAATGGAGAGGTGTCAGTCAAAGGGTATAAAGTTTTAGTTATACAAGATGGTTAAGTCCTAGAGGTCTCCTGCACAGCATAGTGCCTATGGTTAACAATACTATATTGCATATTTAAAAATTTGCTAAGAAGGTATATCTTATGTTGTGTTCTTATCACATAATAATAATAATAATAATAAAAATAATAAATAAGAGGGCAGGAGAAAGCTTTTGGAGATGATGGATAAGTTTATGGCATAGATCATGGTGGTTTCATGGATGTATACTTATCTCCAAGCCCATCAAGTTGTATATATTAATTATGTACATCCTTTTGTATGTCAAAAGATTTTTAAAAATAAAAAGTGTCATGTTAACACTTTCCCTAAAAAATTTAATACAGGAATTATTTCATAACTCATTCATTTCCATTATATCATGTTTCTGCGAGTGGCAAAGAATTCTTTTCCTGCTTCTTCTATTTTCCCTTTTCTTCTTCATGATAAGTCTGTGCTTGAAATGAACCTCTAGCCACCCAGAAATGAGGTCTATCTCCATTTTCTGTGCCCCTGGGCTCAGGTATCTCTAGAAAATAGGTTTACTCTCTAAAAGAATCTGCTTTTTCTGGTACCCATAAATTCTGTCTCATTTTTCCTGCACCATTTAATCATTTACTGAGAGTCTCCAACATAGTATGCCAGACACAAAAAATATACAGATAAATAAATATATCCTGTCTTTGATTTGCTCACAGTCTAGTAGAGGAGACAGACACATAAACAAATGATTACACTACAGTATAATAAATGTTGTAAAAGCAGGCTGTTGAAAAAAAATGACTAATTCTGCCTGGGCGATTACAAAAATTCTTCTTGAGGAGGTAATATATGATCTGGGTCTTGAACAGGTATTTCAGGCAACATGTACCATATGTAGGCATGGAGATAGGAGAAGGCATGGAATGTTTAGTAGAAGTGATAGAACTTGAGCAATGGGATATTGGAAATTGAGAGAAAGGAGAGAATTGAAAATGTTTCTAAGATATCATTCATTCAACAATTTAGCACCTACTCTGTTACAGGAGAGTGACTAGATATTTCATTAAGAGATAAAGGAAATGTAAGAGGAGAAACAGTTTGGGGGGATGAGATCAGATGAGAATATGTTGAGTTTGAGTTGCCTGCAAAAACCTCTGGGTGTATTGGCCTAGTATGCCCCCAAAAATGTGGGTCTGAGAGGAGCAGCGGGGTCCAGGCTGAAGATGAAGGGGTGGGAGCCATCAACAAATGAAGGGCTGGGCAGGACCAGACACACACAATTTTGGGTGCCTGGTAAAAAATGAAAATGTGGGCCCTTTTGTTCAAAAGGCAGAAAAAAGTACCATTAAAGTTATTAAATGTACTATGTTAGTAAAATGCAAAGCGTTTTCCTTTCTTCCGCAGTCTCTCAACATGTCATGGTGATTTTTATCTGCTATTTAATGTTGTTCTAAATAAATGCAAATTTTAAATTATTGGCGTAAATTTTGCCGTTCATCCTTATATTGTGCAATGACCATTTTTAATGTAAATATCAGAACATTTCACTTGCATGTGGAGTCACTGAATTACGCAATTCATATTTTGTGGCTTGACCTCAGAGGGTGCCTCAAGCTGATCAGAAGAAATGAATACGAGCCAGACTCAGGGAAGCTAGAAGGAGGAAGAAAAGGTCCCCCCAGGCACAGTGTGGGCCCAGAAGATCTGGGGATACTTGCAGGGTGAGTTCAGAGCCTCGCAGGTGCCCAGGGTTCTGCCCTGGGACTGTCAAGTTCCGTGTTGCACTTGCACCTGACGGGCTCCCATGCTCCCCTTCTCTCCAGCCCCCGGACCAATGCGCCATGCCTCAGCAAGAAGCAGGGAAGTCAGGTCAGGCATCTCCCCTTTCCACTGGTCACCTGTCTCAACCCACAACAGATGGGTGACCCCAAGGGTATTGCAATCTCCGCACCAGGAGGTACTAGGTATTTGGACCAAGGGTGGTGAGAGGCTGACCCCAGCCAACTCCCACACTGAATAAGCTGTGGTGCTGCCAGCCTGGTGTGGGGAACTTCGCCGCTGCTGGGCCTTGCCCCGAGATGCCACTGGGTGTGACCCCCAACCCTCCTCACACCCGTGCTTAGATCCCTACCATGGCGGAGGGCAGCAGCAGTTTGAGGGGTTGGGGGTGGCGTAGGAGAAGAGCAGGTAGGACCCAGGGTGCAAGGGCTGGGAAGCAGCTGGCCAAGAACCCTTCCCAGGGTGGCAGGGGGAGGAGAGATTGCACTTAAACCAAGATGCCAAGCCCCCAGCACATGCTCCATTGTCCCACCAGACTTCAGTCACAAAACACAAATGTAGTATAAGAATTTCAAGACAGCAGTTACACAGCCTTAAACCCTGAGTGTGGGGCCCTGTGCAGCTGCACTGGTTGCAAACCCATGGAGCCAGCCCTAGGCCTACGACAATGCCCAAAGGGTTAAGAAAATCGAAGAGGACCAAGCAGGAAGACTAGGGAGCCCCAACATGGGAGAGGTAAGGTGGGAAGAAAAAAGAGTGAAAACAAGGCAGAGACGAACAGGCAGAAGGGAGAGAGAGGTAGGCCCTGAAGCCAAGAGAAGTGGAGGATCATCTACAGCAGAGATTTCTCCGGGGAGGTCCACAGATATGTTTACTTGTCCCATAAGCATTTTAAAAATTTGAGCCAATAACTGAAAATTGGAAACATTCTCATAAAAACCAAGCTTTTCTTTAAAAAAATAAAGAGATTTAACAATGCTTTGTCTACATTCCTCCATGGCCAAAATCAAACCAGAGATGAGCAGCAGTTGCTCCCCTAGAAGGGGCACATGCCCACCATTTGACAGGCTTCCCGTGACTCACTTAGCATCTGCATGTGCGGCTACTCCAGACCCAGCTTCCCCCAAGCAGATTCCTGTGGGCGCGAGGATTCAGAAACTCGGGTCCACACTGTGTGTCGAATGCTTCAGAAAGGTCAAGAAAGAGGGGCCTAAAAATAGGTCATTGGATTTGGCAAGTAGGAAAACATTGGTAACATCTTAACAAGAACAGTCTGAATGGAAGGATGGGATGGAAGCCAGATGGCAGTGGGTTGTGAAGTGAATGGGAGGTGATGAAGTTGAGACAGCAAGGGTAAAGACTAATTTTTCAAGCATTTTTTTTTTATCATCAAGGAGGATGATGGAAAAGTAGTTTGAACCTACCCAGCTCTCCCTATTCCTCCCTCATCTTCCTTCCCACACACTCTCTACAACTAAATAAAGAAGTAAACCAACAGGACATGAAGCAAGATCTCTGTTGGAAATTTTACACTTTAGAAAAAATTCAATTCAAGCCTAGAAGTGGAAATTAACTGGGATGTTACTGTTCCCTCTGAACATGTCATAGTCAAAGATACCTATTATGAGTATTTATTGCTGCTAGTATTGATGGCAAGAAAAAATAAAAGTAGGCTGTTTGAGACTAATTCAAAGGTTCTATTTTTTTTTTTAAGCTACTTTAAAATATTTTATCCTATGACAACATAGTTTTTTATGTCAAGTTTCAGGAAAAACCTGTTTTGTTTATTTTGCAGAACAACGCAGAGTTACACATTTAGGTGCTACTTTAAAAATCTAGAAAACTATTCGACAGCCCTATATTTTTTTAAATAAGTAAACTACTCAAATCCTAAGCTGTTGTGTAGAATAAACAACATTCCCCCTTTCAATTGTTGAATAAACTAATCTTAAAATAAATGATGACATCTGTTTCCACCTACTGCACTGTTGTTTGGATGTTTTACAGGCTTGTTTGTTCATACCGAATGTAATGTAGAAGGCTGATATTTTATCGTGAACACAGTCAAGTTTGGATTTAGCAGGCTCTGCATTTTATGAAAGGCCTAACTTGGTCAATTTTACCCTATCCCCAAAGTAGAACTTGCCAGAATTGTGCGGGCTGAGCGCCTCTTGCTAGATGCTACTGGAGACTCTCTGATTTGTTAACGGATTTCTGAGAGGTGATTTAGGTCAAGTTTTGAAATCCTTGCAAAGTCATCAGATTTTCACCTTGGCTTCTGCCAGTCTGTCAAAACACAGGAAGCCTGCTTGCTCCTGCTCCCTCTGTGGCCGACTCTCGCCAACTGTTTACAGAGTGTGGTCTGTAGAGTTCACCAGGGTCTTGTGAGATATGCAGCTTTCAACACTTAATGGTGAGTGTTGATGTGATTTTCATGACATTGAGAGAATGTCAAGTACATGAGACAAGCTATACTTATTAAAAAAAGGTGAGGGGAGAATTGTATAGTTCTTTTACGTTTGTTTTTAATGAAGTTACAAAAGGCAACTAGCCTTTATTTATTTTTTTCCCCCAAAGCCCCATTAGATAGTTGTATGTCATAGATGCACATCCTTCCAGTTGCTGTACGTGGGACGTGGCCACAGCATGGCCAGAGAAGCGGTGCGTCAGTGCGCGCCCAGGATCCGAACCTGGGCCGCCAGCAGCGGAGTGTGCGCACCCAATCGCTAAGCCACAGGGCCGGCCCGCAACTAGCATTTATTTAATAAATTGCTAGACATCTTTAAGAAAACCCCTGAGCATAACTATAAGTGCCGTTAATCTACAACTTTAAGTACCATTCTTTGATGCTAATAAGTAACTTCAGCTTCCACAGTAAGTTAATACAGTCTACATAAAGCCTAAACTTGGAAGTCAGTGAGCTAGCTTTGTATACATAATCCCAATAATGAGCCCATTATTGGGCCCATCCATCCCCAGACACGGATGAAGGTGGTATAGGAAGCTCGTGGGTGAGGTGCTGGGGGTGTGGGGAGGGAAGTGTTTTGTGGTAGGCAGAGGAAATGGATGCAAAAAGGGTCAAGAGGATGATAAAATGTGCCATTCTCACTTTCTTACTTTCTCATTATTCAGCCACTCTTTAGCCTTTAGAAATCTAGATTCTGTCCCCACTACATCATTGAAACTGATATCTGCAAACCCAATGGATTTTTCTTCAACCTTTCTTCTCCTTAACACCTTGCTGGAGATGACAGTCTTGGCAAGTCTCATTTTTCATGAAGTTTTCTTCTCCGGACTTCCGTGGCACAGAACTATCTTCGTTCTCCTGCTGCCTACTTGCTTCCTGCTTCTCTACCCGCTTTCTAACTGACCTGTCTCTCACTTCCAACACTTCATCCTCCCACCCACCCACTCACACGCATCCTTGTGGGTCTGGCTTCTCTACTCTCACCCTCAGCGATCTTATCTAGTATTATGTTTTTGGTTCTGTCTATGCAGATGACTACCAAATCATGTTATGTAAACCCAACCTCTTTGCCAAGTTGTAGACCAATGTCAATGAGCTGTGTAGTGGAAAGAGCTAGGAAATTGGAATTGAAATCAAATGAGATCACAGGTGAAAACTCCAAGTGCTACACAGATGCCAGTCGTTATTTTCTGCCTTCCACAGCTTCCAAGTCACTTTAATTCTGTCTTCCTGACTTCTCCTAATGCCCCTACTTTTCTTTCAATTAAATAGGGGGAAAATTGTGGTGCCATCTTTGATTTTTCCTCTCTCATTCATCACATCCAACCAAGCCCCACCACATCTAAACACTAGATTTCTGCCAGTTTTTGCATCCTTCCTTTTTTTCCAACTCATCCCACTCACCATTAAGCAGAGCACTCTCCTCATCCAGCTCTAATCAGAGCACTCAACTCAGGACCTCAGTGAGTTTTCTTTGTTTACCAAAACCAGTGCAGACTTTTCTACCCAGTACTTGAGTTCTTCTACAACATTCACTTTTTATGCCTCTGTGACTTTTCTTCTTGCCACTCTCTGATTCAATCACCATGCACCAGCCAAACTGGAGGATTTTCTGCTCTCTAAAATCCCGTCCAAATTCTTCCACCTCTGGACTTTTGCTCATGGCAGTCTCTTCCAGTGAAATGCCTTTCTGTCTTCACTGCCTAGCCTGATTTCAAGACACTATTGGTGTGGGTCCAGGCAGGAGAATAGAAACCACTCCTGGTGTTTCAAACACAGGGTATTTGATATAGGGAATTGGCATCAAAGATGCTGGAAGTGTTGAAAGGGCAAAAGGGAGGAGGAAGGGGGCTGAAGGAGCAAAAGAAGAAGCCACAGCTAAGCACCCTTGGTCTAAAGTCCCTAAATTCACACCTGCTGCTGTGCTGCTTGTCAGTTCTGGATGTGCCAAAAGGATGCTGCCTGGACCGGGCTGGAACCGCTGAAAGGGCACTGCCTCTGCCTGGGCTGCTGCAGTCCCCACCCCTCCTGCCACTCCAGCAACTGCCAGCAACCACCTCACTCTCAGAGCCAGAGCAGGACTCTTCTCTTTCTGCTGCCTTTGGATTTCCCTCTGGGCTCAGCTGGCAAGGGAGTCGGTGAAATGTAGTTTTCAGACATCTGCCTCTACAGAGCAGAACACAGAAGGGCAGGTGGGGCTGTGAGACAACAAGCAAATAACTGGACAAAGGCCCAATTCAAATACCATGTATTTCCTGAAGCATTCTGACTGCTTCCTCTTCCCTCCCCGTCCATCACCTCCAGCTCGAAAAAACTTCACCCTCTTCTGAATTTTGTTAGTCTCTTTGACTCAATCTCAATTCAAAGTATAATTATTGAGAAGTTACTCTGTGCCGGGCAGCGTGCTAGGTGCTAAAAATACAACTATGAGTAAGACAGACTTGGCTTCTGTTCCCCTGGAGCTTCAGGGAGATGAAAGTCTAGCTGGAGAGACATACAAGGAAACACGCAATTACAGTGTAGTTCAGAAGCACTGAGAGAGGGGAAGTGCAAGTGTTGGAGCCCACAAGAATGGTGTTCAAGCCAAACTGGGAGGGTCAGGAAGCCCTTCCAGAGGAAGTCGAAGTCTGACGCCAAAGAGGTAGAGGTCAGAGGAAAATGCTCTTGATAGAAAACCACGTACAAAGGCCCAGCAGTGAGAAAGAGTGCACTTCCCGCGGCTGAACCAGAGCAGAGTAGCCAGAACCTAGACTTTGAAGTGGAGAATGGGAAAGAGAATGGGGAGAGACGGGGCCAGAGGAGGCAATAAGTGTCACATCACACAAGACCTGGCAAGCCACATTCAAGAGTTTGGATTTTATTTTAAAGACAACGGGAAACCATTGAAGGTTGTGACATAATCAGGTATTCGTTTTACAAAGTGTGTGTGGAAATACCATACCTGCCGAAGTTCGATTATTCATGGAAGCACAAGCTACCTTTGCCAACTGCCCCACCTGCCTTAAGATGCTTTAGAGAAGGTTCGTCTCTAAAAACCTCCTCTTTACTTGAGATTAAGATCTCACCATTTCTGCTGCCCGCTATATGATTCCATTTCTCTGACATTCTGGAAAAGGCAACACTATAGGGACAGAAACCAAATCAGTGGCTGCCAGAGCTGTGAGTGGCCAGAGGGGTTGACTATAAAGAGACACAAGGGAACTTTCTGTGGTGACAGAAATACAGTTTCATGACTACATGTTTGTTAACACTCATACAACTATACACTACAAACGACAATTTTACTGCTTGTACTTCAGTAAACCTGACTTTTAGAAAAAAGAACATCTTTCCTTCCTACCAACTCTTGCACATGCTTTGCAGCCCTGATTTCTCTGTTGTGCCTTCTACCTTGGCATTTGTGAAGTCTGATTATTCGTGTCAATTTAAATCTATCTATTTCTGGGCAAAGGCTTTCCCTGCTTGCTTCTTTTTTTTTTTTTTTTAAGATTTTATTTATTTATTTATTTTCCCCCCAAAGCCCCAGTAGATAGTTGTATGTCTTAGCTGCACATCCTTCTAGTTGCTGTATGTGGGACACGGCCTCAGCATGGCCGCAGAAGCGGTGCATCAGTGCACGCCCGGGATCCGAACCCGGGCCGCCAGCAGCGGAGCGTGCGCACTTAACCGCTAAGCCACGGGGCCGGCCCACCCTGCTTGCTTCTCTGTGCATCTGCAGCTATGATTTAAGCTCCTTGAGGACAGTGGGCAGGGCTTACTTACATTTTGATTGTTTTGAGGGGGGACTGTTTCAGTCAGGAGTGATTTCCATTTGGATGGGCTCTGCTAGCCTTTTGATGGACTTTCCTCTGACTCATCTGGTGCCCATCCCAGCTCTTTCCCTTTTCCAATTAATGCATTTGTTCAAACCTCACTATCTGTTACTGTGCAGATAAGAAAGGTTCTAACCAGACAGCATGCAAAACTAAATATTAAACAAGAAGATAAAATGTTTAATTATTTCAAATGTGGAAAGTAAAAAGAGGACCAGAGTTTGCACGATTTTGCCATGGAAATAAAAGGAATTGCAGACTTGGGGAATCTCATCGGATTTCTCTTCTCCCCAGCTGGACAAGCAGCAGCCTGAAGGCTGGCAGGCGCCGCCTGCTCGTGTTTGCAGGGCCAGAAGCCTGTGATTCTAAAAGATATCAGGTTTCTAGAAAAAACAGAAGTCTACTTGTGGAGGATCAGGGAGGGATTTCCCACCCGGAGTGAGCCTTAGGGTAAAAGGACTGTTTTGTTGTAGTCACTTGCCAAAACTCTGATTTCCTTGAGCTGCATGGAAACGCTAATCACGGTTTAAAGAATCCAGTTTTATTTTTGTCTTATGCCCTGGAAAAATCTGACATGTGGAGTTCTTTTTTAACTGTTAGGTGTTTAACATCACCCATAGCTTGCCCAGCATGTAGAAATATTTGTTGAAATTACTTTCATTCCAACAAAACAACCAACAGAATAGTATGATCAGGCATTTTATTTTTGCAATGTAGCCTGAAGCTGGTGTACATCATGAACCTGGCAGATATGTGAGCCTTATTGTTTTCATTCAATAGCATCTTTAAATCTTTAAGACAGGGATCAGCAAACTGCTGCCGTGGGCCAAATCTGACCACTGCTTGTTTTTGTAAATAAAGTTTTATTGAAACACCACCACTCCCATTTGTTTACATATCGACCGTGGCCTGCTTTCCACACAACAGCAGGGTTCTGTAGTTGCAGCAGAGACCATGTGGCCCAAAAAGCCAAAAAATATTCACTATCTGACCCTTTATAGAAGAAGTTTGACCGCCCTTGCTCTAAGAGAACATTTTCCAGAGTCAGTTTCAGAATCCCCAGTTTCAATCTTGTGCTTAGGCCTTCCTTTTGAAGCTAAGAATAGAAAGATAGCATGTGTATTGTGATAACCTCTCTCACTAGTACAGACATTTTATTTTGAACGAAGAATAGGAAAAAAGTTAATAGAGTTATTATTTTTTTTCTAGAAATATCTTAGGCAAAGTTCTCAGTTGGCCCTCTTCATGATATATAAAATTCATGGCCATATGTCTGTGTCCTCATGCATCCTCAATAGTAAATAACTTAAAACAATGTATCAGAAAACGCAATCATTCTTAAACTTTTGATTGGTTACTAACCTTTTTGGGCACCAGCAGAGACCTAGGTCCTCTCTTTGGGGGTCAATTTGGGCAAATGCACATACACTTAAACTTTTTGTATAGTTTCAAGAGTTCCCAGAGGTCTGAGGGCTACCTGAACAGTCCAGGTAAATTACTCCTCTACTGAAGGGTGAGTCTCTACAGGTGAAACTCCAGGCACAAGCCAGTGTGAGGAGGAGGATGGGAAGCAGTCCTAGCATCCATGAAAAATCACACCTCCTAGGAAGTCACTTTGTCTTAGAAAACTGAAGTCTTAAAGGGTTTTTAGGCTGCAGATGCCAGAGTTTGGGTCCTGATTCTATGTGATCTCATGTACAAACAAAAACCTTTGTGAGCCTCTGAATTGCAGAAGCTGCAATCTGGTGCTAGGCGATTCCCAGTAAGAAGAGACAACTGTGGAGGTCGGAGGTGATCAGTGTCCCAGAAACATGCAAATGCTGCACAGCTCTGAGAGTTCCGTGAGGGCCCTCCACCTAATTTCAAGCACCTATCTCTTATCTCTTCTGGTTTTGCCCACCCATTAATGTGTAGTGGAAGTCAGTTTTGCAGACACATCTATTCTGCAAAGGTAGGATGTCACATGCACTTAAAGTAACTAAATGATAACCCAGCCAAGTTCAAGATGGGAGCTTGGAACTCTCCAGTGAACTCTCCATTGGCATACTGAGCCACAGTGCTCAGGAATCCTGGCCAAACATGGGTGTTTATCATTTGCATAAAAGCATTGTTTATTCATAGATGGAACAGACTGAGGGATTGGCAAGTACCTGTCAAGTTGAGTAAACAGTTATGGAATCTTCTCTCCGAATTCAGATGTGAGATTGAGTGCTCCTCTGGTAGGGTCAGCTTCCTACAGAAACCTCTTTTGTGGACCATGGCCAGTGTAGGTTGAGAAGCCATAACTGGATGGAATGGCCCAAATGGAATGCTAGAGCTAGACTGAGGCCCTAATCCTCGAGTCCAGCTCCCGGATGTTGTATGGGTGTGGAAGGGTGCAGAAGGAATTGCCAAAAAATAAGCTCTAGCAACTCTGAGAGCCCTGTCACACCTGAGAACTCTGGCCTGGCCCTGTGTCAGCTTATATTTCTTGCTAGAAGAATTCCGGGATTGCAAAATCCCACCTAGTGGGTAGTCCACAAGCATCCCCAATGCTACCTGGACCCCACATGGCAACAGGCTTTAGTCTTGATGAGGTAAAAATAAACAAAAAACCTTGCCTGCTTCTAATAAACTTTCACCTTGAATGCCTGGTGATTCATTGTTTCTCTGCTAAGTCGTAATTTTTTCTACAGGTATGTGATCGGTTTATCCTTTTTCCTGTATGAGAGAGGAAAAAAATTGGAGCATTCTCCCTCTGCATGTAGCAGCTTCCTCTCCTCTCTGCCCCGCCTTCTCCCTCTCTCTGTAACATTAGAGATGTGTTAGGGGAAAGGGACGGGACTAGGAACTAAAGAAAGTGGGTGTTGACTTGATCTCTGCCGGTTGCTAACGAAGTGGCCTCAGGCAAATCCGTTAACCTCCTTGGGCTTGTTTCTGCAGCTATAAAAAGATTGCTTAGGAGGAGATGATTTCTAAATTGACTTCTAGCTCTAAAAATGCCATTTTGTGATTGCTTTGGAATATCTTGGGCCATTCAAAGAATCTTTGACTCCCACGGCGGGAACAGAGTCCCAGAGGGGATGTGACCTGTGTATCATTTAAATGACTGAATTGAAATAAGGCTTTCCCCATTAAGGCTTTTGGAGCAGGCAGGCATTTTATAATAAACTTCCCATGAGCTCATTTAAAGCTCCATTAAAAAGCAAACATATTTTTCAAAGTGAGCTCCTTTTAATTACCTGTTATTTGAGCTTCATGTTTCCTTCCAATCTTGAGTGCTGGGCATCTGTGGATGCCCAGGCAAAGTTTGTATCTCTCCAGAACGATAATTGGTTTGATAAAGGGTGTAGATACAATGACTAAGGGGTATAAACTAAATGGATTTGTCCTCATCTCCTTTCCTAAGTCCTTCCCATGCTAACATTTACTCAGTGCCTAATTGCCAAACACTGTTCTAAGGGCTAACACTAAATATTCCAGGCACCATTCTAAGTCCTTTACATTTGTTAATGTATCAAAGTCTCCCCACAATCCTATATGGTAGGTACTTCTATTATCCCTATTTACCAATGAGGAAACTGAAGCACAGAGAGATTAAGTAACTCGTCCAAGGTCACACAGCTAATAAGTGAGAAAAGCAAGATTTGAAGGTGGTTGGGCTCCAGAGTCCACACTCTTAACTACTTTGCCACACTGCATTATACTTGGGTGTGCACAGATTCAGGAAGCAGTGTTTTATAATCGAAGTTTTTAAAATGTGATTTCATCAAGTATTTTACCATCCAAGCAAAGGCTAATCTAAAGATGATTTGCAATGACAAAATGATTTCCATTTGACAATCCTTCAACACAAAAGCAACAGCTGCAAGATTATACAGAACAGCCAAAGATATTTCAGTACGTTCTTTTCATCTCTGCTCCCATAATGAATTTCTGAAAAAACTGCCAGAAGAGTCTACTCTAGGCCAAGCTAGAGTTCACACGTCAGGTTACCTCCATTTAAGGCAGCTGAGGCTACAGTCTAGAAGGTGGAAATTAATTGCCCCAATTGACGTACATTAAGTCTACTCAGGAGGGGTAAACCCAGAGGACATTTTGCATTCATGTGCATAGCCTGCTGATCTTCTGCCAAGCCCATTTTATAGAAGAGGAAACTGAGGCTCAAAGGACTTGATAATTCTCCTGGGGACCACATACCTAACGAGAGCCAGAGCTGAGGCATTCTGACTGGCAGCACTGGGCCATTTCCATCCTACCCTTTAAACCCACAGATGTCAACTCATCTGCCAAGCTAGATCTTGGAGGAAGCTTTCAAAGTTCTTTAAGAATCTTCAGATATGGATTTTCCCGGGGGCCTCTGTCCATCTCAAAGCCCAGTGAAATGGTCCCATCTTCAAAAACATTTGTTTGGATTTAGGGCTGGGTAGGTGGGTGACAGCCTAATGCTTTTGACCCAAATGATGGATTTGGTGACCAAGATGAGAGATCATTTGAATAGCAATACATTTAAAGATGAGTATTTTAATCAAGCAAAAGTGAAAATACAGTGTTTTCAGTCTTCATATTTGTCATTGATGGTGATAGAATTTGTGATGGGGAGAGAAAGAATGGGTATGGAACAGCAGTCTGCGTTTGTTCACCAGAGTTATCACAGGAAGGTCAAGTTATCCTGGTTAAAGTTAAAAATTAGTTACCTTTCCTCATGATACAATTGAATAAGCACATTAACAGTTTATAAAAGAGGTTGTGAAACCTCCTAAGGGAAGAGAATATTATGTAACTGGTGTAGAGGAGAGCCTTGCCTCCCCACATCTCAGTAGGGGGTTGAACTGCATGACTGGGAGGTTCATTCCTATTTCATAACTATTATTATTTTTCTGGAAGAGTTTATCTTTTATTGCTAATAACATTTCACTCTCCGCTTTCTCTGCTCCGTCCTCTCAATCTACGTCACCACCCACGCCCAGAACCACTATAAACATCTATCCAACACCAGGGAGCTAATCTTTATTAAGTGAAAACAGCGCTTTCTTTTCTGCCTACCGACAGGGTTATAAACCTTGAAATGTCATTATGGCCAAGCTTTACTGGATTTTGTTGTTGGGTGGTTGAATATCTAGCTGAACCCAGTCTAACAAAATACATGCAGACATCAACTATAACAATGACTCTCAAAGTGAGCATTTTGAAAAAAATATTATAGAAGAGAAATTAGAAGTATTTATGATGGTAATAGCCCTACTATCTTAATAAGGATAGTCTCTTTGTTTAGAATTTAAAACATGGTTAGTAGTAATACCATTCATTTTTTTTTCCTAAATAATGTTCAAATACCATAAGCAGACAGTAAAGGCACTAATATACATGAACTTTAAATTGTTTAAAATATCCTGGTTTTGGGGCTGGCTCCATGGCATAGTGGTTGGGTTCAGCGTTCTCCACTTTGGTGGCCTGGGTTTGCGGGTTTGGGTCCTGGGTGCAGACCTACACCACTTGACAGCCATGCTGTGGCTGCGACCCACACACAAAGTAGAGGGAGATTGGCACAGATGTTAGCTCAGGGGGAATCTTCCTGAAACAAAAAAAGAGGAAGATTGGCAACATCTGTTAGCTCAGGGCTAATCTTCCTCAGCAAAAGAAAAAGAAAAGAAAAAAAATCCTACTTTTCATGATAATTGTCATCAGTAACCATGCATTAGACTGATGGGCAAAAAAATGCCCTAATGCTAGCTTTAAGTGATGGACAGGCAGAACGTGAAGTTTTACCTGCAGTGGGAATGAAATTTTCCTTTTATAACAAAAATATGGAGCCAGCCCTGTTGGCCTAGTGGTTCAAGTTTGACGCTCTTACCACTTCGGCAGCCCAGGTTTGCTTCCTGGTCACGGATTCACACCACCCATCTGTCAGTTGCCGTGCTGTGGTGGCAGCTCACATAGAAGAACTAGAAGGACTTACAACTAGGATATACATCTATGCACTGGGGCTTTGGGGGGGTGGAAAAAGAGGAAGATTGGCAACAGATGTTAGCTCAGGACGAATCTTTCCCTGCAAAACAAATATATATATATGGTCTTCAAATAAGATTTTTTAAAAGAATGCAAACCATCTGTTTTCTGTGTTGTCCCAAAGGCAATATAGGTGGGCTTGGGCCCCAGTTCCACATATCAACAGGGAGGCCTTGGCTAAGTTATTTAAGCCTTCTACAGCTTAGTTTCTTCATTTATAAAGCAGATGTTACAGAAGAGACTGATTCAGAGAGTTGGTGAAGATGAAGTGGGATGTTTATATCATCTGTATCACACATTCAATGCAGTTCAGCTACTACTAGATTCTATGAGAGTTAATGTTTATTGAGAGCTTAACTTGTGCGAGGAGACTCTGCTATTTCATATTAATGGTATAACAATGTTATGAATCAGGTACTATTATCCCCATTTTACAGATGAGAAAAATGAGGCACATAGATTTTCAGCAATTTGTCCAATATCACACAACTGCTAAGTGATAGGGCTGGGTTAAGAACCCAAAAAACCTGGCTCCCAACCCATTTTATGTAACTAGTATAACTACACAATAGTACCTCTCAAGTCATTAACTCATGTTAGGTTGGTGATACAGAAAATTTTCAGTGAAAATTCAAAGCAGTGGCTGTTTCCAACCAAAATGCACCCATGAGGGCTTGGAGTTTTTTTGCACATACAGAAAATGTCATTGGAAAAATAACTAAAATGATTGATAATGAGGCATTACCTTATCTATCTGGTTGCTCCTGAAAGAAAAGTAAAAGACTTCCAAATGTTTGGATGTGAAGATGCAAATCAAGAAAATATCAGTACAAATAGCGGACCAACATATGAAGAAAATGTTCATCTTGATTAGTAATTGAGGTAATAGCAATATCCAGTGTGTCTGATCGTGTGGAGGAGTGGCAGAGGCACAGATTCAAACCATCTTCTGTAGGGCAATTTGGCAATGTCTATCAAAAGCCTCAAACAGGCCTGCCCTCCACCCAGCAATTCCACTTCTAGGACTTTATTCCATTCAAAGGAATGCATAAACATGTACACTTAAACATTATTTATAACAAAAAATTGGAAACAACCTAATGAGGAACTTATTATGCACATGGCTATGTGAATTTATTCTAAGGAAATGGCCATGGATGTGTGCAAAGATTTATCAACACAGATGTTCATGATAGTAAATAGTAAATAATAGAAAAAGAAAGAAAGAAAATGACTTTAGCTGTGAAAAGAAAGGATTAAATAAATTATAGTGCACCTACATAATTTGGAAAGTATGTTGTATAAGTCCATAAATAAGCATATGAAAAAGACCCAAAGAACATACACTAAGAGGTTAGCAGTCATAATGTCAGAGTCGTAATACTAAAAGTGAATTTTGCCTTATTTTCTTTGCGTTTTCCAGACTGTCTACATTAAGTGCGTATTACCTTTGTACTAGGGAAAAATAAGAATATTATAATAAATAGAAAGAAATATTTATTTAAGTGTGAAAAAAATGTCAAGTTTGTATTAATGAAGGTTCTAAACTGCAAGTGACAGAAAGCCCAGATTAAACTGTCTTAACCAGAAGGAAGTTATTGCTTACATGCATGGCTGGATCCAGGCCTCAAACAAAATTGTTAGGATTTGGTTCTTCTCTCACCATATCTTTATCTTTTGTCTTTCTTTCTTCTCTATGGCTTCATTTTCAGGAAAGTTCTATGTGGTAGCAAACATGTCCATGAAGATGTTTATATCCTCCTCCCTCAGCAAACCCTCCGATAGCCTGTTCAATAAGAGTTAAAAGTCCTGGATCTTATTTTCATTGGGCATCTTGGGATAGTTTACCCATCCCTGATCCAATCAAATGGCCCCATGAATGGAATGCCCCAATTGGTTGTGCCTGGGTCACATGTCCACTGCTGGAGCCAGGAGGTGGGGTCAGCTAGGACGGTATCCAGTGAGAGTGGGGAAGGGACAATAAGGCTCCATGTGAAAAAAGAAGATCGGAGGATGCTGGTGAGGTAAAAACTACCACAACAAGGAAACAAAAGCACATTCACCATGAGATTTCAGGTTTCTTTAGATGCCGGCTAGGCGTGGCTAGGAATAGCATTAGCGGCCTTGAATCATTTAGGTCTCTTATGGTTGCAAGTTACAGAGAATTCAATTAGACCTGGCCTAAACAACCAAGATAATTTATTGGCTTATTAACTGAAAAGTCCAGAGGTAGGGCTGGTTTCAGGTAAGTCTAAGCCACCCAAGGACTTGGCTCTTACAATCTCTCCAGGGGTGACAGTTTCGTCTCCAAATTCACACGAAGGCCCCTGGCAACTCAGGGCTCTCGCCCGGGGTAGCAGATTGCTCTGGCAGCTTCACACCTCACGTCCTCACAGCACACCAGCTGTGATTCAGGGACAGAGAATCTCTTTTAGTATTTTCCACACAAGTCCTGTGATTGTCACCTCTCTCACAGGCACAAATTGGAAGAGCTCGAGAAGGATTGGTATTCGTTCTTCTTTGAATATTTGGTAGAATTCACCAGTGAAGCCATCTGGTCCTGGACTTTTCTTGGGAGGTTTTTGATTACTGATTCAATCTCCTTACTAGTAACAGGTCTGTTCAGATTTTCTATTTCTTCATGATTCAGTCTCAGTAGAGTGAATGTTTCTAGGAATTTATCTATTTCCTCTAGGTGGTCCAATTTGTTGGCATATAATTTTTCATAGTAGTGTGTTATGATCCTTTGCATTTCTATGGTATTAGTTGTAATGTCTCCTCTTTCATCTAATTTTACTTATTTGAGTCCTCTCTGTTTTTTTGTTTTTGATAAGTCTAGCTAAAGGTTTGTCTACTTTGTATATCTTTTCAGACAACCAGCTCTTAGTTTCACTGATCTTTTCTATTTCCTTTTTAGTCTCTATTTCATTTATAATTTTAACTCTTATTTTTGTTACTTCCTTCCTTCTATGAACTTTGGGCTTAGTTTGTGTTTCTTTTCCTAGTTCCTTGAGGTGTCAAGTTAGGCTGTTTATTTGAGCTCTTTCTTTTTTCTTAATGTAGGCATTTATCACGATGAATCATTGGCCCACATTGGATCACAATGATCCACAAGAGCTCGTCCTTGACCCATCTGTATGGCCTGAGGAATGAGATTGGTTGATTGGCTTGAGCCAATTAGAGTCCATTCCTGGAGCTGGGGGTGGGGTCAACCCCAACCACACCACCAATGAGAATGAAAGACGGGTGTATTTCCAAGGAAAATCAAGGTGGGGAAGGGAAGAATCCAACGGTGGAGAGGCAGCTAGCAAAATGTCTACCATAACTCCTCAGGAGTCTGACATGTTTTAAACTCTATCTAATTGTTTATTTTTGAATGGGAAATATGTATTATAACTATATCCTGCTTGTGGCTTAGTTGCAGAATATTGCTAACTTACCTGGCTAAATGAAGAAGCATACATTTACGACAGGTCTGCAACCACATCCCCATTTTAAACCTTTCAAATCCGCCTGCTCTTATCAAGAGGGGTAGAGACAATTCCAGGATCCTGTAAACTGCCCTGCCAGCCACAGGCAGCCTCTCTTCTCTTGGGTTGTAATAACCCCAAAACAGAGTTTTTTTTAAACACACATTTTCATGAAACTTTGTTTAGGGAAACATATGGGGCTTTGAAATGTCAGCACACTGGGAGGAAAGCAGGAAGTGAAAAGGGTTTTGTGCTCCTGTCTCTTTGATTGACAGAGTGGGTTCAAAGTCGTGCAGGGTTAGTGGGAACAACAAACAAAATGATCCATGCCCGCTTTGGATGACATCTGTCCCCTAGGACAGTCACTAGCTTTTGATTTTGAAAGGTTTTCAGTAGATGGCACCGGCTAGGAATGAGATGTTTTCTTTCCACGTCCAGAAGGAAGTTTGCACAAATTCTTGCAGAGCCAGCCTCTTCTGTGATAAATAAAATGCCTCTGCCAGAGACAGCAACAAGAAAACCTCAGCAACTGACAGCTTAAGAGGGAAAAAAAAACTCCCCAAGGCTAATGTCATTGCAAATGAGGAACAGCTTTGAAGGTTATGTGATTAAAAATGCTCTGTGCAGACAACAGTAGGGCTGGCATCTGATGTGACTAACTGATCTGTTTTCCCATGTGGCAACTGCTGCAGAAAAATCCCCCATCTTGTCTCATATGAGTCAACGGAATTCTGAAAAAGTGTCAGAAAATGTCAGTGAAAACATTTCTTCCACAAGGGCCCAGGAGATGATGGAAGTGGGGAGAGGAGGGTCACAGAGGGAAGTGGTCCACCTGGCCACCAGAGGTCTGCCACACATAAAGAATGGGTATCCAGCTGGCTTGTGCATGACAGTAGACAGGACAGAGACTTCCAGCACAACCACGGCTAGCCCTGCCATGGCTTCCTGGCTCCCCACCGTGCTCACAGAACATCGACCACTGATCATAGACCTACATTTTCAGGCAGTAAAGAGAGACTTCCTTTTTCTAATCTCTGATTCTTGCCACAACTATTTTATCCGTTGGATTTTCTAGGTCCAAGAGCTGGGTCCCATGAGATTCCAGGAGCCCATAAACGTGACCGAGTCCCCCAAAAAACCAATTAGCAGCTCTAATATACGCAAGGAACGTTGCAAAACCTGAATTAACAAATGCTTACATAAATGCCCACAAAGCACAGAATTATCCCAATTCCATTAACTGTTGAATTGATTATTCATAAAAAGTTCATTACATTTGAAAATCGTTTTAAGGTCAGATTTGATTTCCCTTCAAAATCACTCCCAAATGTACGTGACGACTGTGGAAAGCCAGAGCCGATTGTAAGTCAAATGCGGCCCTCATTGCTGGATGATTTCAAAAGCAAAATTATAATAGTCCTTAAACAAATTTTTCAGCCAAAATTATGTTTAATGTGGAAGCTGGGTGCATTTAAATATAATTGCTAAGATGTAAGGGGGGACCTTCAAAAGAAAGGGTGGTGAGGACTCAGGACTTTCAAACAGTCTAGAACCTGCTGAGGTGAGTGTTTATCCACACACATGCGTGAGTCCAAAGGTCCCCTCTTCCACATATCACATTAGGACCCACGCGCCCCTACACCAAATGCAGCGCAAGGCCCAGGGCACGTGGAAACCTGAGGAGAGTGACTCCCGTCCCTTTAGTAGTCAGTCAACAGATATTTACGTGCCTACTATATTCCAGGTGATGTCCTGGGCACTTAGAATACAGTCATGAAACATGTTAGTCCCTGCCCTGAGGGAGCTTTCAGTCTAGTGGGGTCAGACTATCGCCAAAGAAGTTAAATGTATAATATATTAGGTGGTTGTCAGTGCTAAGGAGAAAAGTCAAGCAGAGAGAGTGTGTAAGCTTGCAGTTTTAGACACAGTAGCAAGAGATCGTCTCACTGAGAAGAGGTTATTTGAGCAAACAACTGAAATTGGTGAGGAAGAAAGTCAGGCAGTTATCTGAGGGAAAAGCATTCCAGGCTGAAGAAGGGCAAATATAGATGCCCAGAGGCATGAAATGTTTGGGTAGTTTGAGGATGAGCAAGAGGCCAGTGCGGTTATAGAGGAGTAATCAAGGCTGGGACTAGTATTTGATAAGGTCAGCGAGGCACCTGGGAGCCAGACTGGGTAGGGCCACATGAGCCATCCTAAGGAGTTTGGACTTTATTCTGAGTGAGATGGGAAGCCATTGGAGGCAACAGTGTGACACGATCTGATTTGTATATTAACAAGTTGACGTGGCTGCGGTGCTGAGCACACGCTGAAAGTGCCTAGAGCAGAAGCAGGGTGATCAAAGTTTTTGCTGTGGGTCTGGCCAATGTCTGTGGCTATCACCGTCATCCAGGTGAGAGACACTGGCAGCTTGGACCAGTGTGTGTGTAGTGGACGTGATGAGAATCATAAGATGCTGGATCCATTTGGACTTGGAATTCTTACTTTTTTTCTGTGTGCACATTTCCCTCCTCTTTTCACCATTCCCCACTCTGTTCAGGGGAAACTGAAGCCAAACAGAGTGGGAATGGGTGCTCCAGGACCCCAGGAGCACCAGCACACCTTCCAGCCATTCCCAGCAGCAGAGATGCAACCCTCGCCACTTTAGTCTCCTTGCACCATCTCTGGTACCCAGAACCTCCACGGGCTGCTGTCCTGGGAGAGGAAACAGGCACCCAAGGTTAGGGCAAGCAGTTCACAATCACTAGACAAGAAAACCCAGCTACTCTTTTGTTTTAGGAACCAGTTAGTCGCTGGGGATTTCTTGTGTCCTTGGTTCCAGCAGCTGCCCTGGGAGGTCACAACCTGCCTTTGTTGAGTGTTGGTCTCCCTGGCCTCCATTTCTTTGGGGATGCCACAGCCATTGTTTCCAGAAGCTTACATGATTTTTCTACACATGAGCTAAGCTGTGGGCTTTACCTTGCTCCTGACACCAGGCAGGAGGCACTTTTACAAGATCACCTCGCACGTTCTGCTTCTCCCAGGGCCCCGGTCTCAGCGGCCAGTCATGGGCTGGTCTTGTGTCCTGTCAGGCAGCTGTGAAGTCGTGGTAACAGGACTGGTATGGCAGCATGGGTTAAAAATAAATGTTAAAAGTATGGAAGTGGTACACGCCTGTTTAAAAATATTCACACAACACAAAACTTTTAAAAAGTGAAAGGTAGGGCCGGCCCCGTGGCTTAGCGGTTAAGTGCGTGCGCTCCGATACTGGCGGCCCAGGTTCGGATCCTGGGCGCGCACCAACGCACCGCTTCTCCGGCCATGCTGAGGCCGCATCCCACATACAGCAACTAGAAGGATGTGCAGCTATGACATACAACTATCTGCTGGGGCTTTGGGGGGGAAAAAAAAGGAGGAGGATTTGCAATAGATGTTAGCTCAGAGCCGGTCTTCCTCTTCAAAAAGAGGAGGATTAGCATGGATGTTAGCTCAGGGCTGATCTTCCTCACAAAAAAAAAAAAAAATTAAAAAAAAAGTGAAAAGTAAAAATTCCTTCTCTCTAGGTAAAACCTTTGGAAATAGCTTGATGTACAGCCTTTCAGATTCTAGGCGCTGGTTGGAAATGCAGATTCGTGGGTAACCCCTCCAAACTACTTCTTTAGCAGGAGCGGAGCACTGTATTAATATGCCTTTTAACAAGTTCACCAGGTGATTCTTATGGACTCTAAAGTGTGAGAGGCCTATCGTCCCTCGACCTTTCTATTAACACAAAATGTAAGTGTATGCATATAGTTTTACACACACACAGATTAAACACATACCCACAGGGATTCATGCAAGACTAACTGAATGTCGCTGGGCTCAACAATATATCACCGATAACCCTCCCTGTCAGTATAGGCAGCAACATCTCTTATTTTTGAACAGCCACTTCCTCTTCCGTGGTAGGGATGGACATACCATACATAACTGGCCCCCCACTGTTAGACATTTGTGTTGTCTTTGGTTACTTGGAGCTGGTTTTTTGGATCACTCACTTTGTAGCTGTGTACCCTTGGTCAAGTATTGAACTATTTTAGGACTCACTTTTTTCTTTCATCTGTAAAATGAGATTACTAACCGTCTCCCCCAAGGTGGTTATGAGGATTGGAAGAGGTTCCCTGAAGGAAAGTGAGCCCGACATAGACTCCGTGATGCAATAATGACTGTCAGTCCTTTGCTGACTGGCCTCATACTCTTGGGTCTAAAAATATGGTATTCTAAGACAGGCTTCCAGTGTTCCAGCCAGGAGAGTGCAGGGCTGTGGCTTGAAGTCAAGGGGGCTGCTATTTGAGCAACGTTCCACAACCTAGAGACTCAGATCAACATGATTTCTACTCTGGGCCATTGTACTCATTGCCACGACACAAAAAACATGGTTGAACCTGCTTGGAGGACATTTCTTCAAACTATGTTGGACATTTTTTCCTTCCAACTTTTTATTTTGGTGTAATTTCAGACATAGAAAAGTTTCGAGAATAATACAAAGATTCTCCACTCATATCCTCCAAATGTTAATATTTACCACATTTGTTTTACACATACACACAGACACAGACACACACACACACACAAACACATACATATCTTTGTCCTGAACCTTTTGAGAGTCAGTTGCAGCTAGGTGAACAACTCCTCCCAGTTTGCCCAGTTTTCCTGATTTTCACATTAAAAGTCCTGCCTTTGGGAACCCCTTCAGTCCCAGGCAAACCAGGACGATTGGTCACCCTAGTTGCAGCCACGCTGCCCATTTACCTGTAAACACTTCAGTGTGTATGTACTAAAGACGAGGACATAACCACTGTACAATTATCAAAATCTAGAAATTAACTTTGATGCAAAATACTCTTCAATCTACAGACATTTTTCAGATTTCGTCGATCTTTCCAATAATGTCCTTTATAAAAGGAAAATCCCAGATCATGCATTGCATTTGCTTATCACGTTTCTTTTCTATTCTATAATCTGAATCAGTTCCTCAGTATTTGTCTTTTGTGACATTGACATTTGTGAAGAGAATAGGCCAAAATATTATGTAGAATGTTCCTCAATGTGGGTTTGTTTGATGTTTTCACACAAATGGATTAAGGTTATTTACTTTTGGCAGGAATCCCACAGAAGTGAGGCACACAATGTTGATTTATCCCACAACCAAGTATATTAACTTTGATCACTTGATTGAGGGGGTTTATGCTAAGTTTCTCCCATGAAATTAGTATTTTCCCCCTTGCAATTAATAAGTATGCTGTGGGGACATATTTGGAGACTATGTAAATATCTCATTTCTCATTAGACTCTCCCCCTTGTTTTAGTATCCATTGATGACTCTTGCCTGAATCAATTATTTTTTGATGGGTTGCCCGATTATTGGACTTTATTTTTGAAAAAGTTTAACAGGGGAGAATCTTCATTAGAAGTGTACGGGTTTATGGAGGAGACAGACAAGTTAGAGATAATTACACTACAATGTAGCAATTGCTCTGTAATAAAGGAAAGCAGGGGATGACAAGCTACAAGCCCCTGGGTCAAATGTAGCCCAGCCCCATTTTTGTAAATAAAGATTTATTGGAACACAGCCATGCCATTCTGCTTACCTATTGTCTATGACTACTTTTGCACTACAATGGCAGAACTGAGAAGCTGCAACAGACGCCATATGGCTCGAAAAGCTAAACATGTTTACTACCTCGTCCTTACAGAAAAAACTTGCTGACTTCGGATAAAAGGCTTTCGGGGAGAGCTCTGCTGAATTGAACTTCAGTTCTGTTTAATGCACACATAGGGAACATTCATCTGCTCTATAGGCCCCTGGGGGTGGGGCAGAGGGGTGGGCACAGCAAGTCGTGTCTGTTCCTGCTCTGGAACCTAGTATTGTATAGGGCTTCCCCATTTGGATTACCACACACACTCGGAGGTGTCATGCCATGTCTTACTTAAAAGAGAATAACTCTGTTTTGTTTTTCTTTTGTAAGTATAACTATAAATTATCAAGAAGAAGGAAAATTATACCAAGTCACAGTAATTAAATACAATTATTATAATTAGCCTGACCAAAATCTTTGCATAGCGAAGTATTGCCAAATTCTGTAAGGATGTCCTCCTTAACCTCTAGCAAATACTTGGTGCAACAAAACTCCAGAGATCAAAAGAATTTGAATTCTCAAAGTGTGTAACATGAAGACAGAATCTGTTCTGGCACTAGATTTGCTAAAGATAAATAATAAGGGTTATTGGGAGATTAATAACGTCAATTAGTTATTTACATGAGTGAAATCGCTTTTGTTTCCAGAATGCGTCTTGTTCACTAACGCTCCAGGCAGGATAAGGCTAAACTGAATGTGTTGCTCAGAAGGCTATGTTTTGTGATAGGAAGAGGAAGTTCTGGAAAATCAATTAAGAACTCAAAGTAACTTAATCTTGTTGATTGTTCCCTTTTATGGGGAACACCCATGTAGTGCTGGAATGAACAACTCCAGGAAAAGATCAGATTTTCAGGGAAAGCCTATATGATTAAAGTAAAGTAGAGAGTTAAATATCTTTCTGGTGAATTTTGGCTACGAAAAGATCGGTCTAGATATTTCTAAAGCCCCGGCAACAATTTCTTATCGGTGAAAACCATCTATAGGAGATTCCTGCTTGAGATAGTGTTGGGATGAGGAGGTAAAGAGAATTTTAGTGAGCATAGAATTTTTGCTAAAAATTATTACTTTACCCTCTAGAGAAGCCTGTGACTTGAAAGCAGGTAAAGCAACCAAAAAACTAGACAGAAAGTCGAAGATTTGGAAGAACATAAAAATGAAGCCCAAATGATTACAGAATGGCAGAAGATGGAAAAGGAAAAAGTAGATTATCAGTGTAAGACTAAAGCACAGAAGCTTCTGCCCAAGACACTCACTTAAGGTGGATGATAAAGATTAAGCACAGGCAGCAAAGAATGGCTGAGCCCTGAAATGGACATCTAAGAAGGGCTTTCCTTTTTCTAGTTGCCTCTGGTCTTAGCATAGGGCATAGGTATACTTTGCTTTATTTTTTATTTTTTTTGGTGAGGAAGATCAGCCCTGAGCTAACATTTGATGCCAATCCTCCTCCTCTCTCTCTCTCTTTTTTTTTTTTTTTTGCTGAGGAAGATTGGCCTTGAGCTAACTTCCATGCCCATCTTCCTCCACTTTATATGGGACGCCGCCACAGCATGGCCTGACAAGCCGTGCGTTGGTCTGTGCCCAGGATCCAAACCTGCGAACCCCGGGCTGCCGAAGTGGAGCTTGCACAGTTAGCCACTTGCACCACTGGGCTGGCCCAAGTATACTTTGCTTTACACCAAGTATTATGGACTGCCTGTTTGTGTCCCTCCAAATTCATATGTTGAAACCCTGATCCCCAATGGAATGGTATTAGGCAGTGGGGCCTTTGGGAGGCAATTAGGGTTAGATGAGTTCATGAGGGCCTCATGATGGGATTAGTGCCTTTATAAAAAGAGGAGGAGACAAGGGATCTCTCTCTCTCTCTGCCACCTGAGGATACCACAAGAAGACGGTCATCTGCAAACCAGGAAGAGGGCTCTCATCAGACACTGAACCTGCAGGTGATTTGATCTTGGATGTCCCAGCCTCTGGAACTGTGAGAAGTCAATGTTGGTTGTTTAACCCACCCAGTCTCTGGTGTGTTCCTTATGGCAGGCTGAACTAGGACACAAAGCAGACACTCTTATCCAGAAGAGTTGGGGAGTTGTTAGGAAATTTGGAATAATTGAATATTTGAGTTTCCCAAGAGTTCTTGAATTATTTGCATTTCTTTAGAGTTTCCTAGACATTTTCAGGTACAGTGATTTGTTTTGTTATCACGGCACATTCTGAAATAGGCATTATCAGCCCTGCTACAGATAGCAAAACCAAAGACCAGAAAAGTGAGGGGACTTGCCCAAAGTTAGCCAATCCTCAAACTTAGGGCTCTTAATTTAAGATCAGTACATTTTACAGGGCACTACAGGGGCTCTCTGATTTGTCAACATGTTGGTCGGTGTGGGGCAGGAAACCGTGTTCACTCCAGAAGGTGCAAATGGAGAGATTCTGATAAGGGGGCTGCTTACGAGGTGTGGGCAGGGTACAAACAGTGGAGAGTGGTTACTGCCCCTAAGAGCTGAAGGAGCAAGGGGAGGATGTAGTGTCCCCCAGCTCCTGGAATGCTGGAGCTGAGAATGTGATCAGGGCTGCCAGCAGGAGCTGACATGCCCAGCAACGGGCACTGGAGCGAGGGAGGGGGGAAGAAACACCCCAACCTCCCTCTCCTCTGGCCCCCAATTGTCCAGTCAGTCCCTGCCACTGACCATCAAGGGAGTTGGCCAGAATGAGGCCATCTGCGTGGGTGGCCTTCCTGGGCAGAGAGCAGGGCAGTGGAGTCTGGATCCAGGAGGGCATGGGAAGGAGGTGGACAATGAAAAGGGAATACCCAGCACTCCAACTTGACAAAATTGGAATACCCTAAAAAACGTCTAACACTAAAATAAACTTGGACATAATTTCCATGGGCTCAGGCCCAGAATCCCTTATCTGAAGCCCTTTGGGCCAGATGTGTTCTGGAATTCAGAATATTTTGTATTCTAGACATATAACAACGTGCATAATCTATATATTGTA
This sequence comes from Diceros bicornis minor, assembly GCF_020826845.1. Classification (NCBI taxonomy): domain Eukaryota; kingdom Metazoa; phylum Chordata; class Mammalia; order Perissodactyla; family Rhinocerotidae; genus Diceros; species Diceros bicornis. Next base: position 21,696,568 of record NC_080747.1, on the reverse strand, counting down.
TAATGCCCCCAGCAGGGTCTGGGGTAGCACCCTGTAATAAAATACATCCATACATCTGCAGCAAAAGGTATGAATATTTACTCTAAGTGAGATAAATGAATATAAGTAACTTCTCATTAGTTCAGGTCAATTTTTGCTACCAAATGAATTTTGGAATTGTGAATAAGGGGTTATTGACCAGTAGCTCAATTTTCAGAAGGCACCCTAGGATTTTGTGGCATTTTATTGTCATTATCATGAATGCTGGTTGTCCTTGTGTAGTCTTTCTTGTACTATCTAGTTAATTATATTTATTTTTTCTGGATTCTAGAAAAATGGAAATTTACCTTATATAGTTTTTCAAAACTATTAATTAAAAAATAAAAGAGGATGGCGGTTCACTTTGCAAAAGAGTTTCTGTGCTGGAAGTGATTCACAGCAGATTACACTTTAAATAGCAAGCATCCTGGGAGTTACAATTTGGCTTTGTTGACAAAAAGCAGAGCCGCACGCTCCTTTTCTGAGTGGCCTTGAATGCTACGGCAAGGATGGGCCCCTGGAAGTAAAGAGAACATCTCCTAGTCTTTGTCTTCCCGGATGGTTGGCGCTCTCTGGAGCACCCAGGTTAGCAGAGTAAGGAATCGTTTCTTGGAATTGAGTGGGGATCTTGAGGGGTAATTTTGCTGGCAGGCATTCCTGGTCTCTAAACCTCTGAAAACCACAGTTCTCAGAACGACTTAACAGGAAGCCTCACCCATTAACAGAGGAAGCTAAGGAAGGAAGGAAAGATGGCAGTGCTGGGGGAGGGTCACTATATTAAACAATAAGCAAAGTCACACGCCTTGGGACTGTGTCTACGTGGCCAGAGGAAGCATCCCCATCAGCGCCTTCCTCACTGCCCCCAAGAGCTCTCCTAGGTGCCCTGTGCTCAGCTGGCTGGGTCATTCCTCATTTCCCAGGCTGACTCAGAAATGTCCTGTCTCAGGACATTTGCGCTAGGGTTCCCTCTCTCTGGAATGCTTCCTCCCCCTGCTCCTCCTCCTCTCCAACGCCACTGCCCAGCTATCACTGTCCTTCACAACCTTTAAAGCCAAAGCTCACCTTTTTATAAGGAAGTAGTTGCTGTCTTCTCTCCACACCGGCGGTCCACAAAGTGGTGTAGACTTTCCTCATGATTCTCACCATATTCCACCTTGCATTAGAGGAATTGTCTTCTTCCCTCTCCAAAATTAAAAGCTTTTTTTATTTACTACATTTTTTCATTATTTTATCAAGCATTTATTCAAAACTTACTCTGTCTAGGTATGATGCTAGGCTTGGGAATTTGAAGATAAATAAGAGTTCCTGCATCACAGAGTTTACAGTCTAGAGGGAGAAAATAGGCAATATCGGAATGGAGTGGCCTGGAAGCACGTAAGAGGGACGTGTCACCCAGATTGGGTGTGTGCTAGTGGGGTGCAGTCAGGGAAGGCTGAAACCTTGAAGACAAGTGGGAGGTAGACTAATGAATGGTCAGAAAGGATGTTCCTGGCAAAGAGAACAACACGGCAAAGGGCCAGAGGCTTGAGGGTTGGAATATATTCCAAGAACTGCAAATCACGAAGCATAACCGGGCTATGGAAGTCAAGCCAGAGGGTGTGGTGGAGAAAGCATTGGGGAAAGGTGAAGCCAGACAGTGAGCAGTGGCCTGATCATGAAGGGTCTTATCAACCTTGCTACGGAATTTAGTTTAGTCCACAGTGGCTCGTAAGTGACCTGTATAGACAAGGCACTCAATGAGGCTACAGGTCAAGATATGATTACCTGGTATCTTAGGTTGAGTTCCCACAGGAGCAGATGCTGAGATAAAGATTCAAGTGCAAGCAGGTTCATTGGGAGGCAATCCCAAGGAGGGCTGTTAGGGGGCTGGGAGGTAGGTCAGGAGAGGGAAGGCAGCCACAACAGGCAACATTGAAGAGCAGGTTGTCATTATGAGCAGCTCAGCTCAGACCTCTGCAAAACTGTAGAACGTGCTTCGGAGTCACTCCACTTGAGGGGTGAATAGGCTGGGGTATTATCCACAAGCTCCTTCCGTCATTGCTTGAGGACTGCTCTCAGGGGCTTTTACTCCTCAACACTGTGGCCCGCCCTGTGTGAGGGCCACAGGAGCCTTCAGCTGGAGAAAACCGGCAGGGGCTGGAGAAGAAGCCTTTAGTGTGTATTGAAACAACCAGTGATAAAGGATGGGGTGAGACATGAGCATCTGCTACATCTGGTTATTCAGATAGAATAATTTGGAAAAACATGGCATGTTTTGGAGTCAGAGCAGGAAAGAGACAACCCACTCAAGGGGTAAGTGAAGAGAGTTGGGTGAAGGGACGACTGACAGAGATGTGGGGAGGCGAGGCAGCCACAAGGGAAGGCAAGCTTCAGGAGCTAGCATCAGTGGTCTCAGCACTCCGAGACCTGAAGGGGGGAGCAGCCTCCTCACACCTCAGGTGGGACAATCTGAGGCTTGTTCTACATTGTTTTCTGGAGGTCTGAGCCAAACAACACACAGCGGCAACCTGACCATCAATGCTCCCGATAACAGCCACCTTCCTTGTCCTGGCCCACTTCTCCATTCCCCTAAACAGTCCTTCTTAACCCAATTAATCTTCTTGGTGGAAGATGGTGAGAGTGGAATGGAGGGAAAGAGGTTACCCAACAGGAGTGTGGCCTTAGGTAGAAAATTGCAGCCCTGCCCAGTGACAGCTTGCTAGATAGGAAGCTGAGGGCAGAAGTACCGTGTCCCCTCACTTGCCCAGTCCCCCAGCCAGAGGACAAGGAAGCCCCAGTGATGTGGTGTGTCCACATGCCACACACCTCCCTCCTACCCGGATGTAGCTTTTTTTTTTTTAATAATTTTATTTATTTATTTCCCCAAAGCCCCAGTAGATAGTTGTATGTCATAGTTGCACATCCTTCTAGTTGCTGCATGTGGGACGCAGCCTCAGCATGGCCAGAGAAGTGGTGCGTCGGTGCGTGCCCGGATCCAAATCCGGGCCACCAGTAGCAGAGTGCACGCACTTAACCGCTAAGCCACGGGACTGGCCCCGGATGTAGCTTTTAACCTGCACTCTTCAGATTGGTATGTATGCTGCCAGGAAACTCATCGTCTCATGGCAAACACAGCTTTATCCAACAATGCCTTATATTTGTGAGCTCCTTATTGTTACAATTACTTTCTATTGACTCCATACTCCTTTTGCCTCAAAAATAACTGGGTCAGCTGGGCAGAGCAGGTGTTAATACCCATTCCCTATCAAGCCAGCAGTCCTAATCTTATCTTTTGCTGCCAAGTCCAGCGTTCACTCCAATACACTGTGTCTTCCCAGGAAACCAGGTGATCGGTGCTCAGTGATGACCACAGGCTGAGTGTTTACCACGCGTCTTTATAATTGTTCAGTTGGTGCTTAGAGTCAGTAACCAAATTTCTCGATTTCTGGAGATCTCTTTTAACTTAAAATTTCCTAGTTTAATAATAGTCTGACTTAAATTAGACGTGACCTAGAGTGATACCATAGCTGGAATGTTTGTGTGTCCCCCCACCCCACTTCATATATTGAAATCCTAACCCCTAATGTGATGGTTTTAGGAGGTGGGGCCTTTGGGAAGTGATTAGGTCATGACGGTGGAGCCCTCAAGAATGGGATTGGTGCCTTTATAAGGGGCTGAAGAGACCAGAGGTTTCCCTTCCACCATGTGAAGGGAAAGCCATCTATGAACCAGGAAGCGGGCTCTCATCAGACATCGAATCTGCTGGCACCTTGATCTGGACTTCTCAGCCTCCAGAACTGTGAGCAATAAATTTCTGTTGTTATTAGGCCACCTGGTCTATGGTATTCTGTTACAGCAGGCAGGACGGACTAAGACAGGTGGATGTATCATATCTCCTTAACTGTGGAATTTCATGTAAAATCCACTTAGGCAGTGGGAGGCTGACAGAACTAAACTTGTTGAATATCCACTATGTTCCAGACAACTTGTAAATGTCATCACTTTACAGGTGGAGGAACCAGGGCCCAGAGAGGATGAGTAACCTGCTCAAGGTTACACATCTGGTAGGGCAGAGCTAAGAACGCAATCTATGTCTTACTGACTCCATTTCCATATTCTTCTATGCTTCAATAAATGTTTCTAGTGGATTATTGCTAAGAAAATCGATATTAGTTATTTTTAGAAACAAACAAACAAGATAAGCGTGCTCAGAGGAATCATTTTCTGGGTCCTCAATGACGGCACGATATGCCTCTTGCAAAGGCGTGTCCTTCAGCTGCATTGTCAACAGTGACTAGGAGCCTGGGCTCTGGAGCCAGACCACCATCGTCACACTCTGGCTTGTTACTTATCCCTTATTCACTGTGTAACTTTAGATGAGTTATTCGGTTCTCTTGTGCTTTAGTTTCCCCATCACCAAAGTAGGGTCAATAATAGCCCTTACCCCTAGGGGTGTAATGAACATTAAACAAAGCTCATGGTGCCTGGCGCAGAGTAAGCATCCAGTAAGATCTGCTGTGATTGTTCACGTCTTCCACCCATGACCTGTCCTAGAGAATGCAGGGGTGGACCTGAAAAGGCCAGGAATCCAGGACCCAGAGAGAGACCCACAGAGGCTAGGGGCTTTTTAGTCCTGGTAATGTCCCCGTGGATAGGAGAGAATGAACTTGCCACGCAAATGGCACATTGAGGGGTGGGCGGTTCTCGTCAGAAACATATTTTGGTCTGTGGTTTCTCTGAGCCATTTTTATCTTTGCCAAATGACCCCCTTGGGAAAATGAGGCAGCTCGATATATAAATAACCAGGATGCAAGAGAGGAAGTGAGAGGTTTCCCAAGAGAGGGCAGAGCAGTGTTGTGGGAGCGAGGAGTGGGGCCCAGCACATGGCACCCCGCCATGGGGGCATTCGATCACTATGGCTGAACCAATGGATGGGTTTAAATGACTCCTTGTGGAAGATCTTCCTCTCTCCTTGGACAGAGGACGTTGTCTGGACATGGACATGTTGAGCTGACCTTGGCTGAGGCAGGGCAGTTACCGGGCTTCCGCCTCTAACTCAAGAGTGAGAAGGACTCTGGATCCTGGCTGCATCCCCTGAGGGAACCCTGTCTGCCAACGCCCGGAAGAGCTCCCTGGTAACGTTATAGGGAAAAGGGGAAGGGCAGCCTTTGCCTTCTCATGGGAGTCAGAGTGTGGGGGGAAGGTGTATCAATTACTCACTCTCTCACTCGGTCACCAGTTGTTGGGTGTTGGATGAGTTTCCTAGGGCGGCCGTAACAAAGTACCACAAACTGGGTGGCTTAAAAACAACAGAAGTTTATTCTCTCATAGTTCTAGGAAATAGAAGTCTGAAAGCAATGTGTCAGCAGGGCCACACTCTCTCTGGAGGCTCTAAGGGACGATCCCTCCTCGTCCCTTCCTGGCTTCCGGCATTTGCCAGCAATCTTCCGTGTTCCTTGGCTTGTAGTTGTATCAGTCCAAGCTCTGTCTCTATCATCACGTGGCTTTCTTCCCTGTGTGTCTGTGTCTGTCTGTATCTTCACATGGCCTCTTATAAGGACACCAGTTATTGGACTTAGGGCCCGCCCTAATCCAGTATGACCTCATCTTAACTAATTGCTTCTGCAAAGACTATTTCCAAATAAGGTCACATTCTGAGGTTCTGTGCGGACATGAATTTTGGGGAAGATACTATTCAACCCAGTATAGGTGTCTTCTTTATGCCAGACACCCTGCCAGTTGGCCTGGATATAAAGATGAGTAAGAGCCCCACAATCTCACAGTCTACTGAAGAGGTAGGCGCAATAATTATTATAATTCAATAAAATAAATATGAGCTGCTACTTTATATTTATTGAGCACTTACTAAGTGCCTGGAACCATTTTAAACAAAGTACATCTTCCATCGATACATGACTGGATAAAGAAAATATAGCATATATATACACACAACAGAATATTATTCAGCCATAAAAAAAGAAAGAAATCCTGCCAACAACATGAATGGAACTCTGGGGCATTCTGCTAAGTGAAATAAGTCAGACAGAGAAAGACAAATACTATATGATCTCATTTATACGTGGAATCTAAAAAAACCAAACTCACAGATACAGAGGATGGACTGGTGGTTGCCAGAGGCAGGGGTGTCGGGGGTCCGTGAAGTAAGTGAAGGTGGCCAAAAGGTACAAACTTCCAGTTGTAAGAGAAATAAGTCCTGGGGGGTGTGATGTCCAGCACGGTGATTACAGTTAACAATATTGTATATTTGAAAGTCGCTAAGAGAGCACATCTTAAAAGTTCTCATCCCAAGAAAAAAATTTGGTAACTCTGTGAGGTGGTGAATGTTAACTAAACTTACTGTGGTAATCATTTTGCAATATATACGTATATCAAATCTTTATGTTGTACACCTTAAACTAGTACAATGTTATATGTCAATTATATCTCATTAAAACTGGAAAAATAAAATTTTTTAAAATTAAAAATAAATGTGCAGTTGAACTCATATAATCCTCATAGTGACCCTAAGAGATAGGTTTTATTATTATCCCTATTTCACAGATGAGGAAACTGAATTCCAGCAAAGCCAAGTAACCTGACAAAGGCCCCGGAGCCAGTTCCTTTGGCTGTGGAAGTCAGGGCATACCTCCCTGAGGAGGTGGCACGCCAGCGGAGACTTGGATGAGGAGAAAGCAGCAGCTATGGGAAAGTTGGGGGGAGGGGCTGGTGGATGGGGCGAGGATAAGTGTTCCAGGGAGAGGGAAGAGCCAGTGCTAAGGCCCTGAGTCAGGCACAAGCTCAGCTTGTGCAAGGGTGGATAAGAAGGCTGCTGTGTCTGAAGATTAGTGCAAGGCAGTGAGGAGCTGGATGAGGTTAGAGATGGAGCAGAGGGCCTGACTTAGTCTTTATAAGGATCTCTGGCTGTGAATGGAGAATGCTGGGAAAGAGGGAAAGCTGGGAGAGAGATCAGGTAAGGACGGAGGTGGGGAGGAAAGGCTGGGTTTGGGGTGCTGCTGACAGGACTTGCTGATGGATGTGAAGGGGGAAGGGAAAGAGAAATCATCAGCTTGCAGCCTGAGACTGGGGGAATGAGGATGCCTTGAGCGTGATGGGCAAGGTGGGAGGCAGGAGTGGTGCCATGAGGGAGCGCTAAGTCTGTTAGGCATCCATTGGTCTCTGAAGCCACAGGACTGAGTCTGAGTGAGGATCTCTGGGTGGAGAATCGAGCTGGGGCCACTTCTGCACGGGGTCGCGGGACCCTGGTTCCCAAACCTGGTTGCCCAGCAGAAAACTCTGGAGGGCGAGTTAGAAATACAGATTCCTGGGCCTTATCTCAGACCCACTGAGCCTTAATATAAGAGGGTCCAGGAGTCTGCCATTTTGATAGGGCTGTGTAGAGAAAGGGAATAAGAGCTTACTTTTATTAAGCACATCCTATGTGCCAACACTTACATTCCTTGTTTTTTTAATCTCAGAATTCTATGAGATACATAGTTTTCCCCTCCGTCTGTAACAGATGAAGACACGGAGGCTCAGAGCAGCTACGTCGTTTGCCCAGAATCTCCCAGCAAGTCAAACCAAGCATCCGTGGGATGAGGAGCTGGGCCATGTGATCTCCAACCCTAAAGTGATTTCACAAATCTGAATCTTCAGGCCCCTTTCTTTCCTTCGGCCAGGGGATTATCTCTTTATTGCCTGTGGCTTACTTCAGAAAAGCAACCTTCAGCTTCTTGTCCCGAATCTAGGTTAGAATGTTTCAGCTGTCTGTGGATCTCCTCTTTGAGTAAATATTTAAATCGGATTTAAAATTTTCCTCTTCAACCTTTCTAAATACAAATAAATCTCGCCCTCTGGACTGTGTCTGCCGCTTCCCGTTTATTTAAGAGTTTTATTGCACACGACGTGATCGCTGGGAAGGGGAGCGCCGGCAAGCGGCGGACGGCTGTGGCCGAGGAGGAGAGAGGATGGACGGCCCCAGAGCCCCGGCTGACCTCGGGCGCAGCTGCTCAGGCAAAGCCCGGCCTCGGTCCAGCCCGGTCGCTGTGGCTGAGCAGAGCCAGAGCCCCTTTTACTGAAACGAGGTTGCTTCCCGGCTCTTTCACAACGCTTGAACTTAGCTGAAGTCCGCCAGCTCCCCCCAGGTGAAAGCCTTGGGAGGGAGTCACGTCCCTGACAGGCTTCCAGATGCCAGGGTGAATGCCCACGACCTACTGTCAGAGATCACGAGTCGTAAACTCTGCAGTCACACAGAAAAATGCAGCGGTTGCTTGGTGTTTGTTGTTTGTTTTTTTTTTTAGGAGTTAGATCCCTGGGCCCTCAGAGACAAGATGACTGAATGAGAAATTGGGACTGCTGATTGAATTCTAGTTGAATTCATTTGAATCCATTGAATTCCAGAAAATTCCACTTTCCTATCTCAACGCATCCCCCTCCACCCCTTTATTTAAAATTTAGCTGCGGTAAAGATTCTTGTTCAGAAGGCCCTGCAAAATCAAAAATGAAAAAGAGACATTCCTTCTCCTCCTTTCCCCAACTGTCCTCTCTCTCCCCTGTTCTGCCAGAAACCCCACTGGCTCGCCAAGAGCCACCCGGGAGCAGATTTCTTCTCTAATCTGTTGCATCTGTTCACCCACTCCTACTCCCTGTTAATCCCTCCAAATGCACCGTTTGCCGCAAATGGACTGGAGACAACTGGGAGCCAGACCGTGGAGCTGATTCATGCAGCTCCAGCCACGCTCCCATTTGTTCTGTCTCTTTCGGAAACGCAGGGAGGCAGCCACCTTCACTCCACCAGCAGCAAGGTGACTCTGGATAACTCTCTCTACTCACAGGTTCAGTTCCCAACTCCCAGCTGTGAAGGCAAGCCTTTGCCACTTATGTTTGTGTTCATTGATTTCATGCCGATGATTTAGTTCTATTTATCTGGGAATGGTTCCCATTCAAGCCATAGGAGAGTCAGGAGGCTTGCGTGGTATTTATGGTTCAGTAATTGCCTTACTGTGGGGCCCTGGCTCAGGAAATAATCCTCTCTGAGCCCACATTTCTCCATTTTGAAAAGAGGGAGGAATCCTCCATGCAACAGCTAGTTGTCAGGTGAACTGAAATCTGCTGAGAAAAGATAAATCTCTATTTTAACAGATAAATCTTGTGCTTTATTTTCTTCTCTTTTCTCCCTTTTCCCTTTGAGTTGTTTTGTAGCACCCCCAATGCACCCTTGGTACCCTAGGCAAGCTGTAGAGACAACTTAGTACTTAATGTGTTATGGACTGGTTTATGTCCCCCTAGATTCACCTGTGGAAGTCTTCTCTCCAAATGCGGTGGTTTTAGGAGGTGGGACCATTGGGAGGTAATTAGGACTAGATAAGGAAGTGAGGGGGGAGCCCCCCACAATGGGATTAGTGTCCTTATAAGAAGAGGACAACCCGTTGGAGCTTCCTCTCTCGGCCTTGTGAGGCTAGAAGGTGGCCATCTGCAAGACAGGCAGAGGGCCCTTACCAGGAACCAAATCTGCTGACACCTTGATCTTGGACTTCAGCCTCCAGAACTGTGAGAAATAAATGTCTGTTGATTAGCCACTCAGCCTATGGTAGTTTGTTATAGCAACAGATCGGACTAAGACATTATCCTTCCACTAGTTTTTCTCCATGTTCATATAATCACCTATAAACATCAATGTACATCTATACAGCTACAGATATAAGATGCTTACCATTGTTTTATTTTTATATTTTTCTGTATCTTGGTTTTTTTTCTCCCACATCTAACGCAATCCCTCTCAATTCATCCAGTTTAGCTCCAATTTATTCTTTTTTTTTTTTTTTTGTGAGGAAGATCAGCCCTGAGCCAACATCCAGGATAATCCTCCTCTTTTTGCTGACAAAGACCGGCTCTGAGCTAACATCTATTGCCAATCCTCCTCCTTTTTTTTCCCCCCAAAGTCCCAGTAGATAGTTCTATGTTGTAGTTACACATCCTTCTAGTTGCTGTATGTGGGACGCGGCCTCAGCATGGCCGGAGAAGCGGTATGTCGGTGCGTGCCCGGGATCCGAACCCGGGCCGCCAATAGCAGAGTGCGCGCACTTAACTGCTAAGCTACGGGGCCGGCCCCAATTTATTCTTTTTTTTTTTTTTTGTGAGGAAGATCAGCCCTGAGCTAACATCCATGCTAATCCTCCTCTTTTTTTTTGCTGAGGAAGACCGGCTCTGCGCTAACATCTATTGCCAATCCTCCTTTTTTTGCTCCCAAAGCCCCAGTAGATAGTTGTATGTCATAGTTGCACATCCTTCTAGTTGCTGTATGTGGGACGCGGCCTCAGCATGGCCAGAGAAGCAGCGCATCGGTGTGCGCCCGGGATCCGGACCCTGGGCTGCCAGTAGCGAAGCACGCTCACTTAACCGCTAAGCCACGAGGCCGGCCCCAATTTATTCTTTTTAACAGCCACATGTAACTTTACGGTGTAGCAGTACTATAATTTATTTAACCATTCCCGTATAGATGATATTCACTTTGTTTCCAGTTGTTTTTTTTTGTTTTTCAGTTGTTTACAATCTAGTCCACTTCTGTGTAAATATGTCCTTAGGTTTTGAAGCTTTCGTTCCTAAGGGATAGATTCCTGGGAATGGGATTTCTAAGTCAAAGATGTATGTATATTTAATCGTAACAGATGTTCCCATATTGCTGTCCAAAAAGATTTTATTAATACATATTTCCAACCAGAAATGTGCTCAAGTCCCCACATGTCCTTTAGCAATAGGGATTGTTGTCTCTCATTTTTCCGTCTGATCAGTGTAAATCGATTGTGTGTAAATTTTATTGTGACTTTCCCTGTGTCTCTGATTGCACATGAATTTGAGCCTCTTTTCATACATGTGTTGGCCACCTGGGACTGCTTTTCTGTGAATTGCCTGTTCATGTCCTCAGCTCAGTTTTCTGTTGTGGTGTTTATCCCTGACTCTCTTGTTTGTTTTCTAAGAGTTCTTTGTATATTACAGCTATTCAGCCTCTGTCTGATCTCTGGGTCACCAGTCCTCCCCTGCTCCCCAGTCTATTGTGCATCTGTTGACTTATTTTCTGGTATCTTTTCCAAACAAAAGCTTTTCATTTTTATCTGGTCAAATATGTATATATATGTACTTTAGAGCTTCTGAGTTTCCAGTCTTGATTAAAAAGCTTTTTCTCACCCTAGATTTTACATGTGGTGTTCTAGTATTATTATTGTTTTAATTTTTACATTTAGGTCTTTAACCCATCTAGAATTTATTTTTGCATATGGAGTGAGAGAGGGGTCCATTTTACTTTCTTCTGGCTGGATAGCCAGTCATTCTACCATCTTTATTTAATACCCAATCTTTCCCCACTGGATTCAAAAACCACTTTTGAAAAACAGTTTTATTGAGGGATAAGTTACACCCCATAAAATTCGCCCATCATTAAGTGATTTTAGTAAGTCAATAGCGTTTTGCAACCATCACCACAATCCAGTTTTAGAACATTTCCATCACCCCAAAAAGTTCTCCTGTGCTGTTTACCCTCCAGCCTAGGCAACCAGAGATCTGTTTTCTGTGTCTATAAATTTGCCTTTTCTATACATGAAAAATTGCTTTTGTCCTACTTGAAACTATGAATACATGGTTAGTTTTGTGCAGGACTCTCTTTTGTCCCATTGATTCATTTGTCTATCCTTCAACCCAATAGAAATATGAGCAAAGAAGAGTTTTTGAAAAGAAAATACAAATGGCTCTTAAAAGATGCTCAGTCTCATGCCTAATAAGAAAAAAAAACTACAAATGAAAACTATGCTGAGATACCATTTTTAACCCTTATGTTGGCAATAATCCAAAAGTTTGGTAACACATCATGTTGGTGAGGCTACTGGCAAACACATTCTTATTCATTTCTGGTAAGACGCTACCCCTTGGCATAAACACTGGGTAAGGTAATTTGGCAATGTTTCAAATGCGTATTCCTGGCAATTGTACTTTTGGGAAATTATTCTACAGCTATATATACACATATATATACATTTTTTGGTGTGTGTGTGAGGAAGATCAGCCCTGAGCTAACATCTGCCAATCCTCCTCGTTTTGCTGAGGAAGACTGGCCCTGGGCTAACATCCATGCCCATCTTCCACCACTTTATATGGGACACTGCCACAGCATGGCTTGACAAGCAGTGCGTCGGTGGGTGCCCCGGATCCGAACCGGCGAACCCTGGGCCACCGCAGCAGAGCGCACGCACTTAACCGCTTGCAAAACCGGGCTGGCCCCCTACAGATATATTTTAATTAAGGAGAAAAGATGCTGGCACCCACACACACGTTGCAACATTACTTGAAGTAACAAAATATTAGAAACAAACTCAACATTCAATAATAGGGAACTGTTAAATAAATTATGGTTTATTCATACAATGGAACGTGAAGCAGTTATATAATATAGGATAAAAAAGCTCTTTTTGTACTACAAATATCTTAGAAACTTAGTAAGTAAAATAACAAGTTCAGCATGCATAATATGCTACCTTTTATGTAAAAAATATGGAAAAAACACGATTCTGTATTTGTATCTGCTTATATATACATAAAGAAATTCTGGAAGGATATACATATGGTGGGGGGGGTGAGATGGAACTGGGCAGATGTGGGACAAGGATGGGAGAAAAGTTTTCACTGCATAATTTTTTCCCTTAATTTTACTTTATATTAAATTTTTACCTATTCAAAATTTTGTCTTAGCTATTCTCAGGCATTTATTCTTCCATATAAATTTTAAGACAATTTTATCCAATTCTCACCTTCCCGATACTGCTGGCATTCCAATTGTGATTGTATTAAATTTATATCTTAATTTTTGGGACAATGGACTTTTAAATTGTGTTGTCTTCTCAACCAAGACTATCAAATGTGTTTCCATTTGTTAAGATTTTGGTTTGGATACTTTGATAAGATGTTACAGTTTTATTTGTGTCCTTCCTATTAAATTTATTTCTAGAAAAGTTTTGGCTTTATTGTGAATGAAGCATTTTTCCCATTTTCTTTTTCAGGTGCCTATTGCCAGAGGAGAGAAGACATTCAGTTCTTTTATTAATTCTAGTAGTAGTTTATAAGATTATCTTGGGTTATCTAGGTACACAACTATCACATCAGCAAACAGAGATAGTTTAGACTCTCAACATTTATAGCAGTTATTTCACATTCTTGTCTCAAGGCATTTGTTAGAATCCTAAGACAATGTTAAATAATAATGATGATTATGGCTTTCTTTTTAAGTTCCCGATGTTAATAAAAATGGGTTTAGCACTCTGCCATTTAGGCTAATATTAGGTTGAACCATATGCAATTGTTGTTTTATAGGTCTAAAAGAGTTGAACATGGGTGGTTTTGTATGATTCAATAGAAATGTTTGCTCTTGGTTTCCACACCTCTTTTACCTAAAGTTTTTATTAGAAATGGCTGCTAAATTTTATCAAATGTGTTTTTGGCACTCTTGGTAGGGTCCTTTGATTTTTCACCTTTAATAATGTAGTAGACTGTTACATTGGTGACCCCAATGAACTACAGTTCCCAGTATTCCCACACCACTGTAACTCTTCATGTGACTTCAGCCAACTAGATATTAGCAAGCATGATGAGTCAGAGCTTGATAAGCCACTTGCACAATAGAACTGGTCCTCTTGGAACACTCCCCCTCAGAAGGCAGGCACTATGCTATAATGAAGCTAGGGCTAAATTACTGAATGATGAGAGGCTATCTTGGGTGTTCCAGCCCCAGCTGAACTCCCAGTCAAAGACAATCACATGAATTACTCAGCTAAACCACATGGAGCAGAATGGCCCAGCTGAGTCCAGCCGAACTACAGAATCACGAGAAATAATACATTGTTATCTATTTAAACCCCTAGGTTTTGGGGTCATTCATTACGCATTAATAGATAATTTGATACATGTTGTAGTAATGAATTCTATTGACAGATTTTGTGATACTAAACTAACCTTGAGTTATTAAAACAAATGCCATTTGATTACAAAGTTATTTTTTTGATTCATTGCTGAATTCTATTGGCTGATTTTTTTAAAAGTTTTGCATGCTTAATCGATTGGTTGATTTTCTCTTTTAATACTGAATTATAGAACTTTTCACACTTTTCTATGGCCTAGAATTATTTAAGAAACATTTATCTTTTTTAAAAATTTATTTTTATTGAGGTATAATTGACATATAACATTGTATAAGTTTCAGGTGTACAACATGTTCATTTGATACATTTATATATTGCTATCCATTTTTAAAACTTGAAACTCAACTGTGACACCATCGGGTACTACTGTCTGTTTCAATGGTGGTTTTAATTTATCAACTTTATTTTTTAATATTTAGCCATAATTATATTAGCATATAATTATATGATAAAAATTTACTTATAAGCATACCATTTAACTTCATCTCAAAAGAGATCTATTATCTTTTTTTTTTTTTTTCAATGATCCATACTCGGGCAAAAAAAAATTGCTTTGACTTTTGACTTGTGACTGTTGGGTATTCAACTCTAGAAAAAAATATTGCTATTGGCAATTAAGTCTATTGATACTGCATATATTTTCAAATTATAATATAGTATACAGATAATAAAATATAGATAGTTTACTTACAAGAGTATTATATGAATAATATTTTTCAAACATTATCTTGAGAAATGTGGTTTGGTAAAGATTCAATCTGAGTAAAAGATTAGACTCTTAACTACAGCATTTCTTTCGCTAATGAGAGAGAATACAAAAATCTCTGTGAAGAGAAAGTCCCACATTTCTTGGTGTATTCTAGCAATTCCAAAATTCCTTAGATTTGGAGGAATTGATCATGAAGGAGCTGTCTGCTGTGTCCAGCATGTAAAGTTGGAGGATCTCCAGCCCAGGGAAGGGACTCCCCTGCAACCACTGGCCTCAGTAACTCTCAGATGGAGGTCAAGCTGGGTGAAGGCAGCCCGGCAGCTTGGGAGGCCTGAGTGGAGGGGAGAAAACAGCTCTGCTTTAAGACCCACTCCTGGGGGAAGAGACTATCAGGGCTTCGCTCTTAGCCTCCTGGCAGCTTTGGAAAATCTCCTTGTGAATTGTTGAGTCTCATAACCTCTTCTAGGGACTGGAGCACTTTTAGCATCTTTGCTACTTCCTCTTTTTGTTTTGACCATTTCGAACTCTCTTCCTTCAGTTTTTGAACCAAGTAAGCTAATTCCTCCATCAGCATTGGGTTGGTCTTCTTCACCTTTCTGTAAGTGTCTGTAAGGCTTGGTATATTTAATGACTCTTTCTCCAGCCTGGCATTCTCTAAAGATGTCTCAATCCCTGCATACTCCTTTTTAGCAGTGCTAAGCTTGTCAATGAGTTGGCATTTCTCCTCAATACCTGCAGCCAGTGTTTTTGCCAGCTGCTTTCCACATCTTCCATAAAGTCTACTTTTAAAAGAATGAACAAGTCTGAATATAAATGACACCACCAATAAACCAATGACAGGTAGGCACACCACTGTCTCCCCCTGGAAGCCATGGAAAGTGAGTCCTGGACTCAGGGCATTGGGCAGCAGCTTCACCAGCACCTCACCCAGCTTGCCAAGGATCAGCCCAAAGCCAAGCTCCACCGAGGATGGCAGCCCCTCCATGGCACTGACCCACCACAGGGCTCTGCCCAGTCGCAGTGGATCCACCAGCTGCAACAAACCCCAGGGAACACCCCGACATTCCACCTGGAACCCAACCAGCAACTGGCAGCCTGGAAATGTCAGTTATATGGTTGGTGTGGGGGAGATTTGTAAATAAGATGTGCTTGTCTCTATTACGGTTTAATGTTCCCTCTTATATTCCCTCTTCCTTCTTTGAGATCGCTCATGTCTGTGAAGCCCCATGGCTAGGGTGTGGGTATTTCCTCACTGGGGCTGTGTTTCTGCCTCTTCCACCCTGTCAGTGTCGTCCCTTGTTGTGGAGGTCCTTTTTATCCAGTTCCCAGATCTTTCTCAGAGGAAATTGTTTCACAGGTAGTCGTAGATTTGTTGTATCCGTGGGAGGAGGCAAGTTCAGGATCCACCTAAGCTGCCATCTTCCAAACTCTCAATGGTGGTTTTAAAGTCACCTTTTCCATCTCCTCTATGATAATTAACATTCATTTGATTTTTCTAGTTCTTTTATGATTAATTTTGATATTTTGTATTTTGTTTAAAAAAATCTTACATTTCCCTTATGTTTTCAATTTTGCATCCATTTATGACTTTTAATCTCTTCTGTATATGTGGTTGTGTCTCTTTTTTTATTTATAATCTTACACGTTTTTGCTTTCTTTCTTTTATCTTTAATAAAGCTCATGCAATCTGTTTATTAGTCTTTTCAAGTAATTCAATTTTGGATTTACTTATCCTTTCATTATTTTGTTGATTTCTATTTTGATAATGTTAGATTTTGTCTTCATTAATTTTATCTTCCTAGTTTCATTTGACTTATTTTCGTACTTTTTAAAAACTTGATATCAAGTTCCAAAGAATTAACAAAATAAGCCCCCAAAATATGAATAGCTAAGCAACATTAATT